>NC_140664.1:80747161-81414661 GCF_054131305.1 Coturnix japonica
ATAACAGTCATAGCAATGTAGAAACAGAAGCAGTAGACTCCCCCTAGACTTTAGCTGAGCTGGAATTTGGCTAAAATAAATCCATGATGTGTTATCTAATCAGACGGTCAAGTTTAGTAACACATTTGAAATGTTAAAAATGTTGAATGTTAAAAACATACCTGTTCGGCAAGTCTCTTGAAGAAACAGAAGGGGAGTTTCTAGTTTCTTTCTGTACAGTGTATCAGGGGAATACAGGACCCCTCATTCTGGTTCCTATCAAGCTGTGTATTTTCCAGGCAGATGCCACTGGGTTACCTTACCATCTTCCCTCCCCGTTGGGATGCTGTCAGCACAGTGTGCATCTGCATGGTGTACTGCAGTAATCACACAGCCTGTTGCCAGCTGTGTCTGGATTCTGTATTCTGCAAGTTATTTTAATCTGCTAATAGTTTGTTCCTATTCTGTATGGTTATGGTTGGACTAGATGATCTTCTAGCTCTTTTCCAACCTTGATAATTCTGTGATTCTGTATTGGATTTATTTCATTTATCCAGTTCTTAAAATGTTACAGAAACTTTCTTTCCTTTCAGTCAGGTAGAACTGCTCCTTAGATTGGGAATGTTTATGACAGATCAGGAACAAAATGTTTGCTTAAAATTTTTGGTATGTGCTATGTCTGTAGACAGTTTTTATCTCAATCAGAATTGTCCTCAAGTTAATCTGCTTTATATTTAAATATTTGTTCTCTGTTGGATAACATCTTGAACCAGCTTTTAATTGGAGGCAGTATATAACTCTTGAGAAGTATATGCACAGGGATAATCACCAAATACCTGAACAAATCATATATTTAACCCTAATTAATTTCATTTTCAAAGAGTTTTGAAACATTGTGGAAATCCTACTGTGTCCACCAGCACCTTCAAATCTGCAAATAAAAATGTTTGCAATTTTGTTTTATCCAAAAGTCTCTGCAGTGTTTCAAAAGGAGACAAAGAACTTATTTTCTCATCACATTTTATATGAACAGTGACAGCAACAGCATTATTTTCTTTCAAGACCTCAACATTTAATTCTGATGACATTACTTCTGCTTCCAGTCATAACTAATATTTGTTCCTAAACTTCTGTGAATAAGGGAGACTCTGCTGAAGTAAAAATAACTACAAATATTTTTATAGTATCTGAAGAGGTCACAAGAGATAGATTCTCTTTTGTTCATTCCAGTCTTCATCTTACTGATCTCAGTTACTTTCAGCACCACTTAAAAATTACTGCTGTAATTCAAGGACTCATCTTTATTCTGGATAACAGAGAATAAGATACAACATGTAACAGCTTTGACAAAGACTTGTCTTGCAATTAAGATCAGAGAAAGTAGGTCTTCTTGCTGGTCATACTATTTCAAACCTTACTTTTTTTTTTTTTTTTAAATTATTAAAGTATTTTCATAAATAATGCAGAGACACTACAAATTCTGCTGTATAACAGTGCTGAAAACATTGGGTAAAACATGCAAAATTGATTTCCAAAGTATGGCAAAGATTTTGCTCATGAATGAATTTGCTCTTAAGAGAATGAAAAGGGAAAGGAAAAGATGGTTCATTAAGTTGTCTTGCAACTAAAAGCAGAAACATCTGCTAAAATCATGAGCAAACTGATGGCTATACATAGAAAGGGGAATCAAGTACTGTATGCACATTTCGTCTTAAGTTAAGCAGACATATAAAAGGAATGCTCTTTAAGTCACTGTTCTTAATGCATACTTTTATCTGAAATACAGGCAAGGAAAGTATTGTGTGGTGTTAGTTCTAATACATGCAGCTAAATAACTTTACTTTTAAATCTAACTTTCTGTTTACTCTTGCAATCAGTAGAATTCACATCTGCAAATTCTTCATCACCTTTTCTTAACTATGATTGTACTCTTCAGTACATAAGTCAAGTTTGTTCTGCAGTTGTGGTAAAAAATTTCACGATAGAGATGTCTTAATTTCAATAATGTTATATACATGGACATTCATCATATTCTGTGGAATAATGTAAGGATTACTCCAATTTCCACTGGTATTGGTGACACCCTGCAATGAAATGCAGCTGTGGCTCTGCTGACAAATGTGATTATCTGTTTTTCCTCAGTCAACACTCTTTACCTGTACTGAACTAAGCTCACAAAATATAGAGGCGTTAAAGCATCGATTTCACTTTGGGAAAAACACCTTTTCTTCATGATGTTGCTTGCTTAGGCAATTAAATCAGTGTGATAGCAGGACTGGTAGCAGTGCCTTTGCAATACTATGCTATTCCAGGAGTGTTAACTGAGATGAGTTTTTCTGTTTGTTTGTTTTGTTTTGTTTTGAACAAACTTTGTAATAATTATTTAGCAAGGCAGCTCTTTAGGAAAGGGGGGGAAAAAAAAAAGTTAGAAATGCATTAAATATATGTTTTATCCTAAAAAATGTGGAAAGTGTCTCATACAAAAGTAAGCAAGGGGGAATATTTAATATAATGAAAGAGCTTTTAAAAAGATACATGTAAACATAAGAAAATATGGCTAATTTATTCTTAGAGATAGAGCTAGAAGTAAAAAGATTCTTTTTATTAGAGATGCAAACTGTAAATCTCTCACTTTAAGCAATTCTCCCTGTCAAGCGAAAAGCAAACATGAGTGTAAAATAGATTTAAAAATATAAATAAGTATGTACTCCAGCGTGCTTGATAGTGAAAACAGCTGGCATTAGAAAAAAATAAAAAGGGGTTCTCAAATTAAAAGACAGCTGGTGCTGCCACACACCATCAAGCAGTCATCCCTGCTTACAGAACTAAGAGGTGCAGATCTTCACAGCTCACTCCTGGGGCTATGTCTTCTTGTATTGGTCCCAGGAACCCACCAAGTGTGGGGCAGTTGTATAGTGATGGAAACCGGCAACTACATGTGAAGAATATTGCATACATGAGCCAAAAGTATGAGATCCTGAAAGAGCCAGAAACAAACCAGCTATAAGCCCATATGGTGGCACTGCATCAAATCTTCATGGAGGTTCTCTTCCATCCCAGTAGCAGACTTATGTCCCTTTGTGTATTCTGGTAGTATGAAAAAACTGAAGTGACAGGAACCAGCCTTACAGACAACTCTCCCTCCTGTAACAGCTAGCATGCAGTGAGGCAACCATGCATGTAGCTCTTCTTGCATTTTGTGCAGCTCTGAAAATGTGAATTCCTTGTCAGTTAAAGGAATATGAGCATACAAAGAAAAATCAACTCAAAACAACAACAAACAAATAAACAAACAAAAAAACTCATAACTGCTATCAAGTGTTAATCTCTCTCTCTCTCTCTTCCAAATGGCAAATCTGATGTCTGAGCTCTCTTCAGTTCTTTGCTCACTTGCTCTGATACTACTTTGATGCATGGAGCTGCTCAGCCCTGTTACTGAGACACCTGCTTAGCTTGGGTGAAAGTTTTTTAGAGGAGCCTCAAAGAATTCCTGGTCTTTTTTTTTGTCTTTTTTTTTTTTTCTTTTCTTTTCTTTTTTTTTTTTTTTTTCCCTGTGAGCTTTGTTTTACAGTAAGGTTGACTGAAAAGAAGAAAACAGCTTATTCCTGTGAAAACCACAAACCTCAACAAAACAAGGACATCTTTCAAACACGTAATTTTGTTCAATTTTGTGTGTGTGTCTTAGTTATAAACAGGTGTCTGTTTCACAGCAGGCATACATGGCTTTTAGGTTTGGGGTTATATTTGTTATTATTTTATTTCTATTATTATTGTTATTGCAATAGATTTAAAGAAATACTTCTGTTCAGTTTATTTTATTTTATTTTACTTTATTTTATTTTATTTTATTTTATTTTATTTTATTTTATTTTATTTTATTTTATTTTATTTTATTTTATTTTATTTTATTTTATTTTATTATTTTTCCTAACCTTCTTTGTAGGACTTTGAGAATTATAGATTCCTGTTCCACTGTTAATAGTTTTTGTAGATGTCCCTTTCAGTTCTCTAGGGAAGCATAAACTTGTCTTTTGAAACTTGTTGTTTTGTAGTTGTCTTACTTTTCCAGTTTGGGAATCATAACTAAGTGCTTGCCTATTATACAGAAAACCAACCTCCTGCAAAGTAGTGTAATAGCTCAGGAGCTTCAAAAAGAGTTTGGAAGAGATTCCATGTCACTACCATAAAAACACAGTTGGGCTTGATGATCTTGAATGGGTATTCCAACTTGGATGATTCTGTGATGATTCTAATACCCATCAAAAGATAGTCTAGTTGTAATTTGATTTTTCACCTTTTCTCTCCAGAGAAATTAACAGGGTTTGTCTGGCTTCATTTTGAAATGTAAAATGAAGAAAGGAAATGGTAAAAGGTGTTTACAGGATTTCAAGCTAGTTTTAAAGGGGAAAAAAATACACAGATTTTACCTTTGACAAATGTCATTGGAAGTTTAAATCATGAACCACTGTACAGTAATGTCCACTGCCCTTATTCTTCATATTCCTCTTCTACCTGATATGACAAGATGTGTTTTTCCCTAATTTTTATTCACAAGATCTGTCCTGGTTTCCTATGGTTACCAATTTTATCCTGGACCTGTACTTCAAGGTGAATGGGATTCATCTTATTCTGGGGATTGGACTGGCAGTACAGGAGTACTACTTCTAAGTGTCAAGAATGTTAGCTTACCTGAAGATTATGATCAGAACCTTGGTTCTCTTGATCATACTAAGCAAGCGCCATTATGCCACTTTAAGAAAAATAAAAGGTCAGATTATTTCTCAGGTTTTTAGGACCAGACATTTGGGGAATATACGAAGTCATCAAGAGTAAAAATTACTGAATCAAACTGTTTGGGAAATTAAGAACTTTTAAATCATCACATAATTCCTGGCTTCTGTGAAGTAAACATTTTCACTCTTGAATTCCTGATCAGCAAAGTTAGTACAGGCAGCTGACAGACTGACAGTTCTAATCTGAAAGGATAAAATGTGTTTTTTTGTTCTGTTTTGTTTTTGTTTGTTTGTTTTTTTAATGTAATATGATTTCAGTTTCCTGTCAAACCAGAGGAATAACTCACAGTGCATAAAGCTAAACCTGTGCATGTCCCTGCAGGTCTTGGGCCTAAAGTTATGAGTGAAGTATGAGGTGGTGCAAAATTAAGGAGCTCTGCTTGCTCTTTTGACACACTATAAAGTTTCTGTTTAGCTCAAGAACAGGGAAATGCTTGGATAATGTGATTCTGTGTATTATTAATGCACAGGCTGAGCTCTCAGCAATTTAGGAGAAGGTAGAAAATAGCATAATTCTCAACATTTTGACAGGACTTGTTTAGCTCATTTCTTCACATTTTGAAAAGGAAAATTACACTCATTTCAAAATTGCCTTTGCCAGTTTCTGAGTCTGTTATCTACTGCCAATGCTTCCGTATATTGTTAACAGTAATGTAGCAGAAATATTTCTGTGGGTATTATTTCCCTGATTATCCAGGTCCAAAAAGCAATCTAGACAAGACTTTTCCAGGTCTGCATATAATAGAATTAGCAATCATTCATGCTTTCTTCTTTATGTTTCTATAATTCATAATTTCAATTAAATTTTCTCAATTTTGCCTTCTGAAATACATCTGAATATACTATAATATAAATAATGTGCTAAGAGAAAACCACAGTATGTGCCAAATTGCTTCACATTATAATGACTTTTTTGGTGATCCTTTCTTCTATTACCTTAAATATAATCAATAAGATCTCTCTCCACAGAGTATGGACACATTTGTAAGTACAGAAAGATAATTGGAGTCACAAAATATTATTCAACAATCTAATCAAAGTCATGCATCAGGGCTCAGTAAATGTTACTGTACTGAGGAAACAATAATTTGCATTACATTTAACTAATCATAGCTTGTTTTGAAAGTAAAAGGAAGCTCTAGGTCCATGAAAAATATTTATTCTCTGCTTGCTTAAGTCCAGTTTATACTTCTGAGATTCAGATTTAGATCATGATGGAAAGGCTGATTAACATAGTCTGTACTATTTGGAGAATAATGATTGCAACTGATCAGGAGCAAGGATTTCTGATCTGTGGGTTCATCAGTATTTTTTATATTTTCTTCTATTCAGCTGATGACCATGAAGCAGTAATCAACTGCCCTCAAAACCTGCTTAACCCTGACAAATTCTATTATTTACATGTTATTTTTGTTGTATATGTATTTTTGCTCAAATAATAATGAAATATATACAAGAAACGGAATGACAAAGGTATTAGAAAAGCAAGTAGAATGTAGTGAGAGGAGAAACATTTGAAAACTGAAAAAATGTGTGTCTCATTGAAAACCACTATAAAACTTACATACAAGTGGTCATACAGCTACTGTGACCAGTTAATTTTGTTAACTTTGAATAATACATCTAATGTTGAGAAAGGACAATGAAAGCAGGAATCACAGAATCCATCATCTGCAGAATACTTTGATTTTCTGAATTTATATTTCTGAATTTATACGGTCATTACTTTTGCCATCCTGATATATACTCCTGTCCCCACAGTCTGCTTTGCAGATGTGAAGCAGAGTGTCACCCTGAGGTCAGACCTGCAATCTGTCAGACAGAACTGCATGCAGGCCACCTGGACCACGGGAAATTGCACCATAGAGGTTACACCTTCAGAGGCTGTACATGGTCACAGTTCAACTGTTTTCAAGCTGTGACTCTGCCTTTACATGTTTTTACTTCTGTTATGTTTTAAAAACAGATTCTGGATGATATCAGTAGGGCAAGAGATACTAAAGAAATAATTGATTTAGAATAACAGTCTACTAGTCCCTTGAACTTCTTTTTAAACAGGTAAAAGTCTGATTGCTATAGAAATTCAATCTGTTAGTAAAGAAAGACTGGTTTGAACCATCAATCTGCATCTGAAATTTAACAAAACTAGATCTTCCTGTGTAACACAAAAGTAGCTCAGAAATTGTTAATCAAATCATCAAAATTTCCTTTTTGTTCTGTAGCACACACATCAAATCTGTCAGTTCTAATATCCCTGTCAGTAATTATGAATGCCCTGAAGGCTATTTGTTAGATGCTACATGATATGTTTTACACAATAGCAGCTTTTGAAGGTATTCATATTTTGCTTCATAAAGGTAATTACAATTTTTCATAGTGTCATAACAGATTGCGTATAGGAGTTCCTCATTTATGCAAGGACATAAGGAATGAAAGCTAAAAAATAATTTCTTCAATTCTAATGCTGTACTTATAGAGAACAACTGGGTTTATTCTGAGTCAGCTTAATGTTTAGATTTTCATTAAAATTGTATTGAGCACTTCCTTACAATTTAAATTACATCTAGCAAATTTATAATGCATTACTTCATTTTATGCATGGCCTATGTAGCGTATAATGGGCAATACTGTCCGCTCTACTGTTAATACAGAACAAAAATTCAGTCTTCTTCCATTACATATCCTGGGTAAAGGCCAAATAAAAGCTGTTTACATTGCAATCAAGTGCAGCAATACCACAAATAAAAGTGCATCTGAGCTACCTCCATACTTGAAAATCTACATTCTGGGACAGTTCAAGGATTAAAACCTTATTTCCATGTGATCTAGAATCGCAGAATAAATAAGGTTGGAAAATACTCCTAGGATCATCTAGTTCAACCGTCCACCTATATTGCTATACAGAAGGGGAAAAAAAAAAAAAGAAAACTGATTTTAAAAACTGGATTTTAATTTCAGTTAATTTTCCTGTGAAATAGCTTTGTTTAATAACGTTGTAACAAGTAGCTTACTTGCCATGTTTATGGAAAAAAATCTGGCCTGTGATTTCATCAGTAGGAGAAATCCTCCGTGCTCATATTGTCATACAAGACCCTTACTGGTATACAAAGAGAACATAAGCAAGAGGCAGTTGAACAGACTGTAGAAGCTATGCCTAGGAGAAAATCCTTTTTCTCTTCCTCTATTAAATTCTCATTTAATAATCCTCAAATGAGAATATTCAAGTGATCAAAGAGATTATTTTCTCTATTCAATATATTCTGAAGCTACAAAAGAAGGACATCTGCTTCTGTATGCACATGACATAGAATTAAACAACTCCTCAGGGAAAAAAAATAAAAATAAAATAAAATAAAATAAAATAAAATAAAATAAAATAAAATAAAATAAAATTAAAATAAAATAAAATAAAATAAAATAAAATAAAATAAAATAAAATAAAATAAAATAAAATAAAATAAAATAAAATAAAACATTCTTTTGACATAAGAAATAATGTCTTTTTTTTTTCTTTTTCTTTTTTTAAACTTAAAATAAGCAGAAGCATATAATACTTAAAATGATACTTTAATTTTCAAGAATATGTATTGGAGTATTAGCAGCAGTTTGCTTCTATTCTATTAGTCCACAGTAACGTTACATTAATTTTTATTTAAGGAGCAGGGGGCATCAGAAAGAGCTCTTCAATTTCATTTATGGTCCTTCATCAAATTGCATATTTCTTTTACAAAGTCACCTTTTTATATGTGAACTCAAGTGTAATTGTGCAACTTAGTTCACTGGCATGATATGAAGGGGAAAATAAAAAGGAGAGGGAGAGGGAAATAGAAAGCACTATCAAGGCATAACGGGGAGTAGAAAGAGAGAATGAACTTCATTTGCTAATAACAGACTAGAAAGCCAGGCTTGACCAGGCTCTAAGCAGTCTGATCTAGCTGTGGGTGTCCCTGTTCATTGCAGGGGAACTGGACAAGATGACATTAAAAGTCCGGAATGTGTCTTATCTTTCACATTGCTGTTGTCACTGCTGAAACACATCACCCACTGCCTCACAATGCTCACATCCACTGTTTTGTTTACATTAATGTTCAGCAAGCAATGGATGTCGATGGTTGCCACTTTTTCTGCATGGAAGAATTCAATTTCACACCTTCCTTAATATGCACTTCCATGTCAGACAACATTCTGTCAGATCGCCCCTCCCCTGACACCTACTGCAAGACAAGAAATTGTGACAATATTGGCAGGAAGGTTAAGTCTACTGCCATACCACCAACATCTGCCTCTGATGTTGTGTGCCTAGATAATAAAATAGGAGGCATTACTTTCTTAGCAGCCCTCATGCATTTAGAATTGTAAAGAAAAAATAATGCCATGCATTCAAAAATCCAAAGTTTTGAGAAAATATAAAATTATATGGTTGAAGTTCAGCATGTGTAAAAATTCAATGCAAAAATACATGGCTAATATGGCTTTTAACACCTCATTATCTTATTTCCTTGATATTTGAATTCTTAACTGTACAACTTAATGTTACCTTAAAATAATTAAGCAAATAAATAAAATAGCTGCTGTCAACATCCAACTGTAGGCAAATAAGTTTAGCAGGACTTCTTCTGAAGCACAAGTTTCTCCACTTTCCAATTAATGTTGCAGTTTTATTATTTTGCATATCAATCTATAACACACTCATGATTTATATATTTCATCCTTTGGATATGATACAGAAATTGCTTACACTGGTTAAAGTAGGAAGTATATCTTTTTCATCTGCTACTCACTCTTGGGTTTTCTTTAATATCTGCTTGGCAATTAATGTAATGAATTTAGTGAGAGAGACTGGGAGGATAGCATTCTTTTGAACAGACACCTGGCATACCTCAGTTGCTATGGAGATTACCCAGATGTGCAAACAAGTAGAGGAAAAAATAATGATTAAATATTCCCACAATAAAAGAAATGGAATTGGTAATTGATAAACAGCGAAGTAATAGAAGGCAGTCTGTATTTTTATGCCACAATGAAAAAAGGAAGCAGTACCCCATCTATGAAGAAGTGGAAGGGAAATGAAGGAATTTGAGTTTCTTTTGGAAGAGTAGTAACCTGCCCCTCTGTGCCACTGCCCTTTCCCACTCTGACTTGTAAGGGAGAAAAGTCCACTGAGAAAACGTTTTAGGAAGAATTTTTTTAATATATGTATTCCAGAAGCATGCTGAACAAAAGTAAATATCCCACTTATCTAGTACTGCATTGCAGTTTTGCTTCTATTCATGATCTTCTGAGGCCTGCTTTGCTGCTGCTGTGATGGCATCTACATCTGCCTCATGAACAGTTGCATCACTTACAAAAAGGCACTGAGAAGCAAGATCCGTGAATCTAATCTCACCATTAAAGTATTTTGCACTGCATCAGGATGCACTACAGAAGCATACTTTTTGGATTAGTCGGTGCTTGCCACAGTGAAGGGCAAAATAATATTTTACAAAGTGGGCACTGGAGCTGACTGGAACTTAATGATGTACAGTGAAAACAATTGCTTGCAAAATAAATCCTGTGAAGAAGACTATTGTGTTAAATGACATGAAAGAATAACTCTAGCATTCTTTCTCCCTAGTGATTTTGAGACAAAGAAGGTTGGCATGCAAAACTAGCATTAATTGTACCACAGAGAAGAGTGCCGAGCCAGATGCATAGCCTATGTTGAGCAAAATCAGAAGCCACCAGGGAAAGGAAGAAAGGGAAAGTGAGTGACTGTGATTGAAAGCCTGTAGCTCCAAAACATCAAAACACCTCATTAACATTCCTTCCTCTGAACTCTGTATAGAACTTTTTTTCATCTGTCTCTTTTTTTCCCTACAGTAGCTTACTGATCTATCCTTGATTCTCATATCCTCCTTTAATAATAAAACCTGGACAAATTCAATTAAAATTGAATATTAGAATAAGGGGTGGAATGTCATGGTTTTATGCTTTTTGGTTACTGGTATTCCACATCATAAGCATCATGTAGTGCACTGGGAGTTAAAGTGTTAATGCTCCAGTTCTGGGTACCTGTCCGGAAGAGAAGAAGAACTACATTCTCCAGAGGGCTTTGTGGTCAGAGAGGAGATAGATATAACTCTTGGCATGTCACCTGATTGTTCTTCTCTCTTCACTCTTCTCCACATAGATAAAGTGTTAAAAGTTCTTAGAGTAATTCACTGCACAGACTGAGGAAAATTCTTATGCACAACTTGGAAAATTAGGAATTCAGAGTGACAGGGAGGGTTAATTTCAGGGGCACTGCAGCAACACTGACACTATTTTGAGTTTGTTACCATTTTGGCAGCTGAAGTGCCTTCATTTTTAAGAAACTGTAAATGATCAATTATAGATGGTGAGCAACCCTAACTTTTATTTCAGTCCTCAATTATTTTATATATAAGTATGATATATGATATAAGTATCAAAGGGCAACTATTTAGTGCCTATACTCTGTTAAACCTGATCTGGTTCTTATATTCTCAATGTATGCAATTAGTTTCTGTGGCTGTTTTAAATGACTCCTACTCCGAATCTTCTCCAACAAGAATAGTGATTATGCATTTGACTTTAATAACTGATATAGACCCATAAGTCTCCAGGTAGAACAAATAGTTGTACAGGATTTTTAACTTCATGTCTGTGGGTTGAGGAGAAGCATTTGAACATTATTCTTGCTCGGGGACACAAACTCATGCATTTTTTGTCCTCAGAAGAGTAGGAAACAACCAGGGGCAAACCTTCCTTCTGTGATAGGATAAAGTTCATTGGCAGCAAAAGCAGGTAAGCTATCAGATACACAGTGAGGACATGAACTCCCTAGTGTGATTTTGAGATTCATTCTTCAAGGACTGACTGTCTGCAAAGAACAGCTTGTGGCAGTGGCTAAGTCAAAGCCAGAGGAGTGTGCTATATGAATACTCAAATTCTGCTCCCCCCTGCATATATTTGGAATGCTTCTTCAATCATGGATCTTAGGGAGCAAAAGTAGCTCTTCCACTTAATGCAGAGAATTGCTTATTTTCTGTTTCTTTCACTTGCTTTGTGCTGAAAGAATAACTTACAGGAGGAACTACCTTACATTCAGCTTCAGAAAAGCCAGAGGGTTTAACTGAGCAGGATACCAGGGATGAAAGTAGAAGCAGCCCTTTTTCTAGCTACAGAGAAGGTCTGCATTGGTTTCAAGCTTAATAGCTGCTAGCCAGAATCTAATTCAAAGTATTTGTTCACAAGAAAAGCTTAGGAGCAGTATTCAATTAGGAGCAGTCAGTGCCATTCCACTCTACAATTCCTTAAAGGCATTAGCAGAGACTTTTCATTTGAGATGCAAGAAGGGTTAACACTTTATTTCTGCACAGTGACCTATATTAGTATATCAGTCTTTCACTTGTGGGATTTGTAATAAATAAATAAATAATAAAGTGCTACATCCTGTGAGGTCAAGTTGCCTGCAGCTAGGTAGGTCATGGGAAGAGAAGATGATGGAGGAAATAACTGAAGATTGTGTAAAGGAGCACAATATTCAGGGAGATGAAATCTTCAGTGGAAAATGCAGAGGGAAACAGAAAATACTGAAGAAAAATAAAGTGCAAGGGAAACAAGGAATAAGGGAAGAAAAAAATGAAAGAAGGAAAACAGAAAAGAACTTGACCACTTAGGAAATAAAAATCAAACCATCTGAGATAAAATAATAGCAAAGCAGTTACTGAATATTGTACCACTTGTCTTTTAGATAAGCCATCTTCTTTGATTTGGTAACCAAATCTTCATCTCTGTTTTAGTAGAGAAGCAATTTTTGGACTTGCTTTTTTTTTTTTTTAATAGCATTGGAAAGAAAGAGCCATATTTAGTCCCATTACTATAGCAACACTACTTGAGAATCATATTTGGAATTATCATTATTTGCCTATGGTATTAGAAAGCATTTAATTATGTTTTGTTTTAATTGGTGAAAATATTCTTTCCCTATCCCCCCTCAACCCCCCCCCCCCCCCCAAAAAAAAAAAAGAAAATTAAAAATACTCTCCGAATAAACTCCACCAAGAGGAGATGCATTTATTTTTAAAAGTCAACTGAATTGTCTCTCATTTCATTCAGAGGTTTGTAACTTTTAAAATGGAAATTACTCCAGTTATCTCCTTTCTTTGTGATGCCCCAGTGAAACAATGCTTTCATACTACACTACCAGATCTGCAAAGACTATCAAAACTTTTTTTTTTTCCATGACTTTGAGGCTTATTTTTACACATAGTTCTGTAGAATATACATTTTTGATCAGACCACATATTTTCCTTTGAATAGTTTCTACTGTTGATAATTTAAGCACCATTGCACAGTCCTAACTTAAAACAGAAAGTTTTTGTCTTCATGTTAAATTTACCTGACAGGAATGATCTTTAGTTTTTGAATCTCACTTTGGTTAATTTGCTTCTCTGCCTCAAACCCCAATTGTGCTAAGCTGCTTGGTATTCTAATGAGCCTCTTGAATTCTTCAGCAGTTTAATTCTCCTTTCTTTTCTGTATTTCCCTCTTTTTTTCTTTTTTTTTTTTTTAACTTAAAATACTTCCTTTGAAATCTTTATTTTTTATCACATCCTCAGACAATTTTCTGTGTTTTTCTACAAAAATGTAAGACATTGATTTTCAGTGAAAATATTCCTTGAAGGTCTCACAAAAAATTATCTGAAATCAAAATATTTCTTCTGATCATGTCACTTACAGTGTCTTTTAAAGTATCAGTCATTTCAATTGGGGCAACAGCAAAATACTCAGCTTACACCCAGAGGTCCTGTGTGCTACAGTACTTTTATTATATTGTTTGGTCAAAGGACACAAATGTTTATTAAAATTTCAGATTAAATATACTAGTACTTGAAAGAGTAACAATTGTCTGTGCTGTATATAGCATTTTATGTTGAAATACAGCATTTAAAATTTCAGAATCTTTAACATTAAGAATTTTTAAGATCATGTGTAAGTACTGAAGATCTTTGGACATGAATTTAGCAGGAAAGAGGAGTTCCTTGGTTTAAAATTAATATTAATTAATAATTTGGCATTCTAAAATGATCTGTGTCTTATCTATTTATATTTTCTTTAACTGATAGACATTCTCTGATTGAGGAAATATTCTTAAAACAAGAGAGACTGACTGAATTAAAGTAGAAACTACTGAATATACCTCTTTGAAAAGAAACTACCAATGATGGAGCAAATCCTCTATTTCAGCCTATTTTATTTCATTGTCTATGTATTTTAAGAGTACCTTCCTACCCTTTCAAGAGACTCACATAAATATAAAAATAAACAAAATTCCCTATAACGTTCAGTGTTGGCTATGGATGGGAGCCTGAGAGGCAGAAATACTTCTCTACCATATCTCATAACCTTTTCTGTACAGTGTTGTTAGAATATTCGTGTCTAAAAATTGTTAAAATTCCCAACTCTTCTCTCCTTAATCAACACTTATGAATATGCTGTCCTACCAAAGAGGATGTTAAACAGTACCAAGGAAGACTTTGCACTCAGCTAGCACATACATGAAGTAACAGATAAAAAAGGATCCATGTCTGCCTTCTTGCTCCTTTGCCTGTTTTAGCATACATTAAAATTCCTAAACGCTTCAAATATCAGAATATTTCCTCCAACTCTGCACATCATGTACTCATAAAAAAAAAAAATTCTCATTATACAAGAGTTTAGTTACTTAACACTTTGAAAAGTCATGCAGATTTACTTGGCTTAGGAGAAGTGATAGGGTCAAGAAAACATTTAATGGTATATTTCACATACTTTCATTTGGCTAATTTGACCACAGTTTTGCAACTGTGCATTTTATTTCTTTCTGCAGTGTAACAGTTCTTATTTTAGCCCTCCAGACCTTTGGGGAGAGATATCACTATGTCACTTTTTTCAGCCCTTTTCAGTATTTTCATTCTTTCCACTTTACCTTCCCTGAAAAAGAATAAAACCACTCTCCTTAATGCAAAATGTCTACACTATAATTCAAGACTGCTTTCCTCAATTTCCTTTAAACTGGAAGAAAACTCTAATATTCTACATATTCATTAGTTACAAAAGTCCATACTATGAGTACCTCAGTAGTATTTTCCTGAGTGTTGTGGAGCTCTTGCCTATAATTTCTCTCCTATTTGTAAGGCATCAGAATACTGGCCTTATTTTTATGCCATCAGTGACTCTTTTATTTTCACTTTGTTGTTGTTGTTGTTGTTTTACTGAAAGCCGGAATTGAGAAAAACAAATGCTAAAAGTGATGCATCTGTGACATGCATTAATCATGACTAAAAGCTATGGCCATGGCTACATGAATAAAACAAGTATGTTGAGGGTTTCTCTGCTTTCCTTTTTCTTCTTCTTCCTACTGTCTGCTGACTGGCTTTCTTTCATCTGATTCTGAAGACGTTGCTTAGGGTTCAATTCTGGTGAATGAGAACTTCTTTATTGTGTGTACCCCAAATCATTTTTATTTTGGTTCACCTTGTGGTAGAAGAGGTGTTCTCTCCTCTATGGCAGACATGAGTTACAATAAAAGGTATTTTAATTAGTGACAAAATGAGGCATGAGGGTTAAGTAGTCAGCTGTGATTTATGTGATCATCCCATAATTAAGTTATCTGCAATGGTTTTTCAGTAGACACTGTTAACTGCAGCACATCTATAAGAAAGCATATCCCTTCTACTACCATTAATTAGCACATTTTGTTGAATTATTTCAGCAAGATAGAGATCTTTCCTACTGATTAAAAGACTACAGAAATGTTCTGTTTTTTTGTTTGTTTGTTGTTTTTGTTTTTTGTTTTGTTTTGTTTTGTTTTGTTTTCCTATTCAGAAATCTGAATAAGTCTATCTTGTATTACTCCTTTTCCAAACACCTCACCTCTATCTATGTACATATGGAGTAAAATAAGATTTTAATAAGTTTAGTGTTGTGGCAAGAAGATGGTTGCTTATATTTGATGTAGAAATCACTCTGCCACAACCAGGAATGCAGTTTGAAAAGTACTGCAGTTTTGATATTTATCTTTGTTTCTCAAAAAACATACCAAAGAAATATGGGACAAATGGAAATATAATGCAGTGTCTCAAAATCATCCAAGCATTACCATGAAAGAATACATTTTCCAGGCCTCTGAAGTACACTATAAAGTTGATAACTGTACCTAGATTTCCTCATACCTGAAGAATACCATGCGTCTCTTAATGAAAAAAATATTACGGTTTTAGCTTCCATACTGGTTGTGGGGACTTCTTTATATTATACAAAATAATATTTTACAGCTGGGAAATTGCTCAAAAGAGAATCCGTAGGGGATTTACTTTAGAAGTGAGACTTTCCAGTTTCTGGCTCTGCCTATCCTGATAATCAGTGCTGTTGAGTATACTGCTCATTTAACTTTACTGAATTTTAGAACCTTCCAAAATATGTAGTTACTGGTGATGATGCATGCCTGCAAACCATTTTTATTTTAGAGAGCTGGCATTTTCTGAAAGAAAAAAACCAAAACAATCAATCAATCAAAGAAACAAAAGACACAAACAAACAGGATATTCTGTCTCACCAGTTCCACAGATCCTCCATGCAGTGCCTTCCACACTTTTTTTTTTTTTTTTTTTTTTTTTTTTTTTGGAATTACTCTTGACAATTAATACAAGCCTGACTGGCAAGTATAAATACGGAAAGCTTTCTGAGTTACTGAAGCAACATCAATTTTTTGCTGCCCTAAATCCACTAGACTAACTAGGAATGCATAATTTCTAATTGACTGGAGAGTTAAAGTCAATCTTGATTTTGCTGTGTATGTGAGTGAATTTAATGCTTTTGTATGCACGTAGACAGAACTGGAACCTGAATTTTCCCACTAAGATACAAAATGGTATTTGCCATGTGGATACTTTCTTACTATTAACTGGAGTAGGGCTCTTAAAAAGCAATTCTTTGCTCACAGCAATAAGGCTGATGGAATTATAGATCTCAATCAAGTCTGATAGATTTGAATTACTGACCTAGAAAGAAAAACAGTCACGCTTCTTTACCCATTCCCAAAGCTATCTCATCTTTATTATTACATTTTAATTAAACGTGCTAGGAAAAGAATTTTGAGGTTTGGCTCACTGCAAACCATAATGTACATTTTGTATTCTTAAACATTGCTGGCTTTTTTTTTAGATTCAGTAAAACATACAGTTTACCAAATCTTAGATTTTATAAGTTTTATATTTATATATACATCACTATCTATTTTGGTAGATTCCACAAGAAAGACATGCTATTATATTCCATTAGTTTATACAGAATATATGACCAGATGACCTAGCTCAGCAGCATGTGAGAGAAGACTAAAGAAATTAATTATCAATACAGGAAAATCAGAATGCAAGCATAAACTGAACATTCCATTGTAAAACCTACTGAAGCCAACTGAGGCTTTCTACTGATTACTAAATTACCCACAGATTATATTCATCTAAACAGTTTTTTATTGGTCAGTGAAGGTAATTAATTCTTCATAGTTTTAGTTAAATTTCTGATATTCAGTGTCTAGTTTTATTCCCACTTATTTCTGCAGAGTATTTTAAACTGAACTAAAGATCTGAAAAAATAGTGAAATTTGGGAAAAATGACTTCCTTGGTTCCTTGGAATATATATATATTTTCTATAGGTTATATGGTAACACTTTAAAATAAATATCAAAGTAAGTTTTACTAAAAAAGGAAAACAGATAAAATGCCAAATACACCTGTGATCTTTATTATTAGACAATAATATTAATTAATAAGAACTAAGAAAATTATCTACTTTTACTTGAAATTCAAATTTTAGTAGTAACTTACAAAATCACAAAAAGCAGTTTATTTTAGTAATATCACAATTACATGGCCATGGCCATGCTGTCTAATGGTATCGTTTTTCTAGTTCTCCAAAAGTTTTACAAGGAAAAAAAAATAGCTAAAGAATGTGATTCTTGCATCTACGAATATTTCATTTGCAAGTACTTCTTGTATTTTACAGGCACAATGTTAATGATTCCTGAAAACTATTTTGACTACCCAGCTTCCTTTTTTTCAATTGCAACAGTCCTGAAAATTAAAAAAATAAATAAATAAAAATAAAAATAAAATAAAATAAAAAATCTGACTACGACTAGATAAAACACTATATGTAAATCTCTTATAAATAGGTATTCTAAATATTATAAAAAAAAATAAAATTATCTTCATAGGTGGTACATCAAATCTGCACCAGTGGAGATGACCCGTTGTCACTCTTGTCGCTGCTGAAATGCACCACCTACTGCCTCACTGTGCTTGTATCTACTGTTTGGTCTCTCCAGAAATGTTCAGCAAGCATTGATGAATGTCATTGAGTGCCATTTTTTTTTCTGTATGAAGGAATTCAATGACACACTTTCGCTTCAATACTCACTTCTATGTCAGACAACATTTCGTCAGACTGCCCCTTTTCTGCAATCTGCCACGTTTCACTAAAATGGAACAGAATATTTATGGAAAGGTTTAAGCGCTACTGCCCTATCACCAACATTTGCCTCTGACATTGTGGGCAAACATAATAACATAGGAGGCATTACTTTCAAAGCATCTCTAGTATATGTCATTAATTTCAGAGCAGCCTGAGTGTGTGTCTGTGTGGTGGGACTAGATACATAGAATCAATCCAGACTTGTCCTGCCTCAGCGCTCTAAATGCCCACTCATGACTTTTTACACACTCCAAATTCTTCTATCAAGCTATTTTCTGTTGTTACTGAATCCAGATTGCTGGCAGATGTATTTCTGTGAATTTTCAGTGCTTACTTTTTTGTCAGTCTTTGTCTAAGTCTTTTGAAGCAGTTTGAAGTGAACATTATCACCAACAATAAGCAACAAATATGCAACTAAAACTTTGGTGCCTAGTTTCTTCTACTCCTTCAATCAGAAAAAAAAAAAAAAACCAAAAAAAACCAGAAAACAAAACAAAACAAAACAAAAAAAAAAAACAAAAAAAAAAAAAGAAAAAATAAGAGAGAGAGAGAGAGAGAGGCACCTCTAGAGACTTCTGTCTTTAGTAGAATAGGTGAATTACCTCCAGATACACTGAGTATTCACTTCCTATAGACAGAACCAAAATAATCACACGGATAGCTGCTGAAATTGTGGATAATTAAAGACGAAGGCCTCAGATCTACCACCTTTCTGACAAATTCAGTTTTCATAGATGTTCCCTCTGGTTACCATTAAACTTATATATGTTCCCATATGAATTTTATTTTCCAGTCAGTCCAAGACAGTTACTCAACTGTGCAATGGATGATATCTCATTCTCAGTTTACATGTCATTATTTTCATACATTATCACTGTATTCCTTCAAAATTATAATGTCTGTGTAATCCTGCAGAAAGAAGAGACTGTTTCTTCTCTGGGAGCAGCCAAGCATGAGTCACAGAAGAGGCATCCACATTGGTAGCTCAGGGAAAGGCATCAAGGAACAAGCAGTCCCAGGGCACCTGTCACTTCTTATCTTGCGTATCAGTTGTACCTATGCTAGTTGCCGATCTCTGAGGCAGACCACAGAAATGACAAAAAGAGCAGCTCTACAGAGACCAAAAGGGACCTGCCAGAGTTTGCTCCAGCTGAAAGTTACTGAACTGATAGAAACCAAACTTGGAAGCAGGAATTTGCCTGCAAGGCCTCAGCAGGAGAATATGACATTAATTCTTGTCATTTCTATTCTCTCTGACCATTCACGTTGAGCTTTCTTTGTTTAAAAGTTATGAAAAAGACTTTCATTTTCTTTATTTTTAAACTTAAAGCTTTTGGAGAACTCTCTAAACATAAATGTTTTGAGCACATTCAAAGCTTAGAATGTCTTCAGGTCTTCCCACAGTAGACTCCTGCTAAATAATTTCATCATGTTTCCACAAGAAATTAAAGAAGTTCTCTCTACAAGGATGATCTTCTATTTGGTCCTTTTTTGTTTGTTTGTTTGTTTGTTTTTTCCCTAATGAATTAAAACAAACAACCAAAAATTGGCAAAATAGACCTGGGACAGTATCTCATGAAACAATGTGACTTCAATTTTCATTTTAGGAATAAGGAAGAGATAGGGAAAAAAAATTAAGTGAATACTTATTCACTGTAATGGAAAGGATTCTCTAATGATTTCTCAGTATGGTCATAACCTTAGCAAAACTGACTGAAATTTGTACTTCTGATCAATCAGATTTTGCAATATGTTGGAACAAATTATTGAAAAGATATGTAGGAATCAGAAAATTAATAAACATAAGAAATGCAGAGGGAATATAAGTGGGGTCAGTGTACTGTACAGTAGATGATTTAAGGATGACTCTACTGGCAATATCCTGCAGTGGTTTCAGAGGAGTGATACTTCTGTAAACAAGGCCACAGAACAGACGCTGTAATAAATACAGGTGATAGTAAAAGTTCATACAATTTTTTTTATCTGTGTGCAAACAAAGTTTGGGAGAAACTTAGTGAATGTGCCCTGCTAAAGACAGTGTGTTTATGTTTTGACACTTCTTAAATCATTTGGAGAACAGTATATGTTGTTTTTATAGAAGACGGAAAATGAATTAGTTAAATATTCTGAAAGTTAAGATCAATAAATAAATTTTGGCCATTCTTAATTTTAAACGATAACTGGGTAAGGCTGTTTTTGAAAAGCTATCCAAAATCCCTGACTGGAAGAAGGAAAATACATTTACATCAGAGAATTGCATCAGAGGAACTGATTTTCAAGTCATTTTAATAAATTTTCAGTATTACTTTGAAAGTCACATTTGGAAAATGTTGTATCTGGTTTTGCCATAGCCTGAAGGCTTCAATAGCAGGAAAAAAGTTAATAAATACTGTAAAAAAGGAAAAATGAATGTCAAGGTGCTGAACAAAATCAAAACCATCAGTGAAAGTAGATGAATCACTTCTAGAACATTATACACACTTTGAATTTTGTCTATGAGGTTCAGTAGTTTATTTATTCATTCATTTATCCAGAGTGTCAACTACAACCTGAAATATTTTTAATATTATGCTTTAAGATTACACATGATTATGTGTTTAAATGGTCTCTCCCGGGAAAATAAATAAATAAATAGAATTCTTTTTCTTCTTCCACCTCCCATTTCCACATTTCACCGTGAGATGGCTTATGTGCAAAAAATTTTGTAAGTATCTTAAATACATATTCATAATGAAAGATTTTAATAAACTGTGATAGATATTTTTATGTTGCCACTAACAAAACAAGTGAATTAAATTAAAAAGAAGATGAAAGACTGTGAATTGACATGAACTTGTTTCATGCTGAGCGCCATAATGGATTCAAAAGCCACCAGAGATCAAGAAACGGGAAGGGATGAGAAAAGAAAGGAGTTGTGCTGGAGGGAATTGTGCAGCAAAGGGAGAAAAACAATAATAATAATAACACGACTCAAGAGCCTCTGTTGTAAATAAATGGTATAGATAAAGTAGGCTTTTTGTTTTGGTTTGTTTTTAGAAATCGCTAGCCTCTATGAACTTTCCACTATCTCTAGTTCCTTCTACCTTGTTTTGGCTTTTAACATCTCATCATAAAAACACAGAATCCTCCTCTTGTTCATGGCTTTTCTATTTTATTTCTTTCACTGTCTCTCATGTAGAGAAATAAGATGAGCATCTGTTCTTGCAATTTGGAGTTGTGCCCTTAGCTCTCAATAAATTACCATATGATCCAAACCATTTGCACCTGTGCAAAGAGGTAGTCTCCAGCCAAACTTACCTATTTTTTTCAGCTGATACTGATAAATTTAGCTAAACTTTGAAAAGTCACATCCAAAATTAAAGCAAAACAAAACCAAGCAGTCTAAACATTGACTCGAGGTATGTTTACTGAATGTATTACAATCCATTAATTTTTATCTATTGGCACTTTTTGGAAAGTCAAAAAAAAAAAAAAAAAAAAAGCAAATGAATAACAAACTGTCATACGGGAACATCACACATTAATAATACATTCTTGTTTTCACAGCCGAAAGATGTGAACGCTGAGAATATTAACCTCTTTAAACTCTGAAGAGACAACTTTAGCAAGAAATAGGTATGCCCTCCGCACTTCACAGATTGTCTATGGTCACAGATAAACATCTCACCTTTGACATACACTTCGCAAATCTGTAAAAGTACAACCTTATGACCATAACAGTATTTTCTTTAATGCTAAAGCAGTGTATCACTAGGACACTGCTATTCTTGCTTGAAGTTAAAGACTAGTAGATGAATCAGATACCCCAAGGCGAAGTTAAGCACCATTAACAAAATAAAGGATCATTGTTATTGCAATTGTACATCAAGAAGATTATGTCTGTTATAAACTACGCTCATAGCTTTTCTTCATTTTGGGTGAGTTGTTAAATATTCCTTGAGAAGAATTTGATGTAAGATTTACTTTCCTTGCTTGTATTTTTCAAGCAAATTTTTATTTTTGTGTTCAGAATCTTCTTCACACAATCCATTAGTATTTATGCCTCTATACCTATAGTATTTCTGTACAAACCTTTTTTACTTGCAGAATTGGTATCTCAAAGCATACTTAGCATGGGCTTAATACAAAAATAAATGTCACGTAAAGCAAATGTTTCCATTATCTCTCTAAATCAGAAGTCATCTGTCCTAGCTGTAAAATATACTTAAGAACTTTTTCTTCAAACACTACTAGACTAATGGAACACGTTATTTTCTACAAGAAATACAAGGTTTCATTGTGTTTTGTTTGTTTGTTTTGTTTTGTTTTTATGTAAACAAATTCTCAATCCATTTATCCTGATGTCCTTTAAAACCAAGTGCTTTTGAGCACTGTTTATTCTATGTCTACTTGTTCAGAAATCATCAACTACCAAAATGTCTGGTATCGATCAATCATTCAAGAATTTTCCATAAGATTTTAATGTGTGCCTTCATCTTATGTCCCAGTTTCCTGAACAGCTGCCTGGAAAACATAGTAGGAATTTGTAGAATTAAAAAATAAAAATAAAAAATGAAAACAAGTCTCTTCAACTTGTTGCAAATCATAAACTCCATGCTAATAACTTTTTTTTGATGGGATGGCATCAACTGTCCCCGAATCTTTTCAGACTGATTATAGTTTAGCTGCCTGTCTTCTGAGTTAGAACTAATCTTATTTTCAACCATGAGTGACATAATCTCGACTGTATTGCTTGTACTAATGCATTGGATCAAAGGGGAAGTTAGTACAATTTAAGGATCAGGATAAAGCCGAATGATTCTTAACACCTATTTCTGCACTAAATGAAGAAAGTCAAGTCCGATGAGAGACCTAAGACTCAACCCTCCATAAAAGCCCATTGCTCATATATTGCTCTTATGTACAGCATGATTTACAAACTGAGTGTAGGACTTCTGTTTTTAAAGCTGCTATGAAGAGTAGTTGCCATGAATTTCAGTAGAAAAATCCCAAGGCCCAGAGAAATGGCTCAAGGGAAAAAAATGTTGAAAGCAAATTGATTTGGGAGGTAAATTAATTTTGATGAAACTCAGAGTGCAAAAAATTTCAGGCTGACATATGTAACTGTGATCCACGAAGAAAGTGTTAACAGAGATTAAATCTCAGAAAGAAAAATAACAGATGAAACTAGAACTAAATTGTGAGCAATTGTATGTCTGATTTTGCAGTTGTTTGTCAGAGTGGCCTTCATAAAAACAAATGGAATAATGTCAAGAATGAAGACTGGAAGAAAGAAAAAAAAAAAAATAAAGAGACACAATGAAATCTTCATAACATATTAGTTCTGATTTGCTGCTAGTGGTAATAACCTCTCTGTATATCAGCCAATACAGTTGGTGAAAACATGGAAAATGATATGATGCTGAAATCTTTTCAGCTTTTTCCCCTTAATTTTAATCTCAGTAGTTTACTAATTCTGTAATGAAATTTTTCTGTTTCTATGGTTTGGGGTATCTTCTTTTTATATCTTAAGGTCATTAGAAGCACAACAGTACAGATACAAAGTTTTGATACATTTTTGAATGTTAATGCAAGTAGATTTTTATGCAAGCCAAAAGCTGTGTTGTGTCAGTTCTCTAGGGGGAATACCTGAGTCTGCATATGAATACTGATATGATATCTAAGCTTCATATGTTTTTGGTGAAGCTGCAGTCATGCAATCAGAGAGCAGCTGAGACTGTGGAATAGTGGGGATCTGCCACAAACTGTGAATAATGAACTCTGGACAGCTGAAGACAGCTTCAAAGTGAACACATCAAACAACTTCCAGGCTACCATATGTTTGTAGCTAGTCTACTGTTAATAGTAATAACAGCAATAACTTACAAGAATAGAAGAGCTAAGTAGTTTGCCAACTCCAAAGATGTAGAAACATCAGCTGAACAAAAGCATGCTGTTTTATAGTAAATATTTCAGTAACATCATCAGTGAACAATGGAAAGATTTTTGCCATTTTTATTGTCTGTTAAGACAGAACTGTGGATATTTTCTCTGAGAAAACTATTATTTAATAATAGTAATAATAATAATTAAAGTGCAAATCCCAGCCCTAGTTACTTTAGCAAACCTTTTTACATTTCATTTCACATGAGCAGAATCTATACTTGCCAAATAAGACATTTACATAGAATAACTTAATACCATGGTGATCTGGAGGGCAGCAGTTCTGTAATACTCAGTGTCCTTCATTTTCTAAGTTGCCTTCCAATCACACCTTTCTGAAAATATCTCCAGAATCCTTGCAAATCTTTCAGTTCCTCTCCTGCAGCTTACTTTGCAGCTGGCCCAGATGGACAAGTGACAGCATGTGCTGTGGCTGACTGCAGTCTGTGTGTGTTCCTGCTATCCAGAAAGCATATGCATGCTGATGGACTTAACAGCTGGATAAACAGAACTAATAACTGTTGATTTCATGAAGCTTGTTGTATTTTAATTATCTTCATGACCTTTAATCCTCTATAAATTTGGCTGAAATTGATACATGCATTGAAAACTTTTTACAGAACAGACCATATGATTCCAGCATTGCCTCATTTCTAGAAGAATATTCTAGAACATTTCTAAACTGTCCTCAGTCTTATAAGAGCAAGCCAGAAAATTAAGGATCAAATTCACAATATTTTTTGAGTCAAAAGAGTGTAGTTAGTACCAAAGTTCAGTGCATGATGCAAGTAAAACACTGGAGGACAGTGTTTTCTATTTTAGTTTATTTTGTTAAAGAGAACAAATAGAGGAAAAGTCTAAAGATTAATTACTAGTACATGGAAAGGCAATCCATGACTCCTGTGTGAGACTGGGGCACTCAATCATTGACTGGTACGCAAATTTGAGGTTAACTTAGTCCATCACTGGGTCTACTGAAATTCATCTGCTTGAAAAATTATTCATGAATGAGATATTCTTATTTCATAGGAATTTTTATAGTCAAGAGCTTTGTGGGAAGTTCTTTTGGTGACTTTTGCTTTAAGGTGTGGAAAGGTAACTCAGGGAAGTATGCTATAACAATATATAGGGAAATATACTATATCAATGTATGAGTAAAATGCTGCCTGCCTTAATGAGTGAGAAACAGCCGAACTGTGTCCATAAAAAATTCAGCAAATAAAACTGGATAATGAAAACATTCATAAAAATTAAGAATGAGTAAAAAAATGAAATGAAAACTGTTACTGTTGAAAAAAGTCCTTAAGAATAGTTCATCCATCTGTAATTCTGCAAGGGATGAAAGAAAATCATATTCATAGTCAAAATTTAAATTGCAGCATTACTGAACTATATGTTTTAAAGAAGAAAAATAACATGTTACACTTTTATTGAAGGTAGCTTGGCTGTACCTTTTATACCAGCTTTGAAGCTACTACAGTAAGTCACCTTAAAGCCCTTAGAATGTTAAGATTTCCCTACTATTTCTGTCA
The DNA here is from genome assembly GCF_054131305.1 of Coturnix japonica. Classification (NCBI taxonomy): domain Eukaryota; kingdom Metazoa; phylum Chordata; class Aves; order Galliformes; family Phasianidae; genus Coturnix; species Coturnix japonica. The sequence goes on from NC_140664.1 coordinate 80,772,907, forward strand.
AGTCTCTCATTCTCTTTTTTTTTTTTTGTGATACATTCACAAAGTTCATGTCACACATTTTGATTCTTCAGATTCAAAATTAAGTTTCTCAGAAATCAACAGAAGAGCAATCCCTATCCCTTTATCACTAATCCTCAGAAGACCTATTGTAGAAACCTCTCTCTTTGTGGTTAGTCTTACCCCCCCTGGGAGAAAACCAAGCATGATGGCCTGAAAGCAGGAACATAAAACTACAGCAAAGATATACATCTCTGATCATTTAACATGGCTCAGAAGGAGGTATTCTTTCACACTGCCTAACAAATATCAAAGTAAGCTTGGCTGGAACACATTTTTCAGTAGCAGACAAATGAAAGGTACACTTTTAGTGAGACCAGAACCTTGCCTCATTGCTAAGATTCTTCCTTGTAGAGCTTTCATGATGCTGGAGGAAATCATACAATTTATAAAATAGAATAAATGAATATACTAAGTTAGATATGAATATGAATCACTTAGAACACTGCAATTAAAGAAATGCAGACTGTTGGAGTGCTCCTGCAGTACCAGTGTATTTTCACTCATAAGTAAATTTCCATCTAACAAGCAGTAAATGAACATGAACAATACAAATATAAAATACAATCATTTCAGTATCAGTGTCAAATTAACATAACTATAAAATGAACTCTAAAATAATGTTTAAATATTTGGGGGAATATCATTTCTACATTCAAGAACATTCAAATAAGTTCAAAGGAAATGACTACTTTTTTCTTTTTTCTTTCTTTTCTTTTTTTCTTTTCTTTTTTTTTTTTTTTTTCCAGCTGTTAACTAATTTTTTCTCTCAAGTACAATAAAATCTGATATGTATTTGTAGCATGTTAGCTAAATCCTTAATGAACATTCTAAGCCTACACCTTTGGTGTTTTTTTCTGCAGTGAAAGCACTGTGTACTAGCTCTTCACTGTGAGAATTAGGACAGTGCAATCAAGAAGTCAAGAATATATTTTCTCTTTTTCTACACTTTAAAGGCTAAACAGAAAGACGACAATCTTGTTTTCTTGTATCCCATCAGATGAGGATGAGGCAAAATGACTACGTTCCCTTTAGTCTGCCTTATCATCTTGTCATTTTATATTCATGAAACAATTTGATATAATGCATGTTTTTATCTGATGTCTAAGAGGTGCAAAGAAGCAAATCACTGTCTCAGTCATATGCTTAAGAAGTACCTTAAGGTACAAAACACTTAACTGAAGAATAAAATATAATATTCAAAATTTTAAAGCTAGATCTAAATTGAACAGCCTTTTTATCATTGTTTCTCAACATAATAAAAGAACATCTTTTATAGGAATTTAAAAATATTGCAGAAGTTCTTCTTACATTCACTGAATTCTTTATCATGAAGAATCTTTTCAAACATGAATGGAATCCAGCATCTAAGTTCCTTGGGATGAAAATGATAACAACTGAATGGGAAAGATCCCGTGCCAATTCTCACTAGGTAAGTAAGAATTAAATTATTCTTTAGTATTTCTGCTACCTGAAGAAAATGCAAACCTCGTCAGCATTTATCTCCCATAAGCCTCTCATTTTCAGTCATGCCTTTCTGTGACATGTTTTTAAGGTTGGTGATTAATCATATTAAGTTGGTGAAACAAACAAAGTATTCTAATTATAATGTGAAATTAACTAAAGAAATTCAATATAAGGTTCCATTAGTATCATAATGATCATCCACAAATTATATATGATACCCATATATTTACTTTTTCTTCTGTCATTTCTAATTGACTCTTGAAAACACTCAATTTGAAATGAACTTCACATTTATTGAAATGAAGTTCTCCAGTTGAAATATCAGATCTCTATCAATCCATCAGAAAACACAAGATCTCTAGTCAGAAGGCTATATTATATACCATTACTGGGAAATAAAACAAAAACAAACAAAAAGACAAAAAAACCTCTTGCAGTGCTCGAGTAGATCCAGAAGATATCTACTGGCTTTTCAGTGACAGTATCTGACTACTGTGACACCAGTACATTAAAATCCATTTTCAGTATTCTTGAGGCTTAAACTTTGATGATCTATTGCCCCTACCATCATGTTTGTGGAAAGCAGAGTTTAGATGTCATGCCATCAGTGTGGCATAATTTGTAGAAAGCACATCAGAAGTGATAGTCAGGTGCTATCTTCATAGTAGCAATTAATTCTGAATGTTTTCTTGACTTACTTTGGTGTGAAATACATACAAAATAATGCAACATGGGATCACTTAAATATGTAAATATTATGACAACTTCAACTTATTTATTTAATGCATATTTTTGTCTCACAAAATCTAGATGTATTAGAATTGTTATGGACAAAACCCAATCCAAGTGCCCAAATAACAGTGTGTGTAATTATGTTGTCAAATCTCTTCATCATGGAAACGCATTACCTATAGGTGTTAACACTTGTATGCCCTACAGATAAACAATGAGATTCTTCATTAATGTTTACTCCTTCCCTCCCTATTACAAACATCAGCATTTATACAGATTCTGTGTGAATCTCATCATTTCCTTACAGAAGACCATTTCAATATTGCTTGCATTCCACTGGTGGCAAGGAGATGTGTGCTTGATCTGCCTACATATACAGGATTATCTGGAAGCTGTGCAGTTCAGTTTATGATACACTGAATGTAGAAGCAGTGTTAAGCCTACTTCTCATTTGTGTTTATCAATTTCTGTTGGTGCTGTGCTAAATACATCTCAAAAAGCTACCTTTCTACAGACTCCAGTCAAAGCAAGAATATTTAGTTTTTGTTTGTTTTTTGGTTTTGCTGTTGTTGTTGATGATTACTAAAATATTGTGTAGACTGTATTGTGAACCACATAGGCAACAAATTGAATCACTCAAATACCCTTATTCCTGGTGTTCTCTGTTCTAAAGCAAAAGAGGAAATAAAAACAGGTTGTACTACCTTATTTTTAGTATTTGATGAATTTAAATCAAAACATTTCAGACTTGGTTACTTCTAAGCTTTATGTTTTGCATTAAAATAAATTAACTAGATACAAATTTTATTTGAACAAAAGCACTATATCATAGCAGTCTTAGTTGAAATTGTGAAATAGCAACAGCTTTGTAAGCTTTTAGTGTATCAATGTAATTTTTTTATCCAATTTTACTCAATAATGTCATACTATTTATTGATGATTATAACGTCTTGAGATAATTTGGGCATCCAAGTATTTAAAAAAAAAAAAAAAAAAAAAAATCCTAAAAAGGAGAGGAACAAATAGGACAGAACTAGCATGTATCATGCCTATGTGACCTGGAATTAAATTACAAAACTCAGAAACCTTGTCTTTTCTTCATTAACATTGTCCCAGAACATATTCACACTTCCAAGTTTCACAAAACAATAACAAACAAAAACTTAAACGAGCCCTTCAGAAGACATCACATCACAGCACAGTCCGCTTAACAGCCTTGAACTAAGAAGTGCTGAGTAATGCACTGAATGATTTTTCATTCTGTTTCTTGTAAACTTTGTAACTCTACACAAGTCACCTAATTCATTCATTGGAAATGTTTTAATCCTGGTCTTTGGTGACAGAACCTCCTGTCATCCACAGCTTATATGGTCCCCAAAGAAGTTCAGAAAGACTAACTAAAAACAGTCAACAAAGAAACGGGGAAAACAAAACAAAACAAAAAACAAGCAAAAAAAACCAACCTGCAGCTCTGAAGACACACTCAGATGGGTGAATGATCCAAATCATTTACTGCAGGTTCTAACATCCCTTGTATACAACTCCAAGCTCCCTCCTGTAACTTTCCATCCCTCTACATGCCAACAGAGCACTTAAGAAGTCCTATTCATGTCTAGACACTGACAACCCATGCAAGTGCTCATCCAGTCAGGGCCACAAGTTACTTCTATTCAACATGCATCTGCCGTCAAGGTCATCATCACATGGAGATTATGCAGCCCACTTGACTGCTGTTAGTGTCTCCTGGAGACAGCCTTTGTTCTCAGAGTTCTCTTCCACATCCTGTGAAACTTGTTTTTCAGTTTCTATCCTGAAGGTTGTCTTGAACCTTCAGGATAGAAATTATTAACCCATATTAACCAACCCCATATTATTAACCCCATATTAACCAACCAACAACATCAACGAAGGAACATGAAAAAGAAAAAAAAAGAATAATGAAGTACAAACAAAATTGTGTAACATAGAAAGTGCTCAGAAAAAAAAAAAATCTGATAGCTAAATAAAAATGTTTGTAAGCAACTTTTTCTATCCTATATTCTTCAAATCAGTTCACTGTTTACAGTCTTTGTTTCAAGTCGGTGGCTTTCTTGCAAGTACTCTCTGGTGCGTTGTGCCACATACACTAGTTTCAAACATCTCCGTGGGAGTATATTTGCTCCCCAGGAAAGCAGTTAACTTCTCCATACCTCCAGTAGAGAGAATTTGCACATTTATACTTAGAAGACTGTGATATAAACTCAGAACACAAGAAAAACATCATTAAAAATATATGCTTACATGACTCAGTGTAGACGGTCATGAACTCATGCTTCCAAGGTGTTATTGTCATGGGAGCACAGATGCATCTCTGAGCTAGTAAATCCTTCCTTTCATTGAAGTTCCTCCTCTAGTGAGTTTGTGATTTTAGCTGCAGAGCTTCCAATACAGAGTTGCCTTGCATCTATTGTGAATGATATACAGACTGCTTGCCATAGTAGCTCTGCTAAAAGCAAAGTCTTTGTTATTCTGAGACTGAATACCTCCTGGACACTATAAAGTGTATAGTAGATTCACTCTCTTAATGCCATTAAAAGCTCTGGTAATATTAATATTTTCTCAGTATTATTCTATTGGTTTTCATTTTCTTTATGAAATATTGATCTAGATGTAATCCATCAGGGTCAAATAATCTAGCAGATCAGCAGCAAAGTGTCTAAAATTAAAGAAGAGAAAGAAAAGTTATAGTGGAAGCCTTCTTGCCCACAGCCCGAGTTATTTCTGCTGCTATTTCCCACCTTCAAAGAGCCCATTATTAAAAGTTGTCAAGGTGAAAACACTGAAAACATAGTACTGCTGTGCTCTGCTTATTGAGTGGGACGAAAGAGAGAGTGACTATATTGAACCCTCACACACAGTTAACTCAGACTGGCCCTAGTTGCTATTGCAGTGAGCCAAGGAGCACATTGGCTCAGAGTAGCATCAGTGTCAGGGCAACATCTCACCACGAGCATGAAACACTTCACATCTTGGATGTTCCGGTACCAGATGGCATTGTATGTCCATGTAACTTTCTCCAATCCAAACCAAAGAGTTAAATAGACAGGTTACATGCAATTAAAAATGTATCAGAGAATAACCTTTCCAGTAATTTTGAGTATTGTTCTCCTTTCGCTTCCTCATCTGTACCATCACAGTTTTTATTTTCATTATCTTGTCAGTCGCAGATCATTATACTTATTTTCTCAACTCTTGATCAAAGCAAGGTCATGATTCTCTTGTGTCAGGAGTCAAGGAAACAATTTTTTATTTTTATTTTTATTTTTATTTTTATTTTTTTTACCACATGCTCATTTATAATTAAATTAAGACTTGTAGTGCATGTTTTCTCACTTTTTAAGAAGAAAATGAATAACCTTGCTTTGTGGACCAGATGTTCAGATCACATAAATCTTGGTAGCATTGCTGACTCTAAATACATCTGGCTCCTGAAAAGGGCTTGATCTTGTCCTTCAGTTCCTCTGATTTTTTTCTACCCCCACCACCCCTTCTGAATTTCCTATCAGTTTGGTTTATAGCATTCATCAAGCACTAATGGTGATTTAATGTGAGATCAACCAGATACCCTATTCTTGTTCAGAATTTTTTGGTATTCATTATGTAATTTTAATTCTAAGTCCCATTAAGTACTCTCATAGTGTGAGTTGATTTCCTCTGAAATGTAAAAATCTTTACTGTGATCTTTAAAAGCTTTCTAATATTTTTTTTTTTTTGTTTGGATAAGCAATTTATACTTATTAAACCCTTCCAGATGCTATCATAGTGTCTGACAGAACTATTCATATAGTACTGAGAAACTGAAATGGTGCCTGCTGTCTTTCCTTCCTTGGACCAATTCAGCTCTCATTTATAATGTTGGGTGTTCCAGACAAGTAATGTTGTTTTCATCTCCATTTTCAAGATTTTCAGAAAAACCTTCTGCATTTTTGCTGAATACTTCTGTCTAGAGGTTATCAAAATATGGATAAGCTAATTCTTCATTTTTTTCTTGTGCTGCTTTTTAGTGCCTTTCATTAAAATGCTTAGCATTACATAAATTTCTTTGAGCAAGAGCACAGTCTTTGCACTTTTCACTACTAGAATGATTCTTAACATGTTGACACTTTCCTGTTCTCAAAAAAAAAGCTGGCAGAAAATGAAATTACATCAAACATTATTCACAACTAGTATGTTTCCAGGGAAAGGATAACCTTAATATGAACCTTAATGTTATTGACGTTGCAGAAGGCATACAAACATTATAGAATCATAGAATTGAGTGAATTGAGAGGATTTTTAAAGGTCATCTAGTCCAACTCCTTTGCAATGAACAGTGACACTGTCTTTAGAGACAGAGCATCGACAGCCTCTCTCAACAACCCGTTCCAATGCCTCATGAAAATTTCTTGTCATGAAAAAAAAAAAAAAAAAAAATCCCTAATATTCAATCTAAACCTCCCTTCTTTTTGTTAGAAACCTCGGTGCCATGCCCTATCACAACAGACCCCACTAAATAGTCCACCCTCTTCTTTCTTATAGCTTCCCTTTAGATCCTGCTAGGCCACTATCAGGTCTCCCCAGAGCCTTCTCTTCTCCATGTTGAATAGCCTCAGCTCTTTCATCCCATTCTCGTAGGTGAGAAGTTCCATTCCTTGGGTCATTTCTATGGACTTCCTCTGAATGAATACCAACACGTCCAGACTCCACAGATGAATGCAGAACTGCAGGTGAGGTCTCACTGGTGCAGAACAGAGAGGTAGGATCACCTACCTCAACTTGATGACCACAATTCTTTTTATGCAATCTGTGATTTGATTGGCTTTCTGGGCTATGAGGTCACGTTGCTAAGTCACGTCCAGCCTGCTATCCACCAATACTCCACAATCTTTTGACAAGGTTGTGCTTTATCCTTACATCCTCCAGCTTGCACTGACTATGGGAAGTGCTACGACCTAGATGGAGCACCTTGTATATGGCTTTGTTGAACCTCATGAGGTTCTCCTGGACCAACTGATTGAGTCTGTCTAGGTCTCTCTGGATGGCATCCCCAGAGACCTGAAAGCATGCCTGCCATCATGCTGGCAGGTAGCAGTAAAGAAATTCAAGGCGAATGGGACGTAAAAGTTATATTTCCCAATGTATGTATAATATTTTCCATTGATGGGACAAAATAAGTGAGTTATCAAATAATTGTTTTCTATGTTTCTTCATAATAGAATAGCAGGTGATAAATTAGAAACAAACAAACAAACAAACAAAAAACACAACAATATTTTAATACATTAATTTTCTCTCTTATCCAGCAGCCAGTTCTCCTACTGTTCTTGGTGTAGTATTTCTACTACAGCAAGTGCTTTTCATTTTTACTGTATAGCATCATATAATTACTTTGTCTTTGACAGAATGAGTAAGGGTTAATTGACCCTAACCACCTTACTATACAATTTTAAAAAGTGACCTGGAACTATCCTGTCCTTCCTGAGACTCTTTAAAGCATTTTGATTTTTAGTAGGCATATGTTAAGGGCTTTTCTGAAAGTAAGGCTTTTTCAGAGATACCTCAAAATTAGCCTTCAAGAAACAAAGCATCCCAAACCACTTCTCATTTTTGAAAATGTAGGCTGCAACTCACAGGAAATGTCATTAAAAGGAGCTGTTCGTGTACTGTTCGTAGAATCAATGTGTAAAAAAAATGGAAATTTTTGTTCGGTACAAGAATGGAAAAAAGTAATACATTAAACAGTTAAACTTCCTTTTCTTCCCTGGTATGTGAGATGGCTTCTCATCTTTATCTGAAGGCCATCTGATAGATGCTATTTTGTACTGGGACTCTGAGAAAAGGCTGAGTTGAATGCAAGAGATGGCAGTCTGACAAAGAATAAAGACATACTTCTAACTGCACTGAACATGACTTATGCTTCTATCCTGAGTGAGGTAAAAGTTCACAAGTAACAAATATTTCTTTTAATATATTTGTATGAAATCCCTAAACTGTCCAACATCCAATTATTTTAATGCTATTTCTGTAAAGCAAAGTGCTTCTTCAGAATGAATTACTAGTCTGATTTCACTGTGTTTGTTGTTGTTGTTTTGTTTTGTTTTAATTGCATACTTAAATGATATTGACATTCTGAAATATGGCTTAGTAATCCGGTGACTGTCCTGTCACACAAAGATAGAAAGCAAATGCAAGAGGAAAGGGAAATAATTAAGCATAATGTGGAGTCACAAATTAATAAGAAGCATGATTTATAACCTAAAAAAAAAAAAAAAAAAAAAAAAAGTATTTCAAATATTTTGGTATATGAATGAGTAAATCAGAGGTTTTAAAGCTTACAGTGTTTGCATGTGATTAATGTGACAATTGTCAGAAAACTTGTTTATGTTTTTCAGTGATCAAATCAATTTCATAAAAATTTCAGAGTTAGACAACACATTAAGATAAAATGAAGGAAACAGCAAAAAAGTACCAAAGAAGATGCCGATGACAGGTGGTGCATTCAGTGTCTGGAGACCTATGTGGAAACCAAGAAGTATAAATTGTTCATTGGTCGTTTTCTTATCCTGAGATATGAAGAAGGCAATTGTATTACCTATCTCCTGACCTCTCAAGATAGTGAGAAATTACTTCCAGTATTTTTCATTATTGAATTTAGCTTCTCTTTTCCAGGTGTTGTGGAATTCCAGGGTCACAGCCTAAGCTAATGAGTAAGCTATGAGAGTATGTGAGTGCCGGGAGCAACGGGGGTTCTGGAGCCACCCTATTTCTGTGTAGTCTGAGTCTGTGTTGGTTCCCCCCTTCCGCCCGCCCCTTTTCTCTCTTGCAGCGTTACTGTACGAATGGGGAGGGTCACATTCTCAGCTTGTCCTTTTCTCCAAGCTGTTACCAGGAGGGGTGAGTTAATTCCTTCTGATATATTTTCCTATAGTACCTGTTTCTCAAATAAAGGCTCTGTCCTTGCCCTCACTTGCCCTATACCAGGAAACATATCAGCAGAGGAATGACCAGGGCAGTTTCTAAGAGGAGATTCTTGTTCTTGAATATACTGAAACAACCAATCAAAATGCTGAACTGAAAATAGAAGACTTGTGTATCATCTGACAACAATTTAAGAGGCTAGATGCGAGATTTAATATATATATATATATATATATATATATATATATATTCAGAGGTCTACTTTAAAATCAGAAAATCACATGTTTCAGATCAATACCAACATAACCCCCTTCCATTTTTTCTCACCAGCAAACTGTAAAACAGTCCTTCCCACCCTCCTATTTTCTGTTTGGACATCTTGTAAGATCCTTGGTAGGTGGGCAATGCAAAGCATATAGGTTTGTTTTGTTTTGTTATGTTTTAGTGCAAGCCCTTGTGCAAATCTGGCCAACCACAACAGGTTGCACAGGGCTTTGCCCAATCAGATTTCAGTAATTTCAAGTATAATGTCCCTGCTCCAGTGTTTGACTCATGTTCAGAATAGAAAAATGTTTCATTATATCTAGCTGGAATTTCCCATATTGCAAGTTGTGACTGTTGACTCTTGTCCTATCACTAAGAATTTGGTTCTGTATTTTCTACACTCTCCCTTTAGACACTTGTAGACAATAATGTCACCTCTTACCTCATATTATCGAGGCTGAATAAATCCAGTTATCTCAGAATTCTCTGTTTTCTAGTATATTAATGTCATGTTTTCCAGTATACTGGCCATCTCAGTGCCCCTCAGTGAGATTCACCTCAGTATCTCAGCACATATCCTACACTGGGAAGCCCCCAGATGGAACCTGTTCCACATCATGTCTCACAAGGAGCAAACAGAGAGAAAAAAACACTTTCCTTTGCTTATTGGCTATGGACTTCTGAGAATAGATCAGTATGCAATTATAGTGTCCATCATGTGGAGAGAAATTAATTCCGGGATACTACTTCCATAACAATCCCAAGGACTGAAGACCAGATGGTTGGCCTGCAGTTCCATGGATGCTCCATCTGGCACTTCTTGTAGATGTGAGAAGCAATTTCCCAGTCATTAGAAACATCCATCATTTACTATGACTTTTTGAAAATAACAGTGTCCAACTAATTGCATTCTTCAGTTCTGTGTGCATCCTGTCTGGTACCACTAACATATATATACACATTTGTTTAACACTCTGTAACTCTGTCTTTGCCTATATAGGAAATGCTGCAAAGGTATTTCTTCATTGCCCTACACTGTACTTGTAAGCTCAAGGACCTGAGAGGCCTGAGGGCAAAACTTATCAGGTGAAAGCTAATGAAAAACAAAATAAAACAAAACAAAAAGACAAAAAAAAAAACAAAAAACAAAAACAACAAAACAAACAAACAAACAACAACAAAAAAAAAACAGCCCCAGACCAACATCATTTATTATCATCAGGGTCTGAAATCATAATAAGTGGTAGAGTAATTCAGCAATTCAGGAGGAATCCTGATGAGCTCATATCTGCATAGCTTTTACATCTAATGGGAATAATCCTGTCAAGGTTTGGACACTAAAAAAAAAACAAAAAAAAAACAACCCAAAACTTTCCAAATTGAGTTTTTCCTCTTGTTCTCTGTTAGATGTGTTATGTTAATTTTCTTTAACTATCTCAGACAAGTGATTAGATGCTAAGACATGCATTGCTTCTTCAGGTTTTCTGCCTTTTTTTTTTTTTTTTTTTTCCTTTCCCTTCTTCCAACTCTATTAGAAGTTGCCTACCTTGAATTCAGTGAAGATTTTGACATTGCCACCCATAAAATCCTTGTATTAAGTGTAGGAATTGTGGTGTAGACAAGTGGACAGTGAAGTGAATTGAGAAGTGTCTAACTGGCAGAGCTCAGAGGCTGGAATCAGTGGCACAGACTCTAGCTGGAGGCCTGTAGCTAGTGGTGTTACCCAGGGGTAATGGGTCTGATCCTGTTCAACATTCTCATCAATGACCTGGGTGAATGAATAGCATGCACCTGAGAAAGGCTGCTAATGGTACAAAGCAAAGAGAAGTGGCTGTCACACCAGAAAGCTGTGATTCCATTTAGTGAAAGCTTAATAGAAATAAGAGTTATATGGAAAGAAACCTTATGAGTTTCAACAAGGGCAAATGCAGAGTTCTACATCTGAGGAGGAAGAACTGCATGCTACAGGCTAGCCACTGACCTGAGCTCTGCAGAGAAAGGAAGCTCTGTGGAGAAGGAATTAGGTGTCCTCATGAATAATAGATTGATCATAACACAGCAGTGTGCTCTTGTTATCAAGAAGACCAGTATATCCTTGGAGGTACATTAAAAAAAGTGTGGCCAGCAGGGCAAGGGAGGTGATCCTCTCCCTCCACTTGGCCCTGTTGAGGCCTCACCTGGGGTACTGTGTCCAGTTATGGGCTTCCCAGTACAAGAAAGCCAGGGAACTTCTAGAGAGCGTCCAGTGAATGGTGACAAAGATGATGAAGACAATGAGAGGACTGGAGCATCTAAGAAAGGCTGAAAGACCTGGAACTGTTCAGCCTGGAAGAGACTGAAGAAAGGTTTTATCAATGCTTACAAATATCTTAAGGGGTGGAGTCATGTGGATAGGTCCAGGATCTTTTCAGTGGTGCCCAGCAACAGATGAATTGGCATCAGTCCCTAACTGGAACACAGGAAGTTCCATATTAACATGAAAAAAAGCTTCCTTGCTGTGAGGTTAACAGAGCACTGGATCAAGCGGCATGGAGAAGCTGTGGAGTTTTCTTCTCTGTAGATATTCAAAACCTGTCTGGATGCTTTCCAGAGTAACTTACTCTAAGGAACCTTCTTTAGCAGGAACGTTTTGGATGTTTGGAAAACGATTGGATGTTTTTCATAAGTTCCTTCCAAACTTCATGATTCTGTGATTCCATGATTTTGCTTTACCTAGGTTTGTTAAAAGTTTCCCTAGTAGGTCTCTATACACAGGGCAAAAGTGGTACATGACCCATTGTGAAGGTATACATCCTATACAACATCACCGGGTTGTGGACTTGTGTTAGACTTGTTGTTTCTTTTATGGGAAGGAGCATTTCACTTTGGTTTATGTTCTGATTTCTTGAGTATTGGGCCATACTACCATAAAGCAGAACAATGTTTATATTGATTTTAAATTTTTACAAGGATCTTAAAACAATCTAAGATATTTTACTGACATGAGTACAAGAAATGCTGCTGTATTTGCTAGACTGAATCACTGGAGGATGTGAGACAGGAAAATGAGTGCATAGCAAGCAAAAGACATTATTCTTTGTAAGTTAAATGGAGACTTTTTTTAGCATGACTCAAGCACTATATTCATTCAGCATATTTATGTAAATAAACCAATATTCATCTGCTGTTATATTGCCATTGCCAATCAAAGGTAGAAAGAAGTGTTAAAGGAAAGCTTGAATAATCGCTGGTAAACAAATTAAATGATAATAGGGAACAAATTATTCCTTTTCAGATATGAGTTTTCAGTTTCATTTATCAGCATAATATTGATGATGATTCAGAAGAATTGTACACCATTTCATGGAGTCTGTATCATTATCATCTTATATGGCAAAAAAAAAAATACAAATACAAAAATAATAATAATAAAATATGTCTGGAATAAATACTTTGTTATTTAAAAGGAGAGATTTTTAAGCATGAATAGATCCTAAGAGCTGTCATTTTTGTGTATATATTTCTCGCATTCAAGAGACCATTCTGTGGCTACGATTCTATAATTCAAAAAGTAAGATTTCAAAGGTTTCCGTACAACTTAGCCAGGCTCATGGAATAATGTTCTGCTGGTAAATTCCTCTCCTCTAGAGATGGGACTTCTAGATCTTGCCTTCTGTTCTACTACAATAACAGAATGACAGCATATACCAAGACATATTCATAACAAAACTTTATTACACAGCATGAATTTGTAAGTGGGTGTATGGGAAATTGATAATCACAGCCTGGACATTTGATTAATCAGCTGAGGCGAGTGTTGGGTCAGCTGTGGGAGCACAGGTGAGAGTAATTTAGCTGTGCTCCTAGAAGGGGTGGAGCTTGACTTAGTGGGCTGACCACCACTAAAGCAGCATCGCTGGGAGATTGCTACTCAGTGGTTCTCTGCAGACCGAAGGCTTCAATTGGGTGAGTTTTTTTCCTGTAAATAACCTTTTGGGTATTTACAATTACCAGCTTTCCATTATTGTCACCATACAGTGGGCTAACAGGAAAATGTATATTTTACTTCTATTGCAATAAAAACTTGGTACCTGGTAAATACCTTCCTTTCTGAAAGTCTCACGGGGTAAATCTATCTTTTCTTATCAGAAAATCCAGCAGTCAACACACATATTTTCTGCTGGCTAATGGGTTGAATTCATAAGGACTAGAGAGAATATTTAAGAGCTTGATAGATGAGCTTTTGTAAAGGGCACAGTTACTATTTGCTTTAAATATATAGAGATTAGGTATAGTTAATCTTTAAACTTTTTTTTTTTTTTAAGAGGTTTTGTTTTGCTTTACACAAACAAACATGTTTTGCTTATTATGTTTCATTGTCTCTTGAATCTGTTGTAGTATATTTCAACTTCGTCACAGCAAAATACTTAGAAATCTCTGCTTCACAATAAGTGCATGGACCTGGATTTCATGGCATGCAATTTAGATGAGATCAAAAGTGTTTTATTACCATTATATTTATTTTGTTCATTGTACATGAATCTACAAAAGTTGTTGTTTTGTTGTTCCTATTGTTGCTTTTTGCATTGTTAGCAAATTAATGCTTGATACAGCAATATTTTTGCAGGAATACTCATAGAAGCAATAAACATGGCCTTTGTTTGCATGCATTATCTTTTCAGAATGGAGCTATATTTCATTTTATTAAAGAGAACTCAAGGACTGACATTATTAATTGATCTAGAGTGATTATTTGATTGGCTTTTGTATTGATACTCTGTTTTAACTTTGTCACAATGTTATCTAGATCAATCTATGTCAGTGACGGGGGGCCAGTAGGCCTGTGGGCCCCCCGGCGCCTGACAAATGGGAAGGGAAAAAGGGAAAGGGGTAGGGAGATGGGAGCTGAGCTCAAGGAAGCAAACAGAGATGCAGCAACAATCTAAGGAGGAAAACTTATTTTACTAACTATGATATTGGAATATAAGATAACACAATATAATGCAATCAAATTGGAACTGAGGCTAATAAATCAAGTAAATTAAGAGAGAGAGAGATGTTTCCAAAGAAGAAGCCTACTTTGAAAATGAAGGCGCCATGGCTTGGAAGCACACCCACGCCCACTGCCAAGCAGTGAGAGAGAGCGAGTGTCACTTCCGTGACGTGTTTCCCTCTCTGACTGTGAGGTCCTCTAGGACGTGTAGTACTTCTTTTCTGTGCTCCACATGATGTTATGATCTGGAATACCAGTAGCAAAAATTACAAAACCATGACAAACTTACACTCTTCATCCTTCAGAGTATTCATTTTGAAAATGCTTAGAATAATTCATAGCTGCTCTACAAGGATTTGGTGAACTTTCATTTGTGTTTGCGAAGTAGTTTGATGTCACTAGAAGAGAAAACACTGTAATCATCATAGAAGTGCAAAGGATTTTTAGCTAAAGTACACACATTTTTACAGGGCATACTTTCATAAACAGTGAGCTTGTTGAAATGAATACTAACCATCAACGCTCAATAAATCAGTAATGTACATGAATATTTAGTGGCTAAAATGTACTTGCAAAGAGAAATCTATGAAATTGTCTAACTATCACTGTGCAGAAAAGATCCAGACAAGTTTTAAATCAACAAAGAATCAACATGATAGAATATCTACCTCAGTAAAACAACACTTTCCTTAAGAGGAAGAAAAGAAATTGAACTGATTATGTATTTTTCAGTGCATTCACTTTAGTACACCCACATCCTTTGCAGTCATATTAACTAAAGCTGAAATTAAAAGTATAGCTATATTCACACAAATTATGTAAGGAAAGATGACTTTTAAGTCATTAGCATGAAATCAGACAGTTTAACGAAAGGAGCCCAGATAATGCTATACTATTCTTTTTATTACTTTCTAACCTTGTTAGCTTTTCTGAAGATCTAATATGTTGAACTTTATGAAACCAGCTATTCAATTTCAGAAGATCCTAAGATTTTCTTTTGGCAGACACTGTAAGTCAGACTGCCAGCAGCAAAATCTAAATAAGCTCAGGAATTTTATGGGCATTATCAGATGTCAGGTATTCTACACTTAATTGAGCTAAATCCATTATAAAACTGGCACCAGTAATGTGTCCAACACAGTAAAATATATCCCAATATTTAATTAAGCTTGGATTTAATTAGGCAGATCCACTACATATTAAAAGAATAATAATAATAAGGAATGTGACCATAGTGGCTTCAAAAGTATTAGATTCATTAGAATAACTTTTAAATTATTATTATTTAACATGGTAATTAACTGAAGGATAATAAGGAATAGAATATTTGAGGTTCTTTCAGACAAAAACAATGCTAAGATGATAATCAGGAGAAGATCCATGATACTTCCACAGTAAAGATGAAAAGACAAATGTTTTGCTGAAGGCCAGCACCACTGGTAAAAGATAGAATTGCTCTTTTACATTAATTCCTTCTGAAATAGAGTTTGGGTGTGTAACACTGTCTAATCACTTCTGATAACTTGTCCAAATGGAGTAAGCAGGGTCTTATAACAAATCATCAAAGAATCATCCATCACCAACTCAGCTCAGTGCTGCAGCAGCTCTCAGTACACTTGCTTTCCAGTTTTCCAAAACTGTTGAGATAGAACTGAGCAAGCTCAAAGATAAGGAAATAAATATACAAGCCAAGGTGAAGTCAAAATAAAGACAGTTTGCTGTTGTAGTTGTTTTTTTGTTGTGTTGTTGTTGTTGTTGTTGTTGTTTGTTTGGGTTTTTTTTAATAGCAAGAAAAGACATAGATCAAAAAATACTGACAAGACACTGCTTATCTTCCTCAATACTGTTTTTGTGTGATTGGAAATCCTATTAAAAGTCTGTTAATCATCTTACATAGGCTTTGCAAATATGAGAAAGTCCTGACTGGAGAACTGTTTCCGGAATTGCCATCCAGTGGTAATTTCAGGTGTCCACTACAGAGGCAATCTGCAGAAGCAACTTATCTAAATCGAAAAAGTCTCAGCCTTCAGTTCAAAGCATGAAAATAGGGCTATTTTTTCTCATATTTTCTATTTGTTGTTAGCTGATAACATAAATGTATCAATTTTAATTTACTATTTTGATGCTGCTGCCCATCCAGTACTATACTGTCTACAGGAATATGCAGTATTGAAAGAAAAAAACACCTTCTAATGATCTTCATTATTTCTCTTGTCCAGACAAATTACCATTCAGTAAAATGCTTCTTTGAATCCAGAAGTTTTATTTATAACAGATTTGTTACACTTTCTATCATGACCCTTGAAGTTGAAATATTCTCCTTACTGCTTTGCCTCTTACTGGAAAAAATCCCTACTTACAGCTCATTATTCTATATATTTTCTTTGCTTGCAGCTTTTAAAGAAGCTTGTTCGCAGATTCACAGTCTGTCGCCTTCAAGATTCTGTAAAAGTAGATAGGGCATATGTTAAAATCTTAATTTTTAAGGATCACTATCCCCCAAAGGTAACAGTTTTTAAGTAGTCTTCTTAAAATTATGCATAAACTAAATTAACATAATACAAGGGTCACTCCGAATGAGAGACATCTCAAGAATTCATTCCATAATCACATGGGTTTTATTTCTAAATAATATTATAAAATAAGCAAAATCTGCTGTATTTTAAGATGAAAATATACTTCTGTTTGAAAGAAATGTCTGTTTAACTTTGGAATTATTTTCAATTGTTGGAATTTCCTAAAACATAGGGGGGAAAAAAAATAGTCTTGAGAATTCACACAAAAACATCTGCCAGCAATCTGGATTCAGAAACAACTGAAAACAGCATGATAGAAGAATTAGGAGTGAATGAGAAATCATGAGAGAATGGGCATCCAGAGCATTGATGCAAGACAAATCTGGATCAATCAATCTATCTGTTCATCTATTCCAACCACACATGCATACACACACACATGCATATACACACACATACAAAATGCTTCCTTTAAATTAGTGCTTCCTATGTTATTATGTTTGCCCACAATGTCAAAGGTGGATGTTGGTGGTACAGCAGTAGAGGCTGAACATTCCCCACCAATGATCTTTTACGTTGTGTTGCCATGTAACAGATGGCAGGAGAGGGGCAGTCTCAATAAATGGTGTCTGACTGAGTGTGTGTGAATCATAGTATCATAGCATGGTTTGGTTTGAAGGGTTCTTTAAAATCATCTAGTTCCAACCCACCTGCTGGCAGGGATGTCTCCCTCTAGACTAGGTTGTCCCTCATGAGGGACAGTATCAAACTCTTTGCACAAGTCCAGGTAAATTATGTCAATTTTTCTTTCTTTATCCACTGATTATATAATTCCGTCATAAAAGGCAACAATTATGTCAAGCATGACTTTCCCTCAGTGAAGTCATGTTGGTTAACACCAGTCTCCTCATCTCTGTTTTCCATGTGCATTAGTAGGGACTTCAGGAGCATTTGTTCTATTACCTTGCCAGGCACAGAAGTGAGACGGACTATCTGGATCTTCCTTTTTTTCCCTTCTTGAAAATGGGGGTTATATTGCCCTTTTTCCAATCAGTGGGAATTTCACCAGACTGCCATGACCTTCCAAATATGATGGATAATGCATTGGCAACTTCATCTGCCAGTTCCTACAGAAACGATGGATGGATCTTTTTAGGTCCCATGGATTTGTGCACCTTTGTATTCTTTCAATTGTCTCAAACCTGATCTTCAATTACAGTGGGCAGATCTTCCTTCTCTGAGTTCTTACTTTTGCTTTATGCAGCTTGGGTGTTGTGGCTAGAGCCCTTGCCAGTAAACACTGAGGCAAAGAAGTCAGTGAGCTTTCTCCATATCTCTCATGACTAGCTCTCTAGTTTCCTTCTAGAGTGGACCCACATCTTTCATGGTCTTCCTTTTATCACTGACATATCTGTAAAATTTCTTTTTGTTCCCCTTTATGTCCCTTGACAGATGTAATTCTATCTGGGTTTCAGCTTTCGTAGCCTGAACCCTGGCTGCTTGGACAACTTCTTTGTAGTCATCCATTCCAGGTTCCACTCCCTGTAGACTTCTTTTTGCTTTGAAGTCCAGAAGCTGCCTGCTCCTTTTTCTTGGGATGCACTGCTCCTGGACTTGGAGGAGGTGGTCCTTAAATATTGACCAACCCCTCTTCCTTCCAGGGCTTTCTCCCACATCACCCTTCCAAGTAGATCCCTGAAGAATTCAAAGTCTGATCTCCTAAAGTCCAGAGCAGCAAGCTTGCTGCACACCATCTTTGAAGCTCTGAGGCTCTTAATCTCCACAATTTCATGGTCACTGTCGACAAGGCTGTCCTGGAACTGTTTATTGTTCACCAGCCCCTTTTTGGTGAGGACAAGGTCTAGTATACCACCTTTTTTCATGGGTTCTTGTACTACTTGGAAGAGTGGATCATCAACACATTGCAGGATCCTCTTCTATTGCTGGTGCAACTTGACAGCAGGTCACCTCGAGTGGTGCAAATTTTTATGAGTATGGTATGCAGGCTCTTGTTCATTGCTGGTGAATGTGCATAGCTAGCTGTGATGACTAGGTTGATAAATAGTGTTTTGTAGCTGAAAATTTGCTTTATCGAATAGTGTTTCTTTGTTCTTTTTATCTGCTATTTCCATGGAAGTAAATAGGCATTTCAGAGTGACCTACACATAGAAAAAAAAACTTATCTGTTTACAACTTCTAAATTAAATGACAACATTATGAATCTTCCTAGAGATGAAGGCAAATAAATTTATTTGAACAACTGCAATTCTGGACTTTTATCATTCTCTATACCTCTTAGCTTTTAGCTCTTATGGTCCTCAAACTCTTATTCTCTCCCCCACTTACAGTTTATTAACTCAGATAAGAGGTTAACAAGTGTTTATCTCATTGATGAGGGAAATATAGTTTCCAGGTCTTTTGATTCACTGTATAAATTGCAGCATGGAAAGTATTTGCCAACTGAATCTTTTACCTGTATTTTGGGACTGTGTTTAAGGAAACATGGCAAGTACAGCTGGAGAAGTTGCAGGGGGCAGTTAAAATGATGAAGGGGGCAGAACAGTTGCCTTTCAGGAAAACACTGAAAAGGTGTATTCAGATTTCTGTCTGTAAATGAGAGGGCTAAATGGAGATGAGTACAATGGATAAAAAGATTGACAGATTTTAACTGAATCTAAGTAAAACTGCTGAGCAATTGGTTTAAAAGAAGTAAAATAAAAGAATTTTATTTTCTTTTTTTTCCTTTTATTTATTTATTTATTTATTTAAACAATGAATAGCTTTTATTTAGCAGCTGGCTGCAACAGGGGACAGCAGAAATATATAGCACTATCAACTTAAAAAAGCAAGACATGCACAGCTGCTCCATTAAAATGTACTACACAAAATAGGCAGCAACCCTAATTAAACAGTTTTGGATGGTTGGATGTCCTAGTAAAAATACTGCTTAATTCATGTGGTTTAAATCAGATGAGGATCAAAGGCATTTATTGATTTACTAATAACGTCTAATTAACCAGGAATCACTTAACTATAGAGTCAAGATCAATCAGATCAGTGCAAAAAATAACCCAAAATACTGGATACCTATAAAATGCTTTTACATTTTTAAATGCAGATACTAGGACTGCTAACAAGTTTGTACCTTTCTCCAGCAGAAGATGCAACTGATTAAAGAAAATTCACAGCTGAATGTTTGAACTTGATTATTTAAGTTTTCTGATTGAGGAATCTGCAGTATCATATGCTTTTTTTTTTTTTTTTTTTTTCATCTTGGCATACCGAAAGTGTATATAAAAGCTTAGAAAATCGTATGAACAACTACTAATATTCTGAGATCAACTTTCATTTGGGCATTCAGCTTTTCACAAAATCACAGAATATAAGAATCTTAGAATTGCAGAATTGTGGGTATTGGACTGAACCTCTGGGGATCATCTAGTACAACCCCATGCTAAAGGAAGTTCCCTAGAACATGTTGTACAAGTGGGTTTTGAATATCTCCAGAGAAGAAGACTCCACAGTCTCTCTGGGCAGACTGTTCCCATTCTCTGTAAACCTCAAAGTTCACGTCCAGATGGAAGTTACCATGTTCCAATCTATATCCATTACCCCCTGTTCTGTCACTGAGCACTAATGAAAAGAGACTGGTCCGTTCCATTTATATGTTAATAAATGTTGACAAGATTGCTCCTCAGTTTTCTCTTCTCCAGGTCGAATATTCTCATATCTCTCAGCCTTTCCTCATAAGGGAGATGATCCAAACCCCTAATCATTTTTTCTTATTTTATCTTTAAAATTGTAAGTGTTCAACAGTTAAGAGACAAATAATTAAAAATATATAAACAAAGAGACTCAAATAAACAGATTTGGCCTAGGAAGTTTAAGATGCCAATAGCATTACAAAGGAGAAGCACGTTGCAAATGAAACTATCTTCAGGTTGCAGCAAAAATCCATGCAAAAGACAATGCATATGATATGAGTAGAAAAGCTCCAGAACTTCAAAGACATTGATCCCATTTTCCTCTAAAATAGACTTTTTCCCTTGCATATGTGAATATATCAAAGAATCAATTTGGAATTTACAGCACTAGATGTTTTGCCCTGTGCAAGAGATGAAAGTGTGGCAAGACAAAACTGTGTCTGCTTTTGTATCCCAAATAAAGAATATTTCAATTCTTATATTTTCATGAGGCAAAAATGCCCCAGAAGGAGCCCTAAACCATAAAACAAGACTGGGAAATTCAAAATGAAATATGTGTGATAAAATTTTTGAGAAAGCAATTTAATTATGGTGAGATGAAAGTTTGAAGTCACACCAAATATCAAGCCTCTGATTTCAAAACATTTGAAATCAATGGCACTGCTCTCAGTAATATCCATCAGTACCTGACAGAGTTAAGTAATGAGCACCTAAATCCCAAAGTTTCTATAAGTCTCTTAAACAGATTTCAGTTTGATACCACAAGTAGGCAAATCACTGTTCTCAACAGTACTAATATAGAGAGAATACAAATTCCAGTTTGTGCCCTTTAAAAAAAAAAAAAAAAAAAAAAAAAAAAAGTAATGAATTCAGGTTGGGGAAACAATGTGTGAGTTGAGACCTTGATATAGAGGCAACTCTTCCTAAGCTTTCCCATCTCTGTTGCAGTTTATAGCATCATTTTAAACATTAGTCAGTACTGAAAACTTTGTCAAAGGCATGTTTAAATAATAAAATTATGTAAAACTACTTTTGTCTCTTGACATTTATTTATTCCTTTCCCTAGCCTTCCTTTCCTTTCAGTAGACAAGTTTTTCAAAGCAAGCAAACTATAATGGCATAACATGTAACTCCTTTCCGTTGTGAATATGCAATTGTAAATATTGAGTAATTATTTATATATACATATGTATATACAAACATGCATGTATAAATATATACAGCTATTCATTTATATACCTTTTGATAGAAAGTGGAATTTTCAAAGTAAGGTAATTAGGGACATGAAAATAGCTTTTAACAAATATCTCACAACACACTTATTTGTATGATCACATACTATCTTCCAAGGTACTTTTGCTCTTTTTAGTTTGTATCACTGATGATACTTTCTCAATCACATTTTATTTACTCATTTACTCATTTATTTATTTATTTATTTTTACTCTTACAGCTGTCTATACATATCTCACCGTTATCTGCTTCCTTTTGACCATGACATCTTCAGTCTTTCTCACAACTTCTTTTGTCCCCATGTTCCAATTTTTGCTCACTTAACTTTGTAGGAATGTCCAGAAGTGCACCAAAGTGAATATGTATTCTGAGTTTCATTTAGAAATACGAGTTTTTATAAATAGAGAAGTTTTTTGCTTGTTTGTTTGTTTGGTTTTGTTAAGACTTTGTGCATAGTGGCATGACTACTAAATGAGTCTATACAAGTTTCTCTCCACCAAAGGAGGATGCTTTTTTCCTTCCAGCCATGATGAAGTTCATTTCTTTAAAGAAATGGTAACTACAGAGTGCTATAAGTTGTTTGTAGAAAAGTAAGAGTTCAATGAAATGAAGACCAAGAAGCGAGACCATAGCAGGGAAACAAAGGAGCAAGAAGGATGTTAGAGTCAGCTGTAAGATTCTGAAAGGCTGGGATTCATTACAGTTTGAGGGAAAGATCTAAGCAAAGCCTTGTTGCCTATGTGGAAAGACCTCAATTCAGTAGGAAGGAGAGTTGTTAAAAATAGGCATTTCCATGAGAATTCTAAGACTTCAAGGCAGAGATGTCTTAAAAACTACTAACATCTGGATGAAGTGGTAAACTGAGAAACCACAGTTAGGCATTTTCAAGACTATGAAATACCCATGAAACGTAAAACTCCTGAAGTATTCAGGGTTCCATAAGAAAATACAAAATAGTGGGAAAAGATCTCAGAAGAATATCTGTGATTGATGTTAAATTAATATCGGATATGTAATATAGAAAATCAAGTATGATCACAGATCATGTATTTATTGACACAAAGATTCAAATTCACAGAGTGCTGGAAGGTATTGACCGCTAAAAAAAAGCTACCAGACTACACAAGGCTGAAGAAGCAACCATGGTCTGAAAATAAATGTTTGAAAGTTGTTTCTGAACTTAGAGGGATCCATAGGAGAAGAAAAGGAAGAAACAAGGAACTCAACATGCTTTGCAAAGTTGGAGGGGAGAGAAAAAAAAAAACCAACCAAACAAAGAGAGACAATAAGATCATGATGTATAAAAACTAAAAATACAAGGAGGACATGACTGAATGCATACCTGCTTTTGAAAACCTGATAATCAGGTGTAGTATGAGGAAAAGTTACTCAGTCTGATTAATTACATGAGAAAAAAAGGGAAAAAGTGATAAATGGAAATGCTCTGCAGAATCTCAGCAAAAGCAAAGGCATGGATCTTTCTCCAGAGATCCTTGAAGTCATATACAGATCTTTAGACAATGGTGTCTAGACAAATATTGCCTCTGAAGATGTTGTAAAATGTGAGAAAAAAGGAGGAAATTGTGTTAAACTGTGAATAAACAGTGTAGAATTAATTCCTATTTAGAAATGGTATGATCTTGAAAGTTAGGATAAAGTGGAATTTAAAGTTAGGTTTGCTATAGCTGATTGGAAAGAAAGTTGATACTGAATTTTAAAACATACTAGGGATTATGTTTACATCAGATAACTCTGTGTTTTGTAGGGGAATCAAAAACATAAAAGGAGACCTCTGTAGCCACAAAAGAATATGATGATAAAAATAAAAGGAAAAAAAATCCACCCTGAAACTGTTTACGCAAAAGTTATTTTTAGACAAATGTAATGACTATACTAGTTCAGAAAATATATATTAGTGCATTTTGAGGTCTAGCAGCTTTCTTGAGACAGGGATGTGGAGTGCTTCCAGGTGGGAAAGGTAGGGCTGGGCAGTCAGAGTCCGATTCGATGGGGAGCATGGGCATGGCAGGGCTGTGGGGAACTGGATCCCAGTTCTGCAGTAGCCTTGCTGGAGCAGGGGCTGATGGCCCTGGGGCTGGAGTAGGAACCAGGGTCTGGGCAGGATGGAAGAGCCATGGAGACCTGAGGTGAAGTACTAGGCTGTATGGCCTGGACAAAACGTTAGAGATTTTCTGTCAGCAAGATGTCGTAGGCATTTTCAGACACAGTGAAACAGCATGCTAGGAAATGAAGCCAGGGCATTTACAATCTAATTGCAAAAATGTGGAATCTAGAACAGTTCCATACATCACTCTGAAAATTTCTGGATTACCATTTACTGAATACAAACCAATGCCATCCATTCTGTCATGCCTCAAAAGAAAAGTCTGAGTGTATTTATATTGACTTTTATGTCAAATAGAAGTAAATTAGTTTTTTAATATAAAATTACTGTTTCTATTTCTAATGAGGCACTCCTAGAAATCTGTCCCATTAAATAATATCCTGATGACTTTTTCTAAAATACTCTTGAGAATGAGTAGAGTGGTATACTATCTTCATGTAGAACTTAAGTAGAAAACAAACAGCAAAAAGTGCACAAAAAGTGTGTGAGAAACCTTCTTTGTTTTTTGGCTCAAAGCTTGCTTCTGAGGTATTTCTTATGATAAGACTCTCACTGATTTATGGAGGAGGCAAGTGATGGGTGCTACCATGTGACAATCAACATCACTTTGTGGACATTGGAAAGCACCTTTCTTCAGAGTTGTTTGTCTCTGGAAGAGAGTGCTCAGGAGTGTTTACTGATGGAAGATCTGGCCTGTGACTAAATAGCTCCAGCTTGGTATGGGAAAACTGGGGAATGATACCATCGTGTCCTCTAAAAAACAGGATGCAGGTGGGTGTCCCTGCTCCCTCTTATCTGCTGGAAAGTACTAGAAGATGGGAACAAAGGAGTTTCTGCTGAGATCCCAGAGCCAGAATCTGCCATTCCAAGGCGAGCTGACTCTATCACTTTGGATTTGAGCTTTCACTCCAAAGAAAGGTGACTCCACCACTTTGGACTTATTTATAAATAAGTTTGTACTACCATTGAAAATTGTCGCCATGGTCAACATTGCTGTCAATGGAACAACAACACCTGATGACCCACCACTACTGAAGATCAATGACTAAACTAAAAACCACACAACCATGGTGGTGACTATCTATCTCCCTCTTGCTGCCTACAAAGACTCCTTGCTTCTATTTCCTACCTTTACTATCACCTGCCTTCTCTTCCCCATCACCCTAAATCATAACAGTGTCCATCCTCCCCTGCCCCATCTCCCTAATTAAGATTTGTAATAAACTGGTTCGTCCAACAGTTGAACCGTTGATTCTTAGTCTCGCACCAGGTATACATATATCAAAGAACCTCCTCTCCCTCCTATAAATTGGAGCAAGACAAAGTGTCAGCAGGAAAACTGTTTGATTCTTCCTTCTGAAGAACAGTCTGGCCACAGTCATGTATAAACAGCAATCACAGACAACCATGTTTCAGATTTTTGTACCACTTAGGAGTCTTGGGTCACAAAGTCTTGATGCTCTTGGGAATGGAAACAGCATATTGACCCCAGAAGCATGCTGGAAGAGACAGAGAGAACAGCAGATCCTTGGAGAACTTTGTTGCTTTCTGTGGCATAGAGGCCCTGTCTCTCTTTGGAAACCCTTTTGATGCTGCTTACAGCCACTTTTTATTACATCTGGTGGCTCTTAGGACATTAGTACCCCTAACAAAACAGTAGTGTCACTGCTAACTGATAGCACTCACATATCTAGCTGTGGTAGCCATCTAGCTGTTCCATGGCATGTTGTATGTTTGGCACATACTCTGAGAAAAGTAGGAGCAGTGCAATGCATTAAAAATAAAATTAAATTGTGTGAGGGCAAAATCATAAAGCGGCAGGGATAGCATGTGTCACTACTATTGAATTTAAAAGCACAAGTAGAAAGGGATTGTTAGTAAAGATGACCTCAGGTTTTGTAGTTCTTTTGATAATGACTACCATAACTATAAATTTAAGCACTAATCTTAGTGTCTCACTATCATCACTGTGTTTATGTTTGTAATTAATCTGACTAATCTTTAATTTCAGTTGCAGTAGATCTCAAGGTTCAAGTTACAGGGGTACATTAAACAGAGCCTGGACAGATTTTGGAAATGAAATATTGCATTTCTTGAGGAATCAAAAACTTCAGACATGGCATTAAAAGTTTCTTCTTTAATAAATATTTATAGGTGTTCGGCAAAAAGCTTATAGAAATGTTTTTAAAATTGTTACAAACTTATAATATACTAGAATAAAAATCATTAAAAAAATGATGCTTACATATGTATATATGTGTATCAAAATACACACATACTTACCTTTTTCAATTTTTTTCTTGGCAGTAAAGCTATAGGATTTTTTGTCGAAATTTTCATAAGACACCTGTTTGTTGCTCTATCAAGCAAGAATAATGCAGTTTTTCCAAACTATAAATGGAATTATAGTCTACTTCAATGTGTTGGATCATTCCAAGTGACTATAGCAAATTAGATAATCCATCCCCTTCAGTATGAATTAAATCACTTTGGTCACTTTGAAAATGTTACTTGAAGTACAGAAAAGGCAGTGTAGTTTTCCAAAAACTGTTAGGATAAAATAAAATGTAAACTTCCATAACATTTACAAATAATATTCTGGAAACTTCCAGTGCCTTCAAACTGAATTTTTGAAAGTATTTTTCACTGTTTTTTTGGTACACTTTACTCCCCCTTCCAGCATTTTTGTGCTCTGGGGGACATTCTTGCTTAGGCATGGAGAGAAAAAGATTTTTATGAATATCAAACTAGCATAATTTATGCAGAAACTCTATTAAAAACTCTGTTTGGCACTTTTTACTTGCATTAGCAATATGAGAACTCAATGAAAATGAATTTTACAAAAATGTGTTGGACCCAAATTCTCTCAAATCATTCCCATAGTTAATCTTATTTTTCATTGCCCAAGGATTGTTAATATATTAGTATTAACAATGCCTTCTTTATTATCTTACATTCAGCATCTTACATGTTCTCTTGTGTGCATATATTTACATTTATTTATACACATATGTACTTGCAAATTAATTGAATGAAGTCCTGGACCCTCTGAAATAAATTATAATCCTGCCATCTTCAGCAAGAATTAAAATCCTGTCCCGCAATTTCTGTACTGTAGTCATTTATTCTCTGTGCTAGCTAGAATTTGTCCATATTGGTTATTTTTATCCTTTCACCATTCTTCACTCTGTATATCCATATATATCAAACCATTTGATATATTATCTTGTGTACATTATACTATGTTATATATTCTGCACTGGATATTTTCACAGCAATTAAACTTTCTCACTTCATGTTGCTTGCATTCTAGACGGACATGGAAGTTTTTCAGCCTACACAGGCTGTTCCTAACAAGTATCTAAAATGACTTAAGAAATTGTACTTACTGACTAAGCATCACAGAAGCTCCATGTTGAAAATAATTAAACTGTAAGGGCATTTTATGAAATAAAATTTATATTAACTTACCGTATCTTGTATTTTATCTTGTCTTAGCAGTTTCCTGATTTTGAGAATTACCCTGTTGTCTATAATGTCAGAGACGTTACTGAGCTGTTGGAATGCCTATCATTTAAATGTATTACACAAAAACACTTAAAACCACGTGGAATAAAGTAAATAGACAAATAAATGTCACTTCAGATTAGTGTCTGGAAACCTTGAAATAAGCTAAGGATGTATTTACAAGGCTCTCCATATGTATTTGGTTAGAAACTGAACAATCCCGCCAAACATAATGGGAAATATGTGAAGCATATGATGTAATGAATTCTTCCATTGTTCCTTATTGTTTACTAGTGCAAGTTAACAGCACAGTTTATTTTTCTGACAATCTAGTTCTGATATCAATCTGTATCTTCAGCTTCTCAAGTTCAGAAATTTTCTTTATCTATTTTTATTAGGAAATTGTTATATTATTATTCACAAATCATTTACATACTAATTAGTATCATAATTATGCATTAAATAAGCAGCTCACTATTATTGGCAACTGCATTTATTTGTAGTCAAAGCAGTTACTTGGAAACATATATTTCAGGGTATATGCACAGTTCCAAAAAGACAAAATGTATTTTCTTTTTTTCTCCTACTTGCTGCACCAAATATCTCTTCCTGGGTAATCAAAGTGGGTTTTTTTTTGTTGTTGTTTTTTGTTGTTTTTTTTTTTTTCTCAAAATAGTCTAAGTATTACTCATATACTTATTTTGAAATGGACACACAATGGAATAAACAGAAAGCAAAAAAGGTTGTTTTCTGCTAAGTAATGAATTATTCAAGCATTTAATGATGGAAACAATGATTTCATTGAAGCTACAGCTCTCCAGGGCAACAGTTGGAAAAAAAATGTACTGAAACAGAGCCATCCTTTAAGTTAAGAATCAGCAGGTGCAGGCCTGTTGTTTGAGGGTTGTCACTACCAGCTGAATGGACTGCATCTCAGCTTTGAGTGGCGTGAGTAGGCAAAACTGTTCATTCAAACCACAAAAAACAGCAGTGGTGAAATGAGTTAATCCACATATAAAAAAACTTGGGAGCTGGCTTTGGTTCTGCTCATATAACCACAGTGAAAGGAATGCCAAAGCACACATGTGCAATCATTTCTAAACCGCTCACGTGAAAAGCTGTCGACAGTGAAAAACGTTCAAAAAGAGAATCAGCGTTGCCTTAAAACTGCTATTCATGCTATTTGTATGAAAGCAGATCTAGTTATATGCTGATGCTGAGGGGACAACTAACTGAAGATATTTCTTCATTTTTTTTAAAGTAAAAGAATGTGTGACAATGAATTCAATTGGTTGTGTTTGCAAATCAGTGTAGTTTCCTCAAGAAAAGTATTTCAGGAAAAAAACAAACGAACAAACAACCAAACAGATCAACCCAAAACAAAATACAAAAGAGCATCCAGTTGATTGGGGCACTTCTCTGACAGGTAAGAAATCTGTTGACAATTGATCTAAAACTAACTCCCTCCTGTTGCAAGTGAATTATCCATTAGCTAACATATTGTCTCAGGTAGCCCAGTTTTCAAGAAGGTTTGGGCACTTCACCTCTGTAGAGAATATCAGCACAGAATCCTTCTTTGGCAGGGATCTGTTTCAGGTATCAAATCTCAAGAGCGGCAATGTTTAAGTTAAGTAGGTTTCTTCAGAAATTATGCCTCATTTCTATTTAAACCACAAGAGATACATAGAGCACAATAACACTACTAGAGCAAATTCTCAGCTACAAAACAATTACTTTTTCAGCTTAGTCTCCACCATTAGCTATACATTTTTGCCAGCAGTGAATAAGAGACTGAATGACAAGTTTACACAAATTTGCAGCCGCAGAGATGGTCCACTGTTTCACAACTGCTATAGCTGTGTTGTTGTTAGAAGAATGTTGCCCATGCAGTCCAACTTTCATCAGCCTAAACTGGAAGTCAGAAGGTGTCAAATCTATACAGTGAGTGTGGCAAGATTGTCCAGCCAAGACTGGAAGTGTGCTCCATGGTCTTCAAATGTGTGCCATAAAAATCTCTTTTTGTCTTGAAGATTTCTGTGGAATGTGAGGACCACTGGAGGTATCTCTGCCTACATGGGGGTGTCAGAAACAAGGAAAATAATGGCAATGTTTTGATGCCTGTTGCATTCTCAGCTACTCACCAAATGAGTTTATGGCTGTATGTAATAGCCCTGGCTTCTCTGATGTTCATAAGCCTACACTGGACAGTTGCACCCATGTTGGATGTGCCATTACTATGGGAAACCCAAAAAGAACCAGACGGTATATATACAAGGGAAAAAAAAAAAAAAAAAAAAAAAGATAGTGCCTGCTTTTTCCTTTTTTGTGTGTTCCTTTTGCCCATGATCAACTGAGAAAAAGAGAATTGGCAACCCCCACCCCTGCTGCCGATCAGATACATGGAGCATTGTGACATTGTGGTGGTAGCTATCATCTCTGCATTCCTATAACAAACCCTTGTTTTTATTTTCTTTGTCCTCACTCCCATTCAAGGCGATCTAAGCAAGAGTGTTATAATAAACTAAATAATAAAAATATTTGACTTCATTCTATGTCTTTATCTCATGTCGGGTATACATATGTCACACACCATCTTGCCTCCAGTAAATGAAGCAAGACATGTTCATACAGCCTCTCATGATCATTCCATTAGATCAGTCAAGTCCTGTTGTGAATCTTGTTCTGAACTGATCAAAATAGAGTGTTTGCATTGCCTAATTTCGGCATTTAACTTAGTGTAAATTAGACATGCTTAATGAAGGAAACCAACTCCTTCAGAGAATGATTAGGAGCCTTAAAAGATTCTTTCTGTTTGCTCTTCTGCTTGTAGTTCAGAGAAGCTTATCTCTTGCAATTAGAATTGTAGGACAAAACTAACTGGTGATTATTACCTTAACTCAACCCATTTATTATAGCAAAATTATGCTGTTTGGTTCCAGGAGAGTGAAAGTTAGGCATTGCAAGGATAAATATCACAGCTGGTGTAACTCTGTATATTTCTATTGCTGTTTCCATGAATTGAGTTTTATCTTGATGTTACTTTTGACCTTTTGACTTCAGGCTTTTTAATAAGCAAATTGAGCCATAGTTTGCTCGTTTGTTTTTCTTTTTTTTTTTTTTTCTTCTTCTTTTTTTTTTTTTTTTTTTTTTTTTTCCCTGACGATATCTTAACCATTAGCTAGACACTTAGCCCTTTCTTTATTTTTAGAACCCTGCTATGTGATCCGTCCTCTCAGATGTTTGTTTCAGTACATAAAATCTGTTTTTTACAGAACTCAGCTGTTATAGTGCCTGGTAAAGGAAACCTACATAAACACTGAATTGATTCTAAAACTGGGACACTTGCTTTCTGAAAAAATGCTTAACAGGTTTAAAGGTACGTTTAGTATAAAGGCTTATAAAATAGCAACAGTTGTGCCCCACACACTGAACTACTGATTGCAGTACCTCTTACACTAACTCATGGTGTGATAGCTAGGGTTTCTGAATGTTCTTACAGTGTACACACACAATTAGAATCTTAGAGTCTAAAACTCTCTGAAATGCAGAAAAAAAGATTATTTGTAGATTTCAGGCATTATTAGTAAATTCATTAAATCTACATTGTCTTACTCTAGTGGTTTAAATTAATCTCAAGTCTGCTGGGGAATTATTCAATGAGGTGTGAATAAATAATTTTTGTATAGATACAAAAGTCGTGTTTTGCAATAAAATTAAGTGGAGGATTTTATTTGGGAAATTTGCTCAGAGACTGGCTGGGCAGTGGTCTACTCAACCCATGAGTTTTCTCACTTTTGCTTCTCCTATTCTTTCTCCCATCCTTTTGGTATAGAGGGAATAGTGAATGAGTAGCTCAGTGGGGCTCACACACAGTACTTTCACAAAAAATAACTGGATGTATAAGACTGTTTGGAGATTTAATATAGCTCCCTCTGAGGCAGTATAGGTGAACCCTAGTACAGAAAAGTATCACAGAATCACAGAATCGTAGGGGGTTGGAAGGGACCTCCAGAGATCATCAAGTCCAACCCCTGACAAAGCAGCTTCCCTACACCAGGCTGCACAGGTAGGTATCCAAGTGGGTCTTGAATATCCCCAGAGAAGGAGACTCCACAATCACCCTGGGCAGTCTGTTTCAGTACTCCATCACCCTCACCGTAAAGAAGTTCCTGCACACATTTGCGCGGAACTTCCTATGCTCCATTTTCTGGCCATTTCCCCTTGTCCTGTCTCCACACACTGCTGAAAAGAGTCTGGCCTTGTCACTTTGCCCTCCACACCTTAGATATCCCCTCTCAGTCTTCTTTTCTCAAAGCCTTTCTTCATAGGAGAGATTTTCCAGGCCCTTCACCATCTTAGTGGCCCTCCTATGGACTCTTTCCAAGAGATCCCTGTCTTTTTTGTACTGGAGAGCCCAGAACTGGACACAGTATTCCAAATGAGGTCTTGCCAGGGCAGAGTAGAGGGGGAGGATCACCTCCCTTGACCTGCTGGCCACACTCTTTTTAATGCAACCCAGAATTCCTTTTTGGCCATGAGGGCACACTGCTGGCTCATGGCCAACCTGTCATCCACCAGGACACCCAGGTCCCTCTCAGCAGAGCTCCTCTCCAGCAGGTCTTCCCCCAGCCTGTACTTGTGCATGCAATTATTCCTCCTTAGGTGCAAGACTCTACACTTGCTTTTGTTAAACCTCATAGGGTTTCTTACTGCCCAGCTCTCCAGCCTGTCCAGGTCTCGTTGAATGGCAGCACAGCCTTCAGATATGTCAGCCAATTCTCCCAACTTCATATCATCAGCAAACTTAGTGAGGGTGGCCACTGTGCCCTTGTCAAAGTCACTGACGAAGATACTGAACACGACCAGTCCCAGCACTGATCCCTGGGGAACAAAGCTAGTTACAGGTCTTCAACCCAACTCTGCACTGCCAGTTGTAACCCTGAATCTGCATACAAGGAGTGTTTCTAACATTTACCTGAAGATTGCATACAGGAAGTAGAAAGGATTCTGTTGATTAGGACATTTAACACCAGACCAGCTTTAACAAGAAAATATCCTGGCAGTGAAATCTTTAGCAGTTTGACAATATGATTTTATATTTGTGCTTCTGTGACAGTTCTGATTCTAGAGTTCTGCTGAATCACTGACAACCATGGCAACATGATGAGAAAAGAGACAAAAGAACCATGCTGTTGGAGTTGTGAAGGGAAGACTATTGTTGTTTGAGTTCATTATAGGTGGTAAGAAAAAGGTTGTCAGAATAAAAAAAAAATGCTAATAATCATTAACAAACAATCTTTTTAGTCCTTTTTTGCCAATTAGTTACATTGCTCAAAACTAGAAGACCTCTACCATAATGAAAGAAGCAGCATTGTTGAGTGTTTGGGATAAACTCTAACCTGCTATGTTGCTTTCAGTTGACATAATAACTGCCTCTGATATTTCATTCTGGTGGCATTTATTTTCTGTCTTAAAATCTATCTTCATGAGGATTGAAGTCTTCACTTTGTATTGCATTATGTTTGTAATATATTTGAGAGTCCTTTAAAATGAGAAATGCTACAGAATTGTTATCGTTATTCCCAGTTTTAATGTCTGTACTATCATTAAAATAGAGTACATACAGGATATTTTACTAGAATAGACAACGTTGCATTTAAAAAGAAAAAAAATTGTTAAGCATCTGGTTCTTAACTATCCATTATGCATTTGTTTTATGATGTGGATATCATTATTGTCTTCACTGTTAATAATCTACTTGCTTATGTTTCATTCTTAGCATATTAATTTCTTTTACTTAATTTCTTCTGCATCTTTTCAAGATCTATATGTTTCATAGGCTTTATTCGTTATTCTTTTTTCTTTTTGAATCGCAACATATTCTGTTCAGTGATGACTGTTATTTTATAAAGGAGGAGGAAAAAAAAAACATATAATAAAAATTTCCACCTACCAGAATTCTCAACACCTTGGCATATGCACATACAAAGATTGTTCTAAACATTTCAGTGTCATTTTCACAGATCATTTTATTGGTAGAATACGAAGTCAGTTATTGAAAAAGAACATTTCCCACCTAGCAATAGACTGTGTGGGGTTTATCTTTCTAGGAAATATATATATTTCTAGGAAATATATATATTTCTCATTGATAGAAAATAGAGTGTTTCTCTAATCTATTTGTCTGTTTTCTGACTTGCTTTTGTCTTTATACACTTTGTCTGCAGTATTAACTACAGAGTCCATCATAGATTTTTTCAACTGACAAATGTCTTTTTTTTTCTTTTTTTCTTTCTTTTTTTTTTTTTTCCTGCATCATACCTAGTATGATGAGTATACCTACAAACAATGATTTAAAACACAAATAACCTGTGTAGCTACCTACAAATCAGTGCATCCTTCAAAACAATAGGAAAGGGTAGTTGAATATAAGCTCCTGAAAGAACACAGCAACATTTCAGATAGATAGTCTCATATTCTGCAATAATATTCTACAGAACATTAAATTCAGCTAAAAATGATAATAAAGCTATAATCTTAAACACTGGATACTTAGATAGAATTGAAACCTCTATTCTGAGAATATGAAGCGGGTGCCAAATAAAAGAACATATAAAAATATCTTCTTAAAGCAGCAAGAACAAGCACTCTTTAAAATTTGATTTCATATCTCTACAGTGATCAAACTGAATTCTGACAGTGCTGCAGTGCTGTGTCTATGAACGTGACCATGGGCTCAGGTCCATCATGGTACGGGTAACAAAATCCTCATTAATACTCTGATGTGCTTCTCCTACATTCCCTCTGTTGACTTTTCAGCAGAATAGTAATTCTATGGGAATGTGCAGATTTCTGTCATACCTGTTATATATTTTATATGTACTATGGGAATTTAATTGTTGTTGGGTGGGGGGGGGGGGGGGCGGGGGAGGGAGGAATGGGGAGGAACAGTATATACATTTGAATAAGTATGAATTTTATGCTAAAATAGAAGAGTGAGGAAAATATATTACAAACTGGATTAGAGCCTTACACGGATGAGCTACTGCTTGTCTGAGCATTGGGTGAGCAGGATAACACAGTAACACAGACTCAGAACAGAAAATAGTTGGAGCATATGGGAGAGACCAATATATGTTCCTGGATTTTTGAACTGTGAAACTGATGTAAGAAATAGGATTTCAAAATGTTACCAAGGAAATAATGAGATCTGGGAAGGCCTAGGGAAAGAAAAGGAGATAGTAAAAGATAACCATAAGATTTTGAGGTGAATGACAAGGTGACTGATTATTTGTATGAGATGATACAAAAGTGGCAAGCAAGATTTTTGAAGCAAGATTCAAGATAAAAGAGTAGACTAGAAGTAGAATTTCCCTGAGGACACATTGTAGCTAAGAAGAAATAAAATACTGATCAGACTAGATGAAGTTAAGTAAGTGTAATAGAGACTTACTGGCACAGGAAATTATGACACTGAAAAGATGAAATTATGTGTTTTGAAATCAAAGAAGAGGGAAACAGCTCTCCAGTCAGCAGCTTGAAAGAAAGTGAATGGGCAAACGATCCCTAGAAAATCAAAGGGATATGAATGGCATATAAAGGATTCTAAGGATAAAAGTTACCCATGCTAAGTGGATTACAAAAGGTAAAGAAAGATCAAGGGTGTGTGCCTGTGTCTGGAGAATAGGTTCTTAGAGTTTAAAACAGAAAAGATTATTGGCAGCTCTTGTCAGTATAATATCATTGATGAATCTGTTATAGACTGGAGTGAATTGTATGGAAATATCAAAGGTAATGAAAAAAATAAAATAAAATAAAGTTGTCTCCAAAATATAATATGCCTTATAAGAAAGAAGATATAAAGCTAAAGCATGTACTGACTGGGCTAATGAAAAATCAATAGAGAAAATAGTCATTTCAAAATGAGAAGTTTTGACTCTTCTAACCTCAGTGTCTATATTAAGTTCACATGAGTACACAGGAAAAATAGAAGGCCCGCTTACTACTTAAGTTTTGTTCTAAAAACGTCTTGAAGCATGATGTTGATTGTTGGTAGATCTCTCCAAAGATTCTTAACAACAGAAGATGGGCAATAAAGTAGAAATGAAAGGCAAGGGTAATCAGAGTAAATTATGTGAATAGGATGAAGTAATTTGGAAGTAAGATATAATGATGCAGGGGTAAAAATCAGATCTGATGCTTTAAAAGGCATTTAAGGAGGAAGAGAGGAACAAATAAATAAATAAATGAGAAATAGAAAATAGAAGTCTGTTGAGAGCCAACAAAATATTTGTTTAATAAGTTTAAAGGAGAGTAAGAATGTCATAGAGAATCAGAACAATACATCCAGTACATTCAAGGAAAGGAAAAGAAAATAAACTAGTAAGAAAATTCACCTACAAGCATGACATATACTCATTTTCAAGAAAGATTTTGAGTATTTACTACGTTAAAATACAGATCATGATGTTATACTGTGTTTTTAAAAATATGATATATATACATAATCATCTTGTCCATAAGGATACTGTGAAAAACAGCACTGAAAGCTTTGCTAAGTCCAAAAAGTTGCATCAGCTGGGTTTCCTTGGTTAACCAGGTTGGTAATATTGTCACAGAATGAGATTAAGCTCAATAAACAAGACTTTTCACTTGCTTGTTGGCTGTGACCAATGGCTGCACCAACTTTCAGGTGTGTTTCAATAGTTTTGAGAATGCATGTTTGATGTCAGTCTCTGAAACTTCACTTCTTTTGTTCACAGTGTACCATTGTTACTCAGATGACATAGTGCATGTCATTATCATATTCAGATGTAGAAGAACTGTAAGTTATCTTTTTCATGATGCAAATTTTAGTGCATTTCACTGCTCTTTCTTTTTTCTGGGATGAAATAAACAGCTTTTCTCCTGTGTAAAGTTTTGTATATGCTGAAGGCACAAAGTTTCAGCTTCTGTATCTTGGCTCTCAGTCAAATGTAATTGCACTCTGAACGAAAGAAAGATTATGTAGGGTAATAATCTTATGAAATCTGTGCCACAAGAGATACACAAGATGTTGTACAGTGACATGGAATTTGGAAACTGCTTTCTGTCCAGTAATAGTTGTATTGTGTAGCCTTTGGGAATTATTTAATTTCTTTCACGTTTTATCTTATTTCATTTTTCACGTGTTCTGTCTTACTTATTTATAGTACAAATAGCTTAGGGCAGAGATTCTCTCTTATTATTTGTTTATAGAGATCCTAATAAAATGAGTTCACAATATCATTTTGGATTTCTGGATGCTACTTTACAACTAGTAACCACTATGAGAACTGTTGATAAGATCCTGACATGATAAAGTGTGAATCTGGATTCTGATTTTCCTTCAGTGGATATTTTGCTGCCATTTCAGCAAATCCTTTCTCCAATTAGGAATGTCAGGTAAAAATATGTGTAAAATAAATATTATTATTTTAATTAGCTTTTTTTTTTTTTTTTTTTTTTCTTCTATCCCAAGGAGCATTAAGAAAAATGTCATAAAATATTAATAATGCATCTATATACACATAATGAACTGTTATAAAGCTCTAATGATTCTACATTCAGTTTTCAAGTTCTTAAAGATAAAAACTCACACAAGATGAATTTTGTTCAGTTTTGTTTCTGGCAATAGTTTTAAGAAAAAGAAGGGGTTACACCAAACCACACAGGAAACAGAGTCTTATATGTTTGTATTGCTAGTCTGTTGCCTGATTATAGGCAACTAGTTCTGTACTTGTAAATTAAGTATACGTAAGTTGTGTGTTTCTATTTTATTCAGTAAAATCATATTTTCATGGTTGTAATACACAATAATATATGTTTCTTATGTTATCCTTATGTTTCTTATCTTATCCTTATGTTTCTTCCACTGTGCAGGGGGAAGTTAGATATGGTTCTTTATGAATCAATTCTTGGGGGAAATGTGTTGTGAGATCACACAGATTAGTTATGGAGTTTAGTGACTGAAGCACTTGACCCGTGTACTTAAACTGACAATAGTTTTCCAGTTTAAGCTATCGTGACAACATATACCTACATGTGCTAACCTGAAGGATTTTTATTTTTTTTTTAACCTCTATGAAATGTGACAAAATAGTTGAAAAACCTTTCAGTTTATGAGATCTCCCTAAAACAAAAACCTTGTTCACTTGTGTTAAATATAATAAATTAAACTGAAAAAAAAGAAAGGCATGCAGAAGAAAATATTTCCTAACGTCAAAGCTGAAGAATGAACTTTTAATTTTAAACAGTTCTTTTAAATTACCATCCTGTGTAAATGAAAAGGTGTAGTTAAGTAAAAATCTGAACATGAAATAAAGAAATTTAGGCAACTATTTTCTGTGCATGTAACTATAATACCAAGTTCGTGTGAAACTAAAATCAAACAAAAAAAAAAAAACCACTACAAACAGTGCCTAGAGTAGACACTGGTGCCAGGTCAAAGGTGGAGCTGGCACAGGGGAGTTGTAGATGCCCGTGGAATGCATGGAAATGCAGAAGAATGCCCCCAGTACATGGCTGCTTTACACATAATTAACAAAGCAGTGAAGAATTGCTGCTAATTAAGAGGGGGTGAAGGATGTTGGAGATGTGCATTTTCACTGGTGTTTTTTCACCCTCTTTCCATCCATCTACTGGGGTATTCAGTGCTTTAATTCACACATGAGAAAAGAGTTGCCTTTCCCTAGAAAGTTGCCTTTCCCTTGTCTAGATAATATGAATGAATATGAATATGAATGACAGACCATTCTTGACAAGAGCTGGCAGACTGATTGCTAATTTAATGCTTAGGTATTATTCACATTTATTTAACTATAGTTG
Source organism: Coturnix japonica (assembly GCF_054131305.1). NCBI lineage: Eukaryota > Metazoa > Chordata > Aves > Galliformes > Phasianidae > Coturnix > Coturnix japonica. The sequence continues at coordinate 80,811,265 of NC_140664.1, forward strand.
AAGAATAATGATACATCTCCATTGCTATGGTATTGCTTGACAAAAAGAACACAGAAGAAAATGCATAAATGAATAATATTTTTTAAAGAACTATACCTGTGATGTAAATCTAGGCCAGTAGGAGTACTGAGTTTAAAAATAAAAATAAAATAAAAATTCATAATTTTACTCTGTACCAGAGTGGTTCTAAAGCACATTTTATTTTATTTTCTTGTATTTTCATCATTATTAAGAAATAAGTTCAAATCTATTTCTAATGTATGCAATTTTAATTATGTTGATCTTTTTCAGAAAGGGGTTGCTGAGTTTCTAATTCATATCTGTAGATTTTCTGTTCTTACTTAAATATGTTTAGACTGAAAATTCGTGCACTTAAAGGAAGATCCATTTAAAAGACTCATGAGGGATGTACAGGTGTGATATCTGAACACCTGTGACCATTTCAGTTAAAACTTCTCTTACTATCAACACATTTAAGAGTTAAATGAGATTCCTGACATATATAATTAAAAATAAGAAGACTGATTAACTGCTTTAATTGTGCCTTGTGTTTTGTAGAGCTGGCACAATTCAGCAAACCTACAGTATAAATCACTTTCTCCAAGTGTTGCCAAAGTGTTTCTATTTGTTCATTTAATTTGATTTGACTAATGCACCCCACTCCAAATAAACGTGTTTGGAGAGATAGCAAAGATGACCTTGCTTCCTAACTCCAAAGCTATATAAAACTCAGCATGAAAAAACAGCGCTTTTACTACAGCCAATCAATGGTGTCCTAGATACAGTTGTACAGATTGTGAGATTTTTATCTTTCCAAGACTTAGCGGATCAAGGTTCAGTTTAAAATAATGATAATAATGATAATGATGATAATGATAATGATAATGATAATAATAATAATAATAATAATAATAATAATAATAATAATAATAATGTAAAAAATGTGCTTAACATCTTGTGTGTGTGTGTGTGTGTGTGTGTGTGTGTGTGTGTGTGTGTGTGTGTGTAAATTTGGGTTTACACTTGTAAACTGCATAAAGGAATAAAACAAAAACAGATGTCCAGTAATTACAAAGCCCAAGTATACCACCTTCTCATGGTATAATATAGTAGCAATGATGCACATCAGTAACAAGAGCATAATTGGCTTGATGGCACAATGCCATACCCAAGCTAATTGCAACTCTCTTCTGTTCTTGCAGACAGCTTGAATCTCTGAACTCTCATAGATTTCTCACAGTGTTTGCTTTTGTCCTCAGTCTCTAGCTCTGACTTTTGCTCTAGAATTTTGAGAATCTGTTTCTGCCAGATAGGATTCTGAACTGCAGACATCTAAAGCAAATGCAGACATACATAACCACCCAGCTTTTTAAAAGGGAGGTGTGTCTTTAGAAATGTATTTAATTTATAATTTCAGAATATAATCTTAAAAATATATGCAAACAAAACAAATAACTTTTATTTCAGAATCAGTATTTCTACTGTTTTGAAAAGCCCAATTTTTTGGAACAGAAACCTTGTCAGCCTGTACTGCCTGGTGGATAGTACTATGTTGCCTTTATTTTAATTCTCTTGAAGGCTTTTGGCTTGCAGCCTTATAAATGAGTTGTCAACAGTTTATGGGCTGTTTTTGTGACTGGTGGGGCTGAGGGATTTTGCAAAATCCATGTCTCTGGAAAAGGGAAACAGGGGACCCCAAAATAATTTAAAAAACAGTAGCAACAATCTGAGGAGAAACAAACTAATTTACTAAATATTGTATCGGAAAGTAAGATAACACACTATAATACAATATAATTAGAACTGAAGCTAATAAATCAAATATAATAAGAGAAAGACTGTCCAAAAAGCAGGAGGCCTTACAGTAATACTGATGTGATGCACACAGTTAGGATGGGCAGCAGCGAGGACAGGCGAAGTAGAAGAGAGACATCAGGTAACCTTGTCAGGAGTTTTATCTCTTCTCTGATCACGAAACCCCGTGGTGAATGTAGTTCTTCTTCTCTTCCAGACAGGTTCCTGGAACTGGAGCATTAACACTTTAACTCCCAGTACCCTACATGGTGTTACGATGTGGAATACCAATAACCAAAATCACAAAACTTTGACAGAGAAGTGCTAATGTTACAGTGTTAAAATAATTTCAAAATCTTTGGTGATTTTTATTCATTTATTTATTTTCAGTTAATGCTTTCATGAGTAACCAGCATGCTGCTACCATTTATGAATACCTTCTTTGCATCATATAGGAGGACACTGAAAATCCTGAGTAATAGTCAAACATACCTTATGGAGCTCATTACTCCTCAGCGCAAAATCAACAGCCAGCAATCGAAAAAGAGAAATGATCACATCAAGAATAAAGTATCCCAGGGAGAGAATTAATGTCACAATAATTACATGGTTCACAGTGGAGGCTATGTGGTTATTAGCAATTGTAGAGAAGCTAATTAAGCAAGTCGAAATTCTTTTTAAACCAGTTTAATCAAGAGAAAAGATATTCCCTTGATGCCAAACAACTAATATGTAAGGATTGAGAACTCATGGTTACATCAAAAAGAAGACAAAGCTTGTGATTGTATTTCACTGATCTCAACTGCCTAGAGTTTAAAAATGTTGGCTAATGGCAAAAGAATTCATCATATGTTTCTTTTCAGCAAAACACAGCAAAGCAGGACTATGATTCATTAAAGACTCAGTACTTTTAACTATATATCTTTATCATGAATAAATGCACTGTGCTCTTTCCTCATACTCCTGATTCTCAAAGAGATATCATACTAAAGCTGGAGAGAATATGAGAAAGGCACTTCCAGCTCATACCAGTCACTAAATCCAAGTTCAAAAGGAATAATTTTAAAGAAAACAAACCAAAAGAAAACATTCTGAAATGTTTGGAAAGTGGTGTGCTGTGTTGTGTACACACACACACACACACACACCACACACACATACGCACACAAACACACACAAACTGCTGATTTGCCATTAGAACCAGAAGAACACTAGCTTGATTCATGAATATCTGTCTGAATGCCAGCATTGACTGTGCTTCATTGTGATTCAGGAGGTATAACAGAGTAGCTGGATTTTTCTTTCACTCCAGCCTCTCAGCACACACAGTGAGACTGTACCTCTGGAGTCAGTATGGTTCTCAACTTTCTTATTCTGTCTATTGTGAAACTATAATCTGTCTGGAATAATAACTTCAGATTGTTTCTTCTGGAAGGTGATCAGTTGTTTGCCTAGTACAAATGTTTGCTGTTAGATTCCATTTAAATAACCTTGTGATTAGAGTCAAGCAATAAAATAATTTCATTATTATTAGAAATGCTATTCTGGAATACAGTATGGACAGCACTGATTTTTTGTTTGTTTGTTTTTGTTATTATCTTCTCATAACATTTCAGACAGTATCCCATTATCACAGTCATAACATTACAGCTCTAGAATTCATTAAAAAGATCTTTGTAGTGAAAATACCTTAAGTGATTGCTGTGAACGGATTTGTGGCTTTTATATTTGTTGAATCTTAAAGCTTTTCAATTGAAAATTGATAATTGCCCTAGAATAAGAAATAAAAGAGCTCTATGCATTAAGAATATCTCCTAAGAATATGCACTTTATCAACTCAGGAATAATACACAAAGAAATTTAAAAAAACATTGTAGTTCTAGTATATGTAATATATTTTCACATTTAGTTTAAGCAGCATGAAACAGTCAGAATATTACACAGCGTTAATAATAAGCTTTACAACGCTTAGCAATGAAGAACGCTAAATCAAAAGGTCCAGTTGGAAACTAGACAGATTTTTATGTGTATATTAAATAAGAATAGTGAATGCAAAGGAAAGATTAAATAGACTCAAGATCTTAACATTATCTGAAATTATACTAAACAGTGAGTCATTTATATCAATTAAAAAAAACAAATAGACAAAAGGAATATGTGACAGAATATTTTGTACTTCAGACAAGTGACATGCATGTACAATAGAGCTGTGCCAGTAATTAAGAGGAGTGTTCATGTTACTAAGTTACATATACCAATAGCTATTCACCAAGACACCTACAGTGGCTTTTATATGAATTTAAACATCAAAAAAAGTGTTTGTCTTTTCTAATCTAGTTTTACATTCTTTCTAAAATCAATAGTGAAAGGATAATGTCTCATTCCTTTTTTTTTTAGGTTTATATTTTTCTGTGGAAACTCACTCCTTTATTGACCACAGAGTGATGATTTGGTTAAGTGGCTACATTGAAGCAATCCATATCATATTCAAATAATAATAAAAGGAACTGTGAAAAGGCATTAAAAAGAAAAATTAAATTAAAAAAAAAATCAAAGACTAGTAAATACATTATATTTTAATTTATAATAAAAAATAGAATAATAAATTGGTATAAATTGTAGTTTAACATATGTACACACATTATATATGTTATCATTATGTTGTTTTTTTTTTAACTGTACGTTTTCAAGTGATGTGTTAATGGAGTGTCTAAGAAATGTGTAACTACATATCTTACTGCAAATCTTGCACATTTATATTTCTGGTGCACACACACAGTTTCTGTTATATTTTCAGTGCATCATACATATTTGAAAATGCATTTATTGTTGTATGTTTTTATACCGGCAGTCAAATAATTTTCTCAAATGTTTCATCATGTTTCCTTCCTTTCTGTTCTTCTGCAAGAGTCTGAACTGATCTACTGAGATTAAAAGTATTTTTTCCACTTGATTCAAAACAATTTGAATCAATACCATGCATCTCTTTTCTGTTGGAAAAATGAAAAAAAAAAAAATAAAATATTGCATCAATGATAATATATTCACTTGTGTACCAGATACCAAAATAAACCCTCTACTTTATATGTTAGAAACATTTTTTAATAAACTTTATCTTTCACAAACACTGATGAATAAATTACTGCTGAGATAGTTTCTGTAGTTGAGGAACCAGGGGATAAAATATCTAGTCATCTACTAATCATTTTTTGATAGCCATCCTAAATGTTTGTGCTACATTTTATTTAAAAATTTGTATTTGTAATTACTTACCAATCAATATTGCTAATGTTGTTTACAGTAGACAATGAAAATTAAGTTTGCCTGGAAATGAGAAAGCCAATTTCTTCATCTATTTCTTTGTGTTGTAGAATTATGTGAATATATTAACAAAATGGAGTTTATTTGTTTTGTCACACTGTTTTGAAATATGCATGTATAATCCTTATAAATACCAAGAATAAGAACTTTCAGTCCAGCAAATAGTTATTGGACATGTAAATTGATAATGGTGATTTCAGTGAGAATTACTCTAAGCAGCCTTAGATTTTCTTCATGTGAAATTTTCTGAAAGTTCTCTTTGATTCATACCAAATGCTAGGAAAAAAATGGAAAATATATTACTCTTGTAGTGTGTTATAGACCAATCAGAACTTGTTTTTGTTTTCTTTTGTTTAGTTTTGTTTCTTTTCTGGAAGTGTTTTTTTTTTGTTTGTTTGTTTTTGTTTTGTCTTTTGCTTTTTTTTTTTTTTTTCCTTTTTTCTTGTAAAAGAAATATAACTGTTTGTACCATTCTTCAGAAGCTATCAACCTGAGGAGCAAAGGAAAACTGGTTTCTTGAGGATGCTTTCTTAGTGTGAAAGGCTGAAAATTTTCTCGTTCTTTCTAACAACCCTGGTATTTAAAAGTCACCAAATCTTAGATATAAATAAGACTGTAAATCAATACTATTCTCAATGTTACCGTATTAATCAGTGGAAAAATTGGAAGGAAAATGTTTGTATGGAATAGAAATTTATTATAAGGAAAAGTCTCATAAGAAAGTCCAGAATCAGCTTGTTTATCGGCTTATTTGTTTTAAGATCAGGAAGTATTTTAATACCTTATTGAACTTGTTTTAGGTTTAAACATGGATTATGGATTATGGTGTATTAAAAAGTGGGTGACCATTTTAGCCATTAGTACATAGGATTTAGGGTAAATTGCTATTGTGAAATAAATGTCAAGGGACTTAAAAGATTTTGTTAAATCTTGAGTACAGTCCAGAAGATTAGAAATATTACTTTGGCTTTGTTTAGCAGAACCATGTAAAATTTAGTAATCATCCAGAATTTCTTGTAAATTTAAGACAATTTGGATATTGTAAAATCACTTTACTTTAGTCTTTATGTAAAAAAATATTTAAAATAGAATACGTAACAGAAAGCTTTTAAAATTTAATAAATCTTTTAGCAATTATCTTCATTATTTTTATTTATTTTTGATGTAACAAATGACCTCTATGAAATTAAAATTTATGAAATACAATATTTAACAAAAGCTTATTCTCACATTCTTAAAACCATAACTAAACTTTGCACTGTAGGAACACTGTACATCTCTCTTAGACCACATTATATTCTAAAGTGGCCAGTGTTTGTCCACAGTCAAAATATTGTTGTTATTATCAAATTTTAAATTTACAATAAATGTAGATAACCTAATAATTACCTTTGTCATATTTAACTTTATCATTCCATATGTCTATAAGAAATAACTTTATTCTGATTATGTGTAATCAGATGTAAAGGAAATTCATGAAATAGAGTGCTCTTAAAAAATATGATGACTGTACTCAATAAAATGTTTTTGATTCATGTTGAATCAAAAATCTGAACTTCTATGGTATATTTTGCTGAGAATTATTGTTAAAAAAATATCTATTTAAATGATACACTCTGATTTACTATTTTTTTTCTTGCAAGCAATATGTTATTATAAAATGGACACACAGTCCATTGGTATGCTTCAATTAGATAGCTCTTTATAGTCAAAGAAATTGCCTGTTTCTCATACTTTCTAACTTTTTCTCAATTTAGACAAAACAGTGTTTCAAGGTAGTTTCTATTTATTGTTTTTTGGGGAGGAGCAGAAGTCTAGAACAGGCAATACATTCAGAATAAGAAACTGCCAAACAGGAGACAATAATTTTTTTCTACTTTTCTGAAACCTTTTCCAGTAACAGTTACTCCTGCTGTGCTCAGGTATGGTCTTGAGAAAAAAAAAGGGATGTGTGTGATTCTGAAACACTGCCTGTTCTATTCCTATACTGATAGATAACAAGATAAAATAAGTGAACTATATTCTAGTAGTCTATCAAAAGCTTGCATAAAAGTTTACTGCCATTTAACTGACAAACTCCTGGAAATGGGAATGTAGAATCTACATCTCTAAACAGAATCAGAATTAGTTGAATGTAAAATGTATCAAATATTGCCTTAATATCTGTTTTATTCTGGTCACTGGATGGGTTGAAGGTGAAAGAAGAAAGTCCCTTTCCTTGTAGTAAAAAATCTTTACCCCACAAGCAGAAATCTCTCTCCATTTATCCATACAGCATATCATTTATTTGCAAATAAATTCCTCAAGTTAGGAGTTATCAGACAATGTAGACCAGACTTTCTCATAAAAGAACTGTACAGTCATCTTCAAACAAATAAATTAACAGTGGAAAACACAGAGGAAGAGAGACAGAAGATAATTAACAAATAGAGCCGTGACTTAGACAGTTAAATGTTGAACATATTTGATTGACGAGAGCAGAGAAACTGAAATATGAAATACAAAAACAGAAAGGAGAAAAGAAAACAACAACAAAAAAGCCAGAAGTAACAACACAAAAGAGAAAGCTAAACCAAAAGAGAACAAAGGAAGAATGACCAAGGAAGAAGAATAATTAAAGGTGGTTTTTCAGAAGGCAACTCAAATTACAGTTTTGAAAGTGATGAGAGGCATTTATAAGTGAAAGTAAGGGGAAGGCCTGTTAGCAATTCCTATTAACTTTTATTTTTAAAATTTAAAAAGATTGTGACAGAAGGACTGCACGATGAAAGAAAACTATCATAATCTTTCTATCAGAAACACTGATAGGACTGAAGAAAACCACTTCTAAGTGTGATGCCTGCTAGGAAAAAGCTCTCAGGTCATTCTGACTATAAAGAATTGCTTAAGGATGGAGTTGATACTTCATTAGGCTATATTCATGCACATTTTATTACTACTAATGAGGATTCTGAAGATGAAAGAACTGTAGGAGTAGTGAAAATAAGCTTTTGGGCAAGGGTTTCAGCTCAGACATATAAAATCCATGGTCAGTTTCTAACTGCCAAACAATCTCTCTTGCTCTGCCAGCATCTTTTGCCTCTGAAAAATGAAGTTAAAAGTAATGATGGTAAAACTTCAGAATGAACTATATACTGTAATTTAGAAAATCTTCTCAAATTAGATAATTTACCAATGAATAACGGAAATGCAGTCATATTTGCAAAGAAGGAACCCCTATTGTCCATATATAAATGAACATGACAGAAAGTCATAGTCATGAGAGGTACTTGTTAGAAATTTGAAAAAGCTTTCTCATGATGTATACAATTAAAATTTTGAGTATTTCAACCAGGAGTTTATGGAATCCCTTTGCTTGGATATTTTAATTTAAAAAAAAGCTTCATTTTCTCTCAGGAGCAACTGAAGCACACTCAGTTTTAGCTTCAGTTTGGTCTAGACTACTTCCCAGGATTAACTGGAAAGTCTGGGGCTTCGTTTGTTGAACTGATATCAGGTATGATTAGATGAAATTAACTGAGTAAATAGAGATAAGGAAGGAAGTGGTGGAAAAGGAATTATGTTTTGTTGTATTTGTCTGCATATATTAAGATGATACATTCATACTGCATTGTGGTAAAGTTCCATTTACTATTGGCCAACAGGAAACACTGCAGACCTTTTAAGAAAACAACAAGAAAATTAGAGATAGCATAGACAGTGATAAGCAAAGTTGAATTTGTAATAATTTCTAATAATGTAAGTAGTCTTCAAGTGTTTGAAAGTACAGAAAATAACCATCCATCTATGATGATCATTATTGTCCTTCCTTTTCATACCTAATCAAAGAAATGTAAGGGACTGCAAAGTCTTAAGCTAATGATGAAGCACAGAAAAGTAAAAATAATATATTTTCTATTAAGAATAAGATGAATGTCAGATTTTGGGGCAGTATGACAAAACAGAGCCTGACATGGAAGTGTCTATGAAGAAATAGTATACAGATGAATTACTTCATGTAGAAAAAAATCGCATCCATTAACATTCATCAATTCTTGTTGAATGTTTATGGAGACCAAAACTTTTTTTCTCACAGTGAGGTGGTGGGTGGTGTATTTCAGAATGATAATACTCTCATAGCTGCATTGAAACATTGGGTCGCTTCCACTGGTGCAGATTTTTATGTGTGATATGAAAGCTCTTGTTCATGTCTGATGAAAGTAGTGTTTTATAGCTGAGAATCTGCTCTGTCAAGTAGTGTTACTATGCTGCTTGTAACTGTTGTAGTTTCCAAAAAGTAGGAGGCATTACTTTTGGAAAGTTCTACATATCTGTGCCGGCAAGAAAAGAACTATTCAGTTGTGGTACTGAACAAAACCACATCCATAGACAAGTCGCTTCAAGAAGTCCAAGTGAAATAATTACATATTTATCTTGCCTGCTATTTGGAAATTCTCTTCAGAAGAGGAGAGAAGAACTGTTACAAGCAGAACAACAAAAAAATATGTTCTTTTACAGTTTAGTGGAGAAGTCAGGGCCTCCAACTGATTATTCAATGGGAAATAATACAAAATATATGGCTATTAAATTTGAACTCTTCATGGGATAGAGATAAAATCCTGTGTATTTTTAGCTTGTTCTGTTATAAACAAATTCATTGAACTGCTCAACTGAAGTCATTCAATTGTAAATTAATGAAAACTTTTGTACGTTGAACTCAAGAGACTTTATAAGCTCTTTTATGATCATAAAAACATGAGATGGAATAGGTCAGAAACATTCCACAGCACTATGCTGAAGATCCTAGAAATAAGAAATACCAAAATTGAAACCCAGGTCCTTAAATAAGTTTAAAGGGCTTTATTTTCAGTGTCCTAATTTCAGCTGGGACAAAGCCCTGATTAATAGTCGCTCTTCATCTTTCTTGTAGGTACCCTTTAACAATTGAAAGGTCATACTGAAGTATTCCCAGAACCTTCTCTTTCCTGGGCTAAACAGGTCAATGTCTCTTTTGTGCTGTGGTCCCAATCTTTCAAGGATAAATTCTTTCCTTGTTCTTCTTATTGGGGCAGTATTGAAGCAATAGAGGTCTTATGTCAGACACTTCCAATACTTTAGAGAAGGGCCCTATTAGAAAAACTTTCCAAAATATTTTCTTTTTGAACTATGGGCTTATTAGAATCGTGAGATGTTAAGCGTTGTGGACAGTGGATATACCTCCCATTCTGTACAGTTCAGAGATTGTTTTTCCTTATTTCATCAATGGGTTGCAAGTTCTGATGTGGGATGTATTTGGTTCATAGGATAATTCAAGTTGGAAGAAACCTTAGAATGTCTCTAGTCTACCCTTCTGCTCAAAACAGTCAAGTTGCGCAACAACGCTCTGCACAGCTTGTTTAATTTTCCTTGTACTGAAAGTTTCACCTGAACTGATCTTCAGTCTAGTTATTTTTGTCTACTTTGATCTTTCCTATTCTTGATTGGTCATTCCCAGAATGACTTGCCACTAGAACTGCTGAAGAAGTTTTGAAGTTTACTAGTTTTTTCTTCTGGATGCTGACTCCAAATTAAGGAAAACAAGCAGTCTGATTGAGAGAATCTGGAAGAGATCAGTTTCCTCCTTTTCAGTATCAGTGTAGTAAAAGTAAGCTTTTGGAAAATAAGTGCATTCTTCTTGACAGTATCTGAATCCATATTTGTTTTATCGTTTACACCAGAAAAGAGTTACTAAACTATACTTGTCAATATATGTGGGAAACAGGGAGACGTTGTTTATTACATTTTTCATCATTTCTGCATAAGACACGGCACTACAGATCTGAGTCCTTTTGGATACTGTTCAAATACCCACAGTAATAAACTCTTCAAATAAGTATTATTGGGATGAAAAATGCCACCTGTCTTGAAGGTGCACATCCTACAAATGCAAAGAGAAAGATAAATAAGACAGTATGAAGATATTTAAATGCTGGCAATTTGTCTCCTAATTGTTTTTGGTTTTGTTGTGTTTTTTTTTTTATTCTCATTTTTAGATACTCCTATATAAGTCAATTTCCCCACACAGCTAAGAAGTCCTCTATAGACGTGTTCAGATCATCATTACAGTTCCTCAGAACTCCGATTAAAATTCTATTTATTTATTTATTTTTTATTTTATTTTTATTTCACATTATCTTTAAAGAATCTGGCAATGACTTAACTCATAAAAGTCTTAAAAAACACTACCTAATATCATTTCTGGACTTTATTTTACCATCATCAGCCTCCAACCATCTGTCTTATTCCATCTGTTGTAATCTACTTTTCTTGAAAAAACTTTGGAGCATCTTCTTGGCTTACGTTTGTGCCTAGGGAACTTGGCTTCTAATAGAGCTTCTAAATATTATGGTAATATGCATAATAGTAAACAAAAACATTGTCAGTCAATATAGTATCTCATAACACAGTTTGACCATACATATAGTCAAACACAGACAATCAAAGTATCAAAAAGGCTATAGTTAAGAATCATAGATTAATAGAATCCTTAGAGTTGGAAGATACATTCACAAATCATCTAGTCCAACTCCTCAGCAATTAGCAGGGACATGCACATCTAGATCGGGTTGCTCAGGGCTTGATTCAGCTTCCCATTGAAAGTTGCCAGAGATGGGATATCGACCATATCTCTGGGCAACATGTTCCATACTGAAACAAACAACACTGTAAAAATAAAAATAAAAATAAAAATAAAAATAAAAATAAAAATAAAAATAAAAATAAAAATAAAAATAAAAATAAAAATAAAAATAAAAATAAATAAATAAATAAATAAAAGTTTCTTTATATCCAGATTAAATTTACTCTCTTTGAGCTTGAATCCATTTCCCCCTTGTTCTATCACCACAGACCCTGTTAAAAAGTCTGTCCCTTTCTTTTCCCTAGCTCCCCTTTAGCTACAGAAAAGCTGCTATCAGGTCACCTCAGAGCCTACTTTTCTTCAAGTTGTAAAGCCTCAGCCCTTTCAGCCTGTCCTTGTAGGAGGTGTGATCCCTTGGATCATTTACGTGGCCCTCCTCTGGATATGCTCCAACTGTTTCTTCTGAACTGAGAAGAAACATCCACGTCTGGATGCAGTACTCCAGGTGTCACCTCACCAGCACAGAGAACAGGGGCAGGATCACCTCTCTCAACCTGCTGGCCGTTCTTCTACGACGCAGCCCAGGTTACAGCTGGTTTTCTGGGCTGCAAGGGCATATTGCTGGCTCATGTCCTATCCACCAGTTCCCCAGGTCTCTTTCAGCAGGGCCACACTGAATTCTTTTAACCCCCTGCCTGTATTGATAATTATCCTTGGCTCAATGGGGCAATTTTTAATGTTATAATTTATTTCAGTTATGGTAATATTCAAATGTTTGTAAATAAGCAAGTCTCATTAAAAACAAAACAAAACAACTGTTCTGAAACTGTAATTTGGATAGTCAGGTAATGCAATTTAAATCTGCATTAATTTTTTGAGATCTTAAAAGCTGACTTTAAATTTAAGACTGGTAACTGGAAATTCTTTTTCTATGACTATTGATAATGTAGTTTGCTGAAATATACTACACTTACAGTCTCAGCTTATTTAAAAAAAAAAAAAAAAATTGGACTGAAGATTGCTTTATATTTACCTTACTCTATCTACTTTTCTTGCCTGATTATATGGTATCCTTCAATTTGGTCAAAAAACCTTATTAATCTTTAAGAAAGTAGACAAGTGCATCTTTCCACAATTAAAGACTGGTCAAATATATCTCCATTACTATTTCCTCCAAAGAGAAACTGTCAGATTTCTCTTTAATTCCAGGACTTCTATGAAAGATCACCTTAATTATAGGATTCTTGGTGTTGCACTTATATTGTCATTCATCTTGATTGAAACATATTGCTAAGTACTGCAGATGTATTTGATTTATTTTCAAAATTTATTTAACTACTTACTATGCAACTGAAATATACTTTTTTTTTTTTCTTAAAAAAAGAAAAAGAGTCTGTTGTTAAGTGCTGTGGTTACTCTAACTTAGAGAATACTGTTGTAAAAATTGAATGTCTTCTGGTTATTAAATAAAAATTCTGGAGGATATGAAGTGCACTAGGAGAAACACTGAAAATTTCTGGACCAGTAAAAGAGTGAAAGAGATAAAAGTCTGCTAAATGAATGTAATAGAAGTACAAAAACTAACAATTATTAAAAATTGAAGTAGCCAAGAGCAGTGATAATGAGAATCACTTTTTCTGTAAGAAAAGACACAACCTTTGGAATTCACTTTCATAAGACATTATATTCCTATTACTTGTAAGGCTTGTAGAACAAAATTTTTATGATGTACATTTTCTAATACATAGCAACCCAAGCAAAACATCATATCAGAACAAACACCTGCAGTGTTCACAAGTAAAAACTAAGGAACCATAAAGAAAAAGAAGTTGCAGCTAGAATGTATTTTCATAGTTCAGACTTTAGGTAAAAGGAGATGACATATATGTTTACAATGAAGTTAACTCTGAGGCTTTCTTCTTTTGATTGTTTTAAAAAGGTCAATTTTTTAGGCAGCTGAAAAGGGAAAATCCACACTGCTGAAATCAGAGGGACTTTTGGAATTATCTTTTCTTGATGCAGACTTCCACCTTCATTATAACTACTGATGTTTGTCATGAAAATTAAATCACAATGGTAATGAAAGACCAAAAACATAATGTGAAGAAAGGTCATTTTCTATTTTCCGTAAGTTACTCGGATATTAGATTTTAATTAAAAAGTTTTGTTATATCCATTTGAAAGATGTTGGTATTATTAACTTTGAAACAGATGTAAAGATCATTACATTTCAGTAATATTTATGATTATCTGTTTGCTTTTTTTTTTTTTTTTTTTTAATTTAAAATGGATCTATCATACGCATAGTCCTGCTACATAGTATTTAATTTGTACCATTCATTTTGAAGCTGTATATAGTGTTTATAGATATGGAAGATAACAATCAGTAAGTTAGGTAGATTGATCAAATCCATGAAATCAGGTCATTGGTAATGAGACCTAGGTTATAGGAATGTTGAATAATCTGTTTGATAACTCCAGCATATCAATCACCTTTAATATCTCCTGTGATGAAGAAACAGAGGATCTATGCCCTCTATGCCAGTTTTTACATGGTGAAAAAATCATCTGAACTAATTTAGAAATCAGGAAAGTATTCTGCCTGTTTATTATTATTATTATTATTATTATTATTATTATTATTATTATTATTATTATTATTATTAATTTTTAAAAAATAATTATTTAAATTTATTTAAAAGTACAGGTTGTGATCTATTAAAAGTAATGTAAAAAAAAAGTTATTTTCTGAATTTTAAAGAGGGTATTTCACTTAAAAGTGCTGTAATAGCATGAATTGTCTAGTGGGATAAGACCATTTACTGCCTTGTGCTGTATAGAGACACATATATTTGAATTCAGCTTCTCAGTTCTTATCAAATTAAACTTATCAGTTGCTGGTGCAGAATGCACATCCAGTTAAGCAAGAGATAAAGCCATTACTTTTGAAAATAAACCTTCATTTTGTTAAATGTTTTTGGATGTACTTGAGCTCCTGACAAGCTATTGACACAGTTCACAGTCAGACAAAATTTAAAGGTGAGCTTAAGTACAAAGCCTAATTCTAATTCTAAATAAGATTTTCAATGGATGTGTCTGACTTCCAGCCTTCAGTCTTAGCACATTCACAATTGGATGAGTAGGAAATATGTTTTCATCAATAACAGAAATATTAACCACAAGGGGGGTGGAGGTGGGGAGATTTAATGTGACTCTAGTAACAAAGAAGAGGGAAATTTTAACTATATGATTAAACTGTTTTATTCATGTAATAAATCTTCTCTAAAATATGAGAAATTACAAAATATTTTGAAACCTTTGCTCAACAGTCCTTTTCATTTGAATTACATTCAATTGAACAAGATCATTATTTTTAGATTAAGAATCTTAGAAAGATTCTGTCATATGGATGTTACATATTACAGAACACATAAATACCTAATATTTAAACTTAATGAGTAAATCAAGTAAGATCTCTTACTAGCTGAGGAAAAAAATAAAACATGAAATAAAATACTGAATGAAGATATAAAGTAACTTGCTGGAACTGTAAAGAAACATAGCATTCCACTTGGTGTTGCCATTCTACCAGTGAGTAATTAAAGCTATTAGAAGAACTTGCATGTTTAGATGTTCTTTCATGTGAATACAGGCTACAGTTTTGCCCTGAGTGAATACTTCTGCATGAAACATCCAATTACATAAAGCAATAATGATGTGCAAACCAAAAGGAGCTAACACCTGAATACATTACAAGGATTAAAACTTCATGTTTCATGTCGGTTATGAATAAAGAAAAAGAGTTTTTATTGGTGAAGATTAGCATAAAAAGATTTTTTTTATTGTTATTTTTAACATTTATTTTTAAAACCATCCTATTTTTGCCCCATTCAATCTACAACCTCAAGATTTTAACTTTTATTTGGCTGTCATATCCTTGTCACTAGATTTCCTTGTTAAAAAATAAAAAAATAAAAAAAATCTCATCGTGTTTCAATCAACGATATTTTCATCCTTAATACATCTTCTCCCAGAAAATATGTCTTCAGTTTCAAGCATGAATCAGAATATTTGAAGAATCTTGTAAATGATCACTCTGTAAATCTATCTGAACCAGCCTTGACATTTTGCCAAATAAACTGTAACTTCATAGAAAAATAGAAATAGTATTTGCGTTGTTACAAAATTCAATAAGGTTTACGCAGACGATGAAACAAATTTTTCCATGTTTTTGATGGGGTGAGATTCATAGAATGATAAATTGCATTTTGTTTTATATTTATCACATATAATTTTCTAATATTTATGTTGTTACTTTTAAAGTTATATATATTTTTGAGGGTTTTTGTAGCTGTTCTTTTAGACCTAAATGGTCTGAGGAATTAAATCAATAAGATGTACATTTGCAAAGCTCTGGAAGTATGTCACATTATAAAAGCTATTCAGACCATGAAATCCATGTCAAATCATATTGTTGTCTATTTTCTTCCATTTAATTGCTGTTTCTGAAGAATTAATACTTTTTTATCACTTTCACAGATGCATTAATTTGATATTTTTCCTTCACTTATAGAACTTAGAAAATATATTTTGCTAAGAACTGATAAACTTTTAAGGACTTCTGTTAAGAGGAAGTAGAATAGAATAGAATAGAATAGAATAGAATAGAATAGAATAGAATAGAATAGAATAGAATAGAATAGAATAGAATAGAATAGAATAGAATAGAAACTGCAAATATGAATGGGAAGAGTCTTTAATGAGGTGTAGTTTTGAGAGCCGTTCTAAGGGTAATTGGTTTTAGATGGAAGAAGCAAGGAGTCTTTGGAGCCTACACTGTTACAGTCTGTGGCAGGATATTTCTTTCACTGAACTTACAACAGTTTAGTTCTGCATAGTTAGTACAGTGTGTTTTAACTCCCCCATATTTAAAGATTTTAATAAGGTTTGGTGGAATTTTTTCATCAGTTTTTCTGTAGAGGAATCTTATGTTTTGAGCACATAGATGAAACAAACAAACAAACGAAGAAACACTGTGTATGAGAATGCTTATTTCTCCCTTAAAAGATGAATGGCTTGATCTTGATGAAGGGATCTCCCCCCCCCCAATTAAAAGTGGGAAGGTAGAACTGTCTAGACAACTGACATTCCTCTGCAAAACCTTCCCACAAATTGAACAGCAGAGATGGTGTAACTGATAGAACTGACTAGATCAAGCAACATTTCCTCTTTAGTCCAGACTCTGGATTCCTCCATCACTTATTCTGCATAAATTCAGAAGCAATACATGGAGATTGAGCTTGTAAGAAAGCTGTTTGAATTGAGAAAGTGCATATATTGTAAAAATTTTATGAACATTCCCTGAGAAAAACAAACAAACAAACAACCTACATCTTGCCAAGTTTAGCATACATTCTTGCAGTGGGGAAGTC
This sequence comes from Coturnix japonica, assembly GCF_054131305.1. Classification (NCBI taxonomy): domain Eukaryota; kingdom Metazoa; phylum Chordata; class Aves; order Galliformes; family Phasianidae; genus Coturnix; species Coturnix japonica. The sequence continues at coordinate 80,828,410 of NC_140664.1, forward strand.
TTGAAAAGGGCAGTGGAAAAACACTGCAAAGTTCTCTTTAATTGTTTAAGACAATAACTGAAGCTGTGTGACTTAGTCATAGTTTCTTTAATGAGTGTAGTAGCTCTGACCTGTCTATCATACAATACCTCTAGTTAGCTCAAAGCTGCAATTTTCTTACATTACTGGAAGTCTTGTACAACATCCTGAACATTACAGTGTCACACTATTTAATAAGTGAATTATGATTATAGTACTTCTGCATACACTTCACAGAGGCTTTTATATATGTAAACAGTTAACAGTAGAAAAGAAAATGGAAAAATAAATCACAAACATACAGAGACTTCAAACTTGGAATAGGAAAAAAAATGACAGGAAATACACTTCATACACTTTCATTGTCATTTGGCAGGTATAAATTGGTCTTCAATTTCTGTAGTTGGGACACAGAATATCTGTATTTCATGAGTAAATAAAAACTTGAGTCCATCACTGTTATGATAAGTATTCACTAAGATTTCACATTCTTAAATCTGAATCTGTTATAAAAAATATACTAATTTTTGTCATGACTATCAAGCAAGAATCCTTTATTTCAAGGAACATTTTTAAAACTGAACTGCATCTTAGGTTAGGAAACCTTTATTTCTTGTGTTACCACTTACCTCAACTGAGTGTATCACCAGTCTTTATTCTGTTCTTTCTTCTAGTGTTATATAGATGCTCATTAAAAAAAAAAAAGAAAAAAGGTACAGCAGATTATGATAACATACTTTATCCCTTGGTGAGGATAGAAACAAAGATGAGATTTATGTAGAATGAAATTTGCATTCCAGTCAGTGTCCGTAATGTATAATCAAGTACTGTGTGCTGTTAAATGAGTCTGTTGTCTTGCTATAATGAATATCTACATCCATCCTAACAGTTAATGAGGAATAAATGACTTATTATCAGTGAATGGCAGTATCTAAATAGCTCTGCAACAAAAACAGAATATTAATATATGTAGCAAAAATAGATCTTAAATGATAATGAACTTACTCAGACTATTAATTATTTGAAAAGCCTCTACCAAGCTTTACTGCTTCTCGATGGAAGCTCAGCTTATTCCAAGTGCCCTTAAATGATTCCAGACAGAGTTAAAAAAAAAAAAAAGACCTTCTTTTATGTTAGAACTGAATGGGAAAAGACCTTTAAGAAGGGCTGCCATGACGCACTATGGTTGCCATAAGTGATCAGATCTTGGATTCCTCAGCATTTTATTCTCAGTACTCAAGGAGTATTTATATCAGATGAAGTAACAAGAATTTCTATAGCTATGTATTAACCAGTTTGATGGAAAAGTTTTTTTTAATCAACACCAAATTAGTGTGAGCAGGTATCCTGAGGTACAAAGACTTATGCCTATTACTTTCTTATTAAAAAAAAATAATTATATATATATATATATATATTCTAATACAATTGACTACATTGTCACATGAGAATCTAATGAATTTCTAAGCTATATATCTCAGTGATATCACCTTCAAATCATGAAACAACAGCTATTACAAGCTGTTTGTTTGCTGTTCAAGTACTGCTAGCAGTAAGTAAATAAGATGACTGTTATCTACATAGCCTAAAAATTTCTGGATGAAGATTTAGATGTAGAGCTTCATTTAATACTTGCCAACTTTGGCCAAGTTCTCAGCTGTGATTACCATATGGGAACCATTTCCCAAATTTTTGTTTGATTCAAAACCAAAAACAAGGAATGAAGTCCACAGGTAGCCTTGTGAGAACAGTCAAACACTAAACAAGTTTTGTTTTTACCATCTGATGCTAGATTATTTTATTTTATTTTATTTTATTTTATTTTATTTTATTTTATTTTATTTTATTATTTTATTTTATTTTTATATATATATATATGAATTATCAATGACATTACATAATTTATTCAAAAAACAGTTGTAGACACATTCATTCTCAGTCTTCCACTGAGTTCAAGAAATTATCATAGGAAAAAAAATTTAAGAGTACTAATTCCAGGGCGGAAACATTTTTTTTTAGGAATAGTTAATTTTTTTTTTTCCCTTTTTCCCATGTACTGTAAGAGTGATATTATTAATGTTGTTTTTCTAGCAGAAAATAGAAGTTCAGCTGTAATGCTGCAAGAGAAACTCCATGCAATACAACAACACAATGAAAACACTAAACTTCAATGAGTATTTGTCTCAGTGTACAGATCACACAAATACTGAGAGGGTAGAAAAATTATTTAAGTCATGTAATAGTTCAGCCAAACATTAATCCAATTTTGGTTCAGCAGAAACACCCAGCAAGAATCTGTCTAGATATATCAGTGCTGCACTGATACTCAGGCAAGGATTTCTATGACAGAGAGACATTTGTTTTAAAAGAATATGGGCAACCAAATATATTTCACAAAGAGATGAAGTATTACCAAGGATTCAAGATTTTCTCTGAGAATACTGTTTATCTACTTCAGAAAGTATTCTGCAAACAAGAATTTTTCACCTTAAATAAAACAATGATCTTCAACTACCTTGCATTACAACAGTTCTATAGTGACTGAAGCTATCCCCAGCCCCATTTATTCTGTACATTCCTGTTATGATAAGAAGTCTTCTGGTATATAGAGTAAATACAAAGCAATGCAGTGCATTTGGTATCAATAAATTTTTTTTCACATTTTCTGTAGCAAATGAGGACCCTCTATCAATTAAAACATTCTTCATTGACGGAATATGTTCATTTCCTAAATAACTGAAGAGTGGTGCATTAAGATTGACAAAGGATGTCTTGCTTTTATAAAGCTTGGAAGTCACAGAAATATTTCACGAAGAAGAATATTGATGAACTGGTACATATTTGTTCACAGAAGTAAAATTATTTCTATACTTTAAGATGGGGTGAATGGTAACTTACTCATCAAAGCTTCCCATCCATATTGTGTACAAAATTGTTATCAATAAACAACATCATGATCTTTACATCATTATAATACATAATTAGGACTTTTTCCTAATAGACTTACAAGGTACACTGATGATGTTAAAGGAGAAAGAAAAACGATGGATTATAAATTTTGGATGCCTTACAGAGTGGGAACAGATAGAAATTAATGAAAGTCTTGCTTTTTAGAGTAAGACAAAGAAAGTCTTTTTTTTTTTTTTTCTGATATGCTGTTACTCAGGAAACTCCTAACTTCCACTAAAGTTTAATAATAAGACATACTTCCAAGTAGTTATCCTTTTGTATAAACACACAAATATCTACTTCTCACAGCTGAAATACTGACTTCTGGGTTCTGTAGCCAAAATCCAAAAACCTACAGCATTTGGCCTCAAGTAACTGGCAAACCTGAAAATACCATTGTTCTCTATTTTTTTAATATGTGTAAATATAGTCTTAAACTCTCTATTTGAAATGAAAATGAAAGTATTTCATTCGGAGTTAAATATTTTGTTTTTCAAATTTTCTTCTTCTGACAACATTTTGATGCAGTATCATAAATAACTATTCAAAATATTTCCAAATGCACTCTTTTTTGACAGTTCATCATAACTCTGAAGCGAGTCTATGTTTATAAAATCATATTATATTTATAAGTCAGGAAAGCATGTCCAAGTGAGTTTTTTAAGCGTTTATTTCTGAATCAGAAACAAACGTTAAACATACCTGTGATGTGACCTTGAGTCAACCAGAGATTTTATGTAGGTCTAAGTTTGCTGCTATGATTAAAGCAAACATAACAGCAGCTACATGACAATCTTAGAAAGTTTTATGTTTTTATAAGGGAGAATAATTTTAAAAAAAATCCTTAAGTGCAAGAGCCCTGCTAAATTGGATAACAAAATTAAAAATAAAATAGTTCTTAAGGAAACTTTTCTAGTGTTTTCTGTACTTACAGGACTACTTCCTTCCTCCTGCTTGACTCCTGGCTGTGAACTTCCACATGCTGTATATGGTGAATGTCCTTCTCACTGACACATTTGAGTCCTGTCTTCATATCTGATTGTTGCTTGTATCAAGAGGATCATAATAATCATTGTCCCTCATTTATGTTTTAACTTTTCCGGTTTCTTCCATGTTGCTTTTTTATCCAGCAGCAGCCTTGTCCAGCTTGCTCATTGTTATTTGCATACAGAGGAAGAATAAAGTGATCCTAACAGCAGCCAAACCACAGTGGCAAAGCAATCATATTGCCTGGTTACAGATTACCAGAAGAAAACAGCATGGACTACTCAGCAATGGATACAATTCATCATATTTAACTATGAATATACATGTATTGAAATGAACTTTTAAATTATATGATTATTTTCAAAATTAAACCTAATGTTGTTTATACAGTAAAAAGAAGAAAATAAGCTACAGTAAAAGCAGTCAATTGACCTTCATAGATTTCATAGTTCTTCCATGATAGAATACTCTAAGTATTAAGTTAAAAGAGTTATAAGTGTTAAATTTGATTTACTAATAGAAAATACTTTAAATATATAAATAATTTTAATACATCAAACTTAATTACTTTAAATACTGTATAGGTAAATACTTAAATACTTTAAAAATTTACTTTAAAGTAAATACTTAAATACTTTAAACATTTACTTTAAAGTAAATACTTGGAATACTTTTTTCATAAGTACACTGATAATAAATAACATGTAAGACAGACAAGTATTATCACTAGAATAGCTGCAATTATGGTTGCTTATTTGTTTGTGTTGCAAGAAATTATAGCTCTTCTTGATATAAACCATATGACTAACTGACTTAAATAATTGCACAGAATAGATTATTCACAAACTGGGCGCTTATGTAAATTTGTAATCACTTAGGATTTAATTTGATGTCTAAATATGCACTCCAGTGAAGGCTGGGCAGTGCCTTTGACTCACCTGAAGGATATTTTGGAAGACCTTCCTTTATGACCATATACTGAAGAGTCATATAACTACAATATCGTTCTGCTTTCAGAAAGAAAACTTTCTTTCTCAAATCTGCAGAAAAAGTCTGAAATGTTTTACAATTTAAAATTTTGATCATTTAATTCAAAATAAATACATGCAAAGAAATTAATTGTAAGAAGCACCTTCTGAATTTGTGAGATGTTTGCATGGTTTATGAATTATTTATTTGACTCTAAATGAGGAATGAAAGTTGTACAGAAATATGATACAAGAATTAATATATGTATTAATAGGACAATATGCATTTAAAACCACGCAAAACCAACCAACCAAACAAACAAAAACACTACATTCAAAGAATCTTAAATAGCACTGGAACTCTTTTCTTTATGTAGTCAGGGCTAAAGGAAAGGGATTCACATTGTGAATCAGAGTTTATTTTCAGTGTTGTTGGAAAAGTTCATGCTGTGAAACAGTGGGATGAATTTATTTATTTTATTTTTTTTTTCTGTTTTCTGTATAAAATTCACTGAAACTCTTTCCATAAATGCTTCTTCATTATTCCCTGCTACACTAGGGAGAATTTTGAGGTACTTCACATGAATGTCATGTAGAAATAAGTTGACTTGAATTTTGCATAGAAAAAAAATAAAAAACCAACCTTTTAAATGTCCTGAGTTTGTTTGTTTGTTTATTTTTTTCCCATTAAAATGTTATCACAGTGGCTTTTTAATGCTCTGATGCTCCCCAATATACAATGAAAAGAAAGTAGAAAAGCACACACACACAAAAACCAAAACAAATAGAAAGGAAAACAATGTCAGCTTATAGATGAGAAGGTCACATTTCTTGTTGTATGCTTCTTTTGCAGCTTTGCTTTCTACTTTAATTCCGCTTGCTCTTTTCCAGATGACATGTATGCATAAAGTATATATTTAATTTCTATTTTCAAAGGAAACTAATAATTAATTTTATTGAGGTATAATTTAAGATGCATGAAAAGTTAATTAAACTCACAGCACCTTCATTCTTTGTAAATTTTCAAATTTATCAGGTTTATTTAAAACAATATTTCCAGACTTACTAGCTTTGTCCCTCATGCTTCTGTTGTGTTGGTTTTTGTTGTTGTTGTTGTTGTTTGGTTGGTTGGTTGGTTGGTTGGTTTTTTTTTTTTTTTTCATCCCTTCTGCCTTCTTGAGAGGTTTTTTTTTGGTTGCAGAACATACAGATTCTACCTGAAGCTTATGGTTTTCAACTATACCTTCTGCTACAGCATAATTCAGTTAATCATTAATCCTTAAGCATTGACCCGAACCTAGATACTATAGCTTAAAAAGTCACAGTGGTTGTTAATGAAATCTAAGATGTATATAGTTTATGCTCAGACATAATAGCTCCTGGAACAGATGAAGTATAATGCTTGATAAATTAACATAATTCAAATTTATGAATGAAAAAGTATTAAAGGGTCTGCTTTCATAATTCCTAATAGGCATTGTCATTCTGTGTGGAAATGCTGTGATAACTCTTGAAATAAAGATTGTGAAAGGAAAGAAAATACAGTTAATATTGGTTCCTTTGTAATAAAATCTGTCACTAACTGGGGACAGGTACAGCTGTACAAAGGTGAAAAAGCAGGAAAAATTTGTCAAGTTGTTGTCAGAAATAAAGTACTGCAACAAGTTCCTCAGATATTTAAACTTGTCACCAACACCGCAGCACTAAAAAAATCTCCTTAGACCAGGAACAGCTTTGTTTGCTCCCTGCTGAATGACATCAGCTCCTAAATTTTCAAAGAAATAAACACACACACATTCAGTCTTGTGACTCCTACTAGAGTCAAAAGAAACTGCTGTAGATGTGAAAGCCATCTTTGAAAGTATTTCCCTTGAAACTACGGGGTGTATTTTGAAATGCTACACACCAAAATGAAGAATAGATCATTACTGAAATAATGACTTAATTGATGAGACACTAACTGTGTATTATGACCTGCTCTTAGGCACAGTTGAGAAAGAAAATACCTGCTTCAGTTACTAGTCCAAGCCATTTCTCTCAGAAGAAAATATTTACCTGGAGTAGCCACAATCACTGACATTGGGAAATGACCCCCAGAAGAGCAGTATGATGTATAAACTCTTATACCACAGAATAGTGACCTCGTGTTACCATAGTCAATGTGATGGTAAAAAGCTATGCATTACTTTCAGGTTTCTGCTTTTTCTCAGCAACAAACTGAAGAATTCTCTGTAGCCAATGTTAGCATCAATATTATTGATTGCAGCAAAGTTAAGGACAGGAGATAACACATACACTGCAGAGTTCATGATACATGAAGATGGGAATAGTCAAGTTTTTTCCCACACTGTCCAGGAGAAAAAGGAAGTTTATATGTCGAGTATGATGCACTTATTAGAGAAATTAAAGACAAATGGAAGCTTAAAGTACTAAAGTAGGCAGATTTTTGACAGTGCAATTTTCAACTGAGGAGCACATCTATTCTTGAAGTATTTCTTATAACAATCTGGCTAATGATACATTTGATCTTAAAATAAATAAATAAATAAATAAATAAATAAATAAATAAATAGAGATATGATTTTATTTATAGTTATATATAATTTATATGAAGATATTTATAGTTGCTTATATTCAGATATAATGTTTATTTAAATTGATTAGAAAAGTACTAAAAATGAAAGGAAAAATCAGCAGGAATGGAATCATTATGAGATCATTGGTTTATACTATAGATAATGATTGGTAAGTGATTGCAAACTGTTCTGGAGTATTGGGAGGTTTCTCATGCTGGATGAACACATTAGCCTTTTCCAAGTGGACAACTTCAAGTGCCAAAAGATGCAGATTGCTCTAGATCCATTAGCCTGCCTTGAAGAATTTACTTGAGGTTTTTAGATTACCAGTCTCACCAGTCTGGGCTGAAAAGAGTCAAACCCATGACATGGAACAGCTAGGTACACAGAAGCTATTTATTTTAATAATGTTATAAAAGTAGTCAATATTTTATTATTTTAATAGTATCATGGTTGTGAGAAAGTTACCTGCTACACTGAAATAAAATCAGTCTGGGTGATGCATATCTTTAAATGTCTAAAAACAACTAAAAAGTGAATCTTCTGAACTGGAACTACAGTCACCTTTTCTAAGTCATTGGCATATGCTTATATCCAGAATAAAATTAATGGGCTCTGAATGTCACAAAAGATCATTGCTATCAAATTCTATAGTTTCACAATCAACAGAAATATAAAACCAAAACATATGCTTAGCTGCCCTTAATATCACCATTCTTAGGATGCAATTTTCACTATCCAGAGCAAGGTGTTTGTGCCAGATGACAATTTAGTGTCCTGTATCTTTGTTGTTCCTTTTGTGTTCAGACTCTCTTCTCCCGAGTGACTTGGTTCTCCTAGGTAACCTTTTCCAAATAACACCACCACACTTGTATTCTTGTATTGTTATTCTGGTGGGGGGTGGGGGCTGGTGGGGAAAGAATGAGGGAGAGAGAGAGAGTGAGCAAGAGAGGGAGGGAGAGAGAGAGGAGGGAAAAAAAGAAGGAAGGAGGATGAACCTTCATGTTTGATATTCATTCTGAAAGTTCATACTTCTGACTAAAAGAGAATTACAGTTTCAGTTTAGGTTGCATTTTTGTCAGTTTGCATTATGTTCCACTGGTCTGATATAGCGTGATGTGATCAAAGTAAACATGAATTAATCATACATCTGCATTTACCTCTCTTATTTTGACAGAAATATTTTAACATTTTATTAGAATCAAAGTTACAAAAGCATGGAAACCAAATATACTTGTTCATTTTTTAATATTATTACCATTAAATGAATTTTTTTTTTTGAATTTTTATAAACAAAGTAAAAAAATATATATATATGAAGTGAAAGCTAACACTTTTTCATGCCTGTGAATATTTTCTAAGGAAAAGTAATGGAAAAATGGTTTAATTACATTCACTGTCACGTAATTTTGAAAGGCTTAACAGTAACATTTTCTGATCTAATATTTTGTAGCTGAAAGAAATAGAATCAAGTGTCATAGACTGAAATAAAGGCATTCAGTTCTTATAGAATTAACGCTTTAAAATGAAGACTAGGTGTTCATTCTTCCAAGAAATGTTCACAGTAAATCAGGTAATAAACTAAGGATATTTAAGGATTGGTTTAATACTATAAAAATGATACTATTACTGAGAGAACTAGAGGATTATATTTGTCCATTCAAAAACATATTAATCACATTTTGGCCTAATTCTTGTTTTATTCTGCAGGTAGCTATGGGACATATTCCTTCATGTTTCATACAAATAAAGGAAGTAGAAATCTATCTGAGTGAGCAAAGGGTAGAGAATCATAGAATCATTGAATTACCCAGGTTGGAAAAGACCTTGAAGATCATCAAGTCCAACCACAGCCTAACCTAACCATATTACCCTAACTCTAACAACCTTCTGCTAAATCATATCTCTGAGTACCACATCCAAACGGGTCTTAAACACATTCGGGGATGGCAATTCAACCACCTCCCCGGGGAGCCTATTCCAGTGTTTAACTACCCTTTCTGTAAAGAAGTGTTTCCTAACATCCAACCTAAACTTGCCTTGGTGCATCTTGAGGCCGTTTCCCCTCATCCTGTCACTTGTTACCAGTGAGAAAAGACTTGTCACACTCTCACTGTCGGCACCTTTCAGATACTGGAAGACAGCAATAAGGTCTCCCCTCAGCCTCCTTTTCCCCAGACTAAACAACCCCAGCTCCCTCAGCCTCTCCTCATAGGGTTGATTTTCCAAGCCCTTCACAAGCCTTGTTGCCCTTCATTGGACCTGCTCCAGTACCTCCATGTCTTTCCTGTACTGAAGTGTCCAAAACTGAACACAGAACTCGAGGTAAGGCCTCACCAATGCCGAGTACTGGAGCAGGATGACTTCCCTAGTCCTGCTTACCACACCATTCCTCATACAAGCCAGGATGCCATTGGCCTTCTTGGCCACCTGGGCACACTGCTAGCTCATATTCAGCCAACTGTCCATAAACTGTAGATAAACCACTGTCCACCACTGCTGGTTACACTGAGCAGAATACATTTGAATTTAACTAGTGGAACAACAAAGCATATTTCTTTCCTGTGTGCTGCAAATTTCAGGATTAAGTTTCACTTACCACAAACTAAAATGTTTTCTTCTACTGAAGGCAGGATACTATGCTAATATGATGGCTTTTCAAATATTTTTTTTTCTTGGAAGACTCCATGAGCTATACATATTTAGTCATCTGTATGTACACATGTATGCACGTGTATACTCTTTTCTCTGTGCCTTTAATAAGTGTAAGTAAAGCAGTAGTACGTCATTTATTGTTCAATGAAAACAAACAAACAAAAAACAAGGATGACATTTATGCACTATTTAATTAAGTCACAAGATTCTCAAGTTGTTGGAAAAAAATTCTAAGTAAAAAATGGATCTTGAAAGAGTCAACATTCTTGGATAAATGGGGACTCAAGGATAGTACATGTATAAATGAACTGGAATGAAGATAGTGGCTTCAGACACAGGCTGCATCTATGGAATATGCTTCGTGTCAGTCCGATATCTGTAGGTTCAATAGCCTGACTGGAACAAATATGTACAAGCATTAAAGCTAAATTTTCTCTCTTTTCTATAGTATGCATACATAATTCTGTTAAATTGAACTGTACATAGAATAATTACAGATTATACCACAAATTAGTTTACATATGGCAAACACAGATCTGAAACTAAAATATTCAAATAAAAACTTTACACACTGAGAAGGCAACAAATTCAATTGATAAGTTATTGTGTGAATTGTTGGCCTGAGAAACCATCTGTAAATAAAGACAATTGGGAAAAAAAAAAAAAAAAAAAGAGAGAGAGAGAGAGAGAGAGAGAGAAAGAAAAAGAAAAAGGAAAAAATAAAAGAGAGAGACTCTGAACAGCCATAACACTAATTTGTTTTTACATTTTCTCACCATGTAGTTCCAATGTGACATTGCAGAATGTTCACAGTAACAGTGTAGTATGAATATGTAAATATGCCAGATATACTTTAAGCTCCAGTCTGGCATGTTGATAAAACAGGAAGTTATCACATGCTCTGAAACTGAGCATTAAGCTCTCCACATTTACTAACATTAATCCAAACTGTTCCATGTGCTACAGCTTGAAAGATGTTCGATTAAAACTCATTCTACCTGGTATAAATTACTATTATTACAATGTGAAAGGAATACTGGAAATATCTACTGACTTGTTATATGTGCACTGCCCTTCCTCTTACCTCAACTCCCAGAGAGTAATTTCAGAAAATTGCCGTTAGTTATTTAAAATTCCGTCATGAGCTGGTTTAAGAAAAACAATGAGGAGCTGAGTGCATGCATACATTTTCTGAGAACATAAGACTATAATCTACAGAATAATAACTGCTGGCAATAGTTTTATTTTGAACTTAGACTTTTTTTTTTTTTTTTTTTTTTTTTTTTATCTTTTTTTTCCCAGGACGGAGAAATTTACTAACACACATGTACATGCATACATATTTTTTGGACTGATATTCATTCTTGCAGTCTATTGATTTCTCTTAAACTATATTATGAACAATCTGATGCAAAGTGACTTAATGTATTGCTTTGATATTGTTAGAGTTCTTCATTTTTTATTTTTTTTAATAACATTAATTAATTTCAACTGTAGACTACTGATCCATTATTATTAGACAAGAAAGGACACATACGATATCTAAATTATTGTTGAATAAAAAACAATTATTTATTAACAAGAGATGTTTGATTACTAAAATATGTCACATTAATCATAAAGAAAGTTTAACTTTTCTACTAAAACAGTTTAGGCATATTTGATACTAATAGTTTTGGAAATCTTGTGCACAGTGTGAGAAATACATATCCCTGCTACTAAGCATCGACTGCAGTAAAACAGGTCCTATAACTTTGCTACAAGTTAGCTGCAAGGAAATCTTATACCCTTGTCTACTTTGGAAAGGATGTCACGCATGAGAGGGTTTCCTCATACCATATTTCCTCATTTACTCTATGCATTTAACATTTGAATAAATCCCAAACCAAACTGGTTCAGAATATGTGAGCATGCAATACACAAGCAGAAGAAATATTAGGAGTTCTTACCAAAAAGTCCAATACTCACAATAGATAAACTAACTAAGTAAATAATTGTTATTCATGAGGATAACTTTGTACACAATTTTGAGAGCTTTCTCTAGTTAACTGTAATACCAAAAAGATCCTCAGTTCGTATAGTTTATATCAACATAGAAAGTGATTAATTGATGTAACCAACAATGCAAGAACTATATACTGAGGATCAATATCAATAATGAAACAGATGAACCATGATCCTACTCATTTGCAAGGATTAATGGACAGCTAAATGATCTAATCTCTCTCTTCACTCACACAGATATTTATGGGCACAGGTCATCAAAAGGTCATATGGTTTAGCTGCACATGCCTTAATCTGTGACTGCAGGTTTCCAAACAGAATGCCATTCCTGTGGGAGATGTGGGTACTTTGATTGCATGAGGACACCTTCTGCTTTCTACAATTCACTAATCCAAGTTCTGGTGAGACAGAACCTATGAGGTGTTTTCAGACATGCACTGTGAGGTGTGGATCCCACCCTGCTGCATCTGACACTCACTGACATAGCTGAGTGCAGGCTGCAGCCCAGGCTATGATGGTAATGCTGATAAAGTCTCATTGTTTCCTGATTTTTGGTTACTAGTATTCCATATCACAACATCATGTAGGGCACTGGGAGTTAGTGTTAATGCTCCAGTTCTGGGTACCTGTCCAGAAGAGAAGAACTACTACATTTCCCAGGGGACTTTGCAGTCAGAGGGGAGACAGAACTCCTAGCAAGGTCACCCATGAAGTTGAACATGGAAAATACTCATTGATCTTCTCTTACCAAGCAATATGAATAGAGACTAACCTTTTCTATTACATACTCCAGCCCCCCAACCACTTTGATTTCCCTCCTCTGTGCTTGCTCTGATTTGTCAATTTCTTTCACTGTGGTAGAGAGATCACAACTGATCATAGCACCGCAGATGTGGTCTCTCAAACACAGAACAGGAAGGAATAATCAATTCTCCTGATATGTTGGTTACTCTTTTGCTAATAAAACCCAGCATGTGCTAGGTCTTTTTTGTGTTAAGGATACAAAACTATCTCAAGCTGAATCCTCAGGTCCTTTTCTTCAAAGCTATGCTTTAGGCAGTTCTTCACTATAGCACTGGTTTTGTTTGTTTGTTTTCTTTATTTTTCTATTTTAGATGTAGGGATTTGTGTTTTTCTTGATCTTCATATTTTTCTTGCCTAACCCTACAGTCTGCCAACATCCCTCTGCATGGAATGCCTACCACTCTATGAGTATGTGAACATAAAGCTGAGATGTTATTATAGCAATGTAAGTAATGCAGAAGACTGTTCTTTACACTACTTATTATCCAATATTCCACCTTCTTTGGAAAATCAAATGGTGAAATACTTGATTTCTTCTAAAAAAAAATTCCTGAAGTTCAGTTTTTTTAGTTACTTTTGAACTTTATAGGGAGGTTTGCAGAAAAGACTGTAGTCTACTATCAACTGATAGTAAAAATGCAACAACTGAAGTTATACCATCTCCTATCAAGATATTATCAAGGTAAGAGATGTAAAGGATGGAACTGTTTTTCTTTTGTTGTCTCAAAGCTTGCTTCATGAAAGTCTCTGACTGGTGACTGTTAACTGTCTTGGAGGGCAGATGGTGGGTGTTATTGTGCCATAGTGTTTCTGCTTACGATTGCAAAAATAAGCAGAAACAGGAAGAGCAGTCTTCCTCAGGGGTGCTGCTCAAAGGAGTGGACCACTGCAGAAGGTGATAATGCTTGTGTCTGGCAATAGATACCCCCACTCCTTGCTGGCTTATCTGTGGGCCAGGAATGCCACAAAAGCAGGTTTTAAATCATTTTTCGAAGAGTGTTTGCCTGTTTGTTCAGAAGTTCGGTATTTCCCCAAAAATGCTGAGCTGTAATCCTCAAACTTCAAAGAAGAAAAGAAAAAAAAAAAAAAACACCACCAAAATGGAGGATAAAAGGCCCTCGCTAAACTGGGGACTTTGGAGACAAACTCCCAAAGACACCTTTGACGGAGAATTCCCTGAGGGAAAAACCTCGTCGGAAGAACCCCTGAGTCCGGCTTGCTGTGGAGCTTCCTGGCTTTCTCCCATTCTCCATGGTGATCAGACGAGTTCCTGAGATCAACGGACTTACTGTGTACCTTGCTGGACCCACAGTGGTGACTATCTTTTTTGCTCTCCGCAGAGACTCCTTGCTTATATTTCGTACTTTTCCTATTGCCTACCTTCCCTTCCCCATCTCCCTAAAAAAGGCTAGGACTTTAATAAACTGGTTGGACCAACATTTGAACCGTTGCTTCTTAATCTCACACCGGTTATATACACATATCAAAGAACCTTGCCTCCCTCCTATAAATTGGAGCGAGAAAAAAGGGGAATGTACAATAAGCACTTTTAGAAGAAATGTAAATGAAAAGAATAGTCTCTTTACAGTTGCATAGGTGAACAAAAGAAAAAAAGTGCAAAGAGGCAAGTGTGATAAAAATATTTTAAATTTGGATAGTTCTAAAAAGTGGAGGATAAAAAGTCTTACACAAACCAACATTATCACTTCCTCCTTCCATATTTGTTTTCTTTAAGCTCAAATATATGTTCTAGTCTGCCAAATTGTTAATGAAATTAAAAGTCAGTATACTAGAAGAGAGCAGGCTGGCAAAAGAGTCTCATAAAAAGAAAATCTCATAGATTAACTTAATAGTGGTATTAAATTTTGTTTCTGGAGGGAAACATTTCTTCAGACATTCATTTAGGACCTAAAATATGATGATGAGGAAGAAATCTTATTTAGATCTGAAAATGCCATAAGTTATAAACTCAGTTTATCGCCAGCAGAATATAATTGAAGCAAATCTTTCTGGCAGAAAGAGATGTAAGGATGTTATGCTCAGCTGGGTAAGACTTTATAAAGGTGGGATCTAAGCCAAGCAATCAGAAGTCAATACCAGACTCAATGAGACTGAGACAGGAAACAAAGAAAGTGCAATTGACACTAACAAGGATATTGCTAAACCCAAAAAAGAACATTGGAGAAGACTGTCCCTGTTATGGCATTATAGATTACAAGGTCTTATGGAGCTACTTCTGTACTTGTAGATGTGTAATTGGGATCAGATGCTAGCTTAGGATAAGTATGCTTATACTTGAAAAGGTCAAATTGTCTCATCATACAATTGAAATAACCTGGTTTCTCATATCACAAAAGCAAATGACAATAAATTAAATTACTGCATTCAAATAATTTATTGATTTATATTAATTTTATTATCTTAATTTTAAATAAAATATTGATTTTGTGAGGTGATGCAATATAAAGGAGTACCGGTAAAAATGTCTACATAAATGCAGTTGCCATCATGCAGAATAAAGATCAGGAGCAAATATTTTTCTGTGCTTTCCCTGTAATCTGTTTCTTTTAAGAAAATGATCACAGGTTTTACAAGAGTTTTGTCCCCTCAGATTAAATTCCAATGAAGGGTTTTGTCAGGCACATATTGTGTACCAAAACACAACCAAAAGTATTAGGCTGTTCTGAGAATGTAATCAAACATGGATTACTGAAATAAAACTGAAATGATTGTAAAGAGACTTGAAAACTATTGCAACTAAATAAGTAACAGAGATCACAAATGCAATGGACTTCTCACAATGTTATACCCAATGTTCTCTGTCTAATATTTTTTCCTTTTTTTGTTGTTACTATTTTTTTTGTTACTTAATCACATATCAAGAAGACAAAATCAGGAGTGTGGATGAACTCAGTAGCCATTACTTAGTCATATAAAAATTTACAACAGTTTTTATTACAGTTAAACACAATATATATTTTTCCACCTTAAGTCCACTTAAAGACCTCCAGCAAGTAGACAATTTGACAAAACAGCTACTAAGAGAGTTAATCTTCCTTACAGAGGAAGATAAATGCCCAAAGCAAAATCCTATAGGCTTTAGTAGCCTTGTAGAAAGATACATTGTTTCAAGGTAGATAAAAGGTGTATGCAGAAGCTTATATTCTCTTTTGATTTTTAACACACTTCAGTGACAGTTTAGAGGTAAGGTGAACTGCAGGTAAATTTTTCAAATATTAATTGCTTTTATATGTCTATTCACTTTTTGGAAAGTCTACAATATTCTTTAAGATCTGACTGGTTTTTTTGTTTGTTTGTTTGTTTGTTGTTGTTGTTGTTGTTGTTTTGTTTTTATTTTTGTTTTTGCTTTTTCTAAATGCAATTTCCTAATAATTAAAAGTATAGGTTTGTAGCTGATCCTGACAGCATTTGTTTTAATTTAAATTTTGCTTATCATAGTACAGAATCACATATTGTCTTAGGCTGGAGAGGACCTTAAAAATCATTTAGTTTCAACCTTCCTCCTGTGGGCAGGGTTGCCACCCCCAAGATCAGAGTGCCTAGGGCCCCATCTAAACTGGCCCAAATGCCTCCAGAGATGGGACATCCACAGCTTCTCTGGGCAGACATCAGCAAACTTGTGGAGGGTACGGTCAATCCCAACTTTCTATGGTATCAATAAAGATATTGAAGAGCACTTGTCCCATGAGGGACCACTGGGGGACACCACTCATGACCAGCCTCCATCTGGTGACAGAACCATTGAAAATGACCCTCCAGCTGCAAACAGACAGCCAATTCTTTCTCCATCGAATACTTCATCCTTCAAATCCATATCTCTCCAGTTTAGAGGTAATGCATGCATGGCATGGTGTAATAACACACCAAAACTCTTCTTTGTTGTTACTGCAGTATGATTAAAGTGAAATTTATTAAATGATAATTTAAATGAAATATAATAAAATGTACTCATTCATAATGATATTTACTTATAGAATTCACTGAGTGGTGTTCTCCAGGGGTTGGTACTGGGGACTGTCCTGTTTCATATCCTTATTGATGATCTGAACAAGGGGATTGAGTACACCCTTGCTAAGTCTGCAGATGACACCAAGATAGAAGTGTTGATCTGCCTGGGGGTAAGAAGGTCCAACAGAGGGATCTAGACAGGCTGGATCAGCCAATGGGATGAACTTGAGTAAGACCAAATTCTGAGACTTGCACAATAATCACACACAGAATCACAGAATCACAGAATGACCCGGGTTGGAAGGGACCTCAAGGATCATGTAGTTCCAACCCCCCTGCCTGGCAGGGCCACCAAACATACACCTTTACTAGATCAGGTTGCCCAGGGCCCTGTCCGACCTGGTCTTGAACACCTCCAAGGACGGGGCATCCACAACCTCCCTGGGCAGCCTGTTCCAGGGCCTAACCACTTTTCTAGTGAAGAACTTCCCCCTAACATCCAACCTAAATCTTCCCTCTTTTAACTTAAAACCATTTCCCCTAGTCCTGCTATTGTCAGCCCTTTCAAAGAGTTTACTCCCCTCCTGGGAGTAAGTTCCCTTCAGGTATTGAAAGGCTGCAATGAGGTCGCCCCGCAACCTTCTCTTCTCTAGGCTGAACAAACTCAACTCCCTCAGCCTGTCCTCTTTATATTTCAGGAGGGTACAGCTTCTCAACACAGATCCTCAGTTGCAACACTTGAAATGCTCTCATATCCAGAGTTTAGAAACACATGTCAGTATGTATCACAGTATCACAGTCTCACAGTCTCGTGTGGTTGGAAGGGACCTTAGAGATCATTGAGTCCAACCCCTGGGATTTGAGCCCCTGTGTAGCAGAGCAGCACTTCTACCACTTGTGCCACAGGGGATTTGAACCCAGGCCCTCAGGTGTTGCAACGCGGCATTCCTACAACTGCGCCACCGGGGCACACGATTTCTTCATTTGTACTGTACTGGTCCATCACCACAGCTTCATGGCATCTGTAAATTTACCCCTTTATCCAGATCATTAATGAAGGCTGGACTCAGAACTGATTCTTGGGATATTCTGCTTGTTAGAACTCACAAAAAAATGATAAATAATAAAACCAAATGAAATATTAGTTATTCAATGTATTGTTACTTCAATTTATTTATTTATCTTTATATTTATTTTTTATTTTTAACTCTGAAATCCCTGAGGGTACTTACAAAACAAATTAAAAATAAATTCCACATATCCTGATAAATGAAACTGCCAACCTAACTTTCTCTAAGAAGTCAAAAGGAAATGTAAGAGTCTAGACTGAAAGAAACTACTAATAGAAATGTAGTAAATGGTATAAAGGAAGAATGATTTCAGCATGTCTGTTAGTAAAAAGTCTAAAATATCATAGATACACATTTTTCATTTCACCTGAAAATTAGCAATACCATATTTATTTATTTTAGTGAAGATAAGTACATTTTCAAATATGTAATTCACTCACTTAACTGACTATATTTTCCTTTAGACATATATTTATTTAGAATATTTCCATTATCTCAGGGAATATTTCAGTGATCCTGTGCTTATTGCCTTCTAGAATGTTACCCTGTTTTTGGTACAACCTCTTGAGGGGAGAAGCATGACTTTGATGTCAGTTTCTGCAATTCCACATAATCAAAGGCAAGGAAAATTAATGACAACAGTGAAAGGAACTGCTAAACTCTGTCCTAGAGATTTGAATTTCACATTCCCTAAGCACATTCCCTAGATAACTTGATAGATGAATTCTTTTCTGTTGTGAGAAATACAACCTTTCATTATGTCTCTGTTTCTAATGCGTAGCCTTTGAGCAACTGAGAACAGAATAGGAGATATTCACTTTGT
This sequence comes from Coturnix japonica, assembly GCF_054131305.1. Taxonomy (NCBI): domain Eukaryota; kingdom Metazoa; phylum Chordata; class Aves; order Galliformes; family Phasianidae; genus Coturnix; species Coturnix japonica. Next base: position 80,847,233 of record NC_140664.1, read on the forward strand.
GATTTATAGTTTAACTTTATTAAATACTCAGAAGAATAATGTTTACTAGAATTTAAAGACATTCAAAGAAATTACCCAGTAAATTAGCATTATCAAATTACAAATATATATATATAAAGTGGTTTAGAAGAAGACATCATAAGTTAAAAAATTAGATGAACAAAGTGAACACACGTATTTGATTTTAAAAATGAGTAAGTTTGTAAAAAAAAAATTTAGTGAAGTCTTAGAACTTCAAATACTGCCAAAAGTTTCAATCAATATCTTTTCAAGGTACATTTCTTTAAAACTGAAGTCTGTGTACTTCTAGGTCCTCATAACAATTGTATGAGTTTCTAAATGCTTGAAAAAAATGCTTGAAAAAATCTATGTTAGGTATTGCTAAAGTACTCATAGTTCACGTGAAAATCACGCCATGTAATTATATAACCACTGGAGTTCTCTAACATAAACATACATTTTTGGGCTCGTGACATATTCTTGTTTGTGGTACCCTCAAAAAAATAAATTATTACAAGGAAGGTAGTTTGGAATATATAATGTGTATTAGCACACTTCCAAGCAAGGTGATGGTTGAAAATTTCACCAAAATCTGAAAATTAAGTAGTGTGTGTAGATGTCTTGCTAGGTTCCTGATTCTCATGGCCAAAAATATCTGGGTAAATTTTTCAGTCTTCACTGATGGCTTATACACTTACTTTGTAGTTCTTACTGGATTTGTTTATTTGTTTCCAGTAAAAACTGTTAGCAAGAGTTCATTTCAGTCTCTAGTTAGCAACAGTTGACCGTGCTTTAATTTTTGCTGCCTAGAAATATTGAATAATGACATTTCTAATTTAACATCTTCTTGCCTCCTTTGTGAAAGAAATCCCCAAATTTTGCTGAACACATTAGCATTGAGGCAGCATTGGCATTTATCTTGATGATGAACAACAGGGAAGAGCTTTCTGTGCCATTCTGATGAAATCCTGCAAAGTGAAATTTGAATGTAAAACAACGCAGTTGCAGAGCTTTCTAAAAAAAGTAAGTAAAATATGAGGAAAGACTCAAAAACTGCTTTTGGAAGTCTTTGAAGAAGAGTATTAGAGTTGTCTTGAAAAGTCTAAAGAAAGAACATACGCTTTTATAATCTTATTTAATTATAAATTCATCAAGAGAGTGGAGTAGAGTGGTACCTGTTATCCCTTGATTCATTTAACTTAGAGCTCCATCCGCTACAAAACAGTGAAGAAAAATCTAGATGCACTAACAACATTGTGACAGCAAACAATAGAAAATGCAAACTTTTACTTTCCCCTCAAGATGTACAGAGAATGCTGTCATTTCACAGCAAAATGGAGTTGTCAGGTGTATTTCATAGTATCACAGTGTAACTGCAGTTGGAGTGGACCTCTAGAGGTCATCTATTCTGCCTCTACATGTAAATTTAAAAGCATGGATAATCTATTTAGAAGGATCAGGAGCATTTCCAGTCATTTCTTCAGCCTTCCAAAGAATGAGATTAAAGCTTTGCTGTAACACTAAACTAGATCACAGAGACTTGTTTTCATAGAGTAAGAAGATTGTATTGAAAATACAAATGGACTGCAACTCTTCAGTGTTTTGATCCACTCTTCAATATTTGGGCTATGAAGAATGCATATCTAAACATGTGATACAGGTCTTTATTTTTCTAGGGACCATCCAACTTTACAGTACTGAAAACACAGTTGTATCATAGGCCCTTTGGGCCAAACAAATTCTGATTCTAAACAGTGAAAAAGTTTACCATTAGTAAACTGAAATAGTGTCAGGTTAAGCAAAATAAAACTAATGAGGAATGTAAAGAAATTCTTTTTTTTCTTTTTTTCCCTGACCAGATGCATCTTCTGCCTAATAGGGAGATATATCATTTCTACTGTCTTTTTGTGTGTTTTGTATGTATATATGTTGTTGTTTTTACTATTGTTCCTTGATGGTTTTTGTTTGTTTTGTGTTAGATTAGCATCTTATTTGTAGAAGACATTTGGTTTTGAATTTGTTTCTTCGTTTGTTAAGATTAATCGTTTCTGTACATACATTAGCAGTGGGAATAATGAAATATCATTTGTCTTTTTCTCCTTGAAGATCAGTGAAGATCAATCCTCTTCAAGGTTTTTTCTGGTGCACATTCTCTTTGCAGTCAGGTGCTGAAGAATATTTCATCTCTTCTGTGGCTAGTCTAAGCCTCCTGACTGAAGTACTAGATGCTTTTCCTGGGGAGGAATAAAGATTATCTTGACATTTTCCTGCATTATTTTCTTCCACAGATGAATGAACTATTATAATATCTTCCACCTAGTAAATGACATGCTGACATTTTCTTTTAGATAAGTACAAACACTTATCCTCTAACAATTGCTTAGGTATAGAACCATAGAACCATTTGTTTTAAAGAAAAAAAAAAACCAAACCAAACAAAACAAAAAAAAACCCATATAGTTTCACGTAGGTCACAGCTTAAACATTTCTATTAGAAAGAAACTTAAGAGAATGGCCTGTCTTGGTACTAGTAAGAATAAAAAAGGGAGATCCACTAAAATTGCAGCTCATTAAAATCCCAATAAAGAAGTAGGCAAGGCAGCAAGTAGAAATAAATCCTTTGCTTCCTTAACACGTTCAAACTGATTCTGAAATCAATTATAGCTTTTCCTGCTTGTCCAGATGAAGTTTTAATACTTTTTGTTAGCTTTTTCTTTCCCCCTTTAAAATATTATTTACAGTTTTGGTTTCCAGCCAAAGGCTTTTGTTAGAGCTCCATCTGTGTAAAATCAGAAAGAGGCAAAGGAACTTGCTAAAACTGTTTACTCTGTACTTTATTCAGAAACACAGAATATTTCCAGACACTGCAGAATAGGAGACATATATTAACACCAGCCACGGTTCATAGTTCCTGCAATATACGGGCACAGTAGAGTTAAAAGAGGATGAAGATATAACACTAATTCTAACTGGGCAAACTTTGGTGTCTAAAGGTCAAAACCTTAGGTCTTCTGAAAAGTGGTTGTTGTTCAGCAGCCACTATTACTGGGCTTCTGCCGCAGAATATTAAAAATCCATTTCTACAAAGACACATACAAACCATCAAATCTTCCAAATTTTTTTTCTATTATTTACTTGGTGATAAGAAATAATTCATCAATATGTAAGACATGCATTTTAAAACATGAGCAGTATGTGGAAAGCCATACGTCCAGAATCTTATCGTCTCCTAAGAAATTGTCTTGTAGATTCATGTGGAGTTTATATGGACTTTTCTGCTTTTTTCACCATCATTTGCTTTGTTTTATCTTCTTTTGCTTTGAACTAGGGTGAGGAACCCTACTTTATGTTATACATACACAGATCTCATCATTTCAGTGGTCAGTGTGAAACAAATTAAACCAAAGGTCATATGACCTCCTTTACAAGTATCTTTGACATTCAAAATATTGTAATTAAATGTAAGCTCACAGCAGGTAAAAATAAAGCTCTGGATTCCATATATGCAGTCCCTCTGGAATACAGAACTGTGGGAGAACTGTTGTTTGATATCCTTCTTTTTTATCTTTTCTTGTAGATACTGTAATTCTGTCCATACACTGTCTGCTTTTAATTGGGGCTTTGTATGAAATTTTGTATCCTTTGATACAGAATTTCAAAGCTTCATGGTAAGGTTGTGAAGTTACCAGAAAGGGTCAAAAGAAGATCCTACAGTATCATCATCCTCTTAGTCAGGAGCATCAGAATCTTTTCAGTTGATAATCTGGCAAAAATGTCGCTGAGATCACAGTAACACTAAACTGCAGCTGTGACTGAAGATTGTTAGAAAAACATAATTGCTTAAAAAGAGAACAGTGTTCAGGCCTGTGACAATTTATATTTTCTTCATGTTATGTTATTGACTTTGCATGGTGATCAAAGGGATTTATTTCATTAATTGTTTTATTGTTTTAATTGTTATTGGTATTGGTATTATTATTATTTTATTTTTTATTGTTTGTAATTAATTCCTCTACTAGTCAAGGACTGTTTTTTCCTTTTAATTCAGTCATATTATTATGTAATTCCCATTGTAGTGGTTTACTACAATTCAGGTTGTTGTTGTGGTTTAAACTGGCAGGTGGATAAGCACCACACTCATTCTGTCCCTTTCCAGTGTGATGGGGGAGAGAATAAAAAAAACCAAAACAAAAACAAAGTAGAACTTGAGGGTTGAGATGAAACTATTTACTAAGGTAGAGAAAATGAAAAGAATAATAATTAGGGATCTATTTATATACAAACAATGCACAAGCAATTACTCACCATCCCCTGATCAATCAGTGTGTACACTGCTCTTATCCTAGAAGAAAAATGTAGAAATGTAGCATCATTCCAGACACTGCAGAGAAAAATTCCATCCCAGCTGAAACCAAGACACCTCAGTCTTGGTTCCTAGGAAGGATACTGCAGGTAAAGGAGGTTTTCAAATTTCCCATAATAATGTCTAAAACATAAAAAAGATCTATATATTTAGAATGATACAATACAGATGTATTGTTTTGTGCATTGAGTAATAACAACATAAATTGGGTCTCAGTCTTCATAACTGAATACAAATTGTTTATGTTATGCAGAGGAACCATATCATTTTTTATGTAAAATCTGAAAGAGAGGGAATGCTAATTTAGTTTATTTGGTAGGTTTTCACATCTGTCTGGTTCCCCACACAGCACTTAACATCTTAGAGCATAGGCAAACAAATCTCACCTCCACCTGTACCTTTCTGAAGGGGCTTGTGATCAGCAATAACCAGTTTATGGTGTTGAAAGGTACTGGCTTGTTTTTGCAAGTTTGCTGGGTTTGAAGCATTTCTGAAATGATGGTGGAAGAAGCACAAATAAAAACATTCGTGCCCAGCTTATCAAGTGAGTCACACAGAAGTTGTGCAGCTCATGAGAACCATAGAGCAAATTATAACCAGCTGTCCAAGCTGATGTATTTGTGAAGATGTACAATAGGCCTTTCAGTTTTGTGGCTGTTGGGATGCTGTCCAGAGAGACCTAAACAGACACAAGCAGTGAGCCCAGATGAAGCTCATGAGGTTAAACAAAGACAAGTGCAAGGTGTTGCATCTAGATCATGGCAACCCCCACTACCAGTACAAGATGGGGGGAAAAATAACAGAGAATAACCCTGCCAAAAAAGGGTTGAGGGTACTGGAAGATGGTAAGCTGGACATGAGAGAGCAATGTGACCTTACAGCCCAGAAAGCCAACCACACCGTAGGCTGAATCAGAAGTGTAGCCAGAAGATCAAGGGAGGAGATCCTGCCCCTCTACTCTGCATTTGTGAAACCTCACCCAGAATACTGCATCCAGGTGAAGAGTCCTCAGTACAGGAGTGACATAGACCTGTTTGAAAATGTATAGAGGAGGGCCACAAAAATCAATGAATTAAAAGATCAGAAGCATGGAACACCTCCTCTATGAGGACAGGCTGGGAGAGCAGGGGTTGTTCAAACAGGAGAAGAAGCAATCTTTCAGTATCTAAAGAGGGCTACAAAAAAGAAGAGGAAAGGCTCTTTAGTAGGGTCTATTGTGGGAATAATAATAAGGGGAAATGTTTTCCTACTAAGAGGGGAGATTTAGACTGGATATAATGAAAAAGCTTTTTATGATTAGAGTAATAATGTACTGGAATAGGTTGCCCAAAGATCTAGTAAATGCCCTGTCCCTGGAGACTTTCATGGTCAGTCTAGCCTAAGCCCTGAACAACCTGATCTAGCTGTAGATGTCTCAGATTTTGCAGGAGACTGGACTACCCTTAAAAAGTCCTTCCAACTGAAATGACTCTTCAATTCTATGATTTAGTAATAAAAATATTGCCTTCTTTAGAGAACTAATAGTTTTTGTCTAATTCTGAGCAGAACTATTATTTCCAGTTTAAAAATAGTAACTGAAAAACAAACAAACAAACAAAACAACAACAACAGCAAAACAAAACAAAACAAAAAAAACGACCACCCAGTAACCATCTCTGTGGATTCTTATTATACAGATCAGCACTGTAAGGTTTAATTTCTTCATTTCCAATAAAAAAGTCATTTAAATTGATCAGTGTGGATACTATGTCAACTCAGTTCTTAGTTGCTTCACAGCTGAGATTTGGGTGCAAACTTAAAAGTTTGAAAGAATTTGATAGCAGTGTGAGAACTGACATTTTCTGCTCATAATATATCTGTAAGATAGTTAATTTTAAAGCATAGCAAGGTGATAAATGTTCACAGTTTGTATTACCATTCTACTTCTGTTTCCATAAAATATATTCCCCCAAGGCCTTTTCAATACATTTGAGCCATAGCAGAAAAGGGTGGAATGAAGAAATTTGTCAACATTGATCAAAGCTGACATTCAAGATACTCTTCAGAGGTCTTCTACGCCAATTTTCCTTGCCATGCTGTTTTCAAGGCTTCTCATGTGTTTTCATGATTAGTGATAAACTTTCTTGATGTATGCTTTGTATCCAGCTTTTGATTCCTGAAGTATGGGAATTTCCCATCTGAACCTTGCCAAATTAATTTTCCAGATTAATTTTCTTCATAGACCATTGCCTATTCAAGTACAATATGGATATTCTGCTCCAAAATATTTTAATAGTGCCTACACACTGATTTAATTTCAATTTTTCATGCCAATTAATGAATATTCATAAAAATATTTTGCTTCAGAAATACTTAAGACAATTATCAGTTAAATAGGAGCAACTAACACTGTGATTTTATACATTAGATGAAGCAAGCATGCCAAGACAACAAATTAAGAGAACGTACAACTGAAAAGATGCCTGGCCATAACCTTTATATACACATGATGCAGAATGAAATATATCAACGTATGTTTATGTTCTCTGAGTAGAAGCAATATAAATCAGTGATCTTTTAATCAAGAAAATTATATAGACAAGAAAAAACATGTAGTTTTGAATAACCATAAGCAACATACAACTAGCACTATCAAAAGTCAATCTTAAATTTGATACAAGTTAATGCAACTAAAATATCTATAGCATATGTGGAGTTCCTTGGCACATGTTGTTATTATTGCTAGTCTGTTTGTTATTTGTTTTGCTTTTCTTTTAATGAGAATAAATTTAAAAGCAGGGTTTTGCACCAAAAGAGAATCAAAAGGTGTTCAAGATAATATGTCTTGAATGCTAAAATTAAATTCCTAACTCTAATAACTTACTGCTTCAATTAACTGAATATGTTAGAATTCACTTAGAATAGAATCATAAAATCCTTAGTGTTGGTAGGGGCTTTTAAAGGCTGTCTTGTGCAAGGAACAGGGGAAACTTTACCAGGTTAGTTCCAATAATAAGTAATTACCTTACCTCAAATGTAAATTACATTACTACATTACCTTTAATTACATTTTCCAGTTCCTATTACTCTTACTCTCCCATAACCCCAAGTGTAGGGGGATGCTCTTCTCCAATAGAACAAGCAAGAATGCATGCTGAACACAACATATAAGATATTGAAATACTGTAAAACAAAGAAAAACAAACAAACAAACAAGAAAACAAATCAATAAAAAGACAATAGTGTGTTAATAATTCCAAAGAATTTTAAAATGAGTTCTTTATTTTCTGAATTTTGAGTCATCTGCTATGAGTAGCCAGCCTGGCAACCAGATGACTTCTTTTTTATGCAAAGTGCTGATCTTTGACATATCCAAATGATTTTTTCCTTCAGATTTGCTTGTTCAGTACTTGAAAAAATAAAGCATAGAGATCATTTGGTAGAACAGCTGAAAAGTTTTTCCTTAGTTATTAATTTAATTGCTATGTAAAGTCATCAATAGGAAAGCTCCCAACAAGAGTGAAGTAAATAAAATGATAACATTCATGTCTTTCTGTCTTTCTGTATGTAAGTGAGCTGTGAGGACTTCTGCTTGTGGCACAGAAATGCTGACATTCATCTATAAAGCCTTTACATTCATTGCCTGGGAATTGATACTAGTTTTTACTTCTGAAGACTCTGAAGACTGTTGCTTCTTTTTTTAATGCCTAGCATGAAGTAAATTACACATGCTTTCTGAACTGCTCTGAAGATTAAAAATGCTAGACTCATAGTACAAACAAAGATAAGAGAACTGGGGAAGAAACATCTCCTTTCGGTACTCTTGAGATTATTTGGGAATTATGCATGCTAATGAGGATGAAACTTGGCCCACTGGAAGCTGATTTGCTGAAGTTCCATTTCTGTACTTAGAACATATACACATCTGCATAGATAGTGTGGGCATATAAGGAAATATGCTATGGATTTTCAGCATAGATGAACACTTGGCAATAAAATGTCAGTAAGGTAGAAAATACAGTCTTGGGTCACAGTAACATACTTGAAGTGCTAATCAAGGAAAATGCAATAGTTTCTGGTAAAGTTGACAAGCTTGAGAACTAATCCAGGATTAAGCATTTCAAGATTATTGATTTTTCAGTGAGGAAAAGACTAAGAATTTAATAAACTTTCTTGCATTTCAGAAAGATAAAGCAAAATATTGTTTATTTTTAGAATTACACTATTCTCCCTGTGCATTTTGATGTTGACCAGTTATCTTCTCATGGCTGTTTCCAAAATGTTTTTTTATGAAACCTTACAATATATGAATGAGAATCCACTTTGACTGTATAGGTGCAAATTCTGGTACATTTATTTCTCCTCCTATGTTATATAATTAAAAAAAATAACTTATCTATCCAAATATGCGCATAACTATTTACACTACTCTAAGTATTCAGTGTAACAGTTACATCTTGGAAGGTGAAAAGAGCAACTAAATAAATTAACATTCCAGCTCTTCTATGCTACTTGTTGTTATACATCTGTTATCAGACTGAACAAGTGAAAACAAAAGGAATTTGTGTGTGTTGTCACTTGTGTGTAATGACCAAAGAAAGTCTAATTATATATTTCATTCACATTTGTCATTCCACTCTTAAAATCTTATTATAGTGATTGTAAATATAAAACATACAACTTAATTTCTAAATCTCAGATAAAAGCCTGTTCAACATAAATACTTTTCTCCACAGAGAGAAGCATGGATTACTGGCAGCATTCACACATGAATATTACTTTTTATTACTTCAGTCTTTTGCTGTGAATTTTTGTTTTAACATTTAATCTTATGGCTTGTTACCTTGAGACAAAGGTTGACAAATGACATGAGTCTCAAGAAATGGAAGTCAGAATTCCTAACATTTTCTACTAGCCCCACAACAGATCTGTATCACAGGAAGACCAGTTCTCACTTATTTTCATCAAGGAAAAACATAGCTAATTTATACTTTAATGATGTGTCACTGATAAATTAAATGATTACATGAGACATTACATTCTACTGGAGAGACAGTGATTGTCACTTTTTTAATGCTGAGAAGGTTTAAACTGGCACGACATAACAGCTTGATGTGAAGACAGCATCATATTTACATGGCATATATCTGCATGTCTTTTTCCCAGTGAAAATAGTCAAACATCATTCATGGTGATTATTCAGGAGGTAATGTACTGCGTAGAAAGATAGGGGAGATGAACAATATGAATTTTATATTTGATTTCTAGCATGTTGGTTTAAGTCAACATGGAAAATGGCATCTGTTCAACATAGATACTTTTTTTTTTTTTTTTCATATACTTTTTAACTTAAGAGACGAAAAGGAATAAGGCATGTTTTTTCTTATGCTTAGAGACATCATATTAGGATTTCAAAAAAGATGGGCTATGAGCTAAATATTTGCAAAGGAAAAGGCATGCAGATAAATAGGGGGAGGTTTGTGCATAGTTATCACGTTTTGGAGTCCATGGTCAGAATAAATTAATGCCCCTAATTTCTTTAGGCTGCCAACTGTCAAGTGAGAAAGTATTTTTAGAGTTTCAGGAAGAAGATAAATGGTTTCAATATGTAACTTATATTCCAGTATGGAATTTCTCCAAGTAAGTACAATATTTTCTGTTAGAAAAGTCAGTGAGAACCTCTAGAATTATATAATTATTTATGAATCTAGTACCAACTCCAAGTACTGATATTGGAAACTATGATGGAGTTCAGAATACTTGAAACTTTCCAAAACACATTTTTAAACCTGCTTTATTGGAATATTAACATTTTTTTAAAAAGGAAAGAGAAAATCTAGTTTTAGCTCTGCAGTAGTCAAAAGCTCTTCAGCAATCAAGTATTGAAAAATGAGATTGGTCAGAAAAAAACAACATAGCTATGTATTGCAGTGGTAGCTGAAGTAGAATTAGAGATATCCAAGATGGGCGAAATGATGTGAGGGCAACGTCTGAGTCTCATCACCAGATTCACCTACCCATTATGCGCTATAAATTAGAGAAAAGTTTAAGGAATTTCAAGGAAGACAGTTTAGTGATTTTGAGGACATGGGTATCAGATTTGAATGAATGTTTTGTTATTACACAAGGTGGCTTGTGAGAAGAAAGCAAGATATTTGTCAAAAAACAGCTGTATATTGCCAAATACATATATGGGTATTACTAGCAAAACTGTAGGTTGGACTTACTTATTATATACATAAGATGAAAGGTTGGGTGGTGGAAGGTTGTAAGAACATAAAATATGTAAGAAAACACTGAGTGCAATAGGGAAGGTAAAGCCAGAGGGGAGAAGTAAAGAGGGAATAAGCAAGACCTAATCCTAGCTATGAAAGTTTGTATTCCTTATGCAGGTTCTAGTCTGAGCAGTGGTAATGAATTTGTTACAGAATGGCATCCAAATGCACATAGTCCCTGCAAATTAAGAAGTTTAATCTGCCAAGATATTTTCTTGAATTACAGGTCATCAAAAAAAAAAAAAAAAAAGGCTTTAATAAAAATGACCTTTATAACAAAGGATACAAGCAGACTTCTGTTACATGCTAAAGTGTTTGCTCCTTCCTTATTCTGCAGAGTGAAAATATTTTAAAATTGCTACCTAGCAACCAAAAAAAAAAAAAAAAAAAAAAAAAAAAGTAGTTTTGAAGGCCAATGATCAGGCTATCAAGATACCCGTATTTCAAAATATACTTTTTATCCCCATTTACTTCAGGCTTCTTTGTTAATTTGTCTCAAACAAGGATAGACTTTCAACTAGGGAAATCTTAACACGAGATTTATGTGTCACTTGCAGTCAAACAAGTCTAAAAGACAGAAAACAAGCCATGTGCATGTAAGCATGAATATAAACAGTGAAATGTATTTTATAAAGTATAGTCAACTGTAAAGCAACAACAACAACAAAGAATTAAAACAACAAAAAAATGTGTTCAGAAAGAAGCATCATAGAGCACTTGCTGGGAGCTTGCAGAGATATAAAAATCCATAGAGAACAGGTAACACAGTGTTCTCTGTTGAATAAATGAGTTGTCCTTGCCAGCTGGGAGTGCAAGGGTCCAGAGTGCCCTATTTTCCTCCCTTCAGGGAACAGCTGGGATGTCTGACATTCTCTTGTTTAAATGGGTAAGGTCAGAAAAATTCAGAAACTGACTTGGAAGCTCACATTGGCCCTAATACAGATGTTTGTAGTGGAGCCAGCAGAGAGAATCTAGCTGAATATGGCTTAGAGATATTGCATTCTATAAAAATGAGTGTGTATCTTGCTTTTAAAGGTCAAAAAAATCAGAAAAGTATTATATCCATGTTTGTCCTCTGTGAATACTGTTTCATGCACTCAAATTGCTCCAGTTCCAAAAGGCAGATTAATTTTCTGAATAGAATGGCTATTTGTTAGGATAATAATGAACTTTGCCTCCCCAGTAACCTTATAAAAATATAATAATAAAACCTTATAAAAATAAAAAAAATAAAAATGTCTGCTAGATATTTTTTTTCTTTCAATATATAACACTTTTTTTCTTTAGTTTCAAGATCTAACTGTGTCTTATCTAGTACTACTTTTTTTTAAAAAAATATCCTCCCTGTAGAGATTATCTCAATTAACTACAGAAATACTCTTGAGCTTCAAGAGTGTCTAAACTTACTTGCTTGAGTGAGCTGATGATCATTTACTGTATGGTAAGTCTCAAACATGGAAAGATTATAGCAAAGTTTAATGTTTACTGTATATCACAGAATGTGATGATGTATTGGGGAAATATTTGGTAAAATATTAATTACACAGTTGGGGCATCCCAATGAAAAGTGGCAGTATTTTAATGGAAGCCATCATTTAGTTCAAATAATGAATAGGCTCCCTACAGTGAGATCTGGTGAAAAATCCAGTCTAAGTGAAAGATCAAGACTTCAAACAGAAGTACCCTTGATATCATGTTGCACTTCCAAGATGTCAAAGATACAGATTTTCTAACAATTCATAAACCAAGTAGTAGTATGAAAATTTAAAAAATAAAAATATATGAATATTAGTAGTAAAATTGTACAAATTATTTTCCCTATAATTTTGAAGTTAACTGGAAATTACAAAATGATGGTATGGCAAAGCAGCCTGTAGTTCCTCTCATTGGTTGTTTCAGTGTATACAGATGTCAAGAAATGTAGCTAGAGACCATCCAAAAGTTTTCTTTTTTGATTGAATATATCTCAATTCATATTTTTTTAGACCAGTTTGTACATGTGTATGCATGTGTCTGCCAGTATACAAAAAAAAACCCACAATGTCCATGTCATTCTTCTTGATATCTGATTGAACTAATGTAACATAATTTGCTGTATCCTTAAAAATCAGTTTTAACAGGTAAGATTCCAGTACTTCAGACACAGAGTAGAATTGTATGGAACTGCGTTGTTTCATTGAGCTAAAACATGCAGATCTGTGGTAGCAAAATTTTGTCCATTTTCCCATCAATTTGAATATTTGCCTACTGAGAGAAGACTGCAGGTCCCAAGCAGATATGTAAACTTGCCCCTTCAGATGATCATTTTCTAGAACTGAGATGTACCTGCCATTCAGGTGTATTTGTGCAAGCCATCTACTCATTCTTCTAGTTTTCTGCACACAAGTACTTACACTAGCCTTTGACAAATGCTCATGCTTGCCTATACGAGAAATTTATAAAAAATATGTAATTTCACTGAACTCTTCTTTAAACTAAAGCTCTGCATACAACTGAAATAAATTTGCTTTCTGTTATGATCAGTGAAAAAATGTTCCAATAGTGGATTGAGATGTATTTATTAATCATTATAGCTTTGTTGGGATGGCAAAAGAGTTGGAGTGCTCTAATAGAAAAAAATCTCCGGAGATTTTTGACACGCTACATTAAAAACAAAATTAGAAAAAAGTATATATTTCAACTGAGCTTTAAAGCTGAATTCAGACTGGCCATACATATTGGTCCTAATTTCTGTTCGTTACTTCAGTTTTCTCTAATTACAGTATAATTCTTTAAAATGGAAGGTTATAGAGAATGAAGTACTTAAGAATTTAAGTCTGTCAAATTTTTCACAAAAGTCAACTTAAATCTTACACATTTTTATATTTTTTAAAATGTTGGTTTAGGTCTCAATTTCAGAAACATGAAACGCAGTTGGCAAAAGGTAAAATTTGTAGAGATTTATGAGATAATATAGGAATGCTCCAAAGCCTAAAATGGCCCTATGGCTCCAGGTGAGAAGAAATTGACCTAGTAGTCAGAAGTACTGGTTTATGCTGCCAAGCTAACAAGCTGGGAGCAGATTTGTTGTATGGCAGAGTGTAGAAACCCAGTGCGTCACTCTAGACTTTCCCAGGATTAGGTGATGGAGTAATAGCATGACTTGAAGATGTGCTTAAAATTATACATTTATTAAGTATGTCTATATATGTACTCCCACCAACTCTTACTAGTGTAAAGCAATACCTCCTGCCAGCAGCCACTCATTCAGACATTGACAAGGTAGTAACAGACATTGAAAATATATGTATTATCATCTGTGTGCACTCCCCATTTAAGTCCTCTGTCTGCCCTATGCTTTGGCCACATAATCGAGTTGCTCAGCTCACATTTTTGTTCAAGCTGGGTGCAAGATAACCACATGGATTAAATCACATACTTGCTTAAACTATAATTCTCTGCCTATTTACATTCACAGCTAGCCTGATGATTTCCTACACTGTTGAAATGCAAAGCACTCATCTCTCTTTAAGTTAAACACATCATGTGCTTAAATCTCTGCCAAGATATCTGAAGTTATTTTTTACCAGTAGTAGAAAAAGACTGAAAATGATTCACTTAATTAATATGGCAGGCAAACAAATGCATTTTAGTGTACCTTTGCTTAGTTAAAGGTTAATTAACTTATCACTTTTATTACAGGGAAGAGAAGACACAGAAAAAAAAAAATTACAGTTTTTTTTTTTTTTTACTAGTTTGAAATATCCACTTGGTACTTCTTATGATGTGATTAAAAGAATCTGTGGTTGTTTTTTGCTTTGTTTTGTTTTGTTTTGTTTTGTTTCTTTTTTTCTTTCTCTCTCTCTCTCTCTCTCTTTTCTTTTTAAATGTAAGTGTTACAGAAAATGCAATTTTAAAAATTCTGTAACATTTCTCTTTGATTCTGAATATGAGGACATAAAAAAAAGTTGAAAAATGTTTTAATATTGTTCTTTCAATGTGTGTAGAGTTATGTGATGTATATGTGTGTATATACATATATATATATACATAGCTACCATTTTTATTTTTCTCCTATTTTCCTTTTTTGTCTTATTTTTTGTATCTCAGTCCACAAATTCTATTTTTCTGTCCTTCATCCTACTGGTTGGTGCAAGTGAATGAATGGCTGGTTGATGTTTAGCTACTTGCCATGTTAAACCAAATTTACCTAAACACAATGTTATAAGGAGAACTAAGCTACATATTCTGTCTTAAAGAATATGGAATTTAAGGTTTTGGGCAAAGGATACATCCGGAAAAAGTCAGACTTCATCAGTACCACCATCCAAAACACCTGGGCATGTTTTCCTACTTTGAAAAACTTTCTGTAGGTGAACTCTGGTAACCAGTGAAGAATAAATAGTTCTCAAATCATACTTTCACTTTGTTTAAAATTATGGTGCTGTATTCCTCAGAGCAAACTCTAACAGTCTGTATTATTGAACTTGTAGGTCATGGCATAGCATGGTTGCAGTATACACTGGGTCAAGGACAGTGTACTAACATGGCACATCAAAAAATTTTCCTTTCAACACCAGGTATAAAGCCTAAGAAAGAAGTATTTTTAAGTTTAATTCAAAGACTATATCTGTGAACAAATAAGCTATTTTGTAACAAAAGAATGTTGCTTGAGCCAACTTAGCCCTTCACAATTTAAAAAGCACTGTGTACAGAAAGTAGAGGACAACAGCCAAAGAAGCAATAGAAACTTCAACAAGTTAAACTTCTGCTATGAACTGAGGATAAGAATATCAGCAGAACAAAATGTGCTAGACAAATCATTGATATAGCTACTGGGAACCTTCTGAAGTACTCCCAATAGTAGCATTTCTGCCACTGAAGCTCTTTTTGTGTGTTCTCAAATGGTTATTTACCTACCAGTTCATAAGATTACTAGGTTACCAAAGTAACCAACTATATGGCAGTTGTCATGTTAACAATGTAAAGTCTTAAGAGAAAACAAGAACTGAAAGTTCATGTAGACTTTTCTTGCACAATTTTACATATTTACTGTACAATATTTTTTTCCTCCTTTTACACCCCTTCCATCCCAACTTCTTATCAGATCAGTAAACTGGCTCCAGCATTTCATGACATGTTTCTAAAGAGCTTTTTGGTGCTCAGTGAACTTAACCAAATAAATGAAATGTTTCTTTCGATAGACTGCATAATTCTGTGATATTTAGCTAGATGTAATAGAAAAAGTAAAAGCATGTAGAGTAGAAGTTCACTGGAATTAGCACTGACCTAAGGAGAAAAATTTCTTTTTAAGTACAGTGTGTGAGATTCATTATTGAATTACATATTGAGTAATACCAGTAGTCTACAAAAAAAAGTATTCGATAGGGAAAAATGCTGCCATATATTGAATAAGCAGTGGCAACTCCAGAATAGAACTTACTTAAAGTATTTGTGTTGTAACCTCTCTATTAGCTTCAGCCCCTCCTTGGAAGTGGTCTACTACATTGATTGCAAAGATGATTTTTTGGACGTGTGATATCCTGTATTAGACTAATGACAAATATTGTGGTAGAGGACAAGAAATGTTCGACAGAAACACATTTCTGACAAGAATACAATCACCTGAGGCTGAAACCATTGATTAAATTGGAAAACTTCCTTCGAACCTGGGAATCTTTTAACTGTTTGCATGACTAGGATTCCTTTTGAAAATCAGAACATCTTTTGTTTTCTGTTTGCTTGGTTTGAATCTTTAAATCCTGATAGCAGATTGGAGCTTCTTTAGAGAGCACCACAATTAAAATAAAAAATAAAATAAAATATAAAATAAAATAAAATAAAATAAAATAAAATAAAATAAAATAAAATAAAATAAAATAAAATAAAATAAAATGAAATAAAGTAAAATAAATCATATCTGTTTGTTGTTGTTTTTGTTGTTGCTGTTTGTTTTTGTTTTTCCCAATGCATTACTAATTTTTGCAGCTCAAAAACAATTTATGTGTCAAATTAAGGCATGGTAAGTGGACTTGACTACTTCAGACAGACTGAAGGAACTGTGCTTGTTCAGCCTGGAAAAGAGAAGGCTGCAGGGAGACTTCATTGAGGTTTTCCAGTATTTAAAGGGAATTCATAAATATGAGGGAAATCAACTTTTTACACAGGTAGGCAGTGATAGGACAAGAGGGAATAGTTTTAAAGTAAAGGAAGGGAGATTCAGTTTGGATGTCAGGGATAATTTTTTTTACTGAGAGAGGAGTGAGGCACTGGAGCAGGCTGCTCAGGCAGGTGGTGGATGGCCCGTCCCTGGAGGTGTTCACAGTTAGTTTGGATGAGGCCCTGGGCAATCTGATCTAGTACCTAACTTAGCAGCTGGCAACCCTGCCTGTGATAGGGGATTTTCAACTTGATGATCCTTGAGGTCATTTTCAACACAAACTCTTCTATGACTATGTTTCTATGACTCTCCCTTTTTCTAGAACCATGATGAAGCCCTTGCTGGCTCCTTAACCATGAGCTTGGGTTCCATGTTCATGCCTCACTCGTTAATTTTTTTAAATCTCACTGTTGGCTAATGGGTCCATCAGACTCCCACTTGGAGGATCTTGGTAAGGCCCTCTGTTCTTAGTGAAGCTTTTCACATTTTTCTGAGCTCTCTAGCACAGGTAAAATTCTTTAGGGAGTTGGTCTTTCTCCATCTAGCCTACTTTGGCATACATCAGTATCTTCAAGTTTTTCAAGAGTGAAAACAGCAAAAAATGTTTGTCCACTCCTTCCTCTTCTACTTTTATGTCAAGTAAGTCTCCACTTTATTTTCTAGTGTTTATATTTGGTGTTTTTTTTTTTGTTTTTTGTTTTTTGTTTTTTTTACTCCTTCTAGAGCATCATAAGGACGAAATAGAAATCTAAAGTGTAATCTTGTTTTCACTACAGTAACTATATTCTGTACACCAGTTTAAATATACATAGCTTAGAAATATCCCAAAATCTTTCTATTGCTAGAAAAATTGAATAACTTATAATGAAGCTGTATTGGATGACATTTAATTTTAAAACAAACCATCTAACAGAACTCAGATATTCCCTTTCTGGCAGCTGAGATAATTTGACTTTTTAATGAGGGTGAGAAGCTTATGAATATGAATTAAAAAAACATTTTTGTATTTAAAGACTGATTGTCAGAAGGTCAAGAGATCTGATGTTATTTAGATTATCTATTCTTTTTCAACATCAGCTGAAGAGACATACTGGAGATCATCCTGAATTGTGCAATAAAATTCCAGTTTTTACTCTAAAAAAAAAAATAAAATAAAAAATTAGAACAACATGAAATAATGGAAATAGTAGCATTTTGTTGGGCCCGGAGAATTACAGAAACCATAATAGTTATGCGTCCCTTTTATACAACTTCTCTGATAGAAGTTCAGAAGGGATGTTTATAAGTAAGTATATGCGTATATACATGCGTATACACATGCACATATGCAGAAAACACAGATGTACAAACCTAACACAGAAACCTTACAATTTAATATAACTAAGAGAATAAATAAAGAAGAACTAAATAAAGAAGGAGCTTTTATAATGACCAGTAGCTTTTCTGCCTCAACATCTTTTCCTTTTGAGTTACTCATAATGAATCCCGGATCTTTATCAAGGCCTCTCAGCAACACAGGCAAAATTAAATTTTGCAGCTCCATGGGTGTGAAGCTGAGAAGGTATGGAGCAGGAACACAGAGCCACAGGGGAGCTGTGGGGAGCTCAGCTGCTTGCTTTTGCTCCTGCTGCCTGGCAGATGGGAAGCTGTGAGCAACAACTGCTTCCACACCAGCATCCGCTGCCTGCCCACTTTCCAGAATGCTGGCATAGATAAATCTTGTATCAGGGTCAGGGACATTGTTCACATGCCCAGTTTGCCTCTGTCTACAGACAGGCTTTTCTATTCATTTTTGTTACATATATGTTTTCTGCACAACACAGTAACCCTAATGTGAGTGGTCTTAAAAAAACAAACCTGTTTATAAAACATGATATCATAGTATAGTATTAGTTTTGTTCCTTTGTATTTTTAAAACATGTTGATACTAACACAAGTAGCTCTTTAATAAGTCCTTTCAGTTTGCATTGTCTTTGTATTCTTTGAAAATAAATGAGGAAAGAATGAACAAAAATCCATATTTCCTGAAAAAGTCTTGGATAAATGAACTCTTTCTCTTTTATTTCAACAGGCTGCTAAATTAAAATATATTCACTCCCCTGTGACAAGGCATGTGTCTCTCCCTATCCCCCCTCCCCCACACCCCCACCAAAAAAAGAAAAAAAGAAAAAAAAAAAAAGCAAATTTACAAGTACTGGACATGGAG
The DNA here is from genome assembly GCF_054131305.1 of Coturnix japonica. Classification (NCBI taxonomy): domain Eukaryota; kingdom Metazoa; phylum Chordata; class Aves; order Galliformes; family Phasianidae; genus Coturnix; species Coturnix japonica. The sequence continues at coordinate 80,866,195 of NC_140664.1, forward strand.
AATCACAGAATATATATTCACATGTCCAGAATAATTTGAGTTGCTCTAAGAATCTGATCTCAGAAACTGAGATCGGTGCCAAATTACTTTCAGTGTGGATTTTGTGTTAAAAACTCTTCCTTGAATCTGTTTTTCATTAGTAAGATTTTAAGAACCAGGTGGTTCCCTTGTTCAGAAACTCAAATGTTTGTATCTCTCCAGTTTGTAGTTGCATGTGTTGTTAGAAATCCATTTTATATGTATAGATTGTTTTTGATAGTTACAGGAAGGAGGAGCACCTGTTGTTTTTGAAGAGTTCTTAAAAATTCTGATGAACTGTTCTTTAATCCATCACTAAAAATATAATATTAAATTTCTTGGTTTGCAATTAAATTTTTAAGTAAATATATTCAATGAAAATAATGTATCACTACAGACATGCAGATATGAATGTAAAACATATGTATGATTTACCTCATGGACTCCTTTTAATTTTTCTAGAACATAGACTTGGAATAGAGAAGATTAAAAAAACCACCCCTTGTCATTTCTCCTCAAGACTGATTCACTTAAATCCTTAAAGCCATACACCACATTCAAAGGATTATGGAGATATTCAATCAAGAACATGCTTCTCCTATATTTTAATCAGCTATAAAAAGCTATTCGTAGAATTTAAAATTCGTACTGGTTTTCAGAGTGGCACTCCATGAAAATAAAATGGGCAGTCACTAAAGACTGTTAATAATTTGAAAGGAGTCATTTTCATCTTGTAGTACTGGGCTGTTTCCAATTTGCTTCTGAAAGTCTAGCTTCACCAATTAGATAAGGAAGAAAGCAAGAAAATGAGTAAGAACACCTATCACTGTACTGTAGGAAAGAAACTGAAAATTTATGAGTTAAGCAGCACAGAACCAGGAAAAACATAATTAAATATCTATTATCTATCACAGAAATCTGCTGGAGAGTGCAAAGTCTTTGATTTTTATTTATTTATTTATATATTTTGAGAATTACATGAGCCTAAATTCAGGTGAATTAAAGTGTTATTTTATTGTTTTTTGTTTGTTTGTTTGTTTTAACCAAGCAGATTTATCCTGTATATCTATTTGCTTCCTAGGGTTTAATGATATTAGAATTATTTGACTGAGAGAGATTTTCATTTACTCAGTCATTCATTTTAGTTTGTCATTTCTTGTGTTTTCTGTGACCTCATTACAAACCATAACTAACCTTGATATCTTTATGCTGTGGCCAGAAGAGTGGAACAGGTCCCTTTGAAACTAATTTTGATTCTATTCTTTATTTCCTCTGTTCAGCACAGACAATGTAAAAGCATGATAATCATTATTTGGAGAAGTAGGGATAAATTCCAGCTAATAAAACTTTGCCAATAATTTCCCAGGAGGAAAGAGCTGTAATATCTTTGGCATTTTTAAGTTTATCTAAGTGGCCATATACAGATTTGCTTTTAGGGCATACTGATAAATTTAAATGCAGTACTCCTACATTAAAGTTCTGAATGTATGTTATTTGTCTGACAAAAGTATAGTGTGGCATGAGAGAGCTCCTTAACAACATTTATAAATATCTAAAAGGTGGTGTCTGTTGCCTTGTGCGCCCGTGGTCCAAACCCCCCTTGTCCCAGGCCCCAACGCCACCCCCCGCTAGGGCCAAGAAGCCAACAGGACTCAGCAAGAAAGATGGCAAAATGGTGTTTATTAGGAGTAATTAGCACCTTATATACCTTAATCACTTTATCTATGCCCCCTAGGTTGTATGTTTGAAATGCGCGCCCAAGGACACATCACAATGTAAGGGACTGAACAGGGGAGGTACTAACAGCGTCACAGCCTGAATCCTCGTTAACGCCTACAACATCTCCCCCCTCCCAAACACAACAGGGTTCTGCCTTGTTAGTGCCTACAACATCTCACCCTCTCCAAATTCAACAGGGTTCTGCCTTGTTAACGCTTACAACAGTGTCAAGTGGATGACACCAGGCTCTTTTCAGTGGTGCCCAGCAGCAGGACAAGAGGTAACTGGCAAAAACTGGAGTACAGGAAGTTCCATATGAACATAAGGAAAAACTTCCTTACTGTGAGGTTAACAGAGCATTGCAACAAGCTGCTTAGAGAGACTGGAACCTTCTTCTCTGGAGATATTCAAAACCTGTCTGGATGATTTCCTCTGTAATCTACTCTAAGGAATCTTCTGTAGCAGGGAGGTTGGATTAGATAATCTTCAGAGGTTCCTTTCAAACCTTAAAATTCTTTGATGTGATGTGGCATTTGATGTGGAGTAAATGAAAATTAGAGGTAGAAAAGCTGTTTTAAATGAAATACTTTTTAACAAAACAATTGGGAAAATCAAGAGCAACATGTTGGTCTTCATGTTCATAGGAGCCTCAAGAATCTGATGCTAAATATTCCTGAATCATGGATTTATCTTCCCAGTTCCGTAAGTAAGCAATGGAAGTCAGGTAACTCCTTTATCATAACAGGAACTTTTTTATCAAGATCAATTTACTTCAATTGCAGTGTCGATGAATAAATCTGAAGCTTTTAAAACATATTTCTACTTTCCTTTCTACTTCTAAAAAACAAAGTTGTACGTTTACACATGCTGTGAAACACAAGTATAAAATTAGTTAGCCAGCATAATTTCACTTATGCAATGCAGTCGCGAATCTGTGAACAGAAAGACAAGCTAAAAAAAGGAGTCTCTAAACAGAGTTTTATAAAAATTAGTGAGCAAATGCTGTGCCTGTAGTCTGCCATAAACTAGGTAAAAAATAAGAAAACATCCGAAAATATTTTCTTCAATTTAAAAATGATGTTATTTCTTCAGTTTCTTCTTTTTTTATTTAATTATGCATTTTGCAAAATTGTTTTATTGTTTTCTTAAAGAGGATAAGATGAAATTCCATCTTCAGCAAGATGTCTATTAAAAAAAAAAAAAAAGCTAGATTTTTCTCTGAATTTTCTCTGTACTGTCTAAGACTGAAAACACATTTCTTCCTTTAGAAGTGTCTCTGTATATGGGAATACAGGCTGAAAATTTTAATTAAGTTTTGAATGATATTGCAGCTTTCTTACTTTTCTCTATTGACTTAACAAATGCCTTCTTTTAAGACTGAGTGATACAGAGGAATTAAACCACTACTAACTTGATACTGAAGGTTAAATAAAATTTATAATTTCATTCTAAGCAGCTATAAAGTTATCAATAAAAATTTTAATGTAATGGACCAGAGTTTTTCTATATTTCCTGCTTTCACTTATATGAAGACTAAATGTTGACACACAGGAATGTAATCTTCATATCAAGAAAATTTATCTAGATAAGAGTCCACAATCAGTAACATTTTTATTTTTCTAGGGGAAAATTAAATTAAAAAAAAAAAAAAGAAAAAAAAAAAGAAAAAAGAAAAAAAAAGAAAAAAAAAGAAAAGAGGGTCTGCTTGCAGCTCCCTAAGATCTACAGTTCTGAACAGTCAGTAGGTCTTATGCTAAAACTTTGTCCCCCAGTAGCTGTTTGGCTACATACGTATAGTGTTTTCCCAGTGGGAATTGTACTATCAAGCAGTTCTCCTAACACCTTCCCATCATTGTAAGGTCTTTTATCACTAATACTGAGTATGTACTGGTAGTAGTGGAAATTCTGCAAATGAATTTTCTTTTTTAAAGATAAAAATCTCAGCATAGTTTTGATAGAGTGACGTCTATTGAGAAAATGAAGAAATATAGAACTTACAGTAACCAAAAAGCAATCAACACCAAAGTTAAGAACTTATTTTGAAAACATTTTCCTGTTTAATTTCCCAAAGTAATAAAAAACGAAGACCTGAGAATAAAAATCAATGAGATTACAAGTGAAAATGAATTGCAGATCTTCAGTGGTCCAAGTGCCATTTCCAGAATGCTATTGTTGGGGGAGAAGTGAAGAACATATTGTTCAGAGTTTAATTTATGATTGATTTTAATAACTTCAGCTCTGTTTAGAAATAAAAGTGTACTCAGTTAAAACAAGAGGAGGCTGTGCCCAGTGTTGTTTGTATCAAGTGTTTTTAGATTTTATTTCTTTATTTATTTAGGCATAATACCGTTTGATGAAGGACTATTTCAGTTTGTGGTTTATTCAGTTACCTTTATACTTTATTTTGAAATCACATAGAAATTGAGAGCAGCATGTTAAAATACCAGCAGATGTTGGTGGTATGGCAGTAGCTGTTGAAGCTTTCCAACAATATCCCATTACATTTCGTTGTCATGTCATGATGGCTGCAGAGGGACAATCTGACTGGAGTTTCACATGGAAGTGCATATGAAGCAAAAGTGTGCCATTAAATACCTCCTTGAAGAAAAAATTGTGCTCACTGACACCCCCTGATGCTTGTTCAATGTTTATGGAGACTGAACAGTAAATGTGAGCACAGTGAAGAGGTGGGTGGTGTGATTCAGCAGTGACAATGGGTCAGCTCTGCAGGTACATGTTATTATGTGCATAGCATGCAGACTCTTGTTTATTGGTGATGAAAATGCATAGATAGTGGTGGTGACTGTGCTGAAAAATAGTGTTCAGTAGCTGATGATTTTCTCTATCAAATAGTATTACTGTGTACTTTGTATCAGCTATAGTTTCTATGCAAATAAATAGGAGGTATTTTTTTTTGGAGTGACCAATGTATATTCAACCCAAGATGATTTCTGTTTACTAAATGCGGCCAAGGCAAGCTGAAAGGTTGGATACCCATGGACACATGCTCAAGGTATATCAGCAAAACAAGCAAACAGATAAACAAAGAAAACAAACACTACTCAAATTAAAAAAAAAAAAAAAAAGACAAGGAGAATATCTCTTCTTTTTTAAAATAAGTTTCTAAAGAAAGTACAGATCTCACATTTTTCTTTGTCGTCGGAGTAATTTTCATTTCAACAGAGTAGCTAACTTCAATTTAAATTTGAATATGTTATTGATCTACACAAGATGAACTGTAGCAGGTTGCTAGAAACAGATAATAACTTACAGAAGTTCCATATCTCAAAAGTGAAATAAATAAATTTGTAGTCCTTATTTTCTCGAAATTGTCTTGGTACTAGAAAATAGTATGTCAAGAATTATGCTCAGCAAGTCATAGAATCATAGGATAGCTTGGGTTTAGATGCAGTTAATCCAAATGTCTCCTTTCTGTGACTGAAAAGTAAATGAAAGTCTTCAGCATCTGACCTGACCAATGTAATTGAAAGGAATTCTTATATGTCTAGATTACAAAATTACCTAGCAATTATTTTCTTATAACAAAGCAACAGTGATAATGGTATCTCAACTAATTGAAGGTCTTCCATGAGGGTGTTAATGAGAGTAATAAGAATGCTTGTCTGTACATACATTTCATACATTTCCAGTTTGAATATTGATGTTCTGATGAGTTTAGCGTGTTAATTTTTTCTTTTTATTCTTTTTCTAGTACAATCTATTTATTGAACCAAACTTCTTGAAAATTCCTCAGTTATTTTTCTCCCACAATGTAAAAAAAAAAAAAAAAAAAAAGAGGAATGAATTAAGTACAAAAATCAGATACTCACTGCAATAGTATTGTTTTGTATTATTATTAAAACAATGTTCCAAAAGTTATGACTTAAATATAATAAAGCACCAGATATTTACTTTTAGAAAAGAAAGCAAGCAAATAAAATTCTTATTTGAAATAATTTGTTATAAAAGATAAATAAATTATATATATTTATATATATATATTGAAAGGCGATTAAAATATCATGTCTGCTTGTCCTGTTCTTATGCAGTTAAGATATCTGCTGTTGGCCACTGCTGGAGAAGTAGAAGGTGTAAATAGGCCATTGGTGTAACCTCAACAATCCTTCTCAAAAATGATTAACATCAAACCATCCCTAGAGGTGTTCAAGGCCAGGCTAGATGTGAACCTGGGCAACCTGAGCTTGATTTAGTGGTTGGCAATTCTGTATGTTGCAGAAGAGTTGTAACTAGATGATCTTTGAGGTTTCTTCCAACACAAACTGTTCTATGATTCTGTGATTTACTCAACTAAATGATTCACTAAAACAAGAACAAAAGAACAGCAAAAACTGTCCCTACAGAGCTTCTGCTGAGTTCATGAACATGTGTTCTCGTTTTGGAAAGATCTTATAGGCTTCCTACAGTCTTACTCACACAGAAAGAGGCATAAAGACAAACAGAATATTTTGTTGTTGTTATTTTACCTCCTTTAGATTCTGCTATCATTCTCAGTGAAGCCACGAAGAATCTCCCTGTTGATTTCAGTGAAAAGCTCTGGTAAGTTCTCATGGCAGCATTTCACTGTTTAAAAGGGGATTATAAAAATGATGCGGAGTGACTTTTGACATGGTCTAATAGTGATAGGATGAGGAATAATGATTTTAATTTAGATTAGATATTTGGAATCAATTTTTTGTTCAATGTGTGATGAGGCTGCTCTGTCACTAGAAGTGCTCAAATTCGGGTTGGCTGGGGCCTTAGGTGACATTATCTAGTGGGTGGCAACCCTGCCCACAGCAGAAGTTGGAAATATGTGATCTTTAGGGTCCCTTGTACCCAAATTATGGTATGATTCTATGATTCTGTGATTCTGTGATTCTCTGACATTTGATCTTGAGTTTGACATGGATCTTGACAATGTTCACATAATAGAGAAAAATTGTACATGGAATATAACAATAAAAAGACGTATTTGCTTGCAAAAAATTTAACAGCTTATACAACAAGTGAGTTACAGAATATATGAGAAATGCAGAAAAAAATTCAATAAAAACATTATTTTATCCTTTTATTCTTTTGTGATATTCTTCCCTGATAATGTATGGCAGGCATGGCATACAACTCTCTGCACGCTACTTACTTTAGTTATCTTGTACCTAACTTTCAGTTTACTACAAAATTAGTGCATTAGTAGCTTGCAGTGCTTTAGAGATGTGGTTATATCAGTGTACACATTTGTGCAGCACTTAGGAGCTGAAAATATTTGCATTTTTCATGAAAATATTTGCATTTTTCGAAACACTGTATAACTGATCTTATCCTACAAATGCACTCAGAGTTAACTGACATAAAAATACTAAAACACTACCAACCCAAAATACATCATGCACAAATTAATAACAATTATTTCAAATCAGCATTTCATCTTGAATTTAAAAGTTTTTGAATAACCATCTAGAAGATCGTTTATGTATTGTTAACAAAATAGTAAGCCAAATAGAAGCACAAAGTTTTATGATTAATTTTTATACATCAATAAAAAAATTAATGTTTGAGCATCACATTTAGAAAGCAGCAAATAAAGAAGTGGACTGCAAACAGTGAAACTCCTCTTAGAGCTCAGTATACCTTGTCATGTAATTATAAGGTCACTAGGGGAAGAAGAATATTTTAAGCAGCTATAATGGATGCCACTATTATGTAGGATTTATCTGCATACAAAAGTAAAGTATGCTTTGCAATTCTGAAAAATTTTAAAGATATTTGGTAAGATCTTAAGACATGGGGTTAAAGAATAAATGAAGGATTAGAAGTGGTTTCCCTAAGAAATACAAATTCATTTTCCTGAATCCACTTGTGCTTTTTTTCTGCTACAGTCTTAAGCCTTGAATTGAGCTTCTTAATATGTTTTTTAGCTTAATACTTATCCTACAATACAGGAACCTCTGTTCCCTTATGTTATCCAGTATAAAAACTAATAATAGAAAAAAATATTCTTCAGAAAGATGAGAAATGTTGAAATTTATATGGCAGGCTCATTATATAGTTGAGTATTTTAAATAAAAAGAAAAAATATATCAGGAACAAATGCTTTCTACTGTGCATTGACTGAGCTTACAGTATTGGTGGTGTAGTCTACAAGAGGGCAACAGATCTTCTTGTAGGTCCTTTCTAACCTTGTGATTCTATGATTCTATGATTCTACATGGAAGATGCCTTTTCTTCATGTGTATTTGATGTACTTGATGTCACCACCAATATTTGTCACTGTCATCATGACACACATGAGATTTACCTAAATAAATAATAAAAATATCATGTCTGAGTTCTAAACTGATGTTCCAGATTGAACAAAGTTTTCCAACAGAAGAAAAACAAAACAAAACAAAACAAAACTAAAAAACCAAAACAACAACAAAAAAAACCACAACCACAACAACAAAAATACAAAAACAAAACAAAACGACAACAACAACAACAAAAAACAACCACGAAGAAGCAAACAAAATAAGAAAAAAATGCTAATGCATTACTGGAACATATTATATTTATGATTGTTTTATGTTAAATAAAACTCTTTGTGGCTGAAATAGCTATACATATTTAGTTTAATGAAACCTCATGGCATGGATTGGCCAGACCAAGATTTCAATGAGAACATCCTCTCTTTTGGAAAACGCTATTCATCCTGACCTCATTCAACTCTTTAGTTCCTTGCAAAAACATTCATACATTGAGATAAAAATAATATTTATATTCTAAATATGAACAAAAAATATATATTGTACTTATTAATATTATAATATATAATATAATTATAATTAATTATAAATTATTAATAATATATGTATATTGTAAATTATATTGCTAATATGATCTTATTTGGTTAGTTGTGGTTGGACAATATTACCTTACTAAATATGTTGTGGGATTCACAGCGTAAAATGGATATGCAAGATCTAACAAGAGCTGCCAAGTAAAAATGGACTCTCACTAAAGTGTTCAGTGATAGCAGTCCACTTAGTTTCTGTAGAAATAAGATGTGCCAAGAAAATTTAAATATTTATTTATTTATTTCGGGGGGTGGGGGGGGGCACTATTGTTAGGTAATAAAATATTTAAACATTAAATAAACATATTGATAATAATATAACATAATTTCCAGCCTCACAGACATATCTGTCTTCTCACTTGTTGTCTAGAGACATGATAGCTATGTTGTAAATGAATACAGTGAAGAAAAGGCAGAGGAAGAAATTAGTCGTTAAGTCTCATTAATTCATAGACTGGCACAAAGAGAATGCATAACATTATTCTCTTACAGAAGTACAGAAAGGGTGAGATAATGTTTGTATTATTATTGGTATTTGGTACGCATTATGAAAAGACCGTTTCTGTAGGGGAAGTGTGTAGCATTATTCAAAACTGCTTATGTGGAAAAAAATTTGAAGAACTCCGACATTACTTATCTTTTGTCTTGTGCTGTGCATAGACAGAGACACATCAACCATCTATCTTTTTGTTATGTTCAAAATGTTAGAAAAATTATTAATCTAGATATAAGTTCAAATGCTTTTTTTTTTTTGCAGAATATAATCTGGAATGGGAAAGAAATTTTTGTGCCAGAAAAAAAGCTACATACCCTAGTGACAAACATCCTTGGTGTTGTTTCCAGAGCAAACAACAGAAGTAGAAAAGAGTGACAGTACTAGAAGTGTCAATCATTGAACAGACTATGTGAAAAAGGAGATGATAATTCCTAATTGTCAATGTTTTGATAAAGATTTTGTTTTACTAGACCAATTTTATGTACCAGTTTCTTATTTCATACTTACTCCAACTGCTGTGATTTCAAAGCACCTAAAGCCAGTTCTTGTAAGAATACATAAATCTCAGCAAAATGTTTGTTGAGGTTATATAGAGATGTATGTTGTTCTAGTAACTGTATATGCAATGGTTATACCTCTGTTCTGGATCTGGGAAAAAAGGACAATGATAACTAAGCAGAAAAAAACAGAAGAAACATAAATACAGATTCATAAATGTTTGAGAAAGGGAAGGCTATTCATATGGAGATCTTTAGGTCACTGTGAAGAACTGAAAGAAGATACAGCCTTGGTCTCGGTAGCATGGAACAGAAAACTAGAAAAAATTAAAAATAAAAAATGACAGAGGGAGCTTAACAGGTAAGGCCAGAGAGCTAACAACAGGACACAGTAATAAACAAGGACAGGACATTCACTAGGGAAAGAAGAAAGGGTAAAACAACTGCAATTCACAGGAGCAGTAGTCCAAGGATGATTGCCAATGTTTCTCTTGTTCAATTGGCAGAAGAGGGCTGCAGCTTCACCTGAAGTACCGGAGAGAATCTGGAGCAGGTTTCCTGTCAAAGACAGCATGACAGAGCATCCTGGCTTCCACATCTTCAGATGATAACACGTCAGGGAACCCAAAAGCCGATATCTCCACCGGGAATGTCTGCCATGGTTGTGAAAGCCAAAACTCCCAGATGGCTATATGAAAACCAGAGAAATCGCAGAGCATCCTGGAAGTGGTGTTTTGAGTGGTGATAGCAGTAGTCTTCTCTGAGTAGCAGTGCGGCTTGCAGCTGTAGGTTCATTTGTTATGAATGACGTGGAAAGATGCACTTGAGACAGGGTAGCAGCTACACTCTCATGGGCAGCTGGATCCAGAATAAAGAGCTGACAGGGATGAAGTTTTAGACATACATGTTCGGTGGATGCCATATTGAGTAAGAGGAAAAGATAAGTGATACTCTTTAAGGAAGTAGCAGCCTGACAAGCTGAATCTAATGCAATTACAAAGCCTGCATATTGTTGTTTAGTAGTTAGTAGAAAACTGTCCACTTCACAGAATCACAGATTCACAGAATCACCAATGTTGGGAAAGACCTAAAGATCATCCAGTCCAACCATTCACCTATTACCAATAGCTCCCACTAAACCATGTCCCTTACCGTGCCTCACCACCCTTTCTGAGAAGTAATATTTCCTAATGTCCAGCCTGAATCTCCCCTGCTGCAGCTTGAAACCATTCCCTCTGGTCCTATCACTAATGACATGAGAGAAGAGGCTGACCCCCTGCTCACTACAGCCTCCCTTCAGGAAGTTATAGAGAGCAATAAGGTCTCCCCTGAGCATCCTCTTCTCCAGGCTCCTTCAGCCTCTCCTCATACGGCCTGTGCTCCAGACCCCTCACCAGCTTTGTTGCCCTCCTTTGAACACAGTCCAGGGCCTCGATATCTTTCTTGCAATGAGGGGCCCAAAACTGGACACAGTACTTGAGATACGGCCTCAGCAGTGCTGAGTACAGGGGGACAATCACCTCTCTGCTCCTGCTGGCAGCACTGTTTCTGATGCACTTACTAATGCTGAAGGGACAGGGGAGTTAATACATACCAGATCCAATGTGAATGAGCTGTGGCCACTACAGAAACATCCACTGAGAATATTTGTCACACGTAATTTTTCCAAATATTTAAAATTGTGTATGGAAGAGGACTTGTAGTACACTTCCTTAAGAAACATGAAGTAAACCACAAGGATGGCTGCACTTCAGACTGTCTGTATAGTTAATATAACAATTATCAAATAGGGGACTGAAAATCTTCCTTGTGATACCTGAAGACTGTATCCATTGATTCTTATCTGTAGTCTCTTAGTCTTACTTTCTTCCCATTCACCTTCTTTCTACTAACATTAATTCTACTGATTTGGGTTGCAAATTATATCCTTAAATCTTCCTTCATGTGCTACTACAGAAGTGCTTATAATTTAATCTGGAAGATCTTTATTCCTACTTTAAGGCAATGGCCTTAAAATGTACAAGAGTAGGTTCAGACTGGATGTTAGGAAAAATTCCTTCTTAGAAAGAATGGTCAGGAAATTGGAAGAGGCTGCCCAGGACAAAGGTGGTATCACCGTCCCTGGAACTGTCCAAGAAAAGAGTGTCTCTGAGGGGCATGGTTAGTGGTCATGGTGGTGATGGTTGGACCAGATAATCTTAATAGCCTTTTTCAACCTTTGTAATTCTATGATTCTATGAAATCTCAGGGAACAGGCTAAACCATAATAGACCATGGCATAGACAGCAAAGCTGTCCCTACAGGCTTACAGTGAATCTTTGCTGTGGAATAGAGGATAGAAAAAAAGTGAAATAATCACTTATCTCTCGAGCAGAAATAACAGGTGGGAAAACGATACTGAAAATCATGTTTGAGAGGAGCATGTCAAAGAGTCATGAAGAAACATACGTATTTAGATGTCAAGCTTTTTTCAATAAGCTACAGATCTTTGGGACGTTGATCTTAGAAACTGAAGTGATAACACATCTCAGAAGAGAGGAGGACATAGTGGGGGCAATCAGAAACATGGTCGAAAGGATATGAATATTTGGAATAAATTCAAAGAAAATGCTCATAGTTGTTGCAAAGAGGAGTGTGCTATAATTTTCATGAAGTATCCATAGGTAACTATGAATAGAGGCTTCATACAGAATGCAGATTTATGGGAAAAAAATACATGTTTGGAAGAACTCACTAAGTACTGGAATTGTATATAACACACAGGCAGCAGGCAGATTTTTTTAATTAAGTTGTATATAAGAGAGCAGAACTTTTATTTATGTTGATACCAGGTGAAAAAACTGAGCTGTAAATTATTTTTAACTAGAAATAATATTGCATTTATTTTTAAAGAGAAATTTTGGAAGAATCAAGATGATTACTTTAGAGGACTGATAAGTTGCAACCAGTTTATCAACTGTCACTTAGATAAGTGAAAATTATTATTTAATGAGATAATATAAGTCAGTGTCTTCCAGAAGCTTCATTTATCTCTTCTTAGTGATCTGTGCCTCCTCTGTCAGAGCCTGGGCAAAGATTTGAGCTGGCATCTGGCATGACTGAGAGCTGAGAGCCTCAAAAACAAAACAAAACAAAACAAACAAACAAAACAACAACAACAACAACAACAAAAAACCAAACCAAAACAAAAACCCAACACCATAAATATCCAATGTAGGAATAAAATGGATAGACTTTCTTTGATTAAAGATGAAAAAAAAAAAAAAAGATGAAGGATGGATCCTACATGTATGTAAACTGCTTATTTGACTTGATATCTTCCTCTGCTTCAGCTGTTCCATTTATCAAGTAGACCTGTTCAGTAACTATTACATGCTTTTCTAAATATTGGTGGGATCCCCCTGAGACTTCTCTTTTTCAGACTTACAGTCTCAGCCTTCTCAGACTCTCTGTTGGATGTTCCAGTCACTTAACAGCCTCTGTCCCTTTGCTGAACTTCTTCCAGTAAGTATGTCTCTCTTGTGTTGGAGAAACCAAGACCCAAAGTTAAAAAATTAGACATCTTAGAATGGAGTGGAACATGGTGAGAGCAATTAGAAACACCTTCTCACCAGCACTGTTCAGAGCTTGTCCACTTCCACGAACATGCTGTCAAGGCTCTGCCTACTGCAGCCATTGATCTTTGCCACAAGCAAAACATCTGAGTTTGATGTCTGCCAGGATACTCCATTCTGTCTGACAAACTGCTTTCTACCTGGTTATCCCCCTGTGTGCCTGGGAATATTCCTCCTCAAGAGGAGGTCATGACTTAGCATTTTCCTTTTCTGAACTTTATGAGATGCATTTCAGTCCCTTTTTCCATCCCATCAAGGTCCCCCTAAATGGCAACTCACACATCTGGTCTACCAACCATTCATCCCTGAAGTATGTACCCACAGAGTATCTGAGGGTACATTCTGTCTCTTGTTACTGGGACAATAATGAAGGCATTGAACAGTATGAGTTTCCATATTGTCCCCTGGAGTACTTCACAAGAAACTAGACTTTGTAGTTCTGATCACAGTACTCAGAACACAGCACTTCTGCCAGTTTCAGTTCACCCGTCTGTCTGTTTAACTAGCTCTTATTTCATCACTGTGTCTATCGGGATTTTACTAGAGATGGTGTCAAAAAACCTTATTAACATCAGTGTAATACATCCACTTTTCACCCCTTGTCCATGAGGTCAATCATCTCATTGAAGACAGATTTCATGTTGGTCAGTTCTTGAGAATTTAAAAACTATATATACAATTCAGATAAGATTATGGAAAGATTGACAATGTTCTTGTACATTTTCAGATGAAAATCCTGTGTAAAGATAACTGAAATTAGTCATGCATTAAAAATATATTAACAACAATAAGAAGAAAATTTATCCTGTAGAGATAGATACAAAGATAGATATTATCGCTCCACTGATAATAACTGACATCCTGTATTTCATTCAGCCTGAAGTTCATTTTTGAATATAGTTTATTTAGGAGTCAAAGCCAAAAACTTAGAAAATACCCTACATGGATAGATTTCATTAAGCTGTAATTATAATATTGAAGTATTTGCATGCTCAGCAATTCAGCCAGTAGCGTAGTGGACCAAAGGATTTCATTCAAAAGCTATCTGTAATATACTATATAATATATAGTATATATATATATATATTTAATCTAAGGCTTCCAAAAGATCTTCATGAATTTCTAAGTGTCTCAACAGCTCACTTTTTCTTTTCAAATCTGTGTCACTGTCACTTAACCCACAGCACTTTACCAAAGCGTAGGATGTAGAGTGCTTCCGGACTTAAGTAACTTTTCCAACAGAGAACTTTTGTTTTAGAGCATTAGATGAACAAAAAAAAAAAAAAAAAAAAAAAGACAAGAGTTTCACTTTATCTTTCTTGCTTCATGTATAGCTTTTAGTATCTCATATAACTACACACTCCTACAGTTGCTAAATTTTCCTTTGTCAGTCTAATTGGATGATCGTCTTACTCACTAAATTGAGTACTGATATACATCACTGTTCTATTGGTGGGATATATAAGATGTTTTGAATATCATATATATGCAATTAATATTATAATAGGAAACATTCCAATATTCTTATATCAGTATTAATGCATATAGAAAAGCCATATCTTACTAGAATGGATTGTGTCAGAAACTGGTCTAACTCCTAACTGTGATATGTCTAAAAGCATACTATTAGGGATACAGCACTTTACAGAGACCTCTAGTCTACTTCTGACAGATTTCACCTGGCTCCTGAAGGCAGACAAAAGTCTGTCTTCTTTGTGTGTGAGACTGATTAGTTTAAAGCTATGGAAAGGCAGGTCACAGATAAAGAGAAAAGAAATTCCATACTTAAATAATTCACCACAAAAAGAGAAAGAGAAAGGAAAGAGGGACTAAGAGAGAGGGAGGAGGGAAGAGAGTAGACGGAAAAGGGAAGAGGGAAGGGGAAGGGAAAGGAAGAGAAGGAAAGGTTGAAGGTAAAACAAGGCAAGGCAAAGGAAAATCTCTAAACAGTAATTTTTCACCTACTGGTTATAGGTTTTGTCAAGATTGCCAGACCATCAAACATATAACCACCCAGTAATGGTCACAAGGCGTAGATGATAGTGACAACAAGTCTAACTCAAAGTGAATCAGGTTGAAGTATAAATTCCTACAACAGGTTTGTCAGAGACTCAGATGATGTGAAATTGTAATTCTGTATATGGCTGTATGTCCAGGTGGAAGCTGGTCCTGAAGGGTCAGTCATGGAACTAGTATTCTTCAACATTTTTATTGATGACATTGACAGTGGGATTGGGTGTACCCTCAGAAAGCTTGCTGATGAAAAGAGGAGCAGTTGACACAATAGAAGGAAGGAGTACCATCCAACTGGACCTGAGGCTTGAAAAGTGAGACCATAAGATTCTAATGAGGTTCAGTAGGGATAACTGAAAGGTGTTGCACTTGGGCAAGAATATATATGTAGATTATATATATACAGACTGAGGGAAGAACTCACTGAGAGCAGCCCTATGGAGAAGGACAGGTAGGTTCTCATAAATAAGAAGCTTGATATAAGCCCTCAGAGTGCTCTTGTAGCCTGGAAGGCCAACAATATGCTGGGCTGCATCCCCCTCTACTCTGCTTTTGTAAAGTCCCATTTGGAGTTCTGCATCCAAGACTGGGGCCTCCAGCACAAGGAAGGCATGGAGCTGTTGATGTATGTCCAGAGAAGAGCCACAAGGATGGTCAGAGGGCTGGAATACCTCTCTTACAAAGATAGACTGAAGGATTCAGACTTGTTCAGCTTGAAGAAGAGAACCTTTGGGGAAGACCACATTGTGGCCTTCCAGTGCTTGAAGGGAGTTTATAAGTGGAAGGAAGTCTGACTTTATACATGGTCCGATAGTGCTAGAACAAGAGGGAACAATTCTAAACTTCAGGATGGGAGATTTAGATCAGATATTAAGAAGAAATTTTTTTACTCAGCGGTTGATGAGGCACTGGAACAGATTTACTGAAGAAGTTGTGGAAGACCTATCCCTGGAGGCATTTAAGGTCAGGTTGGATGGGATCCTGGACAGTGTGACCTAGTGGTTGGCAACCCTGTCCGTGGCAGGGGGGTGGAACTGGATGATCCTAAATGTTCCTTCTAACCCAAGCTATTCTGTGATTCTATTAATCTATGATATACATTTCTAAAGTGCTGTTAATGCATGTGTTTCACCTTGTATAACACTGAAATCAAAATGCTTTTATTTTTCTGTCGTACTATTAAAAACAGCTATATTTAGAACACTACACAATGTGTTGATGTTGAGACACCAGATTGCATTTTTTTAATTATTTAAAAAGCAGAAATGGATTTAGGCCAGAGCTGCATTTCTCTTGGACTCACAAAACCTGGAATAAGGCCAATCAAGTGGACATAACGTTTACAAATAGTGACAGTTCACACTACATTTAACTTATTTTTCCTATATATTTTAATGTGGCAGATAGCAATAGAGACTTAGCTATGACTTTTGTAACAGCTTTCCTATTATTTCAGTCTTCCTGTGCTTGGATAAGATTTTATTTCAGACTGGTCCAGCTTCCTTTGCTTGATACTGCAGCAAAATTGTAATAATCCTGTTGGTAACACTAAAGGCTGTTGCCATGGAAATTAATGTTTTATCTCAGAAAAATGACAGATGGGTTGATGAGGGAACAAGCCCATACTTAAACGCTGATCCTTACATGACTAGCTAATCCCTAAACGGATGTCACTTAGGGACTAGCTAATTTCAAAGACTTTAGTGAAACCATTTGGGTAACTGGAACTGCACAAGACAGAGAAAATGTTAAACATTTTGCTTAGAAAGAGTTAAATTCTATCATCTGCTTAATTTCCACTTGTGGCCAATATTGCTTTTCTCTCTAGTTGTTCCAGACAACTTGCAGTGGTAAGATAGGAATCATCACAAGGCAGCAGGAGTTCAGCAGTATACTGTGCTTAGCTTAACAGCAGCTTCACCTCACCCCCACACTGTGACAATTATGTCGTTACAGAGAGAAGGGTTTTCTAGGCCAATACAGTAGCAATGCAAAATCTGTCATTTGCCAATATATGCAGATTAAAAAAACAAAACATACAGTTCATGTACTTTACTTTGCCTTCGAAAAAAGGGTTACATTTCATGTGTTTTGAGTCTTTAATTGTAGACATTTTTTCCTTTTAAATTTAAAGGAAAACATTTTAGTCATGGAAATACAGATCAGACTAGACTACAGAGAGGGCAACAAAAAATAATTAGAATATGCTCAAGAAGGTAACGGAGGAGAGCGGGATACAAACTCCTCCAGGTTATATGTGTTAACAGGGAAACAGAAGGAAAGAATGAGAAGTACACCCAGTGAACTTTTAAAGTACAGAAGGGACCATACTAATATGAAAATCTTGTTTATGATGGACAAGTGATTTCTGCTTTTTAATTCAATTCAGAACTTAATTTTCCTTCTGAGAACATAGAAGGAAAAATACAATAGGAATTTATTTTTTTTTCCAACTAAAAATATTGGCTTCGATATTTTTATGATTAAATTTCAGAATAAATATATATATATATTAATCATAGTATGTCCTTTACAACAGCATTAGTTTTTTATTTTTGTAAAAAAAAAAAATTATTTATTTTAATAATAGTGTTGCAACAACTGTCAAAAATACTATTGGTAAATACTTAGAAAAAAATGTCACGTCTGTGATGTCAACAAAACTATTGATTAAAATTTTCTCCTCAGTGTTCTGAGTAACAAGAAATACTGTGCATGAAGATATTTAAAGACATATCTGAGTCACCTCAGTAAATATCATGTCAGCAAAATCTTCATTAACATACTGAGAGGTAGGAAATATTGCAGTTGGATGGAAATGGTCATCTGAGGTAAAGCAATGTTAAATAATTTGTTGAAGATTATTGTTGTTGTTGAAGGTGTAAAAGGAATTGCTTGCCCTTATTTGAAGGGAACAAGATGATGTAACAATAAAAATTGCTATAAATCAACAACACTGATTTCTGCATTGTACAGGCTGGTGGGAAACAGCTAAGAATGGAGCCAAGTAAACTGATAAGTGATGTAATGAGAAAGATTACACTTCCTCAACAACTTTCACCAAAGGAAGTGGTGAATCAAAATCTATTCAAGATCTATAACAATATCTTTTGGATAAGATTGATCAGGGTCACATACACTGTTTGGATTTCTGTTAAAATTGTTTTGGAAAAGCTAACAAGTTTCTTCAGGAGGAGGGTAGTTGTATCAGGTTAATAATAGGACATTCTGAAAGAAATAGGAAAAACAGAAAATCAAATTTGTACGGAAAAGTTTTTTTACAATGGAAATTTCCCACAGAGCTTTTCAGGCATCTGTGCTGCTCCAAGTGCAACTCAAACTACTCATAAATAATGAGAAAAAGGGGAAATAGGGAGGTGACAGCCATCTGCTGACAATATGAAATTAAAACAGACCACAAAGAGCCTCAGAGGTATCCTACAGTTATGAATGACTGGGTGATAAAAATGACAGATTAGATGTAGCATTGATAAATGTGTTATAATGGACATAAAGGATAAAGTCATCACAATTATACATACACAGTAATGAGTTCTAAATAACTATTAACATTCAGAATAGCAGGCTTAGTGTCATTATGGTTGGTTCCATGAAGATACCAATGTGCTCTTCAGAAGTGGTTGAAAAGACAAGTAAAATGTTATAGTTTATTAGGAAAAAAAAACAAAAAAAAGTATTTGGCTATTTAATTTTCATCTCTTTTGGGTCCACAGCTGATACACTGCTTAAAAGCTCTAAAACCTGTACAAAGAACATTAAACAGTATAGAGTGACTGCACAGTTCAGACTTATAGTGTGCTTTCCACTTCACAAAAATTTGATATTCTCTGATCTTTAGATGAACTAGGAACAACGGATGATACACAAAGCATATACAAAGTCAGACACTGTACAGAAAAGAAATAGGCAACATTTAATTTCCATTTTTCCTAGTGGTTTAATGTACCACTAAAAAAAAAAAAAAAAAAAGAAAAAGAAAAAAAAAAAAAAAAAAGGAATGCTTTTCCATGTGTATTCAAATAATAACATTCATTATTATAGAAAGTGAATACCAGCCATTCAAAGTGATTAAACAGATCTATTGGAGAAATCTCCATTTAGATGTACTAAGCATGGGGCTGCAGATGCAACCTCGGGGGTGGGAAGTCTCAGAATCATCTGGCGGGTACTGAATCAGTGGGAAGTCAATCACCGCTTTCAGTTCTACTTTTCTAATCTGCCTTAGGCCACAGAGAGAAACAGGAGACCTGTACCCTGGCCTAGTATGACTTTTCATGCACAAGTAATAAGCAGTGGAAAGAGTTATCTAGAATGGCACAAAGTGCCTGATCTCAAATACATGGAGATCAATGACTGGTTGTAGCCCAGACCATCCTCTCCATCACTGCATTGCCATTCCCTGCCCAGAGGCACAGTAGAAGCCCTGCAAATCATTAAGTTACACTGAAGATTTTGAAGTATGGCTTAAGAGGTTCATGGACCATCCACAAGTCATTCGTGTTGGCATGAATTTCAGCTGAAGGGATGATGCCGGCAGTGCTCGGCACACGCAGAATGTAACATCAAGGGGTGCAACTTTCAGAAGACAGGCTGCTGAAACATCTTACTTCCTAAACATTATGCTTTTTCAGCAACTGTGAAAAGAGGATAAGTTAAAGCAGCCTTTAGTATTTCAAGTTTAACAGCATGGTGCAGATTATTTTCTGTCTGATCATTTTCCAGGTGGCTTTCTGACATTCCTCAGTTCTAGTCTTCATGCCTACTTCATCTGATGTGTTTACTTTGCAAGTGTATCAAACAGACATTATGCGTATTTAGTTCAAACAAGCTGAGAAAGACAGATTCACAAGCCTTAGCTCCCATACAGTGTAACAGGCATCTAGAACTACCACAGAGAAAAATGATACCACATTTTGAAAAAGATGCTGGTTTTTTTCTCCTTTTACTTCCATTTTCTTTAAGTATCTCTAACAAACATCATAATATCTGAGTACTAGTAAGTACAAACTAATTTTCACTGAGAAAGGGAGATGAACTGTTTCATTACAAAGACCAATGTGAAAAACTCATTCACTTTTAAATATGTTTTGTATATCCTGAACCTCATGAAAGGAAAATGTAAACTCTTATCAACTTTACTACCTTATGAATTAGGTCTCATGGAATGTCAGAGTAATATTCAGTTATGTGGAGCACTAAGAGGAACTGTTATTGCCCCTGCTGTATAAAAACAAATAGAAAAATATAACCTTTTAAAACGCAACAAAATTAGTACTTTTATGAAAAATGAAATAAGTGGCATCCTGGTTATACAAAATTCCCAGACATCACGCATGCCCACAGACAAGAATTTCCATTTCTAAATAATGAAAACACAATATTTAATCATAGATGACAACAGCTCAAGAATGACATTCTTGAAATAAATGTTGTACTGCATTTCTCAGTGAATAAGACAATTATTTCAACAGACTTATTCATTAAGTTTTGCTTTATTAATCAGAGTAAGAAAAATATGTTGGTCTTCAAAAGCAATTGATTACAAAATATGAAGAATATGACAAAGAGACAGCATTGCTCTTTGATGAAATTGCATGAACCATATAAAAATGTGGTTAATCTGCTGACATTTTCAATAAGATATGTAAGAAATCTTGAAGGAAGCTCAAATACTCATGTTTTAGGAACTACAAATTAGGAAAATGATTGAAGAGGTTGATTAAGGATTTTTATTTATTTTTAAACTTATTATTTGGTCACATCTCTTGAACTTTATCAACAAACTGGTTTCTGAACACTTTTTTCTATGGCAGTGTGCTAAAACTAGAAGTGCTATAGCTTTAAGACAAACATAAATTATCATAGAATGCAGAATTACTTGGTTTGGAAGGGTTCTCAAAGATCACCTTTTTCCAAGCCCCTGCTGCAGTCAGGGTTACCAATCACTAAATCAGGCAGTAGATTAGGTTTCCTATGGTCCCATCTAACTTGGCCTTGAACACCCCCGGGGATGGTGTATGAATACATAACATAGAAAGAAAAAGCATTTCCTCCCTCCCTCCTCCCCCATAAGTTCTGCAAACAGCTCTGAGTTTTGAAAAACATCAGAATATTAATCTCTTTTTATAGGACTGTGAAAGACAGAACTGGCTTTCTTTTGTTGTCTCAAAGTTTGCTTCATGAGGCCTTCCTGATGATAAGACTCTGACTAACATCTGTTAAGTGTCCTTGGGGGTGGATGTTGGTTGTCACTGTGCCATAGTGTTTCTGCTTACGATTGCAAAGATAAGCAGAAGCAGGACAAGCAGTCTTCTTCAGAGGTGCTGCTTGAAGGAGCTGACCACTGCAGAAGGCGATAATGCTTGTGTCTGGCGACAGAGATCCCCCCCCACTTGCTGGCTTATCTGTGGGCCAGGAATGTCACAAAAGCTAGTTTAAATCCCTACTACAAAGTGTGTTTACCTGCTTGTTTGGAAGTTCAGTGTTTGCCCGAGATACGTTCCCAAAAATGCTGAGTCAAACTTCAAAGAAGGAGAAAAACAACCTAACCGAAATGGGGGATAAAAGGCCCTTGCTAAACTGGGGAATTTGGAGACAAACTCCCAAAGACACCTTTGACAGAGAATTCCCTGAGGGGAAAACCTCGTCAGAAGAACCCCGGGACCGGCTTGCTGCGAAGCTCCCTGGCTGTCTCCCATCCTCTGCGGTGGTCAGACGAGTTCCTGAGATCAACAGACCTACTGTGTATCTCGCTGGACCCACGGTGGTGACTATCTCTTTTGCTCTCTGCAAAGACTCCTTGCTTATATTTCCTACTTTCCCTATCGCCTACCTTCCCTTCCCCATCTCCCTAAAAATGGCTAGGACTTTAATAATAAACTGGTTGGACCAACATTTGAACCATTGCTTCTTAATCTCATGCCGGGTATACACATATCAAAGAACCTTGCCTCCCTCCTACAAATTGGAGTGAGACAAGGACAAAGCAATATTGAGCACTATGAAGCTATATGTTTGAGCAAATCAGTATTTGACAATGTTACTTATACCACTAAAAGCAGTTTTCTTTCATGAATATGAAAATAATTGGAAGATGTATAGTGGATTTTGCAGAATACATTGAATTATTCAACTGGTTTTGTTTCTTGAGAATCAGAAGTTGCATTATACCTCATTTTTAATTTAGTTTACCATATGCTGATGTTTTCCATGCTAAGATTTCCTTGGGGAAAGTTTCTTCTGCTTGAAAACTTGCCTAAGATTTTGGATTTTACTAGGTAGAACAAAGGCAAGGTTGTTCAGGTGACATGTTACGTCTCCAGCTGTACTCAGAGATAACTGGAAAGCATAAGAATAAGGAAATACTTGGCTTTGCACTAAGCAGGTGAATAGCTGAGCCTGTGCACCATAGCTCCAGCACCTTAGTCTGCCTCTTACTCAGAGCTACACTCATGTCTGCTCATGAATGTCTCAGGTAGGATCCCTAATCCCAGACATCTTGGAGTTTCTATCACTCACAAGAAGCCAAGTTGCTTTGCATTCCTCTCTCCTCCTGTGTTTGCCCCCTCTTCAATGCTGCAGTATCCTTTTTGGTTTTGATAACTGGGAATATGTTAACAACTGTAGAAGGCAATTTTAAGAAATTTCTTCTGAAAAAGAAAATGTCAGTCATCAGAGATGGTTGTGACATTTCTACTTATGTTTTAGTGAAATTTCAAGTAAGCCTTTTGTGGGAAATATTTGTCAAAGTTAATGGTGACAGGTTTTGTGGTTTTTTTTTTTGTTGTTTATTTTTTATTTTGTTGTTGTTTTGTTTTTTTGAATAAAAATTGCTTTAAATAAAGTGCTTAAAAGCAACCCATATTTTCTGGGTTTTTGAATAACTGATACCTAACAATAAATTCAGATCCTCCAGCTTTCTAACCTGTCATTTAGGTTAGCGAGTTTCGTTTCTGAATTTTTGTGGCATAATTAATATCATTTCATAATATCAGAAAATAAGATGGCATCCTTTAATTTCCTTTAAATCTGGAAATATTTGAGATTCAAGTTGTTTAATAACAACAATTTCAAGTGTAGTGTTCAGTTTTTCACTCAGTAGAAAATCTAAAAAGAGTGATTTTATTTACAGAACAATTCAACAATCATGGTAATTAATTGTGTTTTTGTTTTGTGGGATTAACACCTCAGTTTACTGATGTAGTATGAGTAACAGCTATAAGGACATCCTCTCACAAAGATCCTATTTCCATGCATACAATCATCATAAATAAATAAATAATCATAAAAATGGGAAATAGGAAAAAAATATTTCAGAACCAAAATTATAGAATTATTGATGCAACAGATTATTTTTAAACACAGAAGTAATCGCATCAGACTATACCTGAATGAGGTAATGTATTAAAATAACTAACTTTTGAATTTATTTATTTATTTATTTATTTATTTATTTTTGGAGGAGGTGATCAGGTACAGTAGCTGCAAAATAAATAAATAAATAAATAAATGAATAAAAAGGTAAAAAAAAAGTAAAAAAAAACTCCACACAGTATCTACCGTTATTAAATAATAGGGATGGTTATAGCAGAACCATTGATTCCTATTTGAAATAAAGTATATATTAAATCTTCAGCCAGAAAATAAATTTACTTAACCTAGTTAAAGATATAATCTCCGTGCTCATCCAACATTTTCCACCCACCCTTTTCTCCAGGCAAGCTAGATTGTTGTGAGTTGGAAATGAATATTACACATTATCTTACTGATTTCTTATAGAGATAGTTCCTCACTTGTTTTGAGTTAGGGAAATTGCTATGCCATTTAAGAATTGAACATTTTTTGACCTGCATGAAAAGAAGGGAAATGTAGGGTAAGAAAAATTAAAAATGGAGTTGATGAGAATCGGATAAATCGGTAAATATTTCAATTTTTCAACTTGATAATAGCAAACTAATGAAAATGATTCTATAATTTATATACAAATACAAGCAAAATGTCTGAATTGTTAAATTCAGTTACAATAGTAACAACTGATTTTCTAAAGAAATGTTCTGAAAAATGGAAGACATATCATTACATGGAATTATTTATTTATCAAAGTACAACAAAAATCAAAGACAGCATTTCAGACAAGTTAGTGTTTCTTGTAGCACTATTTCTGGGAGTTTCTCATTATGACTCTGCACTGCATCTCTTTCACACATCAGTTCTATATTTTTAAAAAGATTTTTGACAAGAATTTTAACTCTTGTGGAAAATTTTGATATTTCATTTTTAAATTTAATCTACCATATTAACTTCCTTCCCTATTTTGCTTTCATTTTCAGTTTTGCCACCCAATATCTCAAAAATCTACATTAGATTTTTATGGTATATTTTCATGATATGTTAAAAATATGAACTTTTCTACTGTTTTACTTTGAAAAAGAAATTTCATCTTTGATGTAGATGTATATATTTCTGAATTTATTCAAGATACTTTAAAATATAAATATATAATTCTGTAAATTACAAAATTCACAGTTTATGTTGATTTTTTTTTAAGATATACATTGTGTTTGACTTCAGAATCACTGTTTTTTTTCATGAAGTTAATATGCATATATTTTACTGACCTTCACTGAGAGAATCAAGCTTTTGCATCATCAGTTTATTTTCTTTCATCCAGACTGTGAGTTCAGTACTATCAGGCACCAATAAAAGTTCAGATGTTGTGCTATCACATTTTTACATCTGGACCAATGTGATATATCTAAGAATAAAAATAATATCAATTTATTTCAAACCTTGTGTATATAGCTATATAGCTTCAAAAACCTCATAGACAAATTCATAGAAAACAATCCCTTCTCAGTTCTGTTCTCCTCACATTCTAAACAAGAGAAGTAGTGCAAAATCCTGACTAGCTTTTGCATTACAAGAGTGTATGCTGAAATACTGAAAATGAAGATGAGTAATCATTACTGTTGTTTTTCTCTGGATTGAGTGATTCTTTCTCACACAAGTTTTTTGGTTTTTGTTTTGTTTTGTTTTGTTTTACTGATAAGCTAAAGCTGAACTGGAAAAGATGTACTAAAAAGAAAACTGTGAATGGTCAAGAACTGTACTAATAAAATGTACATTTCTGTTGTTTTATTTTTGATAAAACTATCAAAGCAAGTGATGTAAGTTACCTTTTGAAAAGGACTTATTTTTCCAGTAAGTACAGTAAGAAAAGAGGATTAAAACCAGAATCCAAGATTTATTAAACCACTCCTCCACTCTGAAATTACACGGAAACTGACTCATTGCAACATTTATTTTCTAATCACTAAGCTACTGTAGAACAAAGCTGAGAATTAACAAACTTAGACTTATGTATGGTAAGATGTAGGAGGGTTCTACGGAGGCTATAAAAAGTAGGGAACTGAATTTCATTCCTAAGCTGTGAATCTGCCAAAATTGTCTTTTAATATCTAAACCAAAGTCCTTATCTTTAAGTGTTTATAATTCCCTCTTGTGCTACTGCACCAGAAAAAAAAAAAAAAGAAAAAAAAAAAGAAGAAGAATTTATCTTGCTTTAAGGCAATAACTTTCATAATGGAATCCTCTGAGGAAGTATGGCTGCTTTACCCAGCAGCACAAAGTACAGAGAGGCCAACATTTATTTAGCTGTAAGCACCTGAAATAAAATCCTCCTTTTCCCATCACTAACATTATCTTATCCTTCTCCCTGTTCCACTTTGGGCCAACCAGGTGGAAAGGGAGCTTTTATAGAAGAATCCACATTTCTACATCTAGTAACTTTGCAGTTATATCTGTAAATTATTTTTGCTGGTCTAGATGTTAATTTCAACATTTATCTCCGATTTACAGCAGTGTATGGCATTTTCCAGAACGAAATTACAATTTTTATAATTTAATCTTAGAATTACAGAATCTTGATACTGTTCAGGACTTATTTTCTTCTTTATCACTTCTCTGTTACAAAAACATTCTTTTCTACACCTGACTCCTAACACCTCCCTTAACATCCGCTCAGTTATTTTTTTGCCTCTAACTGCTATCTAATCTTACCACTCAAACCCTAGGAAAATAGTAGCTTTCCGTGCAATTTGCTGACTGTTCAAAGCTGGAGAACAAACAAACAAACAAATAAAAAAAAAACAACAACAACAAAAAACATTCCTTAAGTAATGCACTTTAACATATCACAGCTTCAGTTCAATATGGCATCAAAACAACATTCAGAGCCTATTTTGATAGTGCTTTGAACACTTTACGTAAACAATTCACTAAGTACTTAAATCAGAAATGAGTGAACTAGATAAGGGTTAGGAAGAAAGTTCTAGTCAAATCAGGAAGCTTTTCATCAAACCAGAAGCTAAAAAAATAAAAAAAAAATAAAAAAAAAAATGTTCATGTCATTCCATTTTTGTAAAGCTTCCTTTTGGTAAATAGAAAATTTAAGCAATCAAGCTGTTGAGTAAAAGGCAGAAGACTACTTGTACACAGACCCAGAAGGAGAAATAATGGTGTAAATTAAGATAGTTTGATGAGTCTGATGCTGATTTTAGCTATTGATTGTGGAGATTATAGGGATAACTGGCCAAATTTTCCACTTGTATTAGAAAAGAGATTTGATGCTTGGAGGGTAGTTGATTTGTCTTTTATTGCCTTGGACAACACAAACAGCTTCTTCTGACAGGAAGACTAAAAGCACGCAGGCCAGAAAATTGAATGTTGCAATAATAAGCAATCATCCATTTAGAAAGACTAGGAAACTACCTTAATTAGTCTTCTGAATATAAATTCCCAGTGATAAAATTTGCAGAGGATTCCCTGTTAATGACTTTAGACTTCCAGAAGCTTTATATTTATTACAGTTGTTCTCTTTCAGGCACAAAATTCTAGAAATGAACTAATGTGCAGTGATGATTCTAAGAATAATGATGATGAATTATGTCACATCCTATTTCCTCAAAACCAGAAATTACAACATTGTGTGGAATCCTCTTTATATCTGCAAGACCTTGCTTCTTTTAAAAATGATTGGTGCTGTTCATCTTAATAGTTACTTTTCTGGGGGGTTGTTTTCAATTCTATTTGACATTTGTTGTGTTTTTACAGGCCAACTCTGGCCAATTCTCATAGGTTTTCATGAATTTATTTCAAGCTGGTTCACTATTATATCTAAGACTATGACCAGGCCTTGAATTATTTCATTCTCAAATCAAACTGAACACTATTGTTTTAATAATACTAATAAGAGATTTGTAGATATTAACATACCTGGAAAAAAAGATACACAGGAAGAGACATGCTAAATGGGAAAATAAGAAGACAGCAATAAAAAATAAGATATATCCATATCTCATTAACAAAACACCACATAGAAGGACCAACATTAGGGACAAAAACATGTTCAGTTTTTCTCTTTTAATATTTTGAAGTAATCTATGCTCAAACAGAGCACCTGCTAATTTTCTATTTATATCAGATGAGAATGATCAAACCTCATTAAAAATCCGGCTATGCTAATTCCAAAGAGTAAAGTAGCCTACTTTTTATGTTGCCCCCTCAACATGCCACATACCTTGTATATTATGCATGTGCCCTTTGAGTCATGATTCTTAATGCAGTGAAGAATTCTGCCAAGGTTTTGACAGAATTTCTTATTTCTGAGTCTCACAGCCACCTTCATCACGTACTGGCTAGCAAAAACACCTCTAAAATAGTGTCACCAGGAAAGCATGCTGCATGCGAAGTACGTGATTGCATAGGTTCATGTACTTCGAGGTGATTACATCCTGGGGCAGTGACTGAAAAGTAGCTCTATTAACATAATTTCTGGACAGCTGTTATCCTAAACACATTCACCCTAAGTGAATAAATGTCAGATAATAATTTCTCAGGAAAAAAAAAAGAAGAAGAAAGAGAGACTGAAGGAAAGAATCCGAAAAGACCACCTGCAATATGGAATATTCAAACAAGAAAAAGTGCAGGGAGTGGTGATACACCATGCAGTTATTCAGAAGATGACAGCAATCCAATTGCTGTTTGTTTTTTTTTTTTAACACTGCTGTGGAAAGAATTGTGTGCATGAAGACAAATCAATGAAT
Organism: Coturnix japonica; assembly: GCF_054131305.1. Lineage (NCBI taxonomy): Eukaryota > Metazoa > Chordata > Aves > Galliformes > Phasianidae > Coturnix > Coturnix japonica. The sequence goes on from NC_140664.1 coordinate 80,894,508, forward strand.
ATTAATCAGAGAAAAGAAAAAATTAAAGATGAAGTAGCCCTGTTACATCAGCCAGCGTGTCTTCTGCCCATACATACTACCTGAAGAATATCCTCCAGTTCACCTCATAACCCACAGAATATGGCTCTACTGACAGGAACTCCACTGCTTCAGCTTTGTTAGTATAAGATGTAATTCATTCCCCTGTTAGAAGTTGTTCAGATTTCTGCAAAATTTGTCCTCATGTAGTTTTGGTAGTATATTTTTTGACCCAGTATCATGTCTGTCTGGGTAGTTTGGTTTGTATAATTTTTATCAGTTTAAAGATTCATAACCTAGCTAGGAGGGACCATTTCAGTGTTGTATGAGATTATGGCTGCTGTTGTTTATAGCTTCTGGAAATGGCCCTTATCCTATCCAGTGTGCATATTTATCTCCCCCTTAATCCAGTGATTCCAGCCTCATCATAGACAAGGTCTCAGCATAAGCTGTGTTTTGGGTCAAAACCTGAATAAGAACTGACTAAATAGCTAAGTCTATCCCTTAGTATAAACAAAATGTCTATCAAAGCCATAGCCTTGATGAATGCTGACAGTGTTAACTTTCTTGTATTGTTGGGGGTGGGAATAGTGGAAAGATCTGTGTAGCAGTATGCCAGTTGCAGAATTCAAATTGTCCATAAAAAACATTGTATCTATGATTTTCAGCAGTTTGTTCAGCTGTTTCAGTTCTGCTAATCCTGCTAGTACCATGTTTGATGGTAGTAAACACTTGTCTTTGATAAATACGAGCTCTATTGTATTCAGGATTAAAATTTCCAGATCTTAAATTTCAGAATATGCTATGTCCCATGATGGTCTTTGGGGAGCAGTACAAGTTAGAGGTTTGTACCAGTCTCAATGTGAGGCTACTTTTATGCTTAGCTTTGTGGTATTTTTTATTCTTTTCTTTAGAAAATCTTACACACTTAAAAAGTACATATCCTAAAGAATGTATACATCTAACAGTTCAAAATAGAGATGAGGATCATTCACTTTCCCTCCAAGAACTGAAATGACATAAAACATTTATTTATTTATTTATTTATTATTACTTTTTTTTTTTTTTTTTTTTGTCTCTGAAAAAGAAAACTTGTAGACACTATATTAAGATCTGTGTTGTTAATGTAATCACAAAAGACCAGATCTGGTCATTTCAGGGTATACACAGTCAGCAAGTAAGCATCAGTAGGAGACCAGGATCCTTCCATCTAGACTCCTTACTCAGGACTTAGAAATTACAAATTGCAGATGACAAGAACATGTGACAAGCTCAGTCAATGCAGCCAAAAACTACATATGGTACAGATGTTGTAGACTATAATTTAATTTTCCCTATAATCATCAAATTCGCCAGTCTTGAAATGTACTCTGAAATACATAATCTTTCTATCACTTTGCAACTGAAAAAATTTCTGAATGTGAAGCCTTTAAAAAGGATACATTTAAATCCTATAAATACGGAAATGTAGAAAGTGTGCATGCGCTGCTATGAGTTACATTCAATTGTTACTGGCTTCAGCTAAAGCAGTAATACAAATGGACTGATTCAATTTGTATTTCCTGTTGAATGAAAATATAGATTCTTTTTGGAGATGATCAGTCTCGATCTCTTCTGAATTGAAATACTTCTCTTGGTAATTAAATTCAGACATTTAAACGTGCTGGAGACCTTAAACAATGACTGGCTACCAGGACTGAAGTATTTGTTGAAAAGAAGAATGATTACAATAGCTATAAATCACCACTTGTTCTGAAGAACCTAATCTTGCAGTTGGAAGACAAAGACTATTTTAAGAACATAGGTGACACCACTAAATGTTTACTACAGAAAGCAAAAGCTGAGAAATTCATTTAATTGTATACATGATGGAAAATAGATGGATTATCGAGAATTTTCTACGTGTAATTTAAAGCAGATTGAGAGGTTTCTTAAAAAAAAAAAAAAAACATTTTCTGATATTTCAAAGATAGCATAACTAATCAATATCAGCCATCACAAACTGATTTTTTTTCTTTTTTTTTTTCTTTTTTTTCCCCAAAATCAAATCTTTCTCATTCTAATTTACACATCTTTCCCCTTGGCCTGGATGCAGATGTACTACATATGAATCATAGAACCATTTAACTTAGAAAAGACCTTCAAGATCTTCAAGTTCAATCAACAACCTGACCTACCTATTCCTATCATTAATTACTAATTATGTCTCTTACAGCCATGTTTATATATCTCTTAAGAACTTCCAGGGAATCTTGTAGTTCATATTGACATTGTATTTTGAAGGAATATATAAGGTCCACAATGTTTTGAGACTTCACTATCAGAAGATAAGGGATGAGATGTGAGTGTATCACCATGGATATACAGCTCTGTTTGCTTCAGAGCCTTACATATTTCACATTATTAAGCTTGCAAAACATGCAAATGTATGTACATAAAACAATACATTTCCTACTGTTTCTTAATATTTTGAAGTTAGTATTTTAAAATATCTAAGATAATACAAACTTAAAGTTTCATTTGTTTAGAAAAGAATATGGCCCTGTAATAGTTTTAATTACTGTAATCTAGATACATAAACAAAATAACCTCTGTGGTTGAAGAAGATAAACAGAAAACTCAAGTACAACTGCTCTGGATATAGGGTATCATCTGCCCCAGCAAATGCTACTGAATATGACTAGGAGAAAGTAATTGAAAACCTATTCACTCATTCCTGAATCTCCTTGACATTTGTGATTCTTTAAATCTTCAGGAAATATACTCCCAACCAAATGATTTTATTTATAATGTGAAGATTCCTAAATGAATCACTGCTAGTACAGAGTACACTTCACATCCCACATCTTTGAGCATCTTTCCTTGCTTAGAGTCTTTTAACGTTATTTCATTTGTTTTCTCAGCTGAAGACAGGGACAACTGAACTGCACATCAGGCATAGATTGGCTATGTATTTATACAGTAACATTGCAGTGTGCTCTGTTTTGTTCTCGACTTCTTTCCTCATTAATTTGCTTTTTGACCACTACTGAGCACCAACATTGTTTCTGTTTTTGTTTGTTTGTTTGTTTGTTGTTTTGTTTTTAAACAATCTCCCATAACACCAGGATTTCACTCCTGAAAAAGAGAAGGGTCAGTTCAGAACCCACCAGATTCACATAAGGTTTTCTATATGTACATCTTTTTTGCATATAATCTACTGCCAATAATTATACAGTCAAGCCTTCTATAAACCTTCACAGTGGGATATCCTTCTGACTGTATCAAAAAAAGATTCCACTTCAAAAAAAGATTTTTCACTCTTTGCATCTAATTGTAATCTGTTGGTCAATTATTAACACCAGGCATGTTTTTATTTGTTTGTTTGTTTGTTTGTTTTTTAATGTAATCCCTGCATATTTACCTTAAGAAATTTTGGTTGACATACCTTGTAGATAGTCTACCATGATTAATAATGCTTAATAATTTTTTCAAACAACTCAAAAAAAACCCAAAAAAACAAAAACAAAAAAAACCCCAAAAAAACAAAAACACCTTATACATGGCTCTTTTTCTCATAAAAGTTCTATTAAGTCTTCCCCAAGATTTTATACTAACATGTGTCCATTAATAAAATTCTTTAATGCAGCATATCATTAATTTTCCATGTATATTTGTGAAGCTTACTGAACAGTAGTTTTCTTAAACTCTCCTTAGTCCTTACAGGTGTTTTGTCACACTTTATTCCTTAGAGCCAAGACTGTTTGAAGTGTGAAATTTCATAGCATAATTAGCAGTTCATCCATTTAATCTGTTTCCTTTGGTGTTCTTGTTTGTTACTATTCAATTTTGTCTACTAGTCTATAAACACATCAGTTTCACACAAACTTTGAAGACTGCTACAATGAAGGAATTCTCTGTAAAGAAAAAGAAAGGGAAAACAGAAAAGGGAAAAGAGGAAACTGGAAAGGAGAAACTGGGAAGGGAGAAGAGGAAAGGAGAGGGGAGGAAAGGGAAGTAATTTAGCTTCTCTGTTTACTTTAATGATTTATTTCATCATTTACTGCTTTAATCTACTAATACTAGGAACTCTCGGGATAATTTCTTGGTCCTGAAATTTTAATAGTAGTTTTTAAGATTTTGTAAAATTATGTTTCATTATCATATTGGATTTTTCTTATTGTATTTATCATTTAAGCTAATGGAATTTGTGGACCTATTTGCTTTACTTAGAAACACCTTTGGTTTCTTGAAGAGTGACTTCTTACTTTTGGTCAAGTCTTTTACTTTACTCTTCCAAAATGGGGTTTCTTTTGACCATTATTAAATATTTTTTGAGAGATAGAAGTTAATTTTTCTGAACTTATCGTATATAACTTTTAAGTAACTTTTATTCCACCTGAAAGATTTAATAGTATAAGATGCTTCTTTTCAACATTTTTATTTTTCATGCAGTTAGTTCTTCTAAAGATATACACAAGTGCAATGAATTTGGGGTATTTTACTGCTACAGATTTACTTAAAGTGATGAAGTTGCTCTTTGTAACACTGAAAATCATCTCCTTTAAACTATATCGAACCAAGTCAAGGGTAGCTTCTCCAACCATGAACTCCCTAACCACCTGCTACATTGTGCTATCACTGACTGAATCTTAAAATGTCATCTTCACATCACAAACTAGTGTGATATTTTCCTGACTTATAGAATGGTAAAGTTTGCAGCTACTGTCACATTTGCTTCTTTCATGATCCTTTAAATCTTCTTGATTGTGTTTCAGATACTGTACCTTCTTGGATAGAAAGTTGTTGACATAAATCCTATACAATAACATTTTTTCTTTATATGTCCTCTTCTTATGTATGAATTTCATGCTATTCCTTTTCCTGGTTCTGTCCCCTCCTAGCTCCTTGTGACCCACAGATCCTCAGATGGTACAAGAGGCTGAGAAATGCCCGTGGCTCCATACAGCACTGCTCAACAACTAAAAGATTGACATGTTATCAAATACTGAGCATAATATCTGACACTATGAAGAAAATCAACTCCATTCTAGCTGACACTAGGATATCTCTTGACAATGTGAGTTCACTAAATTAAATCAGTTGTAAATTGTTTTGCTTTTTTTGTTTTTGTTTTTGTTTTTGTTTTTGTTTTTGTTTTTGTTTTTGTTTTTGTTTTTGTTTTTGTTTTTGTTTTTGTTTTTGTTTTTGTTTTTAATGTACCGCGCTAACCCATCAGCTGCATACTTTGTGTCCTGCTTCTTTAACTGATGTTTTTTCTACCAACTTGCCAATATGACTGTATCTATTCATCATTCTGTTCTAAACTATGCAGTGTAATATAATACAAGCCTTCTCTTCTCCAGTCCAAACATTCCCAGGTTGCTCAGACTTTCCTCATTAGGGAGATGCTTCAGGCCCCTAGTCATCTCTGTGGCCCTCTGCAGTACTCTCTGTAGAAGATCCCAGTCTCTTCCAAACTGAGGATCCCAGAACTGGATATAATATTCCTGATGTGCCCTCACCAGGACAGAAGGGGAGAATCATCTCCCTTGACTTGCTGGTAACACTTGCTTTAATGCACCCTAATATATCAGTAGCATTCTTGTCCGCAAGGAGGCACCGCTGGTTCATGGCCAATCTGCTGTCCACCAGGACTCCAAAGTCCTCCTGAGAACTTTTATATTCAGCAGATCATCCCCTAGCTTGTGATGGTGCATATGGTTATTCCTCCCCAGGTGCACAACCCAATAGTTGCTCTTGCTGAAGCTCATCAGGTTCCCTCCATCCCAACTGCCCTACCTGGACTTTGTCCAGGTCTTGCTGAATTGCAGTACAGCCTTCTGGTGCATCAACTCCTCCTCCAAGCTTCATATCATCAGCACATTTGCTTAGTGTGGATTCTGTCCCTTCACTCAGATCATTAATGAAGATACTGAATGGGATTGGACCCAGCAATAAATTCCCAGAGGAAGTCTGCTGGTTACAGGCCTTCAACTAGACTATGAGCCAATGACCATGACTCTAAAATATTCTGAAAGAGCATTTAATAAAGTATGATGCTACTAAGAAAACAATAACCAGAAATGCAGCCTTATAAGGGCTAATCCATTATCTAGCACCTATAATCACAAACTTCCATCTTCATGTCATAGTATTGCACTTATTACTTAAACAATTCATAGATATAAAATTGCACTGTTAAATTTCAAACTGTTCTCCATTACTGCATGTATACATTTCCATTATTTGCACTGATATTGGCACATATTATCTAATTAACCACAACAGGAACTCCAATTAAAAATTCTATCTTCCCTCTTAGTGTATAATTATTTTTGGGGGATATGACATTGGCTTTACACTTTCACCTCAGTGTTAAATGTCCTAAACTAATTATTTTTTCATGCTAATTAGTCAATAATGGCTGAATTTAACTTTCATAATGGCTTAAAATCTCGTATCAGCTAGTGTTTACTTATTGAATGAATGAAGGTTTAGAATATAATGTATGTGGTCTCTGTAGAGCTACCTTGAATCTATACTTGAGAGTTTCCTCTAATTCAGTTACAGCTGACATATGAAAATCTTTGCTTTATATTTTGTAATTCTTTCTAAGAAGGTTGATTAAATCATCCAGAAGTACAAACTAAACTCCAAGCAAGGCTTATGTTGCAATGCTTATCTGCCCATTTTCCATAAAGACTTAAGTTCTTTAACGCCTTTCCACAGTTTTCAGTCTTATTGACAAAATTCACTGAGTATTCACAGAAGTATCAAACAGCAAATCTCCTGCATACAATAGACTGTAATGGAGATTGCAGAATGCAGGCTCACAACATATCTTACTACTTTCTCAGATATAACACTATAGTAGTACAACTTACAGTCTCTGATGAGTTAACCCCTGTCAAGAGCTAAGAACCACACAGCCACTCACTCACTCCCCCTTGCAGTGGGATCAGAGAAACAAAAGGACAAAAATTTGCAAGTCAAAATAAGACAACTTAATAAGTGAAGGGAAAAAAAAATAAAAAAAAAAAAGCAAGAAGAAAATCTCTCAAGCCAAAAAAGCAATACAAAAATCACTTACCACCAACAGACTGAGGCCCAATCAGTTTCCAACCAAGGCCTACTTTGGAAAAACTCCACTCCTTATGTCCCATACTCAGTTATATTGCTGAACATGATGTCATGTACTATGGAATATTACTGAAGTCAGCTGGGATCAGTGATCCTGGCTTTGTCCCCTCCCGACCTTTTGCCCACTCCCCACTATGCACTAGGGAGATGGAAAAATAGAGAAGCCCTTAATGCTCTTCAGTTGAAGCACTGTTATATGATCATGACTGTCTCCAGTCAAAAACATAGCAACATACAGGCTGCTATCAAAAGAAAAGCAAAAACAACAACAACAACAACAACAAACAAACAAAACAAACAAACAAACAAACAAAACATACATCCCAGCCAGACCTAATACGTAGTCTCAGGTCTGCTTCTAACACCTTTAATTCGCCTAACATCAGCATGCACAAAACTGCAGTAAAAAGCTCCCAACAGTTTAGAGAAAAGTTCATAACTGGAGTTGCCAAAACTTTCATCAACAAACAGAATTTGACACCTCATTAGCAAGGTACAATAGCAAATTTAAATTTAAGACAGAAGATAGAGAAGCACATTCCCAATTTTTGTGTTTGTTTCCTGACATACAGGAATCAAACTCTATAACCACACAGTAGTTATAAAGCAGATATGTTTAAACAGAGCTGTACACACCCTGGATGCAGAGGGGATATTCCCATCTATCCTGCATACCAGAGGGCAAGAAAGGCATATACTTCAAGAACAAGTTGTTTCCATAAGCATTAGATGTCTAAGAAAAGGCTGGGTTATTACAACGACTCCCCAGAATGACTGACATTCCACCCTCTCCCCCAGGTCTCAGTTCTTTTATACATGCCTATCTCTTGGTGATCTTCCTGATGCAGGCTGTGGTGTTTGATCTGAGACAGGTTGGAAGTTGCTTGGTTGGCTCTGGTTGGTCATCTTATTGGCCACAACTCCATTCACCAGTCCACAGCTTCTTCATTAATTTGTGGTTTACCATCCTAGTCTGCCGTCTTGCACTTTAGAGATTGGGGAACTAACAATATTATTTGGAAAAAGAACAAGAGACTTACTATCTGTACTAACTGTCTAAATTTGTAGAAAAAATATATGTTATTGGCAGCGAAAACCTGGCTTAGCAAGGTCAAATCTGCAGCTGTTGATTCAGCACCTTGTGAAGGCACATAACTTTTAACCTAACTTACTTTTCTAAATTCATACCAAAATTAAATCATATGAAATATCTTTTCTGACACTTGTGTTTTCTTCTAAATAGCATTTGACTGTCTTTAGGTAAATAAAATATGAATGATATTGTGAATTCTGATAAATCTGGACTTCTTAATCCTTTATGTATAGAAACAAATCAGCAACATTTTTTATTCAAAGTTGAAAACCACTTTTGGTTTCAAGTATGGAATGATACGACTTGACATCTATTGATTTACTTATTTGAAAAAAATCAATAAATTGGCTAACAAGTCCTTATCTGTGCTATAGGATTCCAAAGTTTCTTATGTTTTCAAATGCCATAATTCAATAAATAGATAATTTATTTCCTTTTTTTTTTTTCCCACATTCTTTTCTTCCTCTTTAAGTATGTGTGAAAAGTTCAAAATCTTTATTAACCAATCTTTTGAAAAATAACAATTTGAATTAGAGGGATATATTTCAGGGGCCTATTTTCTTTTGTTCTAGAAAGATTTTAAACTAGAAGGTAAACATAAAAATGTATTATCTCAAGTACCCAAAACAAAGACTTATAAAAACATATTCCAGAAAAAAAAATGTATCATGAATATACCTGATATTAACTGCAGTAATTCTTATGGTATTAATGCCCTAATTTATATTTATAATATTAAAAAATGTACCATCTGTCTCACTGACAGTAGGAGACTGGATTACAGTAGACTTAATATGATTCATTTTTAATAGAAATCACTACTAGTTAATTCTAATGTGAAGTGTCTACTGCAAATTGAGCAGTTATCTCACTGTTACTTTTAATGCTGGCAAACCTGGCACTTTCAAAATGTATTTATTTATTTAGCAGAGGAATACAGCTCTCCTCATTAAAAGACAGAACTAAAATCCTGTACAATCCCTCACTGATTCGACTTCTCAAAAAGCAAGTTTCTTTTTAGGACAGTTGCTCAAGGATAGTTGAAACTAACTACTTCCTGAAAGAAAGATCTTTACAGATGACTTCCAAATCTAAGTGTGTATAATGACCTCTCCTCTTCCTCCATTCTTCTAATTAATAAATTTTCACACAGATCCTTGCTGATCTAATAAAAACCTTGCATTCTAATAATACTATTCCAGAATTTTATTCCTAGTCCCTGTCCTTTGTCATAACTGTTTTTCTGTTTCTCAGATGGATGAGGAAAATGTCTAATGCCTTATCTGCTTTTAACTTGTTTACAAACTAAGCACAAGTGTGGCTTTAAACTAGTGGAATCTGTCAAGTTCAGAACATAGCATTGTCTTTATTTCAATGTTAACACGTCTCAAATCATTGTAATTTCTATGAATCCAGGACAAAATTATTTCAGTGAAATATGAATTTAAGTGTCTACACTCTGTTAAACAGATTATGAATACAACTAGAAACAACATCTCTAGTCTGTCTACAGGACACAGAAGTGTGAACACTAGAGATGAGGAAACACAAACAAAAGAAAAGTATTGTGATAAAATCATAGTAGAAAATAAAATGAAAAACAAGTACTGTACTGAAAGCACCAAATGAGCCGTTCATATAGTGAGGCCACTAAGATCAAGGATCAGAAAAGTGTACATGGCAGTTCCAGGAAGAATACAGCTGGTGTTCCTTGTGCTTATTAATTTCAGGGTGGGTAATGTCCTTAAATTTTGCAACTAAAACTTAATTAAAAATGTTATCAACCCTACACCAGATATAAAGAAGGTACTTACATGTCTCCTGAACAATTTTCAGTAAATACATTAACATGTATCCTGAACAAACTTCATTTTCAGTCCCAACCAGATATTTTGCCATATCTTGGGACACAGCATCACAAAAAAAAAAATTAGTACTGTTTAATATAAATGGGAAAGAGAAAATAATAATAAAAAATCTTACATGTTTTTTCTTATTTTCCATCAAAATAATTCAGAAATTGTTTATTATTATTCAGATAATTAATTTGGATGACTATCTCATGTTGTTAATTAATGTTCTCTTTTTCACAGTTAAGATTTTTTCCTCCTACAGTGTGAAACAAGGATAGTCCTTGTTTCTTCTCCTAACATCATGGTATTCTACATTACATACCTTCACTCAAGATTATGGAAACCTCAGTGTTTCTCTATACTGCATTATTACATTAGCAGGCAATCTGTATTGTTTCTTTTAGTGTGTGTGAAAAGTTTACTTTTTCCAGTAAAGCAACAAAATAAAGAATAGAGAAAAAATCTGTGATTTAACATGTGTGTTTGAGACAGAACATCTGGGTAGGTAGCTTTTACTAATATTGACAAACCTCAGAACCCTGAAGTACCCTCCAGCAGATAAGTTGAGAAACGTGACATCTAGTAATAGAAATCATCTGAAGTCATGTTTGCCTGATAATGATAAAGATAACAGAAGAACATTTTTCTTAAAAGCATCAAATTTTCCAGCACCTTCCCACAAACGAGAGGACTGCAGTTATTAATTTGCCCACATAACATGTCTTAATATACATACAGCAGCTAGGGAAATGGTTCTGTCTTTTAGTGGTCAGATGGAAAGAGCTTGAAAACAACATTTATTTATGTATTTTATTCAGTGGTTGAATAAGTTCTCCCATTCCAAGTCACTGAACTTCTGATAAGGCCTATTCTGCCCTGCTTCATTTGTTCTCTACTTGCATCCTAATTCAACAATATATATATATATATTTTTTTCTGTGAAACCATACTCACTGAATGACAGTGTGCTTTGCTGGATCAAGGGTACTAAATCTTTTTGTTCAAAATGTATTGCATCAGTTGATACTGTGAAAAGGGTTTGAGCTTATGCTCTAAACCACAACACAGCCTTTTCTGATTTCCCTTTACTAGGCTGTCCTTATTCTTACTCCTTATGAATTCATCACTTTTCAGTCTTTCTCTCTTTTATTTAACATGAAGCACAGTAGTGTTTAGTATACGCAGTACAATCTAGACATAAGTGTTTGCAAAGGTGTTAAAGAGAAATCTTTGTGAAAACATTTTTATATTCCTCTTTATCATCTTACTCTCTCATGTTCATACTTCAAAAAATTATGTGGAGATTTCTTCCCTTTTCTTCCCTTCCCTTTTCTTCATATATATATATATTTTCCACCAGAAGTAAAGCATTTATTGTAGAAAATGTTTTGAAAAATTTTGGGAATTTTTGTGATGCCTAAAGCAGTCATTTCAGTTATTAATATCTCAGGAGTATATCATTTTGGTGGGACTGTATTTCACATCAGAGTGTTATAATACCAACAATGTGCTTGTTTACCACAGTAAAACCAGTCACATTCATACATTCTCTTATCTGCTTGCACAGAATCAGAAGATTTTCATATTCTGAGAAAGTTTAAAACATTTAATCTCATCTTCTGCACTTAACATCTGTAATACTAATGGCTTCAAGCCAAGCCCAAGAAACAGATAACAGCATTTTGCTCAGTTTATCATGCCAAATAAATCAGCATCAATAAGCACATAGTAAAATATTTTCTTCCTTAAAATTGCATGTTCTTGTTCTCTTGAAGAAATATGCCAGTAACTATAAAGGGGATCTAAGTTGAGTTGGATGATAATGCTCAGGGGTCTTGGACTTTGTGCAAGTGAAAAGATTATAGTCTATGCTTAATGTATTTTCCTGTTTTATGGTTTGTGTCCTCTCATTTAAAATTTGAACCTTTAAGCATCTCTTGATCTTTCATAAATACAGCTGTTAACATGAAATATACATATACATATACGTTAATTAGAACACCTCATGTATTTAGATCATTTTAGACAAATCTCATTTGAGATAGGATGCAGTGAAAAAACTTTCCTCTTCCAATGCTCAAAACCAAAAAGAATAACTGCCACATTAATGTTAAAATCAAATCAAAAACAGAACAGAACAGAACAGAAAAATTATTTGTAGGTAAATTTCTGAAATCACAGTAAGCATTTTTATATAGGAGAGCCTCTTTACACACTGTAATCCTTACTTACAGTTGTCTTTTTTTTTTTCTGTGCTAAATTCTCTTTGAATTACAAGTATAACATGAGACTATAAAGAATTTTATTACTTTCATCATGTAAGATCATAGCTTTATATCAAAATGTAGGATGAACAACTTAAAAAAGTGCAAGTTTAGTGACTGTATTGACAAAGGTGTCGTGTTACTACTTCTCTCACTTCTATTTAGCATTAATAGTACATTCGTTATGAGAAGAAGCATAATGTGACACAATTTAAGCAAGTCAAGACTTGGGAAGGGATTGTTAAGTAGTTTAAATTCTAGCAATTCCATAGAACATCAGAGCAACTGCTGAACTAAAATATAGCAAAACCGGAAGTTATTTTAATGACGTAAGCAGCATGAAATTAATAATAACTACAAAAAGCACAAACTTTTTTCAAAAATTGATCCAAAATTCCGAAATAATTTCACATTATTTGAATAGCTTAGTCGTAATCTGCAGACCAATGGAGACATCAAAAATTTGTCTATGAGAAAGCGTTCAATTATTAAAAAAAAAAAAAGAAGAAGAAGAAGAAGAAGAAAAAGAACACCGTAAAATGAACATAAAATTGGAGAAGAAAAAAAACCTCAAAAAACTCAGTCCTGCTGCCTTCTAATCATGGGCACGTAAAAGCTGTAGGTACTATAGTTCACAGACATCTAAATAATGTTAAAAAATCATTAGATAGATAGATAGATAGATAGATAGATAGATAGATAGATAGATAGATACATACATACATACATACATACATACATACATACATACACATATACTGCTGGAATACCAGAAAAACATTCTACTTTTAAAATGACTGAAAAAAAAAATAAATACTGGAAGTATTTCACATATACAGGGAAAGAAGAAAATATGTTTCTCTGGGCAGGTACATTACCCAGCAGATGAACAACTTACTGATGGGATAACTGAAAAAATTCCTTGTCTGAGATACTTGTTAAGATGAAGTTAGATTTAGTTAAATGAAAGTGAAAATGCGTCCATACAAAGTACTTGAACAACCATAGAGTTTCCTAAGAGTTTCTTAATCTTAAAAATAAAGCTCAAAAGATGTTACTCATATTCACTTTGTGACTGCAAAGAAATACCTATTTGATCATTTATTTATTTATTTATTTATTATTTTGAGCTTTGTGGAAGGAAATTATTGCCTCCTTGTGCATGCATGTCATTACAGTAATGATCATAAGATTATGTATTTATTGTCACAATCTGTATTTTAATTTTTGATTTGTAAGATTGAAACTGCTATCCTGAACTTCAGGATATTAAATATATAATATATATATTAATATATTTATATTACATATTAAATTTATAATATGTAATATAATATATTGAATATTAATATTATATTAAATATATATGTGTGTGTGTGTATATATATATATATGTATGCATGTATGTATATGTGTATATATATATATAATAAAATCTGAATCCTCTGTTTGACTCTCCTGCATAAATTAGGACCATAATCTGTGCACTGCAAGGTTTTCTCTTCACAAATCCTTAAAGTCTTGGCTGTGCTACAGCTTACAAATCATCTCTAATGAGCATAACATGGATTTCACAGCTATTAGAGTAACTGCATCTTCAACTGTTTCCTGGTGAACTACTGAGAAAATTCTTCAGTTTAATAAAGGATATGTCACCTTATGAATATTATTATTTTGTATGAGATTTGAAAGCACATTAGATCCTTTCAGGAAAAACAGACTGTTATTAGAATGAACTGGATATAATTATGACAGTGTGATGTTTGCCAAATCTTACCTTTAGTTACTTCTTTGTAGAGGTATTTTGTCAAAGCATGTGAATTTATCTTAGATTTATGCTTACAGAACACAAACAGCACTTGGCATATTAACATCTGGTTTCTTCTTAGACATGACAGGAAGGATTGAACAGGACTAACAGTGCTTTGTAAAATCTATCCCGAATAATTCCAATCTTTGATGCACACAGGGTGGCTGATAGATAGTTAAGTATTAATTCCCATAAATAAATTTATTTCTTAGGAATTTCTGCTTCCAACAACTTTCTGAACTGATTACTTTGTGCAATTCTAAACAGTCCTTACACAGTAGATCCTGTGTGCAGTGAATCTTTTATTGAACTCTGACATCTGTTCTAAGTGGAACCTGGCACATAACACAGAAAATAGCGGGGGAAAAAAAAAAAAAAGGAACCTAATATTCTCGAAATGCATTTGATTTGTAACAACAAAAATGTCCTCATCAAACAAATGACTTGGTTATTAAATAACTGCAACTGATATGCAGCAATAAAAAGGGGGAAACTTCAAAGAAGAAATACCAAAAAACATGTTGAAATCTTCTCAATTTTTTTTTCTTTTTTTGTTCTCTGATATTTTAGCACATCTTTCATTTTTAAAGAACATGAATGCCTCCTAAGAAAGAGATTGCTGTGTTTTGAAAGAGGTAGCCTTTTACTTCAGTCTATCTTTAATCTTGCTAAGATAACCCTAGTCATTGCAGAACTACAATTAACATTGACTTAAAAACTCATTATCATCTCACATAAACCAAAGCAATGCAATTAGAGTTTCTATTGTTTGGCAGGAGTAGATACAAATGTGCCCTTCCAAGATACAACTCTAAGAATGGCAAGAGACAATTTGGTTGGCCAGGAAGCATATGTTCAATTGACACTGACGAAGCTCATTTAGCTTTGAGGGTCTGCACACCTACAACACTAAGCAGGATTTTAGTGTATTATTAATAGAATACTTCACTTGAAAGTACCAGGTAATCAACTTAATAACTTTAAATAAACAATCTTAAAGTTGAAATTTGGACAAAACCATAAGGCATGGTTAATTTCCCTTCTTTATTGTTAATCTAGCAGATATACAGAAAGGCAAATGGAAAAATTTCCTTAGAATAAACTTGATGTGTTCATGCAGCCACAGAGATTTTTGCTGATTCAGGGGGGGAAAAAAAAAAAAAATTGGTCAAAATTTTTCAGTATGTACCTATAAAGAGTAAGGTATGGTTCTAATGATAAGCAAGTCAGCTTTTAGCTTTTAAATATTATATTAATTGTTAAACCCAACATTCATATAAGGATAAAACCGTAAAGATTAAAGTGGTAGACTCTTTTGTAACTTATCTCACTAAACAGGTAGGTTCATTTTGACTGAATATACACAATAAAATGATTTGATACATATAGTCGTATGACATTGACCTCAACACAAAGGAAACATTCTCTTTTTCAAATTCAAATGATAAGTAAAATACATTAAATTTCAGAACAGCACTGCAATTCTGAACCATAACAATACTAACACAGTACCAGTACACTAGGAAATTAGCTGAGAAGAAAACTGATATACTGTGTATTAAAAGATTACTCTCATTCCCTTTTTTGTGTTGTAGGAAATCTGACTCCATGTTTCATTTTTTTACTTTTTAATTTTTTTTTAACAGTGCTCAGGTCCCACTGGACTACAATTTTAGCTACATAAACATCAAAATAAATAACATTTTCTCATTTTCTCATCTGTGATCAAATGATTTTAACACATTTTCATGTATCTTCTTTATCTTTTCTTTTCTTTTCTTTTTTTTTTTTTTTTTTTTGCACTCCAGATTGATTTTAATTATTTATTCAAAGATTAAAAATAAGTCTGAGAAAAAAATGTCAACATACTATTTCATGCCAAAACAGTTTAATCTCCATTAAGTTATCAGCCTTGGCAATATTCATAAACACTGGAAAAAAACAACTAAGCACAAAGCTGGCCTTTTTCAGGCCAGTACAAGTACTGATTTATTGTGAAATTAGTCATGATGGGTATTTATTGGGTTTACACGTCAAGATTTTTGGTAGCAGCAGAGTTGCAGGGGGTTCCAAAAGGAACCTGCTTCTGGCAAGAGCTGAGCCATGGGAGACACTGGTCTCTAGGAGAGCAGATTTCAGAAAGGGAAAACTGCTGTGCAACAGCAGCTGAGAGAAAAGAGTGAGAAATATGCGAGAGACACAGCCCAGGTGCAGGAGGGCAGGAGGAACCCTGGGCACATAGCAGCAGCTCCCTGTAACCCAGGAGAGGCCCATGGAGGAGCAGGCCATTCCCCCACAGTCCATGGGCTCTGCAGGGAGCAGATCTCCCCTTGCAGCCATGGAGGATCCTGCTGCTGATGAAACCTAAAGGAGGAACAGGCCACAGATAAGCCCACAGAAGCAGCCTGGGCTGGAGTTGCAGCCTGTGGAGAAAACCCCATGGTGGGACAGGAGGGCTGGGGGAGCTGCTGCCTGGGGGGGAGCTGTGGGGAGCAGTGCCTGACAGGTGGGCTGTGCTGGGGCAGTGCTGGAAGAGCGGCAGCCTGTGGGAAGAACACACAGGTCAGCTCTAGAAGGACAGGATGACATCTCTCAGGAGGGACTTCAGGTGTCAAGGAGCAGTGTGACCATTAAGGAGAGGCAGAGACAAAGCGTCATGGACTGACCAGAGCTGTCATTCCCTGTTCCCCTGCACCACTTGTGAGGAGAAAGATGGATGAAGGGAAAGCCTACTTAGTTTGAGGTAGTTCTCACTACTCTACTCTGTTAGTAATTGGCAATAAATCATATTTATTTCTCTTATGTTGAGCCTCTTTTGCCCTTGGTGTTTGTCACGGGTTACTTAGATTTACCTATGACCATGACAGGGGGGAGCCACCCCTTAGGGCCCCTGGGGCCCGGAAAGGAAAGGGAAAAGGGAAATGGAATAAAAACAGCAGCAGTCTAAGGAGGAAAAACTTATTTTACTAAATATGATATTGGAATACAAGATAACACAATATAATATAATATAATTGAGGCTAAGAAATCGAACGAAACAGAGAGAGAGAGTCCCCGAAAACCTACTGTGAACTCTAGGCGACACGGCTGGAACGCTTCCCACTCTCCAAGAGTCCGAAAGAGAGCACTCCAGCCTGGGAACAAGATTATATAGGTCCCGTGACTCATCCCTGACCGTGTTGTTCTCTGGGATATGTAGTCTTCTTCTGTGGACTGCACATTCGATAAAAGTATCCATGCTTTACATGATGTTATGATGTGGAATACTGATAGCAAAATTACAAAATTACAAAACCATGACAGTGTTAACTGGTGAGTGATCTCACCCCTTATCTCAACCCATGAGTTTTTCTTCATAATTTTCCCCATCTTCCAATAATGGAGACCAAGAGTGGTGTAGTAGTGCCTTAGCTGCCCAATTGTGTTGTAGGAGGTGATTATGTTTTTGCATAAAAAGTAGAAAGTTGTACCAAAAAGACATAGCTCAGAGCCCTTGATACAGGATAAGTTTTTCTTTGCATTTAAAGAACATATTATGCACAATCTTAAGAGATAAAAGGAGAGTCTGGCTGGTGTGTTAATCTGTGTACTCTCCTCCCTCGATCACTGGGAGGAGGGCAGGTGACCAAAAGTAAAGGCTGTAAGACATACATCTGCACCCAGAGCTGCACAAGAGAAAGGAAAGTTATCTGACAGATGTACAAAGGGAAAATACTGGTTTGATAACTATCCTATGGATTCTGCTTACTTGAACAAACAGAGAGAGATGGACTTTGTGAACTACCTACAGGATGTGTGTGTGAAGAATGTGAACCTGGAAGCGGGAGGGACTCGGCATCAAAAAGTAGGAGATATCATTTTTCTTACAGCAGGTGCTTCTGCTTGCAGAACTCCTGCCATTGCATAATGAAACAATACACTGTTCACAGAGATCGCTGTCTATCCATAAGTTTTTGGCAGGTGGCTGTTTCCTGAGGTGTTAAACCACCACAGGAGATCAGGTGTTTGTTGCTGTTATGTTCAACTGCTTGCTGATTGGCCATAGCATCCGTATAGGCTCCACAGTGCAAAACCTTGTTGTTGTAACTGGGTTTGTTGGACTCCATCTATTAAATAGAAACAGCATGAAGAATTCTAAAATTTATAACTCAGGCTGGACAGAAATTAGAATTGTCTTAATCTTTCATTCTTATCTGAACCATTTTGAAAACACAATATAGGAATGGTCATGAAGACAAACAAGGAGCAAAACATGGATGGATCGTCCCTGGGTTTCATTTCATTTTATTCTTTATTCCTAGTTATGCAATGAGCCATGATCAGTATTTCAGAGTTCAGTGTTTTTCTTTTAAATATATAATTTAATCAGAGGTACATGTAAGTAATTTTCTTCCCAGAAGGGGATGAATTTCAGTGCTACTATTAACCAGTGTAACATACAGTGTCAGGTCTTTGGAATATACTAAGATGTTGTTATGATCTAGAAGCTAAAACATTCCAATTTTTCAGGAAAAACAAACAAATAAATAAATACATAAATAAATAAATAAAAAGAAGCAAAAATTCTTTCCAATTTGTGAAATAGGAAAGTCTAGGTTGTTTGTTTGTTTTTTTTTAATCTAAGCATTTTAAAAGAAGTCTTGATTTTTTAAATTGAATTTTATTATTGTGTAGTTAAATAAAGTAAAGCAAACTTCTCATTTTTACTAGCTTTTCACTAGGGCTCTGTAAACACTGACTGATTTAAATGTAACATTTGTAGTCTTTGCCAAAATAATATGGAACTTTTGCCATTGTTTGGCTGTTTGATAAGGCACACTTACTTCCTACCATTACAGCATAGTGTAATGATGCTTAAAGCTTTTGTACCCAGAAAGTTCTCCCTCACATTTAGAAATTATTTGCACTACTAATACTGTTTGATTCCAAAATTCAGTATAATTTAGGTTTCTGGCTCCCTTGATTATGATTACATGCCTTGGACCTGATGGACTAAGGATTCAATCAGTGTTATGAGAACATTGTATTTCTACATCTATGACTCTCAACCATTAAAGAATATAAAGGTTATAGATGGTTATTTGTAGTATCGGTGCACTGATAAATTAAGAAGTATTTTGTCATCTTATCTGGTTAGGAAATATAAAAAATATGAGATTAGACATTGACTCACTGGTAAAGTTCGTCTTAGATCTCAAATAAAATAAATGTGTTCTTTAAAAATAATTTTTGTCCTTCAGAAAAGACAAAGGGGTGAGTGTCCAGATTCAGTCAGATAGCAGGTTCTTCCACGCCTGAGGAAGCTGAGGAGGTGATGCAGATTCCTTATTGAAAAGTTGTAAGAAATAATGAAAAATGCACATTAGAGAAGTTTTGAAAACAGAGGAACTGCAAAAGCAGCACTCCCTGAAATTTTATTTGAGGTTTGAATTACAGCCTAGGTAGAGTTGTAAAATAAAACTGCACTGTGTCTTGAAAGGTAGGTAACTTCTGTGCTGAAACCCAGAGGACTCAATAGGACTCAAATATATATTTACATAAGTTAATCAGAAAGAGACTGTATCATTATAGAAATATATTTATCTCATACAAAATTGTTCAATATTTAAATCTGACAGAAGTTATGCCAAATGTGCAGTTAGTCTCTTACTACCTAGAATACATCGTATGAAGTTGTATTATTTATCCTTTAAATTATCTTTAATGTTAAAAATAACCTAGATGTCTATTATTTGCTCAGTGCTCCTTGAAGTATTCTTCCCATGTTTTCAAGGAGTTTCTTTTTCCTAATGGAACTTAGGACTAGATTTTTTTTCTTTGTGATATCAATATTACTTTCATTCAACAAAAATGTGTATATATATATTATATACACATATGCATTAAAAATTATATACATTAAAAAATGCAAGATTATTTTTTAAAATACATTTTCAAACAATACTATAATAGGAGTAAATCTGAGAAGTTTTTAGTCCCATACATTGCCAACTGCTTTGTATGCTTTTTCTGATTTATTTCTCAAAGATAATGCATGATTAGTCTTACATTTTATTCTTTGTTCTCTTTTATTCTAGGCTTTTTGATCTCTCTCAATTATTTCATCTAAAACAGGAGGCATTCCACATCTGTGATATACTTAGCATAATGATTTCGTATTCTTTGTGAGATGCAGAAAGTTCATCTTGTACTTCCTTGGAAGTAACCACTTTTCTCCCACATGACCAAACCATCAATAAATAAAAATGACCTTTTCTGCTCAGCTAAGATTTAATGAAAGCAAAATATTCAGTCTACAAAGACTCAGACAAAACCCTATGATCTACAGTATGCTTTGCACTTGTAATTTTCATGACAGAATTGATTGGTTATGAGACATATTATATCTGTGAAGAGGAAAGTTTTTTTCTTAGAAGTCCTCTTTTCCTCTATCCCTTAAAAATAAATAAATAAATGAAAATGCTAAGCTCCCAGTAAATCAGTCAGACAACTGATTTCATTGGTTAGTCAGGGTGAAAATGACAATTTTTAAACTTTATTGTGAATTAATGATGAAAATCTTCTAACACAAAAGCTTCTATATACTAAAAGCTCCACAATGTCTACTGGAAATAAAGTTATGATTAATATTAAGAACAACAATAAAATCCTGCCTAGAAATTATATTATCATCTCTATTTTAATATATGAACAAATTAATAGCAAGTCAAGATAACTTTAAAACAATCTTTTTATAAGCAAGCAATGCATTTATGAAGATCTGCTACTGTAGTGGATCTGAGAGCATTACCATATTAAATCAGATACTATTGCCTCAGGAAAGAGTATGTTAGTGTTATCTATGACTTTTTAAACTAAGTGACATTCTGATTTACATGGTATACAGCTTTGTAGTAATTCTGGCTTAGTTAGGGCCTTATCCTGTTTCCATTAAAGGCTGCTTAATCTCTTACAGGAAGCTTAAAGGAATATGGATGAAGTTGCAAGTACTACGATAAAACTGCAAGGTAGAACATTTTAATTCAGAACAAATCTGAAATATGGTTTACTCTCTGATGAAGTCCCACTTCCTACTCAAATACAGCATGATAACTACTTGTTTTTAGTACTTTACTAGGTCTTACACCACATAGAAACACTCTGGCTTTCTTAAGAATATTGAGCTCCTCCGATCAATCACAGCTGATTCTGGAGTTATATCTCAGTAATGGTATTATTGACCTCATTTCTCCTAGATTTTGATGGGATGAACAAAATCCCACCTCCACAGCTATATTAATTTGAAAAGGCTGAAATGAAATTGCTTAGCTTCAATGTGAATAGAAAGATCTATCAAATATGAAAGAACAATACTTTTTTATACTTATTTACCATGGTGAAAAAAAAATGTTATACTCATTAAAACCTTAAGAGAAAGAAAATAAAGAAACACGGAGGAAAAAGAAGATTCTTTTAATGTTATAGTACAAATAACAGCTTATTTACATATGTGCTTTTAAGTAATAAATGAATTAAAAAGATATAGGAAACTTTTTCTTTTATTATTGTTATTATTATTATTATTATTATTATTTAATAGAGTACCAGGAATGTTCTGACTTTGACTTAAAATTTATGATTTATATTTTGTCTTAAATTTCTTCCTTTTAAATGCTCTTTTGTTAATTTTCTTTATTTTTGTTGCTTAGTGAATTAACTCTGCCAAGATAGTCAGAGAGAGTAGAGAGATATGCTCAGAACACACTTGAGAGGAATAATTCATAACTCATTTGAACCACTGGAGCTCATAATAATGTCTTTCAATTCATTGTTTAGGAATAAAAAAAAGATCTGTTTTGTTGTGAAAGCCTTCTCATCAGATTATTAATGAGAACTTCCATAAGGAGAGCAATCAAAAACTTTTAAGGATGTAATACTTACATTTCAAATATTCTCTTCTGGTTTTGCTAAGCCAGTCTCTTAATTACTTTATTTTTCATTGTTTCAAATGATGAAGACATGCTAAAATTGTGGGATTCATAACATTTTATAATTTTTAATCTTTTTTTTTTCTTTAACATTTTAAATCAGTATCATGTTCCATGTAATTTATACAGAGATACGTAAAAAGGAATAAAAATTGAATAAGAGTATGACAGTCAGAACTCAAAATTCATATGACTTCTACAGATGTCATAGAATCATAGAATTACTCAGGTTGGAAAAGACCTCAAAAATCATCAAGTCCGACCACAGACTAACCATAGTACCCTAACTCTAGCAACTCTCTGATAAATCATATCTCCACGTCCAAACGTCATCGACTGCCTTGCTTTCATCTACCAAGTGGGTCACCTTGTCACAGAATGAAATCAGATTTGTCAGCCAGGATCTACCATTCATAAACCCTTGCTGACTAGGCCTGATCCCCTGGCTGACCTTTAGCTGATCCGTGATGATTCCCAAGATTATCCTTTCCATAACCTTCCTGGGCACCGAGGTGAGACTGATGGCCTTGTAAGACAATACATGCTTTTTTCTCTAACAGAGGTGTTCTAACTTTTTTTTTTTTTTTTTTTTTTTTTTTTTGTAGTAAGAGGGACTTTCCTTTTCCTTTTCCTTTGATGCTTATTACTGCCAATATTTTACTCCTTTCTTGGAATACATTTTCTTTATTTTACTGAAACAGTACTTCCTGAAGACTACTAAACAAACAAACAACAAGAAAAACCAAACCTTAATGATATCCTCAGTAGGAAACGTAGTACAAATTTCCCTACTAACTTGACCCTCAAAATCAAGTAGACAGAAAGTAGACAAAGCAAGGCCTTTGACATGGTCCCCCATCACATCCTCATCTCCAAATTGGAGGGAGGTGGATTTGATGGGTGGACAACTAGATGGATAAGCAATTGGTTGAAAGGCCGCAGACAGAGGGTGGTGGTCAATGGCTCTATGTCCAGGTGGAGGCCGGTATCAAGCGGCGTCCCTCAAGGGTCTGTCTTGGGACCGGTGCTCTTTAACATCTTTATTAATGACATCGATGAGGGAATGGAGTGCACCCTCAGCAAGTTTGCTGACGACACCAAGCTGAGTGGTGCAGTCGATACGGTGGAGGGAACAGATGCCATTCAGAGGGACCTTGACAGGCTGGAAAGCTGGGCTCGGGTGAACCTAATGAGGTTCAACACGGCAAAGTGCAAGGTTTTGCACTTGGGCCGGAAGAACCCCAGGCACCTGTACAGGCTGGGAGGAGTTGTCCTTGAGAGCAGCTCGGCTGAAAAAGACCTAGGGGTCCTGATAGATGAGAAACTTAACATGAGCCAGCAGTGCGCTCTGGCAGCCCGGAAAGCAAATGGGATCCTGGGCTCCATCAGGAGAGGGGTGGTCAGCAGGGATAGGGAGGTGATCGTCCCTCTCTACTCTGCTCTTGTGAGGCCCCATCTGGAGTACTGTGTCCAGGTGTGGAGCCCTCAGTACAAAAAAGATATGGAAATTTTGGAAAGGGTCCAGAGGAGGGCCACAAAGATGATCAGGGGGCTGGAGCACCTCCCCTATGAGGACAGGCTGAGGGAGTTGGGTTTGTTCAGCCTGGAGAAGAGAAGGTTGCGAGGTGACCTCATTGCAGCCTTTCAATACCTGAAGGGAACTTACTCCCAGGAGGGGAGTAAACTCTTCGAAAGGGCTGATAATAGCAGGACTAGGGGAAATGGTTTTAAGTTGAAGGAGGGAAGATTTAGGTTGGATGTTAGGGGAAAGTTCTTTACTAGAAGGGTGGTTAGGTCCTGGAACAGGCTGCCCAGTGAGGTTGTGGATGCCCCGTCCTTGGAGGTGTTCAAGACCAGGTTGGACGGGGCCCTGGGCAACCTGATCTAGTAAATGTGTATGTTTGGTGGCCCTGCCAGGCAGGGGGGTTGGAACTACATGATCCTTGAGGTCCCTTCCAACCCGGGTAATTCTGTGATTCTGTGATTCTGTGATTCTGTGAATGAATTCCAAAAACTTCTGTAAACTCAGCATATTTTGACTTTTGTAAGTATATTAATGTTCATTTTGGCTATTTGTAGAGAATGACCAGTTAAACAACATTGTTCCTTCATCAGATAGATAAATTTTTCTTTTAAATACCATGATTTTATCAGGTGCATATAGTTGGCTTTGCTAAATGTTCTTCAAACATTCTGCTTAAAACATACACAGTGAAATAAAATATTTTTTAGAAATACCAAGAAATTTACCATGTGATAATTGTTTTTATACTTATGAAACAGATATGCACATCTCTTCTGATGACTTATGAAAATTTGTCACACCTCGGATTTTCAGAACAAAAAAAAACATTTTGAAAGCTATATATGTCTAAAGCTATATATGTATATATACATAAGCCTTCATATATATATATATCTCATTTGAAAAACAATAATAATAAAACATTTTCATAGAAACAAGCAAACAAACAAACAAAAACTTGTTATAAAGTTGGTTAAAATGATTGTTATTTGTTGATTTATTGTTTCAATTTCCAAAACAAAAATGAAAATAAAAACATAACAAATTATGTCTTAAGGAAAAGGAAGAAACAACATTTCTTCAAATTTTAATAGGAACTTCAGTCAATTTTTTCTTACAGAAAAAGTAATAGAAGTTTAGCAAAATGCCTGTGACAATTCAAATGAGCAAATGAATGATAATAGATTTGGATAAGTTTCTAATGGGCATATCAGAGTCATGCCTTTAAGATATTAGATAAGAATAATAAAATCTAGATAATGTACTACTGTGCATTTACAGAGGAGTCAAATTAAAGAAATGGAAAGAAAAAATGTTTCAGTTTTGGTGCTTTTGTAATGTAATGTAATTATTTGCCCAGACTGAATCTGAGAAGAAGCCATGTCTACATAAACTTTGAAAGAGCATTATTTATTACCTGAGATAAATGCTGATGCTGTTATCTTTCGAGTTACACAGAAGGAAGAAAGAGGCAATGCTTGTTTCTGTTGCAGCATAAGGACACAATAGGGGAATGCTTATTGAAGCAGTACAATGAGGATGGAATAGATAAAACAAACAAATGATTTTACAAAGAACTAAGGAAACAATGTGATGAAGTGTATTAGCAGTGTTGTCATAAGAATTACATACGTGATTAAGATATTTAGGACATATGAAAGGGCAGGAGTTAGAGGGCTATGGGAAAAAATGTAGAAATAGGACTTTTTAAAGGATATTCATTTTGCTAAGAGTGTGTGAATATGGAAGACAGCAAAATGAAATCAAAACATATTTTTCCCTCTGAGGAGACAATGTAAAATACATCTCATGGATCAATAAATTCATATAAGCTAAAGAATGCTATCATATTGCATTTGTGAGTAATCTGTAGTGACATTTACAAATATTTACTACTCTCAAATGAGTAGTTATTGCTTATTTTCTTATACATTATTCATACATGTCTATATTCAAATTAATGCAACTAACCACCTAGACTTTGTTAGAGCAACACCAGTTTACAGCCTCTTCATGAGTGGTATTAGGATGGATTCTGACAAAAATATATTAATGTAATCATTATCAATTTAGAAACACATTTTTCTGAAAATATCTCCAGAGGGTATGTCCTTGTCCTTTTCTTTACCCAGTCTGATATAAAGATGACACTTCTTTTGTGGGCAGAGGGAGAATTTGTGCTTAAGAAATACCAGTGGGAAAAATGTTGTGGATAGATGGAGGTGGGTATTTTCTGTTTTCAGAGCCTCAATTGATATACGTTGCAGGGACTCTTTTGACTTTGGACACTGGACATTACTTAAGAAACTTTTCATTTTATAATGAATATAAACAGCAGTAGACTCAGCATCTGAAAAGACAGGAATCAAAAGACATATCATTCATTTTATTTACCAGTTCCAGAATCACTGATGTTTGGAAATGCACTAGTTTGTGGGTTGGTAAAGTCTAGCTTTTTATTAGGAAGGAAATAAGCTTATCCACCAATACTATGAAATAGGAGTAAGCAAAACTCTTCATTTGTCCAATTTTCCTTTGAAAGTTTATTCTCTATACAGTCTTCCAATTGGATTCTGATTTCCCATGTAGTGGTGTTAAATTCAATGGAGTCACCTCCAGTGAATATCAGCACAGGTGAAATCTTGATGTTACTCTTTCCTGCATTTCAAGTTTTTTAGCCTCTGTTTTGCATCAAAATATGAAACATATTTGATTTTTTTATTATAATGCAGATTTTGTTCATATTTCTGAAACAAAATTCAAAATAATTTGAATAAAAATTATCTTGAGAAATGTCCTGCCATATAGTTTTCTAACTGATATTACTCTGAAAGTGGAAAATGGACAATTATAATCCAAAAAGTTTTAGAATACAATGAGAAAGAATAATTATTTCAGCTGTTTGTAATGTACACAAGTTTTATTTTCATTACATCAAATAACATGGATTATTAATTAAGAATAGAGAATTTGCAACAACCTAGGTTTCTAGATGATTCAAAATTTACCTTTTTATAGAATCTCCATGATTTGGGACAAATAAAAATAACAGGTGATCATAAGGTTTTTCCAGTTAACATACTGATAAGAAATACTAAAAATTATGACTAGAATATGTCTGAAAAGCACGTATGTTGATGAGCATTCAACAGAAATTACAAAAATGAAATCTATCATGAACTTAAGGAAGAGAGCAGACATCTCCCAAACATTAAAAAAAAAAAAAAAAAAGATACAAAAATAATTTCAATTTATTTCTTAAGGCTGTACCTTGTATATCCTTTGAAGCACTATATGAAGGCTTATTACATGTCCATGTTATCAGTGAGCAGAGTATTATTTACAAACTGTGCAGGCCTACATATGTGTTTATATTTCTTGTTCTTTTTCTTGTTCAAAACAAGTTGTCAGTGTTCTACAAATAAAATGTAATCTATATAAGACTAGCATTATTTTCCTTTTTAATACACCTTCGTGGAATTTTTCTTGATAGACACACTAAATTCTTCTGGGGTGTTGATATTTCTAAGATTGATAGACTTACTAGATTCAAGCAATAGTTACTCTCCCCTAGGGCTATTTAACTTCTGTTGAGGGCTCTCTATTCTCACTTTAAATATTTTATGTCTGCACATAATGAATACAGATTAAGTGTTGTGTTGTGTTTCATGCTAAACCAATGAATACTAAAAGGAAAAACACTCAGTCATACTGATTTCTTACACTGGTAGTTTTAAGAAATATATCTTTCTCTGAGTGTATCCTAATTTTTGAATGAAAGCAAGGAAGCCATTATATAAAATAAGAACTACATGAGTGAGAGGGGAAAAAAAAATAAAAATAAAAATAAATAAAAAATAAATAAAAAGAAGGAAACTTTCTTCAAATCTTTATCCCTTGGTAGTGAGAATATACTCAGTATACTAAATTACCTAGTACTCAATTAAAAACAACAACAAAAACAACAGCAATGAACAAAAAGATCCTATACTTGCTTTACAAACAACCAATCTCCATTATCAAATGATTAGATATGATATAGTAAACTATATACTATAATACTAGAAAAACTAGAAGACATCAGCTTGTTATAAGGGGCTATGGTTTCATAGATTGTAGAAATTCCTGGGTAAAATAATTATACCAATTTTATTTTAGATTATAGTGCATTTTCTTATCTATACAAAGAAATCCAGTGTTGAAAAGCACACAAAAATAAGTCTGTAAACCTAAGCTTTACAAATAATGATTCATATAAGGAGTTTGTAGTGCAACAGAAATGTAGAAGGATGGAAGCTGACTCATAAACACCAGAGGCACAAGCACTAATAGTCCCTTAATAAACTGAATATTGTGTCAACTTGCTTGAACTGGGCAACAAAAACTGCAGTAACGACTTTTCTCTAATTAACCTATGCAAATGAACAGTGAAGTTATATTAACATTCTTGCATAGACACAGCAAGAGTGGACTGATGTTTTCATCCAAACCTTTGACTGGGCAGAATCTGCATACTGTGATTGGGTAAATTTTCATAATCCTCTTAAGAATATTACAGAAGGTCTTGGACAAACTGCCTGTAAGGAAGAGAATTTAAATCCCTAGGTAATATTTGCTTCATTCAAGGAGCATGGGAAAATCCTTTTTATTTTTAAATCCATAACAGGATTTCACATTATGTGAGCCTATAAAGGATGGACAATTTATTTATAAAATAATTTAGATAAATATTAATTTAAAGGTCTCTCTTTTTAAGTAGATCAATTTAAGCACTTTTATACAATATCCTGACATCACTTGTTATTAAAACTAGGATCTTCTAAGGCAGGCTTTATCACGCAGTTCTTGAGTTACTTGATTTATGGAAGAAATGGGCCAAAAATATGATGAGTCAGGAAAAGGTGTTTTATCATGTGGTTATCTAACCAAATCACCTTGTGTTTTCATAAGTTAATCCTGTGTTATAAGCGGGAATCTAGTTCACTTCAGAAACTGCCATTAGACATAAGCTCATGGAACTTTTTTTTCATAAAAAATGCTTACATACAGGTGAAATAAGTGTTTGTTACTAAGTATATTAAATAGATATTTGTAAATGAACAGCATTATAAAGTGAGAATATTACAGTGTATAATCTTTCAGATATTAGAATATAAACCAGAGAAGAAAATTCAGCTCTTATTTTGGTTTTCCCAAATTCAGGTAGTAGGAAACCTGATATATGAAAATCTACCTTTCTTTACTATAAAATACAAAAATACTCAGTGAGCATTTCAAATGCAGTTCGGACAAGACAATGTCCAATTACAGTCGATGTAGCCTACCTGGACTTCACTAAGGCCTTTGACACTGACCCCCATAACATTCTCATGGAGAAGCTGGCTGCCCATGGTCTGGATGGGCGTACTCTCCGCTGGGTGAAGCACTGGCTGGATGGCTGGGCCCAGACAGTCGTGGTCAATGGAGTGGAATCCAGATGGTTGCTGGTCATGAGCAGTGTCTCCAATGGCTCAGTGCTGGGGCTGCTTCTGTTTAACATCTTCACTGATGATCTGGATGAGGGGGTTGAGTGCACCCTCAGTAAGTTTGCAGATGACACTAAGTTGGGAGGGAGTGTTGATCTGCCTGAGGGAAGAAGGGGACTAAAGAGGGACCTGGATAGACTGGATCGATGGACCAAGGTTAATGGCATGAATTTCAGTAGGACCAAGTGTTGGGTCCTGCAACAACCCCAGGCTTCGGGAGGTGTGGCTGGAAAGCTGCCTGATGGAAAGGGACCTCAGTGTGCTGATGGACAGCTGGCTGAATAGGAGCCAGCAGTGTGCCTAGGCGGCCAAGAAGGCCAATGGCATCCTGGCTTGTATTAGGAGTGGTGTGGTGAGCAGGACTAGGGAATTCATCCTGCTCCTGTACTCGGCATTGGTGAGGCCTCACCTCAAGTACTGTGTTCAGTTTTGGGCACCTCAGCACAGGAAAGACATGGAGGTACTGTAGCAGGTCCAGAGAAGGGCAACGAGGCTTGTGAAGGGCTTGGAGAATCAACCCTATGAGGAGATCTGGGTCTGTTTAGTCTGGGGAAAAGGAGGCTGAGGGGAGACCTTATTGCTCCCTTCCAGTATCTGAAAGGTGCTGACAGTGAGAGTGGGGCAATTCTCTTCTCACTGGTGACAAGTGACAGGACGAGGGGAAATGGCCTCAAGTTGCGCCAAGATAAGTTTAGGTGGATATTAGGAAATACTTATTTACAGAAAGGGTAGTTAAGTACTGGAATAGGCTCCCCAGGGAGGTGGTTGAATCACCATCCCCAAATGTGTTTAAGAGCCGTTTGGATGTGGTGCTCAGGGATATGATTTATCAGAGGGTTGCTAGAGTTAGGGTACTATGGTTAGGCTGTGGTTGGACTTGATGATTTTTGAGGTCTTTTCCAACCTGAGTAATTCTATGATTCTATGATCCAACTTATATTATTACAATCCACTTTTCCTGTGTCTTCCAGAGGTTGCAAACAAATTTGCTGCAAAATGTTCACTGCCTCTGGTTTATCTCCTCATGACAACATTTTGACAGATTAATATGAATTTTTTTTCTCTGTGTGTACATACCAAGTGTATATGAAATAAATGGTACATGTATCCAGTAATGTGTTATTATCAGAAGGATATTTGTTAAGACAAGTATGACATCAGTCCCAAATATAATAAGAACTAGCAGTTTTAAATGTTAACATTCTCAGAAAGCATATTCACTCAAAAAGCATATTCAGTGTAATACCTGTAAGTTGTACCTCCACGGAATCTTTATTTTTTTCTCCTTAGCTGTTTATTTTACCAGACATTTCCAGATTCTATTAGAATAATAGAAGAATAATAGTTTGTGGGCATTTCATTACTCTTTATAAAACCCTAGTTGTCTCCTAAATATGAGTTTATATATTCAATTTAGGAAATAGTCTTGCTCTAAAATTTTCAGAGATAAAAATGCTTCATGAGTCACATCACAGGCTGCTTAACCACCAATATGTTGAATTTAGAAAACAAGTTGACATTATATATAATAGCTGTTGTGGGGCTTATATGAATAATTTGTGAGACAGTTTGATATTTACTAGATTTTAAATGATAAAATAGAATAATTTCTAATAGGATCTAGGAAAATATTTAATATTGTAGTAGTGGACAGAAAAGCAACAGTTTAAATATAATAAGTGGACGACAATGCACACATTGTGAAGTAAAAATGATCAGGAGTTAAAACCTTAGAATGCCTATAAGCTGAAAGACAGTGTTCCAGTAAATACATTCCTTATTTCTATGGATTATACCTGGAAGATGTCTGTACGCAATCAGGTTTTTGCAACTTGAATGATGCATTCCTCTGCCTTCAAATCTGTCATTACCTTCAGCCTCACAAAACTTTCCAGCCATGCAATCCTTCCTGTCACTATCATCTTCTTTTCTTCCTCCCAGCTCACCACCATTTGTTAGATCTTGTCTTTTTTCCTTCCATATCTCCATAAGCTGCTTGTTCATCCACTCCAAAGCCAAAAGTCTGTCCAAGCACTTATCTTTTTACTCCTGACCATTACAGTCTCTTCCTAGCTGAACTCCCTGATACACATCTTCCCTCTTTTCAAACCATTAAAAATGCTACTAGCAAAGGCACTTTCTGACTTCTGTTTTGATCAGATTTGGCCTTTTCTTATATCTCCAGCACTCTTCACAGGTTATGTCATGTTCAGGATCCTCATTTCATATTTTTTAAGCTTTGAGTAATTTATAGCTGATGCACAGTTTTTCAGTGTTGTCTCTCTGTATCTTATTTGTACTTGTGCATGCTGCTCGTATCCTTTTATTATTTGATTTTAGATCTTTGTTTTCTCTTTTTCTTTTCACTCTACCATGCTTATGCTTTTTTCCTTTAAAGGAAAGTTTCTTTCTCCAGTACAGTGTACAGATGTAAAATCCTTAAGAGAAATATTGATTGTTACTAGTAATACAATATAACAAATTCTAATCAACAGTCACAATTGAGGTGATTAGTGGATGAGGGAGGTTTAGTGTGTGTTGTTTATCTTGACCCCAGTAAAGCTTTTTACACTCTCCAGTAACCTTACAATAGACAAAATATTGAAATTAGGGCTAGATTAACAGACAAGCCAGTGAACTGAAACTGATGAGTGCATCAAGTCCAGCTGGTGGCCTGTATCTTGTGGAATACTCCAGTGGCCAATACTGAGGCTCATACTTTTTAATGTCTTCACTCATGTCTTAGAAAATGGAACAGAGTATACCCTCCGAAAGTCTGCCAATAATACAAAGCTAGTGATGGTGGTTGGTAGACCAGATGTGTGTTGCCATTCAGAGGGGCTTTGAGAGGATGATGAAAAGGGCTGAAAGATACCTCATCAAGTTCAGCAAAGGAAGATGCCAAGTCATCATCCTGCAGAGGAATGTCCCCTGGCACCTACCTATATACAAGAGGTGGTCCCTACTGGAGGGCATTCAGCAAAGTGACTGGAGCATATGTCATATGTTTTTTCTCTTTCTTTTTTCTTTTTTCTTTTTCTTTTTTCTTTTTTTTTTTTTTCTTTTTTTAACACGAGGGTGGTTAAACAGGAACAAATTGCCCAGTGAAGTTATGTAGATTTCATCCTTGAAGATATTTAATATTTCATTTGTCAGTCTGCTAGAGTTCATCCCCAGCGGTACCTTCAAATCACAAACATTTTCTTTCTTTCTGTGTGAAATTTGCCTCTATATTTTCCATCAAATCTGATTCATTCTATTTTTGTTTAGTTGGCTATTATTTATCTCCCTGACTGTCTACTGAGTTTAAAAGTTAATTTGAAAGAATAATCAACTAGCTAGACTTCTAGCTAGCTGGTTTTGAAAAACATTAAACATGTTCTTAAAATTTAAGTTCTCAGGGCATTGTAATTCCTGTACCAGTTAATAATTGTAGCAGTTCTTCCTGGCAAGTACAAGCAAGCCTTAATGTTGGCTTTGGTTTCTTCTCTAGGCTTTTCCAGCACAAATATTATTTCTAACATCCAAGCAATCAAGCATTAGTAAAACTGTCAGCACTTGTTAAACCATAGGCCCTTTGCCATTATATTTTTTAGACTTATTTAATTTTTTAGTTTGTTTATTTGTTGTGGGGTTTTTTTGCTTGTTTTTATTTTTATTTTATTTTTCAAATCTTTATTATTTTTGCCAACACAAGCACACTACAGTGCTATGGTTTTTAGATGAACAATCTTCATATTTTATACTGCATTTAATTTAAGCATGAAATCCTTCTCAGTAATTGAAGGCAGTACTGAGATGCCTAATGCTACATCTTATGGGGAAGAAAATGATAACTAAAAATAAAGTATGACAGTCTAGATTCAAAAGCTGAAATCTGCTCTGCAAAACCAGAACTAGAGGAAAATAATTGTAATTTTCATACCCACTAGGGGAAAAATATTGTAGTTCATTTAGCTCTCGTAAAGATCTTTGTCCAGTCCTGCAGTGTTAAGAGAAACACGCAAGTGAGAGACCAAGCTTAATTAGCCTTTCTCTGTCACCCCTTCACTTGCAAGCTCATGGATGTCTAGACCAGTTGTGTTTTCTTGTTCTGAGTTGTAGCAGGACAGTTTGTGAGACAAGCACCCCACTATGCCCAAGAGCCACTGGTGACCCTGCTTTTTCACTCTGGAAAATCAAACATTGAATTTGAGTGAGATAAACTATTTCATATTTTACTATTAATCTACAGTAGCAGAAAGTGAGGAGGATATGTTTACTCTGATTATACTGTAACAGAGCAGTATATTATGGTAAACCACATGTGTAAGTAGCCAGAGAAAATGTATGCAAGATTGTTTCTCACGTTATATCTTAATTCCTGCTTGTACTAACTCCTATTTGAACTCTCCCTCATTCAACTGATAATTCTGTCAACAATTAAACCACAGAGCTAGATTTTCCTTATAAACTGACAGTGCAACTTTTTAAAAGATGTTTCTGTTTATAAAATCTATTTTTTATAAATCATCTCAGAAGAATTAGATAATCTGTATTACAGTAGGTGTTGCAGTTTCCTTCACGGCTTCCTACACATCTAAGATGTAAAAATTTCAGTCAAGGCTCTTAGCATATGGTTTTACTCTTTGCTGCATAATGAGATTACAGTCATAAAAATGAAGTAGTATTTTAAAAATGTAGAAAGTTTTATTTGTATATCTCAATTTTATTCTTGGATCTCTTAAACTAGAAAACATTGTTGTTCAATTTTACATAAACTGGTCTTACAAATGATGGTTAACATTTCCCCAGTGAAAAAATAATGTCTGTAATACAGCAAAATTAGTTTTCCCTACACAGAAGAAGATGGCAATGTGAAAGGATCTTTTTCATATGACACGCATAATTATATGTGATTGCTACAACCTCTAGCTATCTGTTTTCTGATTTGTTATAATATATATGAATAAGATGTGCTGTATTCTCATAATTAAAAAAAAAAAGTGTAAAATAATTTCACATTGCAATAACTAATGTAATATATATATATGTACATATACTTAAAACTAACTGCTCAGGCAATTGCTTGGAAATGTATTAGAGACTTTTAGATATATATTTGATAGAGGAACATATGGGAAGTACTTTGAGTAAATGTAGAGGGCGAGGATTACAACACTAGTTACAAGGTTAGAGTCAGTCCCTTGAGAAATGATTTACCAGAGATTAATATTTTTCTTTAATCATATAATGAAAGTATCAACATGTCTACATATGTGGGATCACTTCATGTAAAAAGGCAGGTCTTTACATAAGCAAACAAACAAAACCCTGCCTTGTAGACCAGATCTAAACACAGTGGCCTCTTTTTTGCAGGTCTTGAATACTTTTTCTTCCTCTGAAATGAACCAGCGCCAACATTTACAGAAGTCATACTGATTGCCACCTAATTATAGGCACATATGTGAGAACATTGGCTTTCATGTTTTTCAAGCAACAGAATGCAGGCTGAACTTCTAACCTTTTCTTTTTTTTTTTTTTTTTTTTTTCCTCTGGCAGCTACAATCAACAAATAAATGACATTGTGATATGTGAAAATGTACATAGGCAGACACGACATCATCTGTGAACATCAGGTTCATTTGTAAGAGCTAGGATCTGAAGAGAAGGAAGACAAAACAGAAATATTGGTAGACTAGTACTCATATTTAAAGTTGCTATTTATTCTTCTTTTAGCTCAAATCTATGCTGCAAAAACAGGACAAATACTTGAAATATATCCAGGAGTACAGAGTGTGTTTTTCATAGGAGGAATGGGAAAGCAGGAAACAACAGTAACATTTGCCATTTCTTTAGATATACCTGGAGCATGTATGGGTAAGATGGAAAAGGAGATTTTCAGAAAAGCAAAGTTTTCTTGGAATGATATTGCAGTAACTTACTATGAAGAAAAACAGTATGCAAGAGAAGAACTTCTCCCTAATGTTTTGAGGTGAGGATGGAATAGTATACTTTAACTTTTTCAGTTAAAAAAAAGATATTTAATTTAGCACAATGTACTGCAAAAGATTTATCATAGTCTCACTCAAAAATCACTTCTCACTAAAGCAGGAATAAGTTTGCTCATAAGAAGTGTGTGTGTGTAGGGGGGAAATAATTGGAAAGAGATTTTTTATTATTATTTATTTTTTCACCCCTGCTTTGTGTCTTTCAGTACCTGAAGAGGTTCTTTTGTGTCTTTTATTTGTGTGGGTTTGTTTTGTTTTGATGTTTGTTTTTTTATTATTATTATTTTATTTGTTTGCTTGTTTTTACTTTGTTTGACTGGTACAACTTTCAGAAAATGTTGACAGTAATCTGATTTGATCAGACATTCATTACATGTGATATGTTTCTGTGCTCCAAGCATTCATGAAATTTCCAGATCACTATTTTTTCAGCTAAGTGTGCAGTATTAATTTTACTTGGTTTAATGTGGATTTTGCATAGAGCATTCACATACTTAAAGTTCTTCAGAAAAATATATGTGGAAAATTCTAAACAAGAAATCCTATGGTCGAAACTATGTAATCACATTTGCTATCATGCTCATATAAAAAGTGAAATGTGGAATGATTAATACTTAGCTGATTATTTTTAACTTTCCTAATTAGCTGCTAATGATTCACTGACATTGAATCATAAAATCATAGAATATTCCAGACTGGAATGGATCCACAAGGATTACTGAATTTTTGCATGATTTTACATGCCAAAATAATATTTCAAAAAAGCTACTACTAACCAAAATAAGAGAAGTTTTTAACCACTTGGGTTTGCACTGGCTTCTTTTAAAAATTTTAATGAAAAAAAAACAAAAACAAAAACAAACAAAAAAAAAACAAAACTGGATGAAATCAAGGAGATGTGTTGTATTGTTTATCATTACACAGGGAATAAATAAATTGACTATTAAAATCATCTCAAAATAAAATGATACTGTAGGAGAAGGACTAACTTTTCTATTACACCACAGAGATGGTATCAGTTAGAGTATAAAAAGAATGAAAAACTTTCAGAAAAAAAGAAATAAATTTTAGAGCATCAGGATTTTTCAGCTTGACATAGTCAGGGAAAAGGATCTGACTTTGTTAACTGTTCTAACACGTCACATGAGAAATTTCAAAAGCCTACCATAATCATTCATCCTTCCAAATCTGCCCATGTCCCCTTCGTAAGAATATGAAAAAGAATGGTACCTGAACATATAATATTATTTAAAAATATATATATCATAATTTAGAATACTTAATACAAAAATCTTAATAAATCAAAATAAAATGAAAAAAAAAAGTAAACAAGTAAACAGTTTATATGATAAGTCTCTGGAGCTAAAATAGAGTAAATTACATCACAGCATGTCTCATTCCTGGAAATGATGGACATAACAAATTCTTATGTTTATAATTTGCTGATGCGTGACTTGCCACCCCATCAAATAAGAGAAGTAGGGAGTTTCAAGCAACACTGAGGACATGGTGGGAGTTAGTTTCTTTTTAAGTGTTAATTTGGCTATGGTGAATGCAGTGGAATCTAATATTTTAATGTGAAAAGACCTTGTTAAAAAAAAAAACTAAGATGCTATGCCTGGCTGCATATCTGTATACATACATTACATATATCCTATTTTAAAACATTTTTAGTGCAAATTATGTTTTCTAACATCCATGATGGCTTTAGATCTCTCTCCATTCAAAGAATGCATTATAGCAGGACTGAGTGATTTGGATTAAGTAAATACAAATACAATTTGGAAGAAAATTCCAAGTATACATTACTTCTTTCTTTTTTCTGTTAATATTTTTCAAGTTCTTGGCCGTACTGAATTAAATTTATCTTCCTATGATTGTGTAGACTAAAAAAAAAAAAAAAAAAAAAAAAAAAAGAACAGTAACAACAACAACAACAAAAACATTTAAGGTACATTAAAAGAGGTCTTGGTAGTTGGTTTTATCTTGTGGGGTTTTTTTTTGTTTGTTTGAATTTTCTTGTTGTTGTTGTTGTTTGTTTGTTTCTTTTTTGCTTGTTTGTTTGCCTGTTTATTTACTTTTTTTTTTTCCTTCCGGCATACACCACCTTAATATATTCACTATTACTTGTTCTTCTAGGCTCACTCATAAAAAGTTGTTGGAAATAGCTTGACATTTATGCATTTCCTTTTGACATTATCAGGGTTAATTGAACTATAACCTCCTTATTTGTGGAATATGTTAAAGGCAATAAAGTCACCTGGGCTCATAGCCATAGAAGCTGCACAAAATAATGTTTACTGCTATGTGAAATGCTCCAGCACCTATTATGCAAGTAATGATAAAGAAAATCAGAAAATCAATCTTTAAAGCACATCACAGCGTAGATGGATAAACAAGGTATCTGAATAACCATCGTCCAGAACAGCATTATTTCCAGGAGTCCAGTCCAATAGCGAAAGGCAAAGATTAGATTTATCTTTGCTATGCTCAGAAGAAAGGCATATCTCATCTGAATAATCCCTATATGATGAGTAAGAAGATATCAGTAATTCCACTTTCAGAATACTTTGTGTTCAAGAGTGAAAATGTTTCAAACACTAAGCTTCAAAATAATTAAGTCAACAATGATGTAAGGTACAGAAGTCAAGAACTGATTTAATAATTTAAATAGCTGAATATCTTGAAATGATTCAGAACTGGATCTGAATTGCACAGTAACATAAGATTTGATAACAGAATTAGAAAATAAGAATTTGCAACCCAAAGTTACTTCTCTCAGCTCTGTTTTACTATATTCTATTCCAGTTTTTACAAATACCCTCTATGACTGAATTGCTTTATTTATTTATTTATTTATTTATTTCCCATGGATAAGTGATATGTTGCAATCTTTATGCTGAAAAAAAAAAAAAAATCTACAAAGGAGGGAAAATGATGTAGGGGGAAATTATATAAGAAAAAGTTCAATACAAAATGAGGTATGCTTTATTAAATTTAGATTTTGTAAAAAAACTAATAGGGAAGAAAATCAGCAAGGAAAAATGTGGTTGCCAAACAAATTTGTTTTTGAGAGAGAGGCATGGTACCTGAAAGGGCAAAGAGCAAAATACATCACTCTATCACAACTCTTGCTGGATCTTTCTGAGAGAGTTGGGAAGCAGGTAACACTTGCAGACAAAATTAACAGTGTAACTGAAATGAGAAATACATTTTTAGCGCTGAAAATTAATGTCAAGATCACCTGAGAAATTCACATCTATTTTCAAATGCCTGGATGATCAGGAATTTCAACTCTTCAATTCATGACTGTCTCTCCTAATACAGAGCAAAATGCATATTCTATTCAGAAATGTTACTGCAAAATCTGCAGAGTAAATATTTCTGTATTCAAGTAAAGACTGACATGAAGGAATGAAGGAAGGAATGTAACACACAGGTGGTTTTTGCAGCACTCTAGGTACCTTCTTAATCTGCTAAATCAACAGGGTGCAGCAAGCTGCTCTAAGACAGCTCTGTCCATAAGGAGTCTAGGAGGGAATTCCACACATGAAGGAAATTGAGGAAATTTATGAAACTCATAAGCATTGTAATGAGAGACAAAGTCTAACTTCAGTGTATACATTTATGATGAAAATAATATGTTACCACTCAAACAAGCTTTTTGTTTTGTTTTGTTTTGTTTATTGTGATTTGCTCATATCCGACTCTTTTGTTATTGTTATTAAATAACATACAAACTGTTGATTTAGTTTAGGGAAAAAAAAAGAAAATGCTGACATTCATATTCATACATTGCTTTTGTGAGACTTCCAAGAAAATTAGAAATTTACATATGAAAAAACATTACTGGAAAAGTCAAGAGGTATTCTTTCTATCTATATGTCTGTCTATCTATCTACCTGTCTGTCTGTCTAGTTATCTATCTATCTATTTCTCTGTCTGTCCAAGGTAGATATAATCCTAATTATTACTTGAGAATATTAAGATATTATTACGCCAGTGAGCAACTTGGGAACTGAATGTCCCTGAATACATTTTACTGAAGTTCATCAATACTTCTGTGACACTTTTAGGTCCTGAGATCTCACTGAAGATTTCAAAAGTGTATACTTGTGTACTGTAATTATTTGTGTAACTACTACATATAAGTAAATCACGAACGTAAATTAGAAGCTCTGATTTTATTCACAAAATATATAACTTTAAAACAAATATATCTGTAGATTATGTAACTTGCAGTATTTTTTTGTAAACCCATTTTCTTTGATTGTTGGCTTTTACATTTTCAGATATCTCAAGTTTGACCATACACAGTAATCCAGAAACTGTCTCCTTTCAGGTAAGTTACCTCTAAGACTCCCAGCTCCCTTCCACAGATATTCTGTTCAATTGTGTTCTGATAGCAAAATATATAAATACATGAAATTACTCAGCTCATTCTGAATAAAAATTTATTAAAAACAAAGTCCTATCCTCTTTGTGTGCATTTAAATAAAAGGTCTTCAAAATTCTCTATGTATAAAAACTTGCAAAAAATTAGTTATTCTGCAGAGCTGTCAGAATATATGAGCAGGGGCTGAAGATCAAGATCCAGAGATTATGCAAAAGGAGATTTGCTTTTGTTTCAGTTTTTCAGAGTATTTATACTTGTGTTTATTATCCTTCTAGGAATATTCCTATTTTGTCTTTTCTTTATGCATTCTCTGTGTTACCTGACAGTATTATGTATCTTATGAGTGAATTGAAATCAGGTAGGCATGTAATAACTCTGTACTGTGTGTTATGGAGGGACGTTCCAGATGAAAAGTCCTTGAGCACTTCTTTCAGGATGAATGGCACAGGCAACTCTCAGTAGGCAGGCCTAGGATGATAGAAAGAAGGAGGCCAAGATACTACAGTCTGTCAGGACTTAAAACATCCAGTACTTAAATTAGTTCATGATACAAAAAGCAAGTTTGAATGGTGTCTTAAGTGACTCAGGGTAGTTCTAAAGGATAAAAATTCTGAGTTTTCTTCACCACCTTTACCTATATTTCAAGTAAATGTAAATGAAAATCTAGTCTGGAAAAGGTGCATGTTAGAAGAATTAATGGTGAAGCTATTATTTCTGGAAAATTGGATTTTTCATGTTTAATTAGACTTCATTTGCATTATCTTCTGACAAAACATTCTTCAGTATGAGTGTGGCTGGAAGCTTTTCAGTCAGTGTTTCAAATGATTACACACCCATTGCTATTTTCTGGAAGTTAAGCTTCCAGTCAGCTTTCCTCTCAAAAGAATCTAGTTTTGTGAGCACTGGAACTTTTGAGAGTAAATCCTCAGATCATTAGGCACAAGGTCATTGATGATTATCCTAAATTGAATGATAGTTATATGGCTTGACCATCCAGTCCACATATTTAGAAAGATACCTGAATTCAAGAACTTGTCTTGAGCTGTGCATTCATCAAGACAGGTTCTCTCTTACAAGAAGAAAAGTCAGCAGGGTTGCCACCCTGTCCTTCATGAGAAATTTATTTGTCCACTCATATCTTCTGAGATTTCAGGTTGTTCTATGTGTTCACTTAAACCTGGCAGAAAAGACGCAGGACCTGTGGGACAATCAAACCATTCTTTCTCATAAAGGCCTGAACTCTGAGGAGAATATAAATGTAATCTCAAAAGACCCCAGATAATTTTGTTTGGGTTTATACATTCAGTATGATTGCTGGCAGAATTTTTCTTGCCTAAGTCTGTAACAAAATGAAACCATGTAAACTATGCAAAAGATACAGATTGTCTTATTCCTGCCAGAGTGGTTTAGTATTACTTGAATCTCTTAAGCAGAAATATGTTGTATACTTATTGAGGATGGTGCCATGAATCAGTTTTCATATCACTGCTTCACACAGGGATACAGCAAGAGACGTAAACTAATAACTATCTGGCAAAGTCACTGGTAATTGGAAAAAGGCAAATGTAACTCTTTTAAGAAGGGTAGAAAGGAAGACCTGTGGAATTACAGACCAGTGAGCCTCACATTTGTGCCTGGCAAGATTGTAGAAAAGATCCAGATGAGAGCTATATCAAAGCACATTCAGGACAAGGAGATGATCCATAACAGCCAGAATAGATTAATCAAGGACAGAGTGCGCCAGACCAGTCTCCCAGCCTTCTACAACAGAGTGATAACATCAGCTGACAAAAGAAGACACAACAGTGAAAACTACCTGTAATTCTGTATGAACTTTAACATGGTCCTATATTACATCCTTATGTCTAAATTGGAGAGATATAGATTGGAAGGAAGGATTACTTTATATATAAGGAATTGTTTGGATGGGCACTGATAGAAGATAATGGTCAGTGACTTTAGGTCTAGGTAGGGCTGTGTCATGAGTGGGTTCCATTTTGAGATTAATGCTCCTTAATATATTTACAAATGACACGGACAGTGCACCCTCAGGAAATTTGTAGAGCATAACAAGCTAAGTGGTTCACTTGACACAATAGAAGGAAGGGATGCTGTCCAGGGTGATGGAACTAAATGGTCCCTTCCAACCCAAGCCATTTTATGATTCTGTGTTTTTATGAATTTACAGTATATCCCCTGACAATTAAGTAATCACTGTCAACTATGTCTTTTTGAAGCTATCCACCACATAACTGAACAATATGGAGCTTCATAAGGTTTTTAACAGCATTAACAGTCTTCCTGTAGTGTTAAAAGTTTCATGAGTATTTTTGTGGTTTCCTAAATTAAATAATATTGTACATGCCATGACACAAAATAAATTTGTTAATACAGAAAGAAAATGGTGGATTCATACAGTTAATTGTGGTTCCCTTCCATGTTTTTATTCATGAGCTGAAGGCATTCCACCATATAACAGAGTAATTGAAGTCCATTTGCTAGCAGCCAGGAAGAAAATGAATTTTGCTTCCCTGATATAGGAACTGGTAAAATCACTATGGAAAAACAAAAACAAACAAACAAACAAAAAAAATCTTTATGTTTGAGAAGGTTGTTGATGTATTTCATAATAAACAAAGCAGGAGAATGCTATTATGCACAACTTGATTTGTCAAATACTGTAGAAACTCAAATTTAATATCTGTTTTAGAAAATGAGATCTATTAGTCCTTTAGAGAAGGAAGTGAATGGAAAATGAGTTCCAACTTACTAATTTCTGTTGAATCACTTCAAGGATACTTCAAGATAACTGCAGCATTTAGTTCGGTTACCAACTTCAGCAGCCAGGTCTACTCCTGGCTTCCTGTCTCATCAAAATATTTGCTTAATTTCAAGAATAAAACAGATACTATATGTTCTACAGCATTTCTTTATGCGAAGCCTCCTCTACAGCCATCAAATAATTTCATGCTAATAAACATGTGTTGTCCACTCTTCAATCAAGCTGCTATGGCAACACTATTCAGAAAATAACCAGTTTTACCGAACATTAAAAATAACTTATTTTTTTTCTTTGTAGTTTGACTAAGTTCTTCAAAACTTTACCATTTGAATACTTTGCTGAACTTCCCAGAAACTACATCTGGGAATAACGCAAGATTATCTTTTTATTTATTTATTTTCCACCCCAAATAATTGACTCTTCATTCAAATAATAAAGAATCAGTGTTGACAATCCTTTAATTATCAGAGTCTTCATAGGATATTCAAAGCATGATTTGGTTTTTTGTTTGTTTGTTTGTTTGTTTTGTTTGTTTGTTTTTTGTCTCTGTTTTTGCTTTACTTTCAACATGGTGAAAAGTGCAGTTGCAGTGCTATATAGATGCT
Organism: Coturnix japonica; assembly: GCF_054131305.1. NCBI lineage: Eukaryota > Metazoa > Chordata > Aves > Galliformes > Phasianidae > Coturnix > Coturnix japonica. The sequence continues at coordinate 80,937,458 of NC_140664.1, forward strand.
AGTCAAGGAGCTGCATCCTTGAGAAGCTGCTTAATTTGGAGTAGCGAACTAAAATCCCAAATTAACTGAGCCCTGATCCTAACTGTCTCTAGCATTTATTCATCTTGTAATCTTGACTGACTTTTTTTTCACCTTTATGCCTCAAGATTTTACTTCTGTAAAATATACATAATTTTTTCCCATGGCTGTTTTGGGGACAGAGAATACTTATGTCATGATGCCTACACAATGCTTTGAATATGCATCATGTTATGTAAATTGCACATATTTTTAGAGTTTCAAAGAACTTCAGTGCTTGGAACACTTTAAACATAACTCTGAATTAGAAGAACTTCCTAGTAACTGGCTCATCATCTGAAATTGTCACTTATGAAACCACACCACTGCATATTTAGAAAATGAAAGAAATTATTAAGCATTACAGTACTGAAAGTAAATGGATGTGAATTTTTGGAAAAAAAATTGTATTTCACAACAAATTATTATCATTTGGTTTAACCAATCTCAAAACAGTAGGGAAGTGAAAAAAGCACTTAGATTAAGGTAGAAGAAAACCAAAACTGAACAGAATCACAGAATCACAGAATTATCAAGGTTGGAAAAGACCTAGAAGATCATCTAATCCAACCATTACCGATATTTCTCTGCTAAATCATATTCCTCAACACAACATCCAAACTTACCTTGAACACTCCCATGGTCAGTGACTCCACCACCTCCCTGGGCAGTGCATTCCAATGCCTGACTACCCTTTCCGAGAAGTAATACTTCCTAATGTCCAGCCTGAATCTCCCCTGGTGCAGCTTAAAACCATTCCCTCTAGTTCTATCACTGATTACACAAGAGAAGAGGCCAACCCCCAGCTCACTACAACCTCCCTTCAGGAAGTTATAGAGCTGTAAGGTCTCCCCTGAGCCTCCTCTTCTCCAGGCTGAATAATCCTAGATCCCTCAGCCGCTCCTCATAAGGCCTGTGCTCCAGACCCCTCACCAGCTTCGTAGCCCTCCTCTGAACACATTCCAGGGACTCAATGTCTTTATTGCAGTGAGGGGCCCAAAACTGAACACAGTACTCGAGGTGCGGCCACACCAATGCCGAGTACAGGGGGACAATTACCTCCCTGTTCCTGCTAGTAACACTGTTTTTGATGCAAGCCAGGATGCCGTTGGCCTTCTTGGCCACCTGGGCACACTGTCGGCTCATGTTCAGCCGAGCATCAATCAGTACCCCCAGGTTCGTTTCCTCAACACAGTCCTTCAGCCACTCCACCCCAAGCCTATAGCGCTGCCTGGGGTTGTTGTGGCCAAAGTGCAGGACCTGGCATTTGGTCTTGTTGAACCTCATCCTATTGGCTTCCGCCCAGCTCTCCAGCCTATCCAGATCCATCTGCAGGGCCTCTCTATCCTCAGGAAGATCAACACTCCCTGCCAATCTGGTGTCATCCACAAACTTACTGAGGGCGCACTCAATGCCCTCATCCAAGTCATCAATAAAGATGTTGAAGAGGATAGGTCCCAGCACCAACCCCTGGGGAACACCACTCATGACTGGTCTCCAACTGGATTTAACTCCCTTTACCACCACTCTCTGGGCCTGGCCCTCCAGCCAGCTCCTTACCCAGCTGAGAGTGTACTAATCCAAGCCACCAGCTACCAGCTACCAGCTGGTAGGAGCTGGTAGCTTTTGCAGGAGAATAGCATGGGAGACAGTGTCAAAGGCTTTGCTGAAGTCTAAGTAGACCACATCAACAGCTTTTCCTTTATCTATCAGATGGGTAACAGGATTGTAGAAGGAGATCAGATTGGTCAAGCAGGACCTGCCCTTCACAAACCCATGCTGGCTAGGTCTGATCTCCTGGTCATCTCACACTTGCCTTGTGATCTCCCTCAAGACAATCTGTTCCATAACCTTCCCTGGCACCGAGGTCAGGCTAACAGGCTTGTAGTTCCCCGGATCCTCCTTACAACTTTTCTTGTAAATGGGAGTCACGTTGGCAAGCCTCCAGTCTTCCGGGACCTCACCTGTTAACAGGGAGCACTGAAAGATAACGGAAAGCGGCTCAGCGATCACCTCCGCCAGTTCCTTCCGCACTCTTGGGTGAATCTCATCCAGACCCATGGACTTGTGGCAGTCCAGCTGGAGTAGTAATTCCCTGACTGCTTCTTCAAAAATCACAGGGGGTTCAGTCTGCTCCCCAGCTGAGACTACCAAGTCACAGCGTGGGGAGCCCTGAGAACAACCAAGATGACTTTTAAAGACAGACGTAAAGAAGGCATTCAGAACCTCTGCCTTTTCCTTATCCTCTGTGATCACATTCCCAGCCTCATCCAGTAAAGAATGGAGATTCCCCTTTGTCCTCCTCTTACAGTTGATGTATTTGTAAAAGAGTTTCTTGGTTTTTTTTACCCCAGCGGCCAGCTTACATCCAAACTGAGCTTTTGCCTCTCTGATTTTCCCTCTACATATCTTAACAGCCTCTTTGTAGTCATTCTGAGTTGCTCTTCCATCCTTCCACAGGCGGTAGATTCTCTTTTTTTCCTGCAACCTTAATATCAGCTCCCTATTCATCCATGCCCTTCTTCTTCCCCACCGGCTTATTTTGCAGTTCAGGGGGACTGCCTGCTCCTGTGCCCTTAAGACTTCCTTCTTGAAGAGCAACCAGCTCTCTTGGACCCCTTTGTTTGTGAAGACTGGATGCCAGGGGACTGCCCCTAGTAGTCTCTTGAACAATTCAAAATCCGCCCTCTGGAAGTCCAAGGCAGCAGTTTTACTATTCCCCCCTCCAAGCTCCACCATGAATTGAGAAATTTATCATTTCATGGTCACTCTGTCCAAGGCAATCCCCAACCTCCACATCTCTCACCAGACCTTCCCTGTTTGCAAACAACAGGTCTAGCAGGGCATTTCCTCTCGTGGGCTCTCTGACCAGCTGCATCATGAAGGCATCCTTTATGCACTCCAGAAACCTCCTAGACTGCTTCTTCTGTGCCGTGCTATACTCCCAGCATATGGCAGGGTATACTCCCAGCATATGTCAGGGATGAACTTTAGACGCAGTCCTTGGAAAGGCGACCAAAGGGACATCACAAGGCATACTCATTGCCGTGTGAAACCTGATTCTTTTCAGTATACCTATGTTTGTTTTATAAAATTACACAGTGAGTGTCTTTATCTCTTTTTGTGTAAGGGAAGGTAAACATTGTGCTAAGCATTTTGTTGGCCAACAGGTGGGTGTGAGACTATGTCATTATAAAATCACATTTTCAACCTTGAACAGTTTTCATTTTAAGTTAAAGTGGACATTTGTACATTAGTCATTACCACATAAGGCATCTGTATAAGAAATTGTCATCGGAACATCAGTTCTTGCATTTGGAGTTGCATTTTTCCTCTTTCCTCCTATAATAAAAGTTCAAAAACAATCATGGCATAGTTTGTTTCCATAATTATTACTGGTCAACATGACATAAGTTAGCTGCAGATTCACTTCCTGAGGTTTCTTTTTTCCTAAATCTGTTTATCTTCCTTCCCAATTGCTTCAAATCAGTAAAAAATAATAATAACAATAATCTAATTATTAATTGGTATTCTGTCTACATCTAAATTCTGTAAAGGTCAGATTTCCCATAAAAAATAAGGATTATAATCAGTGCAGGAAATAATGATTCAAACTAGCACTTAAAGGAAGAACAAGTAAAGAAAAGAAATTAAAAAATATAAAGCACGAAAGTAAAGGTCATTTTATTTTGAATCCTTTCCAAAATTTACGCTGCTGGATCCTGGTGGTGACTAACTCCACTTTACGCAATTCTTATTTCTTTCCTATATTTCCTATTGCCTGCCTTCTCTTCCCTAATTCCTAATAGTGTCTGTCCTCCACTTCTCCGTCTCCCTGATTAAGAGCTTAATAAACTTGTTGGACCAACATTTGAACCATTGTTTCTTATCGCACGCCGGGTATACACATATCAAAGAACCCCCTCTCCCTACAATAAATTGGAGAAAGGCAAAGCTTATCAATGGAGATAGTATATCCTCACTTTTCTCCAGGAGCATAACAAAGCTGCAAAATACTAATGACCCTTAAAATTATTATTTTTTTTTTTTCAAAACTGCAGAATTATAAAGCTATACAATGACGTCCATTCAGTGTACAGATATCATGATTTTCTGTATGAGGAATTAAAATATGAAAAAGTCTTGATTACTGTATTCTGGCAGGTCATTCTGGCAGTCTTCTTTAATGGCATGGCAAATTTTACATCAGTCCCTCACATCACATGATTAATGTTGCCTGAATGCCAACAAAAGGTGTCCTCTTAGCCAGCACCTTTATTCTGGAAACAAACTGCATGCTCCTTACAGAAACTACTTTGTGAAGGCTTACAGGCTGAATATAACCAACTGTTCTGGGGGGACAATGAAATGCTACTCAATCTTAAATACCAAAGTTAAGATGGGAACACAGCAGGTACTTCTCTTTGTGTCACCACACCTTTTCAATCGGAGTGTAAAACACACAGTATTTACACCAGCTGGAAACATGCAACATTCATCATTTGCAGCTGAAGCATCCATCACTGACCTTGGTCTAGCATTCCCCGTTGAAGAGAAATACTTGCAATACACCTCAATAACAGAAGTTTGAGGAGCTATGACCTCATCTTACAAAGGGTCAGGTTTCATTAGAGTAGAGAAAAACAGTGATAAAGTGTTTCCATGGTGAAAGACAAAGAAGCAAGTCCAGACCATCCATTTACTTAGATGAAGCCTGTGAAAGTCAGGTGGTCCCTAAGGTATTGTTCACAACATATCCTACCAAAAGGCATCTAGCCTGTTTAGATCATTTCTTCTTTCATTTACAGTGCCATTACTGATGTTAAATAGAAATTATATTCAATTGTAAACAGGACATCCACTTAAAGCTTACTAATGATTTGTCGTTTAAATGTCTCCTAAGTACTTACTTATTAACGTTTCTTGAAAAAGAATATCCAAGTATGAATCAAATTTCTAAGATTCTAGGAATATTCATATGTGATTACACATTTAGTAAAAAGAAAAGGAAAAGAAAAGAAAAGAAAAGAAAAGAAAAGAAAAGAAAAGAAAAGAAAAGAAAAGAAAAGAAAAGAAAAGAAAAGAAAAGAAAAGAAAAGAAAAGAAAAGAAAAGAAAAGAAAAGAAAAGAAAAGAAAAGAAAAGAAAAAAAGAAAAGAAAAGAAAAGAAAAGAAAAGAAAAGAAAAGAAAAGAAAAGAAAAGAAAAGAAAAGAAAAGAAAAGAAAAGAAAAGAAAAGAAAAGAAAAGAAAAGAAAAGAAAAGAAAAGAAAAGAAAAGAAAAGAAAAGCAGAATTCATCCCAGTTAGGCGTGCTTGGCATATGTTAAGACATGCAAACCAATGTATTCCACTAAGTAATTCTACATTACTCCCATCTGCTTGGGGAGACTGCTTTGACACTTAAATGATGAATCTTGCTTCCTTCCTCTCTGATCCTACCTGACATATACGCGTACACTTCTGTCAGTAACAGCCAGCAGAAGGAGGAACAATTGTACCAGTACCTTTTCTGAATGCTCAGTTCCTGGGCACTTCTTCTCACAACAGACCTTCTATCATCTGGAATTTGCATACATATTTTCTAGCAGTTATTAATGCTGAATTGCTAGTAATCTGTATAAAGGCAGGAAGAACTATTCTGCATGCCGGGCAAAACAGGTTCATTTACCTACATGATTTTTCCTGTGTATAAAATTAAAACCCATCCTTCGCTCTTGGTACCTGTAGTGAATAGGAGCAGATTGCCTATGTAATAACAAGCCAATTCATGAACTTCATGCTTCTTTAGAGTGACGGCATGAATTAAACATAAGTACAAGACAAAGACCTGCTGCCTAAGGCAGACCAGCACTGGCTGCAACATTGTGTTTGCAGTCAGAGTGTTCACTGTTTTCTGTGTCTGAGTTTAGAACTGGAGGAATTTTTTTGGAATATAGCTACGGATGCTATATTCTGCAAAGTAACTATGCTTGAGAACAGTTTGATCTGATGGACTCCAGCTGAATGGGAGCTAAGAATGTTCTACCCCTTGGTATGGAAGACCTCTTGGCAATCAACAGAATATCAAAAGACTCTTCACCAAATAAACAGTACTTTCAGATAGAGAAATTAGTATTCACAGTATTTTTCCTCAGCTAGTTCATGAACACAAGTAGATTTTCCACTCACTTCTAGTATTTAACTGTGCTTTCATTGGGACATTTCAAGCAATAATTGTGTTTGAAGATGTTGTCAATCCCAGGACATAGTTGTAAAGTAGTTTCTTTGGATAGTTTTTTCTACATTTCAATTCCCATAGGCCTGCCTTCCCCTGGTGCAGTTGTGGTTTAAAAATTGCTAAGGATAAAAAATACTAGAAAGACTGCTTTTGCTTTTTCACTGAGGAACAATTTTCACTGTCTTAAAAGTCTGAAATCCAGCAGGATTTCAACTGGAAACATTTGCTGAGCAATATAATATGCACAGAGGAAACACCACAACTTGTACAGCACCTGGACTCACAGAAATGAGTGGACAGCTTTGCAAGGAAACAAAACAGCTTAGTCTTCTTACAGCTATCCTATATTTCTCTCATGGAGGTACATATTGGATAGCAGGTGTTCCCATCTCTCTATTCTAGGATGTCATCTCCCATATGCAAGATTAAAGTACTGAAGTGCCAGGAAGACATTATCATTCTCTTTCTGACCAAAGGGAACAGTTGGTTACCAGAAGTCAGATGGCAATATTCTCATAGAGCACCCAGTTGATCCATATGTGCTGGGATGTGTCATTCCTCAAGCACTAGAGAAGCAGGAGAAAAAGACCAGACGTGTTAGAGAGCTTTATAAGCTGTCTTGATAGGAAAACTTTTCTTTCTGCACAGCTTTGACTCTGAGAATATATAACCAAACAAGAAATTTCAGGCGTGGGATTTCTGACTGATCAGTTGTCAGCTACTGATAATCTGTACCAAACCAAAGCAAATAGCATTTGGTTGGATGCCTATTGTTGCTGGAGTGTCAGTGTCACCTGGTCTCAGACTTTGAAGAATGAATCCTCAAGTCATTATAGTTTCTCACACATTGGAGATATCAGTCTTTCAACAGTCTGTGTTGACATGGTGGACTAGCCACTAGCAGTAGCCTGTCATATGTACAAGTAGATTCAGCTGCTGGCAGTATTTTCCATAGGTTATTCATGAAGAAACATGACATTGGACATGTCTGACTCCAAATCTATCATAAAAGCTTGCTAAATCTCTTATCACAGTTTGTTGTTGCTGTTGTTTGTTTGTTTGTTTGTTTGCTTGTTTTTTTTTGGTTTTTTTTTTAATATATACAGCCTGAAATTCTCTGGATGTCCTTGTTTCTGTTTAACAGGAGAAATATTATCCCTTTGAGCTGCAGAGCCTTAATCTACCTTTGATCAACAGCTTCAGTTTGATTCAGAATGGACAGGTAGGAAGTAAAAGTTTAATGTGAGACATTTTCAAGTGCAGATGAAATATTTTTCTGTATAAACAAAAAGCATGCAAGGTTCTTGAATCATTTTAGATCAGTCATTCTGTACGGTATGGTTTTTTTTTCCAGAGATCTTCTGCACCAAAATGCACAACCTAAACTAAAAAAATATTAGAATAAATGACTAGAACTTTTTAACTGAATGCACCTAATGAAATATTTGCTGAATAAGGACACATTCCCACATTCCTATATCTGAAGATGATGTTCTAAAACTGACATATATGGAAAAAATAAAAAACAAAACATTCAAATAATTTAATAAAGAATCAATGGAAAAAAATGTATGAAAATAACTGGCACTTTCTTGTCCTTTGTTGGTACACTTTTTTTTTTTTTTTTTTTCCTTTGAAATACTAAAACATAAGACTTCTGCCTCTGTCCCATCCCTTTCTGTAGTGTAAGTGGATTCTCTCAGCAGAGATCCAAAGCTTTAGCTTGAATGAAATTAGACAACTGTTAGAAGATCAGATTTACAATCAGCATTTAATAGATAAGAAATTCTTGAGCATAGTAGTGCTTTACTGTAAATAATGTAAACATTGCAATACAGCAATCTAAACCCATATGTGGCCTCATCTCACATGGAAAGTCTTCGGACATTGCTTAAAAATTACATCAATTCATTTGCAGCTTGGGGAAAAAAATTTTAAAAAGATGTATTTCTTCTTCGTCTGTTCATAACTGTTCATGTTAAGAGTGAGGACAATCAGGCTTGGAAAAGCTTTCAATAATTCTATGCTCTAGTGAATCATGCTTAATAAAATCTTCTGTTCATTTTGTTTTTATCACTGTGTTTATGTTTTTTGTTTGTTATTTTTTTGTTTGTTTGTTTGTTTTTCTTTTTCAGCATTTGGTCAGACATACTGAAAAGCAGAGGAAAGCCTCTCCGTTAAGTAAAAAATGTCAAATCCAAGCTGGTTATGTTATAAGATGTATTAAACTAAGTATTTAAATTTACATGATCATGAAAAAGCTTATCCAAACTAAGCAAGCCTTAATCTTTCATGCAATGGTAAATATAACTGGAAAAATGTATAGTTGTTCAGTTAACAAAGATAAACAAAATGAAGAAAATCATTCGGGAACCCCCTGCAGTCATTGGGACAATACAATTTCTGCAACTGGCTAAACACAAAATGAATAAATAAATACATAGAGAAATATAGAAATAAATAAATAAATAATCCCTAACTCAAACAAACACACACTTGTTTACATCAGTGTTAACTTGCAGCAGTCTATCACAAGATCCCCACGGCAAAAAAAATTTAAAATATTCTTCTGGAATCATACTAATACTATATAAATACTTGGATTTCTTGTACATTTCAGCAGTTCTGAAAATCAAGTTCAGACAGAAAGCGCTTGAGGTAAAATTGGTGATCACCAAGTAAAATAGTAAATAAAGCCAAACCCACATGGTGTCTATCCAGGAGAAAATGGAAATATCTGCAGAAAACCTCTCCAAGTTATTGCAATTAGTAAAGATGTGAAAGCATAATTTCTTCAACACTGCAAAAATAATAGTTTTCACACTTTAGCACTGTCCTCAGGAACTAGCATAGAACAAGTTTGACTCTGAAAAATTTGCTTTAGCTGTGAGTGTTCTGTACTATCTATAAACTCTGCTTGCTTTAAGCAGCAGCATATGTTCTGATAACCGGAAGCTACTAGAAATCTATATTTAAAAATGAATACTCACAGGAACAGCATAAAGATTTCTGTGGCTTGGGAAATTTAATTTTAAAATGTGTACTGACAATGATCATGAATTTAAATGTGTACATTTTGTAGTGTTTAATTTCATGTTAAAACTGTTTAAAAGCTGAAATTTTACAGATGTAAAAGAAAACTCTTCTAAGCCAACATTAACTTGACTGAAACTGGCACCACTGCCCAGAAAGTTGACATGATTGCTATTCATAAATTTCAAGAGGAAAGCACCTATGGAATAAGATAATTTCAAAGGTAATCTAAGTTTTTCACTGCATTTGGAAACATAGCAGTGTTCCTCAGGGGTAGGTGCCGGGTCTGGTATGGCTCAACATCTTCATCAATGACCTTGATGAGGGGATACTGTCCACTCTCAGCAAGTTTGCTGATGATACAAAGGTGGGAGGAATGGTTGACACCCTGGAAGGCTGTAGTGCCATTCAAAGAGACCTGGACAGGATGGAGAGCTGGGTAGAGAGAAACTAGATGAGGTTTAACAAGAGCAAGTGTAGCGTCTTACACCTAAGGAGGAATAACCACATGTACCAGTACATGTTGGGTGATGGAGAGGAACTCTGAGGAGAGACTTGATCTTCTGGTGGGCAACAGGTTTTACATGAGCCAGCAGTGTGCCCTGGTGGGCAAAGTCAGTGGCATCTGGAGGTGCGTTAAAAAAAACGTGGCCAACAGGTCAAGGGAGGTGATCCTCCTCCACTAATCTGCCCTGGTGATACCTCACCTAGAGTAATGTGTCCAGTTCTGTGCTCCCCTATACAAAAATGTCAGGGATCTCCAAGAGTCCAGCAGCGGGCCACAAAGATGATAAAGGGCCTGGAGCACCTCTCTTACGAGGTAAGGCTGAGAGAGCTGGGTCTGTTTATCCATGAGAAAAGAAGATTCAGAGGAGATCTTAACAATGTCTACAAATATCTAAGGTGAAGGAAGCAAAGGGACAAGGCCATAATCTTTTCATCTGTGTGTGGTGATAGGACAAGGGGAAATGACCACAAATTGAAGGATGGGAAGTTCTACACAAATGTGCATAAGAACTTAACAGTAAGGGTGATGGAACATTGGAATACCCTGTCCAGAGAGGTTGTGGAATCTCCTTCCCTGGAGATGTTCAAGACTCGTCTGTCCCCTCCAGCTCCTACAATTTTGTGGTTCTGTGCGATTCTGTGATTTATTGTTAGAACATTTTATTATTATCTTCATACAATGAATGTTCTTGCATACAACAGATATTTTATACTGAATTCACACTGTCAGGTTACAGAATTGCACAAACAAATTTTAAGTATATTTTCATGTCATGTTTTTATAAAAGTACTGGTAATGATCAAGCCATCAAAATAAATGCTCGGAAGATGCATTTAAAGTGCAGTTACAAGGTCTAAGATTTTTTTTTAATTATTATTATTTTTATTTTATTTTTCCTAATATAGCAGTTTCAGGGGGAATACCTACCCAGTCCTGCTGGATAATTTCTACCTCTCTCTCAAATATATAGAAGGAATCACTACATCTTTCATCAAGACGTCAGAGGACTGCTGTTACTAAAGGATGGAAGGAGGAAACTTGACATATCAGAAGAAATACAGAAAGTATTTTTCTGCATTGACTTAAAGTAATCGGGGTGAATCCCTAATAGAGCTTATCAGCTAAAAATGTAATATGTAATAAATAACAAGCTCAAAAGTTTTTGCTGAGTCATCTATAATATACCTCTGTCTCACAGACTGCCTTGTCTTCTGCACAACTAGAACCTTAGCAGTAAAAAAAAAAAAAGGAAAATACATTTAAACTTCTTATTAATGTGAAGATGCAGAATACTGTGCATTAAGCTACTAGCTGCATGAAGTGACATTTCTATACACTCCCTAATTTCTAAAGATACAGAAACAAGGTATTGTATAGATGCTCATACATATACAGTACTGTACTGAACTTATACTGTACTACCTGAGTAAACATGTAGTTACACAAGTGTTGCTCAGCTGTCACAAAAATCTTTGAAACAACAGACCTATATAAGAAATTAATCATTAGAATAACAAATGACCTTCTGATACTGAATGACTGAAATAAAATTTTCTTAACAAGAACTGTCCAGTGCTGACATCTTGCAGCCCTGCTATCACAGGTTCTTGTCTGAGATCTCAGGGATATAAATAATTAATTTTCATTTAGGTTTAGTATACTACTTAGAGTGGATTTGAATGTCCAGAAACAACTGAGCTGTGTAATAAGTTTATCCATGTAGCTGCAGACACAGCATTACCAATAAGAAAAAAGTGCATTTACTTGCAACTTAATTCAATAACTGTTAGACTGAAGATAAAATAAATAAATAAATAATGATTGTTAGTGATCATCCTGTTGTATTAAATTGGGAATATTAGGTATATTAATTCTCTTTTTTCTCTATAAACACTTTGTCCAGTATTGAGGACATCACTGGGGCCACCTGTTTAACTTTCATTCTTGGTAAAACTGATGCATACTCTCTTATTCACCAAAATATGAGAGCTGCTGGTGTTTGTATGATAAAGTTAATCTTGATAAGCCATCTGCATAATGAACTAATGAAGAAATTCCTGTACTTGATAACAGGTGTAGGCAGATAACAGAGGAACTCACCTCTGCTTTTTCTTGATAGCTAGAAATGGAAAAGCTAAGTGTAGGCCAAAGATATGGTAGCAGAAGAGGAAAATCAGTTAGAAATGTGAAACACCTTCCATACAAATAGTGATGAAACTTGCAAACTCTGAAGATAATGGTTATGCTCCCATTCAATTTTACATAGTAGCTTTCTGCTTTGCTTAGTGTCCTTGAAGCAAAGGTAATTGGTTTTTTCCTCTCCTATGAACATAATGTGGAATATGACTGCTCTCACCCTATAGGCAGATGCATCAAACACTAATTACATTGGTAAATCAGAAACAAATTGTGTTAATACATCCAAGACTAGTAGCAGGCTTCATCTATTTAAAAAAGTTCCGTCACTCTTATCTGTTCAAACACAGAATTTTTCTTCACTTAAAGTATCATGAAAGAAATTCAAATAGAACTGTCAGGTAGTAAATGAAGTCCATATATAATTCTAGTAATCTCATAGAAAAAGGAAGGATTCATATTTTCAAGACATCTTATGACTTCTTTGATGAAGACAATTGCTATTTCAATGCTGTGTCTGGCAAGTTCATTTTCCTGTTCATATATTCTAACAAAATTACATTCTTTTTGAAGATATATATATTTTTTTACAATGTTTTTCTTAGTTCATAATGTTGCAATTGTTAGCATTCCCCCTCCTCTCCCTTACTGTCCATTAGAATGGTAGAAAAACAAAATCATTTTATATTCTCCTTGACTGTCAGTATGTACAAGTAGTAGAACCTTCTTAATCTCTGACTTGATGAATATGTTAAAGGACTTTATACTTTGTGTTTATTTATTTTTAAGAATTCTGTGTTCACTGTGGATGAGATTAAAAAAAACAAAACAAAACAAAACTCATATGTAAAGCTACCTAGGTTCAGAAATGAATGCTCTAAGAACATAGAAATAATAAACAGAATTAGTATAAGCTTGTTTTGGGTAGCAGTTGGAGCTAAATATAAAACACAGGTACACAATATTGCCAGAACTGGAAGAGAAATATCAACTCAGTTTGGTAAGAAATTTTTTGGAAATAAAGATGTATACTGAAAAATCCACAACAATGTCAAATTTAGTGATTTAAGTTTCCTCTTAATGTTAGTCATAGGGTGCTGGACACAGTCTATAACTCTCACTGACCATAAAATTCTAGACAATATTCAGCAGAATGATGGGGACTGTTTAAATTTTGATCTTACAACCTTGAGTGAAAAAGTTGTGTTTCTCAGTATTAGTTAAATTCAAGGTTCAGTTATAGAACCAACATTAATGAAAACAGACAAACAAACAAACAAAAACCAACATAAACTAAGTAATATTTGTTTGCACTTCTAAATATATATATTTTAACATTTCTGTTACTGCTACTAAACAAATATATACATCTCTCTGCAAATATAACAAGTGCTTTCTTTCCCAGAAAAAGAGTTGAATTTTCTATGTAACAGTATCCAAACACATTAAATGTTTTACATGTTATAAATAAATAAATAAATAAATAAATCTCAAGAAGGTGAATCTTTTGACACTGTGATTTGCTTTCAAGCAATTACACTATAGTGAATTCAGCATGCTGTTGTTCTTGTTTAGTACTCCTTCACCCATGTTCTGTTAAATAAAAAGTAACTGCCCACAAAGTAAAGATGTAGAATTTTAATTTTGGATTATATTTTCTTCAGACAGTGATTTTAAGGTAGACTAATTCTTCCATGCCATGTAATCTAATTTAAATACTATGAATATTCTCTAGTTTTGTGACCTTAGATTCATTTCATCAAAGCTGCACAGGAAAATCATGTTGCTAATGATTGTTTCTATGATAAGGGCTGTCCTTGTTACCTTCAGCAGTGCTACTGAAATGTGACAAAAAGTAACAGTGAGATAGATTACTGAAGTCATATTCTTGGACAGGGACAGACATTCTTTGATTACACTCTCTGGAAGATATTGAGAAACTTTAATCAATTCAAGCTTCTCTCCATGTTTTTGTTTTTGTTTTGGTTTTGTTTGGTTTGTTTTTTTGTTTGTTTTGTCTTTGTGTGGTTTTTTTGTTTGTTTGTTTGTTTTTGTTTTGTATTTTAGTGTTAAGGATCTCTGAAGATTTCCAACCTCACTGGTCATGTAACTCAATGCTAAAATATCTATGACTTGTTTCAGAAGAAATTCACAACTGATAAAGGAAGACTTGAAAGATAATTCTCTTTAATGATAGACGTTTGCACCTACTGTATTAGCAGATTTAATTATAGATGATATACCACAAAGACAGTATCTCAAAAATTGTCAATTAGTCAATTAGAAATCAATAATCAATAATGAATTAGAAATGTCAATTAGAAATCAAAGATGTTTTGAATTCATGCAGACAGCAAGAGAACAATAAGTCTAACACACACACACACTCGCAAAGCTTCTGAATGGTCCTCAAAGCATCCTTCTCAAAGATCTCAAAAAAATTTGCTGTACAAAAAATGCAAATGACCTCAGATATCAAAATGTGTAGAGGGATGAGTTTGTCGGGAGTAGCACGTATCAGAGAGGAATTAAGAATATTTTTCAGTGTTTAAATATCTGAGCTATCTTGAAAAAGAAAGACCACACAGGCTTTTCAGTAGCTTCTTAGGACTAACCTAGTATCTCAGTGGAGGTGCTATAAATCCATATTAGCTGAAAAACAAAGGCTACAAAGCCCTTGTATGTGGACTCTACTTCGAGGCCATTTCAAAATGCCTCTGAATCAACCAATGTTAAATTAGATCTGTATGCCTTAGTTTCTTTAAAAAGAAACTAAAGACAGGATTTCCAGACTTGCTATAGGAAGAAATAAAGACTGGATCTAAAGAGTGGTGAAATCACTCACTACAATGCTGACAATGAATATTAGACTCCCTGATAATGCTGGCTAATCTAGTGCCAATACACATCAGGTACCTTATTTTCTGCAGTACAAGAAACTTATTTTAAAATCTTTTATTTCCAGGAGAAAATGAACTTAAGAAGTGAAAGCGAAGTATCCAGATCCTTTAGTGCAATTACTGTCATTTAGAATCACTCTCATAGAGATCTACAAAGTAGAAACAAAGTTTTAGTGTTTCCAACATCAAGTGTTATGCAAGCACAGAGAAATAGAAGCAATACCTCCTACACTGTTAGAAGTGCTAGCCTAGTGACTGAAAATATCAATACCTGTTAGACATTCACACCCTGACATCCTGGCAGAAGTCTGTTAAAGGTGACCTCCCTGTGCTCCCATATTATTTGGAAGTTCTGCATCTCTCTTTGCTTGCAAATACTTCAGCCAAGTCTCCTCATGGGACTATTTTCATAGTTCATGTTAATCTGTTGATCCCTCCTATATTTCTTTTTGTGTTCAGGTTCACTGTAGTAAAAAGATAACTATGATGTAAATGAGTGTTAAGATCTGGATCTTGTTCTCAGTATTGAGATGTAATTCATACAGAAGAAAAAATCAATGCGGACCTCACTTTCACCTTTGCTGCATATAACTAAGATCAAATCTATATTGGCTTCTTCATCTCAGAAGCCATGCATATAGGTTATGTAGCAAGATAATTGATTTCTTCACATTTTTTACTTAAAGGTCCTGAATTCCAGTGTAGCTTAACATTCTAAGTTTAGAAACATAAAGACTGAAATGAACCTGAAATCTCAGGTGCAATTCCTAGGTTGTCAACAAAATCTTTTTTTTTTTTTTTTTTAATTCTTCTTATACAACCCAGCTGAAATCAAAATACTGACAGAAAAAAATCTGCCAAGAAAGTGGTGAATTTAATAAGAGATGATATTGAATCCCTTTTTTGGCATTTATTTTTGATATGTAATTCACATCTTATGCTCAGAAAAAAAATGTAGCTGAAAAAAAAATTTAAAAAAAATCAATATGTCGGCCTTTTCAGCTATTTTCTTTCACTTTCATATATGAAAAATAAAACTGGAGGTAAAAACTCAAGTGTTAACAGTATACTTATTTACAAATGTTTTGCTCAACCTGAGGAAAACAAATAAAGCATTAAGATGTATTTGTACTGAAAAAAAAAAAAAAAAAAAAAAAAAAGAGCAGTTTTTGTGAGAGCGCAGAATAAGAGAATTATAAAATGGTTTCAGTTGGGATGTACCTTTAAGATCATCTAGCTCCAACCACCCTGCTCTAGGCAGGGACACCACTCTCTAGACCAGGTTACTCAAAGCCCCATCCAGCCTGGCCTTGAACGCTTCCAGGGAGGGGGCATTCATAACCTCACTGGGTAACCATTTCCAGCATCTCACCACCATCAAAGTTGAGGATTTCTTTAATTCTTTAACTCTGAAAGAGTAGAGTTTCTTCTTAATATCTAGTCTAAAGAGAAAGCATGGGAAAAACAACAACAAAACAGTAGCTCCAAATTTTGATTCTCACAAAACAGAAAATAAAAGCTTGCTAGAGGAAGCAGTGGAACAGTGTAAAGGGACAGTGCAGCAGATGTTTTTTCTTTCTTAGAATATGTAGTCATTTTTGCACAGGAAATACACAATTTCAGCTAACAAGTCTTTTTATCTTACCTGATGTACAGCACAACATGAAGGTAGATTTTTACCAAAGCACTTGAAAAACATGAAGCGTTACATTTGTAACCAATTGTGCTGTTAAACTGGGAACAAATAAAAGTCAGTTGGATGGCTCAACACAAAATCACATTTTCAGTACATTTTTGCTTTTCCTCATCCAGCAGCATCAAAATAAGACTAGGCCCAAAAAAGCCTACTTCTATATGCGTTATAGAATCATAGAATCATAGAATTACTCAGGTTGCAAAAGACATCAAGTCCAACCGCAGCTTAACCATAGTACCCTAACAACCCTCTGCTAAATCATATCTCTGAGCACCACATCCAAATGGCTCTTAAACACATCCAGGGATGGTGAATCAACTACCTCCCTGGAGTGCCTATTCCAGTGTTTAACTACCCTTTCTGTAAGGAAATGTTTCTTAACTTCCATCCTAAATTTACCTTGGTGCAACTTGAGGCATGAAGTTTGTTAAAATCAATAAATTAATAAATTAATAAAGCGTGTTATATTACAAGGAAAAAACAAACAACAACAACAGCAACAACAACAAAAGGGGAAAACAAAAAAAAAAATAAATCCTTTACTCGAAGTTGTTCTTGTTGGTTTTAGTATTCCACTCAGAAGTCTCACAGTGAACACAAGGTAATAAGTACAAGAGCTATTTTCCAGTTCTATTTCTGTTTGATTTCTAGTATTGTCAGTGAAAATAGTGCAATTTATAGTTTATCTAGAGCAGCTTATTTCAGAGAAATGTATATCTAAGTTCTTTTGCAGAATAAACAAATATTGAAACACAACATTTTATACATTGTTGTAATATTGTGTGCAAAATTCCACACTTCTGCTAACTGTTCCCGTAGTTTTGCAATTATACTGTATTTATCTCCTAGGTACTTGGGGCAGTACCTAATAGTGTAGAAATTAACTTTGATCCAATCTATCAATGGGCTAAAATGAATTTTCATTAGCTGAAATAGTGTCCCTCCCAGTAGGCAAAACACAAAAACATTCATTATGATTATGTAAGTCAATTGTGGAAGTAAAAACTAAGAGGTTGAATTAAAAAACAAACAAACAAACAACAAACTCAGAAACACAGTTTCAATTCATAATTATGTACTGGAAGAAATATAAAGAGCATAAAGTAGTGCTGACAACCTTTCAACAGAGATTAAAATATGTAGGAAACCAGTTTATAGTATTAAGAGTAGTGCTGGCTGAAAGACAAACCTAAAGCTTCCAACTCACAATAGATTAAAGCTTTCTATTTGTTTTTGTAATAAATCCGTAGAGAAAATAAAAATATTGACATCTAAGAAATTAAAAGCTCCAGATATTGTTGATTGAGATATAGCTATAAATATGTAAGTCTTTATATCACAGTGACTATTTTTTTTTCACAACCCATTTTTTTTTCTATTCTTGAACTTAAAAATTTCAATTTACTGACCAAAAAATATGTGTTCTATAATGCACAGTAATCTTTACCTGACCATGAAAAATCAGTCAGTGAATTAAGAGGCTTACTTCAGCCTTGAAAAAAAACTCCAGCAGTCAATTTCACAGAATCACAGAATCTTAGGGGTTGGAATGGACCTTGAGAGATCACCAAGTCCAACCCCTTTGCCAAAGCAGGTTCCCTACACCATGTCGCAGGTTTTGAATATCTCCAGAGAAGGAGACTCCACAAACCCCCTGGGCAGCCACCTGACACCATTCACAAATCAACATCTAATTTTTAAAATGGTAAGATCTTCAACTATGACAATTATAATAGGATTAATTAATTAAAAGACACTGCTGCATTTCTGTGGTTCATATAATTAGTCTACAACAACAGTAACATAAATACGACCAGTCTGTAGCTTCTTATTATGTTCTACTTACCGTAAAAATGCCATCAACATAAAATCAACTGCTTTAGACAAGATATTTAAGGACGCTCAAACCATGTATAAAGTATTTCCTCAGGGAACTGTTATTTAAAAAAAAAAATAAAAAAATTCCCTCAAAATATATTGCTTAGTATAATTCTTCTTACAGCAACTCATGATGTTTACCAACTTGTCAAAAGCCATTGAAAGCTAAGAGACATCTGTGTGCAGTTTTGAGCTGACACCTGAAAGTTAATCTGACAGTTACATGGATGAAATTGGATAACCATAGCAGCTTAATAAGAACAAATGAAAACAAGACATAAACAAGACAAATGTGTTGTAGAGTCTTCCAGCAGACCTTCACCATTCTCATGAGAAAGATTTGAGATTGTCAAGAATGTATCAAGATTATACTTCTTTTTTGAATGATAACTAGACTTGACATAGCTGTTATTTAAAGTTAGGACTAGGCTAAATGACTATTAGAGTCCCTCAGTCTGAGACCTTAGAGCATCAGAATGTTAATATGCTTTATTTAAAATGTCAACTACTGATCCTTGGCTAGCTGTTAGTCACTTCTAATTCTCCTGCTTCTAAAACGTATCATGTGAAGTATTCCTGATCCCTCTAATACTATCATATTCTGTGGTAAAAGAACATGGTGCAACTGATACTGATGATTGCTATCACCAGTATCACTAGTATCACCAGCTATTGCTTTTGCTGAAAAATTTCTTGTTAAAAACCCAAAGATTGATCTCTAATTTCATTACAAAATATAACAGTCTTAAATTCCTTGGTATAATGTATGTGTTGTATGTATTTATATGTTATTATTATTATTATTATTTAATTACTGAATAATTGAACATAGTCACCTCTGTTTTTCAAATATAGCGTATTGCATTGATTTACATAGCATGCTGCTGTATAGATTTTAAAAAGCCAAGTGATTTTAAGTTACACCACAAGAACTCAACTCATTAGAATATCTTGTTTAGGTCATATTATAACTGAGAACTATTAATTTCTCTTTTCTTTTGTAAGACAACAATGTCAGTGTTGCACTTAGGTGTTGAGACTGTGTCCTTTAGATGTTACCATTTTCACTGTAATATTGATACCTCAGTGCCACCAAAGTTTTTTTTTGTTTTTTTTTTTTTTCCTTACATCATTACAATATTTAAAGTCTTGTCCTACATCTATTAAAAGTCAAAAAATACACTGCAAAATCTCAGATGGTATTACCAGGAATCCAGATTAATATTTGGGTCTACAAGCTCTCTCAGGTTCCTGTGGGGCTTTCCAAATGAATAACTGACAATGTATTAGGTAGTCTGAAATACTGGTGTTGAGTTCTCACCATGACTACTACACACCAGCTGATGTGTACTGGTTTATTATCATTGCAAAGTTTCATTTCTCACTAAGACACTGGGACCATTTTTGTCAAGAACAAGCACAGGAGGGTTGAGTTTTTGTCTCCTAGCATCCCAACATTCAAGATACTGCAAAAAGACTTAGGAGTCCCAGTTGATGAAAAACTTAACATGAGCCAGCAGTGGGAACTTGCAGCCTGAAAAAACCAATGATACTTCTCCTCTGTTCCATCAGAAGAGGAGTGGCTGGCAGGATGATTACCCCACTCTAGATTGCCTTCATGAGGTGCCATCTGGACTACTGCATCCAGGTCTAGGACCCCCAAGACAGAAAGGATGGGGAGTTTTGGAAAGAGTCCAGAGGAGGTCTGCAGTCCAAGGGCTGGAGCACCTCTCCTGTGTAGGTACACCGAAGGAACTGCACTTGTTCAGTCAGGAAAGGGAAGGATGTGGGGAGACTTCATTGCAACCTTTCAGTATTTAAATGGAGCTTATAAACTGAGGGAAATCAACTTTTTTACACAGATGGATAGTGATGGCACAGGGGGAAGTGGTTTTAAACTGAAGTAGGGGAGATTTGGATTAGATATCAGAGGGATGTTTTTTTCTGAGAGAGAGTTGTGAGATGCTAGAATAGGTTGCTCAGACAAGTGGTGGATGCCTTGTCCCTGGAAATGTTTAAAGACAGTTTGGATGGGGACCTGGGGCAATCTGATCTACTACTTGATTTAGAGGTTGGTACTTGATCATCCTTGGGGTTACTTTCAATCAAAAAGAAAAAAACAAACAACAACAACAACAACAAAAAACCAACAAATAAATGAACAACAACAGCAAAAAAAAAGGTTTATGAAAGTTGGAAAGAAAGATGAGAGTGGTAGAGTAATGAGAGAACAGAAAAGTAAGTTCTAGTGAAAGAATTGGGTGGTTACATAGTCATTAAAGAAATAATATTTCAGCTTGATACATTCCTAAAAAAGGATAAATATAACTGTATGTTATATTCAGGATATCATCTGATGAATGCTAAAACTGATTTTGTCTTTTTAAGTCGTTCTTATAATAGGTGAATTTTTGAAATACATTGAAAGAAAATTACCTTTGCATTTGTCTGTTTCCTATTCTCTTTTCTTTGATGTTAATTCTAATCAGGTTGCAACTGAACAGCATTTTATAGAGCCTAGAATAGAAAGACTACACATGGTTTAATTTTCTAATTCTCTTTAATGGAGTAATTTGTTGTATATTGTCAAAGAATCATCCACAAAATGAAAGAAAGGAGAAAGGACTAAATGTTGCTCCCAGGTTAGTATTGTTGCATGATAAGGTGATACGATAGTGAATGGAGATCAGTGTCAGCTGCAAACAACTCTGCAAAATATAAAGTTTTTATCTTCTATCCTGAAAGAAGAGTTACTGCAGTGACTAAGATCCTACACTTACATATCTGGAGTCAAATTTAGAATTTGCTCATTCAGGTAACTCACTGAAGACATTTCACGTGATTTTCAAAACTACTGTCATTTAATATCTTTAAAATGTTTCAACACAAATCACTATAGTATTGATAATTAAAATAAAAGAGTATTCTTAAAAATGAACTGCAATGTCTTGAGATTCCAGCAAATCTGTGGTTTTTAATACTTATTATTTTTAACTTTTTTTTCTTCTTGTTGAGGGGGGGGGGGGGTGGAGGGGGTAGGTGTCAGTAAATACAGTATTTAATTAAACAAGTATATAGAGGTTTTTTGGTTTTTTTTACAGAGAACATTAAGTAAAAAGCATACATTGTATGTATGTGCTAGAGTTTTGCACCAGCTCAATTTACAATTCAATCAATGTGAGCCACACTAGAGGCAGTGTATAGCTTTCTGGATTCATTACGGTGGCTTCTCATTCAACACGAAGGCTCCACTTGCCAGTAGTCATTTTCTCTAAATCCTTGCAAGCCTACTGAGGATGCAGCTCTGCTAATAAGCCGCACTGAGGCCTTACTCTTGTAGCTATGCACTTTATTGTTCATTATCCACCTCAAATATTGCCAAGCTGTTTAGAATTTAAGTGAATAGTTGAGTAAATGGCACATTTTCATACTGTACATATATGTATCCCAAAAGGGAAAAGTGAGTATGTGTCATGTTTAAATCAAGAAGGGGAAATACCATGGTCGTCTATATAGCTACTTGCTAATATTTTATCTCTATGTTGGTTTTCCCCTTCTCAGTGAAAAAAAAGATCCATCTCTTTTCTTAGATGTGTTTTTGATTCTTTCAAGACCTCTTATATGTGCAGTCATTAGAAAACATTTAATTATAGCATTATCCCTGAATTATTTATTACATGGGAAGTCTAATTGGAAATAAGATACTGACTGGCAAAAAATATTAAAAATAAAAATTAAAAATCAAAATAAAAGACAACACTTTTTCCTTCTCCCTATTTGTGCATTGAAGAAAGATGAAAATAAATCTGAATCCCACTGCTTTTTAGGACTTGCACAGATGGTGATGATGACTTCTTCACACAGAAACCTAACTAGTAGGCAAATCTGTATATTCACTTCAAAGCCTGACTGCAGCAGAAAAAAAATAAAAAAATAATGGAAGGAACTACTTCCCCAGTTGTAGCCATAAAACACGTTAATTCTAACTCTAAGGGACTGATTGATTGGCTTTTCCCCTCAAAAGGGATTAACTATTTCCTGAATAACAAACAACTAGCCTTCATTATGTTCTGACACACTGAAACTCAGCAATTCCAGGAATCCCAGGGTCCCCAAACAACTTGATTTTTGAGTTAGATCTGACGGTATCTTTTTTTATATATCAGGGGTAATAATTAAACAAATACAAGAAAACTGCAAAAAGTGGAGCAAAAACGTACAACTGAAATGTTTTTAAACATTCTTATAATTAAAATTTATTTTTAAAACTTCTTTTTATCACAGATTCTACATATCTTTATAAGATCAATTTCAAGTGATTATTCATCATTATTCTTTGCAATATCATTACTTCATGCTTTACAGATTCTGACAATGTAATTATCATAAACACTACTTTTTCCTGTAGTCTTGATTTCTGCTAAATTTCTTTTGTTTTGCTCCATTTCAATGATTGCAATTCACCTGAAAATGTTATTAACAATTGTATTCTATTTTTTTTTCCTCAATCTGCTGATGGAGATATGAAAATACAAGGCTAAGAGCTCATCTCCCTTGGCTGACAATACCCCATTTAACTTGACTTTAATAACTAATAGTTAGTGTGGTTTAAAATCTTTCCCCACTGATTTTGCGTAACACTTGGGATAGGAGAAAGTAAAGACAGGGCAGGAGTAATGAGAATATTTCAGGATATGCTATCAAATATTTCCAACAACATGAAAATTAATAGACAAATCAATGTAGTTTTGAACAGCGAAATTAAAATTTAAACCCCTCTTTTTCTCAATATAATCTTGAAACACCAAATAGATTTTATGCACTTATATATAAGCAACTATATTAGTTGACTTTAATCATTTATTTATTTCTTATATCATTCTTGTCAGATATTCTCAAATCATCTTGAACTGCCTACTTTATCAGTAACTTTGTCATGTTGAAATATTCATATATTTATACATCTAATCATCCTAAATACCAGTGTTATTCCAAAGAACTTACAGTAGGAACTGTGTACAAAGTCATAGTTGAGAACTTTAAAAATAAAATATTAGAGCCTAGACAAAGAAGATTATCTCTTCTTCTTTCTCTCTTTTTACGTAAATATTTTATCATTCATTTTATGAATCCTTCTTATAGCTCTGTGATTATAAAAGCATTTATCTTCACTTTTTTTTTTTTAGCATTTCACTTTTTTTTTTTCAATTGGCAGTACTCATATTTTTCTGGTACCTTTACATTGTATAGAGATCTGTGAACTATAAATGTATTTTGGTTTCATTACTGCTACATATCTATTGAGCTATTTTGCTTCTAAAGTCCAAATTAGAGCAAATCATTATTACACTTCTGCTTTCTACTACTTTGCAAGATGGACAAAAATAAATCTTCAGATGTTCCCTATACACCTTCACTTGTACAAGTCAGGGAATATTTCTTTACATCTTTTCTCATTATTTAGATTTTAGTTTTTTTAATACAGAGCAACCAACATCTTCATCAGTTCTCCCAGAATTTGTCTCCTGTGTCAGGATCATAGATGACTGTTGGGGAGGGTTTAATAGCATTGACATCTACTGTTGCCAGTGAATTAATTTTCTTATGCTCCAGGGTAGCGTTCAGATACAGTAATGATCTATGTCACTTTATCCTTAGATTTGTCATCACTCTGTTTATACTCAACCTTTGTTTACATCAGTGAGAGTTTCTGTGTAATTATAACTTTGAAAAAAAATTCTTGGCGGAATTTGAAATTGATTGTCTATGATCAGCTTTCTCTAGTTGATAGCAGCATCAAAACACAAAGATGTCAATGTACTGAAGGAGGAGCAATAAAGATTTCTCCAGATGATAGTGATATGCTTCCACGATTTAATTAATTCAGTGTGTCTTTTCTTACTTCAGAAAATGATATTTGGTGTTAGTTTCCATGATACACAGAAGCTAAGAAAGAATACTCTTTTCATCCACCCACTCTGCAAACATAAAGCCAGGACAAAAGGAGTGGTTAAGAGTTACATCAGTTACTGTAGTGTACAAAAAAAAAAAAAAAAAAAAGGGGGGGGGGTTGGGGGGGGGGAGATGAAGGAAACTCTGATTGTCATTTGTGCCATATATCTAATCAAGTAAACAGTGTTATTTGATATTAAAATAAACAAATGAGTCCTTATTTCACTTACTTTTTGGAATAACTGAATGGCAGATTAGCTGAACTAACTCATATACTTCATCTCCAAGGGTCAAAACGGCCTAGCATGATGTTCAATTTTGCACAATTAATAAAGGATAAGCAGTAAAAATAAGAGAAAAATCATACTGCAGTGATCTTCTGTATAGAAACTGACATAGGCTAATGATTTACTGTTCATGATTAATGAGTGTCTTAATCTGTATATATGAAAAGGAAGAAAAAAATCACTGATGTTGACAAAATGCATTACTGCTGCTAAAGCAATACTCCACATCACAGGAGACAGCATTTTCACACCTCACAGTTAAACTTGCCAGCTTTGATTATATATTCTGATGGACACAGTGGGGACACACAATAAGTGATGTCTGTCACAGTTCAGAGAATTATGGGAAGAACACGGTAGATCAGAATAAGAAAGAAACATCTCTATGAAGGCTTACAAAAAGATAAGAACCTGGGGCACAATTTTCTCTAAAAATCCCTGTCCACCTGAGTCTGATTTAGAAAACATGCTTTGGGGTGCAGTACAATCTGCTCCTTCTCTACAGAGAACTTGGAATGTTTTGTAGATATTGCCAGTACGTGCAGTCATAGCTGGTACTTTTGAAAAGTTTATAAGGCATTTCTACAGAGGCTCTTTCCAAATCTTCCTTTGTATTCATATAAAAACAGTTAATATCCATCCTGGCCCATATCAAAGGCAGATGTTGGTGGTATGGTAGTAGAGGTTGAGCCTTCCTTAAAATGCTGCCATACAACAGACTGTAACAGAGTAGTCTGATAATATGGTGTCCAACAGGAAAGTGTCTGTGAAGCAAAGGTAGGAAAGTGAATTTCTCCATTCAGAAGAAATTGCACCCACTGACGTTCTTCAATATTTGCTGAATGTTTATGGAGACGAAATAGTGGATGTGAGCACACTGAGACTGTATGTGTTGTTTCAGTGGTACCAACAGCAACGTGAGTGACAAGCTATGTTCCAGATGACCAGCTCTTACAATAAGAAATTATGAGTATTTCCATAATCTCTTTTGCAAATTGCCTAATGATGGTGAATGTATTGAAAAACAGTATCTTTGTAGTTGGTAATTTGATCTGTCAAGTAGTGTAATTGTGCTCTATATGTGTTGTATATTCCATGGAAATAAACATGAGACATTGCTTACAGAAACTGGATGTGTGTGTGTACATATAATATATATAACATATATATGTGTTACATATATATATATAATATAAATAACATATATGTGTGTTTGTGTGTGTAATATATATATACACACACACATATATAAAAATATATAAAAATATGTGTGACATACATCTTGACTTTGTCTAAAAAATGCCAACACCCTTTGTAGAGTTGCTGTATATTTTCCATTAATTGTTATTTTTCTTACTACACATAAAAATGAAAATAAAAAGCAACGTAAAGTTGTTCAGCTCAAATTCAAAGAAAGTAAGATACTAAATAAACCTCTTATTTTGTGTTTCTTCTGCAAAATACAATGGTATAAAATTGCAATACTGCAACCACCGTTACTTAGTATTCATGTTGCAGAAGCAATAAAAGTCTTATGATTTTTGAGAACTATTTGAGTGAGCAAGTTTTCATAATTAATCTTTCCTGCCTGATTGCATTTCAGCTTCACACCTTCTATTTTCAGTCATTAAGAAACAGTGTACAGAACTTATACTTTCCAAACAGGTAAAATCATAGAGCAGCAAGGTGAAATAATTATATGGACTCAAATCAAGATTGTATTGTCATAAACTGTAAAAATTATAAAATGTTTCAAATTCTCAGACAATTATTCCTATACAAGAATGACCGTTCATTATTTGATTTGCTAAGACTGCTGAAAAATGTACATACTTGAAAATATATTAAAAGACTTCGAGATACAGAGGAAAAACAAAACAAATGGTCTAAAAACTTCATGACTCAATACACCTGAACTGAACTCAGTATAGCAGTGGCAGTTACAGAGCAGAAATAATTAAATACATGGGAATACAATAGATCACATCTAAGATATCTTACTTTGTTTCTGTTTATCTAGTTAGGTGGTATTTAAATATGTATTTGTTAGGATTAGATTTAATTTAATAGTAATGACTGAGGGACTGAACAGTGATTCTAGCAGGGTGAAGAACATACCCATCCATCATCTTTCCTGTTTTAATACAATTATTAACAGTGGATTTAGAAGAATACTAATGTGTACCGTACAAAGTTAGCAATTACCAAACACTTCAAAGCTGACAATACAATTATTATTCAAATGAAGAAATACTTCATTTGCATTAATGTTAAACATCTGAAAAATATGGTTATAGTTAATAAACTTCCTGTCTATATCTTTACTCTTTATATATATATGTGTGTGTGTGTGTGTGTGATATATATTAATAGAATATATAATATACATATACACATAAGCTTACATATTTATTAGAAATACACATGCACAAGGCCTGAAAGTAATGCCTTCTATTCTATTATGTTGACTCATGACATCAGAGACAGATCAACATTCAGTAGTAGTGGCTGAAGCTTCCCACCAATACTGCATGACATTTTGTTGCTGCGTGATAGAGGATAGAAGACAGCAGAGGGGCAGTTTGACAGAATGGCATCTAACATGGAAGTGCATATTAAGCAAAGGTATGTCACTAAATTTCTTCATGTAGAAAAAATAGCACATACTGATATTTTTTTGGATTCTTGCTTAGTGTTTATGGAGACAAAAATGTGAGGTGGTGCATACGTGCATACAGGAACACATGTAATTATTTAGGTACAATTACTGTAACACACAATTTCGGTGTAATGTAATCTTTTTCCTGTTTGAATAAGATTTATATGCTAAATTTCCACAAGCAGTTAGCAGTAGTTTGTGCATGAAACAACCTCCTACACTTGCTCGTTCTCTCATATACATTAGAAGTTTTCAGCAAAGAAGTGTTAAAGCTTTCCTTGATGCTTTATAAAAGTACAGAGAACTAGATCTAAGTGAAGCCTTCCCTTTGTACTGTCTGTTCTTTCAAGATGTGCTTGAATATTCTTTGAAATGCCTCCAGCATGCCTCAAATCTGAGAAGTCATTAGCAGATGCTTAGTACCTATTTAGGTCTAAATTACTTGTTCACAAAACATCTTCTAAAATATTTGAAAAATTCACTATTTCCTGCTCCCTTAATTTTTTCCTCACAATAGCTAACACGTTTTCATTTTCTTTCTTCAACAGAGCCAGAACTCCTGGACTCATGCTGCCACATAAAAATCTGTGTTGTTTCTGTTTTTGTTTTTTAATTATTTTTAATTTTAGCTTTCAAGATAAGCCTGAAATTTAAGAAGCAAATACAAAAACAAACAAACAAACAAGCACAAAAACACGAAACAAAGCAAAAAAACCACAAAAACAAAACAAAACAGACAAACAAACAAAAAACCCAACACCCTACTTGTACTTGAAACTTCTGGATTAATGATGCAGACACACTGTACTTCAGTAAAGATTTTAAGTGAATGAGCAAGATGAAACTATCCAGTTACTAGGCAACTGGGACCTGATAGGAAGTGCTATACAGGTATTTTGTTCAATTCATAATGGAGAAAGGAAAGAAAAATAACAAAACCACACAAAAGATCCCCAGATAGACAGCACTGTTTCTCTACTAGGATGTTCATTCTTGTGCTGATAATAAGAAATAACCCCGTAGTAGCTCAAATGATGAGGAAAATGGGAAGCATACTGATTTGTTTAGAGATTTCAGGTTGATATCTAGTACTCTGATGGTATTTTAGACAACAGAATCCAGTTTGGTAGCCTAGTACATAGGTGATCAAACTCTTGCCTTTCCTGTGCCCTGTTCCTCAAATGAAGAAGAACTGTCCTGGGCTGCATATAAGGTATATAATGTATTTAATGTGTACAATTAACAAACCTTCATCTTTTTATATATATATATATATATATATTTATTAAAATGTTTTTAAAAAGAGTGACAAAAATATAAAACTAGTTGGATATTTGAGCTTGTGATTGTGAAACCAATGCATCCATGTCGGTCTGGTGAAAGAGGCAATTCTTACTAACTTTTCAAGGTGTTTGTCAAAGATTTTCGATGAAACTTTACTTTTTCTGTGCTTTGTCCATAAAAATGTTTTTTCACAGATGTTCATACTGTTAAAAAGCTAAGACATGGATAAGACATGATTGTGAAGTAAAGGAGATCATTCTCTGGTAATGAAGTTCTTCTAAAACTCTGATAAAGAGACATAATCAAACTTTTTTTTGAGTTGAATATCTGATTTCAATCCTATACGTTCAGTTTGAAAATTCACAGGTTATGCATTTATGCTTACTGAATGGTATCACAAAACACCATAAAAGTGACAACTTTTTTTCTGCAATCTTGAAACCTATTTCTTTATCAAAATGGGAAGTAAGGCTACATATTTATTGTTGCTCACAGTGCTATATTTAGCCATTGTTACAAAATATATACTATAATTTGCCATACATAAAGTTTCCTGTAATGGTTTCAAACACGGCAGGATTCTAATTTCACCTTAAAGACATATATTTAACTCATTTAAGTGAGTTGTCAATCCGCCAAAAATGCCTAATCTGTGGGCCACTTTTCACCACAGCTTTGGTGATCATGCACAAACAGTATTCATTTTTAAAACTTTTCTTTTCTTGATGTACAATACAGTGATGATTTCACTGAATGTGCATCACCTGGATGCCGGTAGCTATAACAGATATGTTGTCAAAGATTAAAGAAAATGCTTTAAGTGTAATTGTTCCTGCTTCACACAAATCAAGAGATTAGGTTGTGTCTGCTAGTGGCAACAAAGAAGCCATTTCTTTAGTGACCTTAAGAACACTATCAATACATGTAATAAAATCACAATAACTGAGCATATCTGCCCCATCAATAAATTCACTTATCAACAGAGAATAAAATTTGCAACTATAGTCTCCAAATTTCTTTTGACAGATTTTCCCACTTCTTCACTTCACTTGTGTCATGGTTTAAATGAAAATCTACCTGCGTTCGTGACAGGGGGCCGTGGGCCCCGCAGGGGCCCTAGACTGAAAGGAAAAGTTAATTAGGAAAAGAAAACAGCGGCAATGATCTAAGGAGGCACACTTATTTACTAAATACTATATTGAAATACAGGATAACACAATATAATATAATATAATTGAAATTAAGCTAATGAATCAAGCAAAATAGGAGAGAGAATGAATCCCAAAACCGAGAGGCCTACTGTGAATCTAGGCAAATGGCTGAAGGCTCCCACACACTCCCCTGAACGTAGAACTCAAAAAAATGTCAGTCCTGCCTGCCAGAGAAAATAATATAGTGTCCAGGTCCCGTGACCCATCTCTGACCGTGTTGTTCTCTGGGAGATGTAGTCTTCTTCTGTAAGTTGCAGATTCAGTAAAATTATTCATGCTTTATATGATGTTATGATGTGGAATACTGATAGCAAAATTACAAAATTACTAAACCATGACAACTTGGCCAGAGTCTTTTGAGAAAAACTGATCTTAGAATTACTTTTTTTTTTTTTTTTTTTTTTTTTAATCAAGACTGGTTATGTCTGCCACACTTTCCATACATAAACTCACCATCACTAAATGGCTTTCATTCTTTTCATTTATTTATTTATTTGCAATCAGATTTGCTACCATGTAATTTGTTTTATAATAGACTTCATTAAAGTTGTAACTTAAAATAATAATAATAAATTGCAGATATGAGAGTTCTTTTCACTTTTGCTGTTTTGTCTTTACAGATCTTAGTTTGATGTACATCAAATTTGACTCCATGTTTTTTCATATAATGTCTTTTCAAACTATAATCTTTGAAAATCGTCACTATTACTTAACAAACTAAACATAGCAACACATTATTTGTCCAGACAAAAAGTACTAATCTGTCCATTTCTCACTGAGTACTCTTTATTCACCCACAGTTTCTCTCTTTTTTAGGTTCTGTTTTCTTTTGAGACAACATTAGGTAGATTGAAATATTATTATTGATAATGTCTGTATTTACTAAACAAGCAACACAGGCACACATAACATGTAACACATGCTGGTTTTGACTCAACTGAGTGTTACAGGCCCAAGAAGTAGAGTCAGCCCTCCCTTTCACCTGCTTTTAGCTGAGACAGTGTTAATAGTATTCTGATGTTCTAGTTGCTGCTGAATGATTAAGGTGTGCCTAGGGCTGAGCTGGGTAGCTTGACAGAGAAGATGCGTTGTCATAATGCATGCTCACTGGGCAGAGGCTACCCTGGATTATTATCTGTCTCAACCCATGTGTGGCTCACCTGCTATGGGCTAAATATTTTTGAAGGCATTTTTGGAGTATTAGACTACAGCAAAAAAATACTTTAAGAATCTTGCTTCTAGATTTTATCAATAAAATCAATTTTATTTTATACACACCTAGAACAAGGAACCTGAAGCCTCAAAGACCATTAGATCACTTTATCTGTAGCTGTTATTTGAGCCCACTGCCAAGGTGGACAAGGAGAAATAGGACTGATATTTTTTACTTCTGTATCTCTAAAAAATCTTATTTGTTAGAAAAGAAAACAATAAAGAAATAAAATACAAACAACATTACAGAAGTAACTTGAAAACTAGCTCCTAGTTCTCTAAGTGGAAATATTCCTCAATAAAAGGAAACATTTTGTGTTCTCAAAAGAGACAATTCAAGATTACTACTGACATTCCTGATTTTTATTCTAATTTCATGGGTTTCAATAGGAAGAAGCTTAGCAGTACAATTGATTCTTAGGTTGGAGATGATGGTAAAAGGTGGAATCAAGGTGGCTCTGTGAAAATAAAGAGGAAAAATAAGAACTCCAAACAACTAGATTTTTAGCCATGTTTCTTATTTTATTTCAGTGTATTTATCTGAAAGGAAGAGGAAGAATAAAGAAGAATCATAAAACTAAAATACCAAGAAATTATGACATATTCTAACTGGTGAGCACTGACCAATGATCTTGTGTTAAATGTTTGACAGAAGAAAATGGCATAGCGACACTTAAGTGGTCAGAATGGTCAGTGCAGAACTTGGGTGTACAAGAGCTGAAAGTATAACCTGTCCATGTAAGCCACAAACATCTTTGGGGCCAAAGTGGTAGGGACTCCACTGGGTTCCGCAGAAAAGGACCTGGAAGCCAGGGACAAATCTTTAACTGGTATTTTCAACAGTAATTTTTAATGACCGAATGGACAAGGAACAGTTGAATCCAGCGCCCAAATATTTGTGTACACTAAAGCTGTCAGAATCAGATATCGACTACTAAAGCTTTTTCTTTGAGAAAGGCATTTGGCTTTAAAATTTATTAGCATCAAGAAGCCTTAAAGGTTGATTATATCGCTCAGATTAAGTGACTTTCATACTTCTGCTGATATACAATAATTTCCTTTGGTAATTGCATTCAAGTGTATTTACACCTGGTTGCATTCAAAATGTTTTTAATTGTCTTTGGTATGTTTTACTTTAAGATTGGAAAGCAAATGTGCTGAACTGTGAGGTTGTTTTATGCATTGAAATTTGATAGTAGCTTATTCTTTCATTCTCTGCCTCAAGTGCAATACATTTAATTGGTTCCCAACCACTGAATTGCAATCATGGTTTATGGCTTAGCTAGCAGTCTTAAAAGGTTTGTTCTAGCTTCATTTGCAATATTCAAAGTACACCGTTACATCAGTGACTACCATGAGGAGAAAATTCATTTTTTATTGTTCCTTAGCACTGCAGTAAGATATAACAATCTCCTTTCACCTTAGGGTTCACTCAGTCACTACTGATTGATGATCAGTCATATTCCAACTGTTTGTTGTACAGCCTTCAATACTATTTTTTAAAAAGAATTATGCTTCTTTGAGTACACAGTTTTTAAAGCCATGGATGGAGGGGCGAAGATGAGGGGAGCTTTAATGTCATAGTGCTTCAGAGTCAAGCACCGAATCCCTGTATGTATGCCTTTTATTTCCTAGAGCTTTTGTTTAATAATCTTTGTGTCATTCCTTCATTTTGTTTTAGATGACAGTAAAAGAAATATATTTCTTTGTGTGATTTTTCTGTTCAATAGAAGACAACTGACATGAACTGATGCACCCATAAACTGAATATATTTTTAGTTTGATAAGTACTGCAAATTATACAGCCATTTAATTTTCATTACCAATATTCATATACTTCCTTTTCTTCATGTAATGATTTGTTCTATTCTGGGGCCCACTAAAACAAACATTTTCATCTTCAAAATATCAGTAAAGCTGCAGCAGGTCTTTAAAGTATATTAGTAAACTTGCTGAAAATTTTACTTCTGTTTACAAAAGCACTCATGTGAACATACAACCTTGTCAAATTCTGTATTTGTTTCTGTGTTCTAATTAACTTGTACATTTTGCATTACAATCAACAGGACTAATGTTTATGTTGGGGTGTTTGACTCACATTAAGACCTCAGACAATTTAATACATCTACTAGTGGTAATGCAAATAAATCTTGTCAGCGACCAAATGCCAGTTAACTCTTCTTGAAGAAACTTCAGCTGTGGTCCTGAAGAATAACCTTGCAGACATCAAATCTAATTGTTATACAATTAAAGTTAAGTTACTTTGTTTTATGCTAGGAGTTATAGCTTCTGGAAGGCTGTATTTCCTTATACTTGTTTAAAATTTCTATCATTAATTGCATCAGACAGATCTCCCAGTTAATTATTAGAACTCTGCCATTATTCTATGAAGGAAAATACAAGCTGAGCCTCTGAGCATTAAGGATGTAAACTAACACAGAAGGGCCTGGAGCATCTCATGAGAAAAGGCTGAGACCTGGGACTTTCAATCCGGAGAATAGGAGATAGAGAGAGGATCTTATAAACACTCATGAATATCTAACGAGCAGTGTATGCCCAGTGTGACCTTGTAGCCAAAAAGGCCAATGGCATTCTGGGATGCATTAAAAAGAGCGTGTCCAGCAGGTCGAAGGAGGTGATCCTCCCCCTCTACTTTGCCCTGGTGAGGCTTCATCTGGAATACTGTGTCCAGTTCTGGGCTCCCCAGTACAAGAAAGACAGGGATCTCTTGGAAAGAGTCCAGTGAAGGGCCACTAAGATGGTGAAGGGCCTGGAGCATCTCCCCTATGAGGAGAGACTAGGCTAACTAGGTCTGTTTAGCCTTGAGAAAAGAAGGCTGAGAGGGGATTTGATCCAGGTTTATAAATACTTGAGATGTGGGGGCCACAGTGGTGAGGCTGGTCTCTTTTCAGTAGTGCGTGGGGACAGAACTAGGGGTAATGGGATGAAACTACAGCATAGGAAGTTCCGCACGAATGTGCGGAAGAACTTTATGGTGAGGGTGACGGAGCACAGGAACAGGCTGCCCAGGGAGGTGGTGGAGTCTCCTCTGGAGATATTCAAGACCCAACTGGACACCTACCTGTGCAACGTGGTGTAGGGAACCTGCTTTGGAAGGAGGGTTAGACTCAATGATCTCTAGAGGTCCCTTCCAACCCCTAAAATTATGTGATTCTGTGATTCTGTATGGGGTAAGGCTCTTCACTGGTGTCCAATGACATCAAAAGGGTCAATGGGCACAGACTGGAACACATAATGTTACAAATGAACATAAGGATATTCTTTACTTTGAGGGTTGCAGAGCACTGGAACAAGCTGCCCAGAAAGATTGTGAGGTCTCCCCTAGAGATATTCAGAACATACCTGGACACTTTTCTGAGCAACTTAATTTAAGGAACCTGCTTTATCAAGGAGTTGAACTAGATATTCTCCAGGGGTCCCCGCCAACCCCTATGATTCTATTATCCTCTGATCCTGGCAGCTGCCTTTCTCAGAAGCTGAATATTTATGTATTGTCCTCCAAGTGAAGTAGAACTGTTATAAAAACATGCATCAGAAAGAAATAATGTGTATGTCTACAGAAAACAATCTTGGTGGTTTCTGTGTTATATAGAAAAATAACACAAGTGGTTTGTTGACTTTGTCCTCTGGAAGTTCATCCAGCCAAGCTGTTATTCTGTCTTCAACAGGACAAGAAGAGAAAAATAGATGAAGTTACTTGGTCAAGATTAAGACATGAAGAGAACTTTTATAAGTAGTTGTCACAGGTAAGGCAGATTTGACTTAGGGAAGATTAATTTATTACCTATTAAAGTAGCTTTGGGTAGTGGGAAACAAAGACAAAAAATAAAACTTAAAAACATCTTCCTTTCACTCCTCCATCTTTCTGGGGATTGCAGGACAATCTCTACAGTGGTGCCTGCATTGCCTCCTCCCCTCCTTTTCCCATTCTCATTCCTGTCTCTCCAACCTTACACCTTTTCCATGCAACCCTCTCCCCAGTAACTCTACCCTGTTTCTTTTTCTGTCTCTCTTTCCTCTTCTCGTCCCTCTTCCCTCTCATCATCCCCATCACATTCCTCTTCTTTTTCTCCTCTTCCTTCTTCCTCCATATTATTATAATTATTCCTTTTCACTTTTCTTCTTCTTCACGCCTATCTGCCTGTACACCTACTCTACACACTTATCAATAGGTATTTCTATAAGATGTGCTCAAATACAAAAATATATTTGATGGAGCTACTTCAAAATCTGAACTTTCACAGAATTTAGTTCACTACCACTTTCTCTTGTTATTATTCCTGGAAAAAAAAAAAAAAAAAAAAAAACCAAAAAAAAAAAACCCTATAGATTTTGCTGGGAAAGCAATTTATTAAGTTTAAACTGAACAGGTATCTGAATCTATATTGCTTATAGTTTTTTCTCAGTATGTGTTAGTTGTACCTCATGATTTATTCTTGAAATTATCATTATTAGTATATAAATTACATATACTTACCTAATCAAGAGCATTCCCATTCTTTGAGACTAAAGGAAAACAAAATAATTTCAGGTAAGGCAATTCAAAAGAAAGAATTTATGAAACAAATGACATTAGCATTACATTAGTAAAGTATCAGGAGGTGATAAATGTGGGCCACTTACACATCAAATCAATGCTGGAAAAAATGAAATTTTTATATAGTGTACACTTCTGATGGTTTCTTTTAGCTGAGTGAAAATTCTCCCTGTCCACCTAACCTTGTGTGATTTGCCATATAAAAATTAATTACATGAGCAATGCTTCTGGGATACTAAAGTCCAATATGAAGAGAGACAGTTTTGCAAAG
This sequence comes from Coturnix japonica, assembly GCF_054131305.1. Taxonomy (NCBI): domain Eukaryota; kingdom Metazoa; phylum Chordata; class Aves; order Galliformes; family Phasianidae; genus Coturnix; species Coturnix japonica. Next base: position 80,973,316 of record NC_140664.1, read on the forward strand.
AGAAATCTTATAGTACATAGGTGCTTTGTGTAAGCTTGGGTAAAACCAATTACTTAGTGGAAGATATAACTGGAAAAGTCTCTTTTCCCATCTGAAATTTCACATTCACTGCAAAATAAAAATGTGAAAGTGAAAATTAATACAACTGGACATTTGTTCTGCAGAAGACTTTATGCATGCAAATCAAGCATGCATTATGATTTTCAAGTTCTAAAAAAGATTCTTTGCTCAATTTTGCTTCCTTTTCTGGTCTTGAACTGTAGTTGAGAAGGTGAAAAGAATAAAGGTTAACAAGATTTTGTGTTATTGTTATTGGAAGAGTTATAGTTATTGGAAGCAATTTTTTCTTAAAATTTAAAAATCATAAGTTTCTATATTTCAGATTTTTCAGTATGTTCAAAACTAAATATAATATACCAGGCATGTAATTACAAATATAGTTCCTCCTTCTGAACAGTTTCAGATCCTCTTTAGTTTCTTTGAGGGGAAAATCATAGTCAAATATTTTATAGAACAAAAATTTTTATAACTAAATATAACCACTAATATTGCTTGATTTCTTACTGAAGGATAATAAATCAATAGACTAGGATCACTTAAGGAATTAAACTAAATATAAAGAATAAACTAAAAATAAAGAAATCTCGGAAGGAGATTGAATACAGATATGAAAAGTCTAAGTATTTATTAATGTATAACTTAAAATGAGAATGTCTAACGTTATGTACCTTTTCCAAAGGAAAAGTAAACAGTATCTTTTAATTATTACATTGTTGTATTTTCTTCCTTCAAGAACAAGTAAAAAAAAAAAAAATGTTGCTCTAAATATTATTGCTAAATTAAATCTTTACAACTCACAAAGTGTGTGCATCTCACAAGAGCTGTAAATATTATTTCAAGCACTGCTGAAGTCTGATTATTTTTTATTGACCATTATTCACTCAGAGAACTATGAAGACTGAGCACGCACTATATTTTAAATAGACAAATGTTCCTCAAATTTACTTTCTTGACTGCTGCAAGTTCTGTGGAGAGAAAAATCCAAACCAAAAAAATGAGTTTGATCAAGTTGGAAGAACACTAAATTCCACAAATATGAGTCAGTTATATTGTCAGCAAATATTATATAGGCAATTCTCTGAGATAATAATTTTGATGAAATTGGAACAAGAATGACATTAAAAACCAGTCGTGTAAATACATTTTAAGAATATAGTGATTGGAATCTAATTTTAGGATACAGATTATCAAAGCATTTGCTTTGATATATCATGACTGGACATCCTCTATAGTTCCACTGAAGATACCTTATGAAATATATCTTCTTCTCTGAGAAGAAAATAAAAAGAGAAGAAAACTTGACTTGAAATAAGTATTTCTAGAGCAGTGTATGTTTCTTTAGTGGAGGGACTCATACACGACAAGTGAGACTGTATCACATAGAGGAAATATCTATACACATTAAATACGTGCCTTCAGATTTATATCACAAGATTTTTTCCAAAGCATTGCATGCAGGTGGGCAACTAGACTTGTTATTTTATAATATGATCATGGAACTACTATACTTATACCTATATGTAAATGAAGAGCTCTTGCAAAACATTTATCTGTACATATAAATGCTGTCCTTAAAAATAGAAGTGCAATATCAACATGTTTATTCTGGATGTATATCCTTGAAAACAGTGATAATTCAGGATTTCAAGAATTATTGGTATAACTACCCTTTGCATACCTTTCTTTTTCAACCAATGTATTCTATACCCAGCCAAACACACTGTACAATAGATTTGATATATAACCATATATCCATGTATCTAACTATGATTCCAAAATTGAATTATACCTTCATTTCTATGATTCTGTTATTCTATGTGATGCTTGAAAGGGAGTGTTAAAGAAAAGAATGCATAAATTTCAGTGATGTCACATTTTTTCTTTGTATATCTCAATGTGCACAAGGACTATGTTTAAAGGAAAGTTATCTTGTTTATACCACCTACAAGCAGGACTGACAATGTTGCTCTTGATCAGGCTAAATTCTTTAACAGATTGGCATGGAGCACCATATAACTCCAAAAAATGTGAATATCTAATTAAAAAAAAAAAAAAAGAAAAAAAGGAAAAAGATGAAAGTATCGCAGTATTTGTACATCAAAGTCTTTATCAACCTTTGAAATGAAGCTACATTTCTCAAAAACTTTTCTTTTTTTTTTTTTTTTTCCCCTGCAGGTCTGTCTTTATTTATTATCATTTGTATCTGAATCTGTTCCAATAAAAACATGTTTCATAGTCTATACATTACTCAGTTTGTTTTTCCATCAAAATATATTTAAAAATAAAAAAAGTAAATATATGTATATATGTGTGTATAGGAAAGGTTGCTTTATTGGAACATTAAAAGGACTTAAATATTCCACAGTAGTAGAACAGATATTTAATTTTACTAAGAACAGGAAGCTTTACAACAAGTAAAATTGGTGGGATTTTGTTGGATTTCAGACATTTTTCTTACTTTTATTTTGGTATGTTTTTATTTAGTTAGTTAGTTAGTTAGTTATTTTGTAGTGGTGGATTTCTTGATGCATCTGTCAGTTGTTTGTGTTTTGTTTTGTTTTGCTTTGTTTTAATTATTTGTTTGTTATTTCCTATATAACAGGGAGCAGATTTCTTTTCATCTGAAGAACATACAATCTATGGATGAAGTTTATACTTATTCCAGAGGAAACTGAACAAATACTTGGACAACGTTAGACATACAGAGTCTGTTTTTAAGTTTGGTGTCACGTATACCCCTCCATCAAATCTAAATTGTCATGAGGAAAAGGTTGGACAAAGGTTCCAAACTGCAATGGAATGCAGTGCACATTCATGTGTTTTGTTCTAAAATTCCTATAAAGCCTACTGTACTTGCCAAGTGAATGCCTCCTAGTCTTACTGGCTGGGTAATGTTAATTCTACTTCCTCGTAACTCTTTTTCAGTTTCAGATCCTCTCACCTTTTCTGCCATGTAATCTTCCTCTCCAAGAACTCCTTTTACATCAGATGTCCACAGATCTTACAGATTTTTGGAAGCTTCCTCCTCATTTCTCAGAAATCTTTAACTGTTTTTTATTTTTTTTAACTTATCTTTTCATGAAATTCTTTTTTGGCTTACCTATTTTAACCTATATTTCACAGTCTTTCTGTGTCCACATGCAACTTCAATTTTTTTTGAAAGACACTTCTTACTACTACAAATCTTTCCCTTTGCTGTTTAGCCGCTGACCTCCTTTTCATAATAGGTGGTTTGAGCTGACTCTGTGTTACCAGTGTGGTCTTCTTCGATAGTTTCTGCAATGACTGCAAGTATGTAATTCTCTGATGCAGCTGTTCCCTTTAACTTCCTTTTAACAAGCACCCTCATTTTCACCTAGTTCTCCTTATTAAAGCTTAACAGTGAATTCTTTGGTTGTTGATATTCCTGTAGGACACTTAATGAAAGTACTCTGTAGTTGCTGTTACACGTGGAGCTTCCACAGTTAGATTTTGAAGCCTTGCTGGCACATTACTAAGCTAAATAAAAGGTTGTTTTTCTTCCTGTGGACCTAAAAGCCAGTCATTCTATTAAACATTACTGATCCACCTAAAAATATCATCTAATTTTAATATTGTGATTTGACATTTGTCCACAGAGTAATTGAGGTTATCTATTTATTTATTATTTTCTCTAACCTCTCAGTATACAACACTTGCCTCTCTAGGTTGAGTGGTGCTATAGACAAACTACTATACCCTTCTTGTTTAGATGTAGGATTTCAATTTGTAAAGATTTCAGTATTTGAAACAGTAAGTTTGCTATTTTAGTATAATACTAAGTATTTCTAAGTGCACACTATTTCACCAGCAGTATCATATATGCATATATTTCCTACATTAACTAGGGCCTGATTTTATACTGATTCTTATGAGCATTTTCCCTCCATTAAGTTCATGTTTCCAGCCTTGCATTCATTTAGTGAAAAACACAATTCTCCTATTTCAGTTCTTAATCTTCTAGCAAGTGCATAAAACCATGCTTACCATACCTGCTGTGTCATTTTTTTTTTAATTTTTTTTTTTTTTTTATGGAAATTATTTTCCACTTACCTATATATTTCTATTATCTGCCCCATCTTTTGTCTTAAGATAAAGAATTATTATGACTTTCCATCTGGGAGATCCTTTTCAAGTGTGTTAGCTTCCTATGAAATCCTTTGCAGAAGTACTCCCAGTTGCACATACAGGCTACTTCTTTTCTAGGAATTCCCCGACTTTAGACAAATATCAAACCTTCCTCTTTCTAATACCTTTCTGTCAGTCATTAAAACCCTACATCTGCCTTTCTCCTTGGTCTCATTGTAAAGAACAAGACTGTTGAATCTTAGAAAGGTTGAACAGAGATGATCCACAATGAATGATTACAGGTCTAATCAGTTGACCAGCAGGTCAACTTCAAAACATATTTAGGTTGTACTGATTGCATTGATTCTCTAGACTCCATTTAAGTATACTGGTCACAAATGGTGTTTAGATGCACATTAACAGATGCACAACTAAATTCAGATTTTTTAATCTCGAGATAATCTAAGTCCTAACTCAAACTTCTCTGTAATATTTTGTATGTGTTCAGTAGCTACCCAAACAAGAAACAATCTATTTCATTTCCCAAGTTCCATCATGTCCCTGTGATTTCTTCTGAAGGAAAAATAAAACAGACTTAGAGCAAGTAAATTAAAAATGTACTACAATTATATCAACACATCATGCCAAAGGATTCTAATAGTGTAATTGTGGATGGTTTCTATAGATACATGGAAGACGACTGACATATTATGGTAAATACTGAATTACTCTGAGAATCTACTGAAGTGTAAATTTTCAGATGACAATATCTATTTTGAGGATTTGCAGGGAGAAAGAATGAAGAGAAGTTCTTTGTAGTACTCGGAGACATATTACAACAAAACAAAATATGAAAATAAAAAAACAAAACAAAACAAAACCCTCGTATTCAGTATTATACTCACACAGTTGTGTGTGCTCCTCTTATTTTAGGGAAAATATATAGGTCTGAAAGTAATGTTCCCTATTTATTTCCATGGAAACTGCAACAGATATAAGGAGCAAAATAACAGTATTTAATAGAGAAAATTCTGAGCTAAAAACACTAGTTTTCAACAGTCGCTGCCATTAGCTATGCCTTTTTACCAGCAATGAACAAGAGACTGCATGTTGCACTAATAAAGATCTCCATGGCCATCTGGAACGTGGTTTGTCTTTCATGTCACTGCCACTACTGCTGAAATACATCACTCACAGCATCACTGTATTCACATCCCACAGTTTTGTTTCCACAAGCATTCAGCAAGCATAGATTAATGTCAATAATGCCCATTTTTTTCAGACTGAAAAAACCCCTCTGCTGCAATCTGTCCCACAGCAATAAAATAATGGAATACTGGTTGGAAGGTTTAACTTCTACTGCCCTACCACAAACTTTCGCTTCTGAAGTCATGGGCCAATATAAAAAAAAATAGGAGCCCTTACTTTCAGAACAGCAATGACACAGTCACAGAATCATGGAATCGCAAGGATTGGAAGGGACCTGCAGAGATCATCGAGTCCAGTTCCTCTGTCAAAGCAGATTCCCTACACCAGGTCGCACAGGTAGGCATCCAGGCAGGTCTTGAATATCTCTCCAGTCATGAACGAGAAACTAATATATAAGGATTGACAGAAGTGACAAAGACACAGCTTCTTTGATAAATTAGTTAATGGACAAAAAATATAAATATTAAAAATGAATTATTAAAAAAAGAAAAGTCTTCAAACAGAATTGAATAATTAAAAAAAAAAAAAAGAATTTTCGTGCATGTACTGAAATTTCTTTTTGCTTCTATACTTTTAGGATCTTGCTAGGGGGTAAACAAGAGAAGCTGAGAAATAACTTTATTCCCTTTATAACATCTGTTATGGGAATGTTATATTTTCAACCATATAGTCTTCTTGTAATTAATTAATAACCTGTAACTGGCTATTTCAAAGAAACTTATCACAAGATTATATTCTATGTAGAATACATCCTATTAAGATAATATTACATGCAGAATTTATATTATTTCATCTTTATCATATTTTAAAGTCAATTGTCTACTCAGAAGTGGAAAAGAAGTTGCACTTGATTAAGGAATGGAATCCATCAGGGAGAATATAGCATAAAATTTCTTTAAATTGTAATTTCAGCAGTTTCCTTCTGCATGTAGACATCAAAATAAGGTTTATTTCAAATTCTGAAATTGAAAAGAATATGGATATGATACCTTTCAAAAATAAAATCACTATTGTCACAATGTACAAAGAAGGACTGTAAATATACAAAAATCGATCAAACATTTGTAGTTTCCAGGTGATGATGAACAAAATATTAACATTTTTCCATAAATGTACACAAAGTTGCCAAAAGGTCATTTTTAAGTTGGAAATATTTTTGGATAAACAAACAAACATAAAACCATCAAAAAACCAGCAACCTGGATACAGTGAAAACTTTTATTTTTTTCCTATTCAGTTAACATAGTAAGTAAACAAGAAATAATAATAACAATAATAATAATAAAAACCTAGAAACTGTTCCTGAAGAATTTATTTTTTGTCCTTGAGGACAATGCTTGGCTTTCTTTAATCACTGGGGAGAGGAGGGAGGAAGAAATAAATTTATTTTTAAAGAAGATAAATATTTAGAATGAGCATTTCACTCACATCTACTTATTCATATTCATCTCAATCTCTAAACCTCATTGCAGGTTAAATGTAAAATTTTGTGATCTGTTTCAATATAAATAAGTTTTTTTTCTTTGTAACAATTGTATGCAAACTGGAAAACATAAAATTATTATTGTACTGGGAATTAAAGCACTGTAATATAAGTAATTATGATGATTTTGAGCTTCTACTTCTGCCATGGATTCTCTTATAAATGTGCATTATTCGTCAACCAAAATCTAAAAAATCAATTAAACAGAACCACTAAATTCATTGCCCATTCTATATGCTGGTCTAATATAATACACAGCCACAGATGTAATATGGAATTAGTTTCATACAGAAACGGAAAATCAACATCTAACATTCAACTTCTACTTTCTGCGTAGGAATTCAGGTAAGAGTTTATGATTTTGTATGATTTCATTTTTTTTTGTCTTCTTATTCTTCTCTTCATAGACTAATACCACTTTAATCCCCTAATCACTGGCCTTTGATACTGCCCTGCTAAAAACAGATTAGTTCAACCTGAGGATCTGACTGCTACTGACACTGAAAAAGCTTGTATTTAAATTAATTCAGTATCAAAAACCTGACATCTTGCCTAAATGATAGAAGGTTTCAATCAGATTCTTTGATCATGCACATTCCATTTTACTTTCCCTTCCTGAGGCAGATTTCCGATTGCTGTCACCAATGCATATGTCCAGTTCATAGAAGAATATTGCTTCATGCTGTTGACATTGACACATCAATCACAGCTATCCCACAGGACTCTGACAGTGTGTATTTATTTATAAATTACCCCACACAACACAATAAAAATCAGATCTCTATGACAGTCCTTCTAAAAAGGGTCTGAAAATCTTCTTCTAATTTCTATGTGCCCTCTTAGTGTATATGCAATATAACTTGAGCTGTTTGAGGGCGGAGATTATCTTCTAAACCAATATATGATAGTTGATAAATGATGTGGTCCTATTAAGAAGTTATTACCCGGTGGTCAAAAGATTTTAAGAACCAAGGTATAAAGCAAGACTTCTGCAGAAGACAATTCAGGTTAGAAAAATACTATAATCTCTTGTAATTTCAAATGTGGAAGAGGAAAGAGGGGAGGAAAAGACTCCTTGAAGCTTCCATCCCCCTTTTGCGGAGAAGGAAACAAAACAAAACAAAACAAAACAAAACAAAACAAAACAAAACAAAACAAAAAAACATCCCAATCAAGATAAGGAGATATAAGAAATCTACATATGGCAAAACAATGTAAGATAATAATACAAAAGGGGGTTACTATTAATAAATTATAAATGGAAGAGTGAGAAAAATTCTGATGTTGTTGCTTGCTGATCTGCTGGGAGCTGTAAGGCACGTTCACCCCCATCACCTAGAACTGGATATCAAGAAGGGAACACTGATGGCTCTTGGGAACAGTAGTTTATTTCATCTTTGTGTATCTTCCCCTTAGAGAGTCAGAACTCATGTGAGAATGATAGAGAACACAGGAAAAGGAAGTTCAGCTCTGCAGTGCACTGTGCACTCAACAACCTACCACATGATGGTGTGATCTGGAATACTGATATCTCCAGGACATAATCAAAAGAGAAAATATCTATAGAGTGTTCTTTGTCTTTTGGATACTGTTTTTTCTTGTGCATCATTTCCAAAATTTATTCAAATTTCATTTATTCAAGTAGCATTCAAAACAATAAAGTATTTCAAAATATTTTGGAATGAGTATAGTTGTTTAAAATTTTCAGTTCATAACAAAAGTTTTATAGAAAAAACATTCAAGAAAAGAATTTGTAAACACTGTCTTTTTTTTTCTGGTTAAAACCTCTGACCCACTTTTTTAATGTAACTTGAGAGAGAAGTGCCATTTAAGTACTGTCTCCCAGAATGTTATTTTGCCGGATGCCAAGACTAGAACAGGTCTGTGAAATGTAGCTTTCAACTCATATATCTTTCCTGTCTATCTGTCTGCTTCCACACATATACACACTCTCCCATATACACACATCACATACACACATATGTTGCTCTGAATGTTATGTCTCCAATTTATTTCCAAGGAAACTAAAATAGATAGAAGGAACAGAGCACTATTTGACAGAGCAAATTCTTAGTTAGAAAATGCTGCTTTTCAACATAGCAATCACAGCGAGCTGTGCATTTTCACTAGAGATGAACAAGACCCTGTCCTGCATGTTGTACTCATCTATGCAGCTCTCAAGAATACAGTGTTTCACTATGCTAACATCCACTGTTTGGTCTCCATGAACATTGAGCATGTGTCAATGAATGTCAGTGGTTCATACATTTGTACTTCATTCACTTTCATGACAAATACCAATTTGTCAGATTTTTCCTCTGTTGTTGTCATATGACAGAAAATGCAATAGAATGTTGGTGAGAAGGCTCAAATTCTTCCTCCACACAAGCACCATTCACCCTTGATGAACACAAAAATGTAAGAGGCATTATTTTTGGAGCAACTCTCATGTACATACACATAAGCAATAATCTGCTGGGATATTTATATAATAATTGTCAAAAATATTATTTTTATTCTTTAGGAAGAAGTCATGAGGCCATGTAATTACAATTCAGAATTTTACATAGAACATATCACAATTATCAATAACTGTTTTTCCTTTGTTCTACTAAGAGAGATAACTCTGAGTTTTTCTCACTAGCTGTTTATTTTTGTGTGTTATAGATATTCCTAGTGTGACTTGAATGTAAGCAGTATATACAAAAAATTGTGAATATTTACTGCTATGTTAGATAAAATTTGTGATCATCCAGTTCAGTGCTTTGTCTCAGACAAAAAAAGAATCTGTAGATAACCAGACTCTGAGACTAATTTGTTTCAATAACAAAACAACCAACCAAACCATTTCATATCCTAAAGCATAGTTAATATCTCTCCCCAAAACGCAATTAGTTACCCTGATTAGCTAAATAGCAAAACATTAAAAGGTTTGTTCATGTCTATCACTTCAATGATTCCTTGTTGATAATAAGTCTATGATTCAATATCACAACTATGTTAACAAGTGTACTTTCTATCCATTCAGTGTTTGAGCTTTTTTAATTACACTGAACTTCCTCTTCTTAAAACAGATGTTTTAATAAATGACTTAAAAATAGTACAAGGCATGTATATAAGAGAAAAACGTGAGATGGATGACAGACAGATACAGCAGAATTCAAAATTCTCATCTAAGGGCAGCAGAACTATTCAAGCATGGATAACCAGCAGTAATTGAGCTGCAGACAACTATCTGGAGGAAAAAGGAAAATTTAAAAAGATTATCATCTGAAAGGTTTGCAAGTCTGAACAAGTCTATACAAGACTAAATAACTATACAAGTAAATAGTTAGCAATAGCAGTATTTCAAGGGAAAGAAAAAAAAAAAAAAAGACTACAACATTTTTAGCTAACAGAATGAAATGTAATTTTAAAACATAGACACTGATGAAGACTTTTTCAAGGCTGCTTACCTGCAAGTTTTTTGAACATAGAGCAAATTCTGTAGCTGTCTAGGAAATTGTTACAAGTCCGTGCTTTCCAGCTTTTTGCACTTAGATTTACATGCCTGCAATTTCTTTACCTGTCACTACAAAAGACAGTTAGGGTAAACATTTATTCATAGAAAATAAAGTTATTTACTCTCATATGAATAACTTTATACAAGAAAAGAATGCAGATTTATTTATTAATGTATTTATTTATTTCCAGCATAAATAATTTATTCAAAACTTGGAAAATAATAATCTAACTAAATATCTAATATGAAAATACTAAACAGTTAACGAATGCTTAGAATGCAATAAAAAATGGTTCTTTGAAACTTCTAGTACTACCCTGCTCTCAGTCAACTCTTATCTGTATAGAGTGTTGTTTTTGATGGTTTGTCTAGGCAACAGAATAATTTTTAGTGATACGAAAGTTCTCATTGACTTCATCAAATGCTAGGCTATTTTGCAGCTGTTCCTCTTCTTCAGTATATCCAAATCTGAAAAACATTGACACAAAAATAGCCATTTTTTACTGAACTTAGTGCTGATCTGTTTGCCTGAGCTTTTAATTAAATGAAATTTAATTTAATGAGTACTGTGCTACATTGTGGGATACTTGGAAGTAGACAGTTACGTAAGTGGGATTTGTTTGTTTATATTGCATTTTTATTGAAATAGCTCTGTTATCCACTGCAAGTAATGAGTCAGTACAGACAGCAGAGTATGTGTACTGTGGATGGACATCATAGACTTGCAGCAGCAGAACCCACTGTTAATCTGTGCTGACACTGAAAGTGAAATATTTTTTTCTTCTCTTCAATTAACACCTGTAATTGTAACATTGTTACTTTTATCCTAGGTCTGCAGTAACTATTTTTCACTTCTTCCTAAAATACCTTAATTGACCTCAATGCTATTTTTTAATTCATGAGCTCTGACAATAGTTGCAACAGCTATTCTTTCTCTGGTTCAGAAATGTGCCTATTTTCATGAAAGGTGTCATAGTTTTATTTAAATTTAAATATAACTATATATATATGACTCTAATTAATGTCAATGAAATATAAGCCTCTTCAGAATGGGAATGATTTCAGAATTTAGTTTTGGTTTCTAAGATTTCAATATTAAAATTATTGATAATAGAGAAATAAGAAAGAAATATCTTTCTTTCTCTTTAACTTGAAGTAAAGCATATTTTGAATTAAAACTTTCCCATCGTATAGCATTGAGTATTTTCTGAATAGAAAGGCCTTTTCAGTGAAGTTCATTGACAAAGTGGCAATGGACATAACCTTAAACACAGCAATTAACATCTGGAACTCAGGAAACACTTTTTCTAATTGTGGTTGTGGCAGCACAGTGGAATAGGTAGTCCAAAGTAGTAGCAGAGGACTCTCTTTGAACATATTCAAATGCTGTCCTGATGCAGTCCTGGTAGCTTTGAATGGTAAGGGAAATTGGATGAGATGTCCTTCAGATACCCTTTCCAGCTGCATTCAGTGACTCCATGAAATAATACATCTTGGAAAATAAAATGCTTATCCAAAATTCTACTGGCTAGTTTAATGGGTTTAGAAGTGTGATTCTAGCTCTGAGTGATAATGTGAATGAAAATGTACAAACATGAAAAAATACATTTCAAACATGTATGAATTTTTACAAACATAAATACAGGCATAAAAAATAAGGTACAAGTGTATAAGATATTATTTTCCTATTATGCTTTCCAGGTGTCAAATGTGTAGCTACAGATATCATGTACAGGACACAGGAAAAGCAAATACACACAATCAAAGATAATAATGCCCACCTATGGCAGATTGGGAAACAATAAAATAATTTTGAAATCTAAAGCCAACTAGACTTGTGACAAACTAACTATCCTTATTCCACTTTACTGACTTTTTGAAAACACAAAGGACTGCTCTGTTCAAGTATTTACAACACTCATCCCAGTTTGAAAGAGAAAAGGGAAAAAGGGAAAAAGGAAAAGGGGAAAGGCAAAAGGGAAAAGGGAAAGGGGAAAGGGGAAGGGAAAGGGACTTTGGAAAAGAAAAGGAAAAGGGATAGGGAAAAGAAAGGGAAGGGGAAAGGGAATGGGAAATGAGAAGGGGAAGAGGAAGGGAAAGGGAAGGAAATATGACATGAGAAGATAACTAGGTAATATTATACTTCCTGCATGAATCAGCAATGGAATACCACCAACCAGATCACTGAGAGTAATAAAAAATGTGTATCTTCAGGATATAAAATTAAGATGTTTAATTAGCAAGACAGGAATAAATAAATCATAATATTGATGAAGGAATTACTAGATATAGGACAAATTAAAAAACAAACAACAACAACAACAAACTACACACAACAGCCAGATTGTATCTTCCAGTAATGTCTTAATATTTCAAGTGTATGTGTACCTTTCAAAACTGTTTCTTTAGTTTTTCAGTTTTCTCAGTGCTTCCCCACTCGTTTTCCATTTCATTTTTTAATGAGTATATTTCTCATAGTAGTGTCTTTCTACAGAAACTGGCAGCATACGAATATTTTTTCCCAAACATCATGAAAACAAATTATACAAATAAAAACAAAACCTGTTTGCTTCCAGGCTACCTAAACTTATGATAGCATTGAATTAACAAGATGTTTGCAAGGTTTCCACAACAGATTCTCACAGTCTTGACATAATTAAGATTTTAACTAAATAGGAAAATTAAGTAAAATCTGAAAGGGTCTTCCAGGTTTATGTGCTAAGCAAGAACATACTATCAGCAGTAAATTCATTGCATAATACCACAAAAGAGTATGTATTTAACAACATATTATAACAAATTGTAAACTAGTATTGAAATTATATCTACTCACATGTCTTGATGACATCATTTCATTGTGTCTTTATTACATATTTATACCTAATAAATAGCATTAAAATTATCTAATTATAGAACAGTGGAAGATTGGAGCTATTCAGCAACTAAGAATGTATAATGAATGTTAACTTTTTATTTATTTATTTATTTATTTTTTAATTCAGCTGACTATATTTATTTTCCATTTACAAGATGAGTAGTAAACACAGAGATTATTCTACTTCTTCCTTATCTTCCATTCAATTGTTTCTTCAATTCATTTTACTATTATTCCTTAAATTTTTTGAACCCTCTCTTTGATTCTTTCCTATTTTATTTTATCATTGCTTTCCTTCATGTAGGCTTTTTCCATGTTCATCTACTAGCTCTTTTCTTCTTAAAAGCCTTTTATGTTATGTGTGAGTTAATGTTTATTTTTATTATTCTTGACAAGTTTAAACACTTGTCAGTAAGGACAGGCATTTTTGTATCTTGCTACTTGACCTATCACTGCAGGCATATCTCAAGACTGTTGGAAATAGTGTCATAGTCATTTATGTTTGTTTTTATTCTGTAACAAGAGAAGAGGATAACTACTTGTGGTTATTATTTGCAGTGTACTCCATGTGCAAATAACAAAATATTTAGCAAATTTTCTGCATCGGAAGTGTTCTGTTGCAATAAACAGTTATTTTGGATCATTTGAGGATATGAGATACCAAATGAGAAAACATTCAGTTGAAGGATGGTAAAAAACTGGGAACATTTACCTAATTTTAGGTTAGACTTTCAATCTGTTTGACAGATAGTCAATAGTAGGGTGAGCTCCATCTCCAACTTGTTGGGGCCCTTTTATGTTTTATTAGTGCTGTCAAGAGTGCTGATTAACGATGAAGGAAATAAAGTTGAATTTCTGTACCCAGCTCTAAGACCAGAAGTGGGAGAAAGCAGCATGGGTAGGAACAGCAATGTGAATCACTTTGTCAATAACAGAGAGACTTTTTATTCTTAGTTGTAATAGATGTTTATTAGGTGTTATAAGCAGCATGCTGAGAGGCAGATGTTGGCCTCCCAGCCCACTGGAGCTGTGCTCTGACAGCAGTGTGGTGCAGGCCTAGCATCGCCGCCGGGACTGCCTCTTGCAGGGCGGAGCAAAGTCCTGGGGGCTGCTGCGGGCCTTCCTCTTTGGGGGGCGCCGGGGCCCCACACACGAGCGGTCACTGCCCTGAGAAGAGGGGCCCGCTGCTGCTGTCTACCCTGGCTCCGTGCTGGTGGAGCCCTGCGGGGCTGGTGGAACGGCCTGGGCCCGAGGCAGGAGGCTCCTGATGGGAGGTGGTGGTGACGGGGCTGGCTGCAGGGCTGTCCTCCCTTCCTCCAGAAGCATGGCTGACTTGGTGGTCCAGCTGGCAGCAGATCGTGGGACCGTACAGGGCTGCAGTGGTGCTGATGAGCCTTCTTACAAAGGGCAGCACGTCGCCGCTGTTGATCAGCTGCAGCGCCTGCACCAAGGCCACCTGGTCCAGCCCGTGCTGACACAGGAAGCTCACGGTGGTGCACTGTCCCACATAGACTTCCCACCAGTCATCGCTGGATGTCTTCTGGATCTCCTCCTGCAGCCACTGTAGCAGGGGTTCAAGGTCTTCCAGGTGTTGTTGGAAAAAGGCAGCCCAGACCTCAGCTGGGAAGTTGTGCTAAGGTGGGATGAGCACCAGCTCTGCAGACCCCTACTCGTTCTGCAGGCCGTGATCTGAGTGTGCTTCAGGCTGTGGGACAGCACACTCGAGGTAATCCTCGTCCGACCTCACTGAGTATCGGATGGTGGTAATTTTGTGCCCACATATGGCACAACTCGGCTTCTTGTTTGCACACCAGATGGCACAGCCGTAGCACAGCTGGTGCTGGCAGGGGGTCACGTAGGTGACATCCTCCTGACCTTGCCCGCAGATGGGGCAGGTCCAGTTGGAGGGCATGTCCATGGCCCTGGGCTGTGCAGTGGGCTTGGGAGAGCTGAGGTCGGGAAGCTGCTCCCCTCACAGGTGCTGCAGCAGGCAGAAGGTGTTACGAACTGCAAAAGAGAGAGAGACACCATGATCACTCACTGCACCGGTCCCTCATCATCAATCCCTCCCTGTCCCTGTTCCCCACTAGGTACTGTAGGAGCAATGTCCTGCACCCCTCACCTCTGCTGCTACAAGCACAGCCTGTGTAGCCCCAGCTGCCTGATCCAGGCAAGGCTGGGGGAAACACTGGTGATACTGTGGGATGGGCACCAAGATCTGGCGCCAGCAGCCACACAGCACAACACAAGCAAGTCGCTCAATGCTCCAAGTCTCACTGCTAGGCTCAACTGGAGTCCAGGCATGAGTGCACGCTGGACTCTGCCAGCAGCCAAATCTATACAGGGAGGGCTGGTGAGGTCGCTGATCGCCATTGCTGACATCACAACCCCTTGGTCGGTGACATCAGCCATGCATGTATTGGGGAATGAGCCTGGGCCTCTACCACCTTCTGTCATTTTGTTATTTGTCTTTGTAATTGTGACACATTTGGGGAAATAAAGATTCTACGTTTCTACTGCCCATGAAACTTGTAGCCAACTTGTGGTTACTTGGTGCTACAGGATGCCATGGCAAAGCTAGACAGGTTCAGTATGTGACAAGGGATGCCACTTTGGCTGGCCTGAGGGCCAACGTGTGACAGAGGTCCTCCTGCACTGTGCAGATGGTTGACTGCACACCCTGTTTGCCAAGCGGACACTGGGCCCTGCTGCTCATCCACAGCTGGGTGCAATGGAAACAAAATTGGTAGCAGTACAGCATGGTGTATGCCACACTGTCCCAGTTCTCCAGGCCTACGGGGCAATGGGTTTCAAATGCACCTCCATGCTTCCAGCAGTTTTGGTGAGCATGGGGTAGCAGGAGGTGACAATGTGCTTTGCAGCTGAGTTGCTGTTACAGCAGGTGTCATGCTAGAAGTGGATGAGAGACCCCACGGGCATAGGCTGGCCTGGGGTGGGTCCCTATAGAAGCACTCCCAGCTGCTGGCATGAGGCATTGTCACGCTGCCCACCTGCTCTGCTGCACTGCCTTGATGTCCCAGCTGCCTGCTGCCAGCAGGGTTGGGGTACAGCACAAGCAGCTCTGAGACGGCGGCTGAGAGCTGCGCAAGCAGCACCCAGAGCACTTTCCATCTCCGAGGCTCTCCCTGTCCACACTTCAGTCCTTGCACACACGCTTGGTTGGATGCCAGGCATGATCTGCTGGGCTGGGCTGCTGCGCCCACATTAGAGCAGCATGGGCCAAGCAGTCACAATCCATTGCATGGAGATGTCACAAATCAGGGCTTGGCCGTGTTGCCAGGCCTCACCTTCACTGGGGGACATCACCACCTGCCCACTGCATTGCCATCATCCTTTGCTTGGTCATCACCATGTGCCAGCCTCACCTGCTGCACATGTGCCAGCAGCACTCCAGCCCCAGCACGTTCCTTGGATGTCTCCAACGTTGCTGTCCACTCCATTCCCCCTCACATCTCATGTGCTCAACATCAGTGTTTCACAACAATCACAAGTGTCATGTCTTTCCACAGGCCTTTTGGGTGGCTATGGCACACAGCCCCAGGCTCATACAGCAAGAAGGTTTATTCAATAAAAGTTCATGCTTTCCTCTGTCTCTTGCACTGGATGATCTTAGAGGTCTTTTCCAGCCTTCATGATTCTGTGATTCCATGCTACATACATCCATGATTGCTGTTGAGTGAAACTTTCCCTGACTCTGACAGCATTCCTTCATTGATACATTTAATTTTTTCTATTCAATCTTAAATGTGCGGTGGTGTGGTCTGCCACAAAGCCAGCCACTGTAGAAACAGCACAGGGCTGATAATTAGCTTGGGCAAGGTAGCAACTGGGACCACATTTGACTAGGATAGAGAACTAGAATTACTGATAGGCTTTCATAACTGAGGTTCTGAGTAGCCAGTGGAGGAACCAGCTGTACTTGTCAAGGTGCTGCTGAATTAATTGGCCACCAGTGAATAGAATGTGTGTGTGTGCCTTGCCTGGCCACTTACGCAAGAACCCTGTGCAGTCCCAGCTGGTTTTGCTCAGTAACTACACAGGGTTTGCTTGCTGCATGCCCTGTATACTTCCATTTCCAGGCCTACAGTGGTTACCTGACACAAATCAGGGATTGCTATCCCGACTCTACTTAGTCTCTGAAATGTGATGAAATAAAAGCCTAACGTGCTTCACGTGTAACTTCTGCTCTGTTGCTGTTCAGCTGAAGTTGCCATGTCTGCACTGTGTGGACGAGGTGGCTCTGCTGACTTCTCAATTGAAGTGTCAAAAGGTTTGTTACAGGTGCGCTTGGTATGGCTTTCACTGCCTTGCATAATACGAGATTTTTTCTCATTTCTCCTATGCAGTTAGGCCATCAATTAGCATAATATAGAAAAATTAGAAACATTTTATTCATTCATTACAGGAAAGCTTTTAGCTGTTAAAGAAAACAAACAAACAAACAAACAAACAAAAACAAACAAACAAAAAACCACCTCAAACAAATAATGACTATATATACAGCTATAGGGACATAAACCGTTTATTTAATTTTTTCTTAATATAGCATTTCAGAATGAAACCTGAAATGTCATAGTAAAATTCATATCTGTTATATAAGCATTAAATTCTGAGAGGGCAATGAAATACAAGAAACTCCAGGAGGCTAGCAGATCATTGATGTGCATAGTAATTATGCTGAAGTGTTTTTCAAAACACTCAAAGCAGCTTTGTATTCAAGCTAAGCAGAGAGACTGAATCAGGTAAACAAATCAGACAATTCAGTATATCCTTGATCAGACAAAACTCTTTGAAGACTAAAACTGACTACTGTACTATTTTCTTAATAAACTTTTTTTAAAAAACTACAGTGGCCCACTTCTCTGTATGTCTTCTAGAATAAACCACATGATCACCTTATTATGATTTTACAGATTTTTGATGTTATGTGGACATGTTCAAATTTGAATGTCACAAGTGAATTACAGGGGAAGACTAGAATTTATTTCATCTACTGGTATGCAAGAAAAAATAAACAAATCCATACAATGAGTTTTGCGTCCAGCACTTCCTAAAAGGACCAGAATTATGTGAGAAAAAAAAAAAAACCAAAAAAACCCAAAAACAGATTATCTTTGAATAAATTACCTGTTCATAACTTCTTTATTTTTTTCATTCTTTGTTAAAAAATATGAAGATTCAACCAGATTAACTTCATGATAACTTTAAATCCAAACCTCTCTCAAACTTTTCTCCTTGAACTTTTTTTTCTATTGATGTTTTCAGATGACACCTTCAAAATACCTCCAGTTCCTTCATACTTCAATTTCCCTGGGGAAAATAAATAAATAAATAAATAAATAATCCCTATTTATTAACAACCACTACTAAATAATAATTGTATTGTAACTGAAGCTGCAGTATGTGCTCTATAATGTTAACACAGTGCTGAGCAGGTGATTGTGCACAATTAAGAATGTTTACTTTAATTCAATAAGTGAATATAAATAAAACTAATAAAAGAAAAAATATAGCACAAACAAAATCAACATTCAAATACACTACTGAGATCTTAATTGTCAAGTAGAACTAGCAGAAGTTCAGAATCTTTTTTACAGCTGCTATCTAAATTCTAAGAGAATTCCATCATGCATCTGAATTTCATCCATCTCTGTGTGATAAAAAGAATCAAGGTATGCTCCACTATGGTAAGACATCTTTGTGTATGTCCTCATCATACTTCCGGAGACTGAAAGATTCCCATTAGTTCCATATGTCAAATGATTATTGCCACAGTCACAATAATGGAACTGATTTAGCCAGGTTTCACTGATCTTTGGTTCTTCAGTTTTGGACCTGAGGAAATCTCACAAAATAAGACTATCCAGAACTTGATTGCCAAGGCAAAGATTCTCATCTAAGCATCACAGTATCATAGAATCCTTATTGTTTGAAGGGACATCTGAAGACCATCTAGTCCAACTCCCTTGCAATTAACAGCAACACCACAGCTACATCAGATTTCCCAGAATCTTATTCAGCCTCCTTCTGAAAGTCTCCAGGAATGGGGCAACAACCATTCCAGGGACAAAATATCAACCATGTCAGATTTTTTGCAAAGGGCATCTCCCTAAATAAAATATCTTTGAAAAAATATTAAGTATCTGATCTGATCCAAATAAAGTTTATTGAAAAAGTGCTAATGTGAGAAAAGCTCACAATAGAGAATACAAAGTTGATAAACCTGAGTCAGTTTTTCAGAATTTTGAAGAATTTTTGTCATGGTTTTGTAATTTTGTAATTTTGCTATCAGTATTCCACATCATAACATCATGTAAAGTATGGATACTTCTATTGAATGTGCAGTCCACAGAAGAAGACTACATATCCCAGAGAACAACAGGGTTAATGATAAGTCACGGGACCAGGACGCTGTATAATCTCGTTCCCAGGCTGGAGTGCCCTCCTTCTTCTTCTCTCGAACTTCTCGGAGAGTGGGAAGCGTTCCAGCCGTGTCGCCTAGAGTTCACAGTAGGCCTCTCGGTTTTCGGGGACTCTCTCTCTCTGTTTCGTTCAATTTGTTAGCCTCAATTATATTATATTGTGTTATCTTGTATTTCGGTATCATATTTAGTAAAATAAGTTTTTCCTCCTTAGATTGTCGCTGTTTTATCCCACTCCCTTTTTCCCCCTCCTTTCCGGGCCCCGGGAGGGGGGCCCACGGGGTGGCTTCCCCTGTCACGGGCATAGGTAAATCTAAGTAACCCGTGACAGATTTTTGGTGGAGGATGCGGGCATAGAGCTTTTTAGCTTTTAGAACAACTCTCTCTTTACTCTTAAAGAGCTTCGTTAGGGGAGTGTTATCTTTTCGTAGCTGCTCACTGAGAACGTGACCTTGAAATACCAGACAAATTGTCAACATTAAGGGCTGCTGTACATTCTCAGCACTGCTATCTAACTTTTGTGTAGAAAACAAAGGGATTTCTTTCTCCCTTAGAGCAAAGCTAGCTAGCTCTGACTTTTACAGAGCCTGCCAGCTATGAATCCACTCTTCATCCCAGTTGCTCTGTTTAAGGGATTGAAAGCAATTATGATCTTCTTAAAGTATTGGTCAACTATTAACACCATAATTTGGTGTTGTGGAATTGTGCAGGTATATAGCCTAATAAGGTGGATACTGATGGAGACACCTGCCTGGTACTTTTATGAGATGTGGTATGGTCAGAATTTTGGCACCTACATCCCAGATGGAATTGTGAATCTTACAAACACTTGCATCCCAGATGGAATTGCGAATCTTACAAGTACTTGCATCCCAGATGGAACAGGCAATTTTACAAACACCACCATGTTTAATTCATTGTACAGGCTAAAAAAACCCTTTTTATTTAGGTTGTACTCTCAGATTTCCACACGCCTTTCAATAACTGAGATAGGGTTCATACTTGCATCCATGTTATCACTATTAATGAATGCATATATGTTCCTATGCATTCGTTCTATGCGGAAGTCTCCTCCAGAACCAGAGAATGATGACTGGCAGGGAATATGGAAAGGTTTAGGAAAAGTCTTAGAAGCATGGGGACCCGCAGTGTCATGGGATTTCACTCTTGAACACCTAAGGGACCCTAAGAAATTAAGTGAGTATTTGGGTCAGAGATCTAAGGAGGTAAACCTTATGTGGGGTTTGGCTTATGCATACCGTGCTTTGTATCATACTATTTTGGAGAGAGAGAGTTTCCGATCTGAGATTCAAGCCCAAGTTAATTCTGATCAGTCACAGGAGGCATCAGTAGCAATATCAGTTGCCCCTGTGGAAGGCAAGAAATGGAAACGGGTGTCCACGTGTCTAGAACGAAAAGAAGGAGAAGCACAGGGGGGGGCTGCAGAAGACCCAGGTGCCGGGCATGGAGCAGTACCGAAAAAAGCAAAGGCAAAAACCAAGAGGCATGAAGAAGAGACTGATGATGAGGAGGAAATCACCTACTGTCGACCTCTGAAGCTGACTGAAATCCAAGGCTCAAGAAAGGAGTTCACATGGCGTCAAGATGAAGGTATCCTTGCTTGGTTGCTTCGCTGCTGGGACAACGGGGCCAACAGCTTGTCTCTAGATGGTAATGAAGCTCGCCAACTAGGAAGCATTGCCCAAGATGCAGGTATCGACAGAGGGATTAGCAGATGTTCGGATGGAGCTGCCACTCTCTGGTTGCGGCTGTTAGAAGCCGTGAGAGAAAGGTACCCCTATAAGGATGCTTTGAAGCCTAAATTTGATAGTTGGAATACCGTCCAAAAAGGTATTCAGCGCTTGAGGGAATTGGCCATGGCGAAAATGTTGTACAGCCCTGATCCAAGCGAACTTGACCCTGAGAGAGTGAGGGCCGATCCTGACATGTGGCAGAAAATCACAAGTACAGCACCAGAGAGAATGGCACAGTCATTGGTAACAGGTTCTAAAGGGTTCGTGGACAGATGGCCCCGAGTTGTTGAGCTGATTATAATGCTTCAAACCACCGATCAGCAGCTCCCCCAACTGCATGCCGCAGTTTCTGCCATCTCACGGCTAGAAAACCGAGTAGATGAAATGTGCAAGAAATTGTTTCCATCAACTAATTGTAATGATCCCGTAATAGTATCAGAAACAACTGATGAAGGTCAATCCTCGTACGGGCCACCAGGTCTAATGAAGGATCTGATCAAACTAGTCCAGTCCTACTCCCCACCTGCATCATCAAAAGTCTCGGCTGTTAAACGCACACGCTTCCCAGCTCGAGCAAAGAACAACAGTACGATTGCACCGCGTGTTTCCATGTGGCGCTACCTACGTGACCGTGGAGAAGACATGAGGAAGTGGCATGATCAGCCTACGTCTGCACTACGAGCACGGGTGAAAGAACTACTAGACATACCAACCACCAGTGGAGTTGCTCCAGTCATCACAGGTAACCAATAGAGGGGCCCTGCCCTCAGTCAGGGGAGGGAAAGGGATAATAGAGTTTATTGGACTGTGTGGATTCGATGGCCTGGCACATCAGAACCACAGGAATATAAGGCGCTGGTGGATACCGGTGCACAGTGCACCCTAATGCCCTCCAGTCATGAAGGGACAGAATCAATCCATATTTCTGGAGTGACTGGGGGCTCTCAAGAATTGACTGTGCTGGAGGCTGAAATAAGCCTCACTGGCAAAGACTGGCAAAAACATCCTATTGTGACTGGCCCAGGGGCTCCATGTATACTGGGTATTGATTACCTCAGAAGGGGGCATTTCAAGGATCCTAAGGGGTATCGATGGGCCTTTGGGATAGCTGCTGTAGATATGGACAACATTAAGCAGCTGTCTGTTTTGCCTGGCCTGTCAGAGGACCCGTCTGTTGTGGGGCTGCTACGAGTAAAAGAGCAGCAGGTACCGGTTGCTACAAAGACAGTGCACAGACGGCAGTATCGCACCAACAGGGATTCCTTGCTCCCCATTCATGATTTGATTCGCCAGTTGGAGAATCAGGGAGTGATCAGTAAAACTCACTCACCTTTTAACAGTCCCATATGGCCAGTGCGTAAAGCCAGTGGAGAATGGAGGCTGACAGTAGACTACCGTGGCCTGAATGAGGTCACACCCCCATTGAGCGCTGCTGTGCCGGACATGTTGGAACTCCAGTACGAGCTGGAGTCAAAAGCAGCCAAATGGTATGCCACCATTGACATTGCCAATGCCTTCTTCTCTATTCCTTTGGCTGCAGAATGTAAGCCACAGTTTGCCTTCACCTGGAGGGGCATTCAGTATACTTGGAACCGTTTGCCCCAGGGGTGGAAACACAGCCCAACCATTTGCCATGGGTTGGTCCAAACTGTATTGGAACAGGGTGGTGCTCCTGAACACCTGCAGTACATTGATGACATTGTTGTGTGGGGTGATACAGCAGAAGAGGTTTTCACAAAAGGAGAGCAGATCATCCAAATTCTTCTACAAGCCGGCTTTGCTATTAAGCGAAGCAAAGTAAAAGGACCTGCCCAGGAAATTCAGTTCTTAGGTATAAAGTGGCAGGATGGACGCCGTCACATCCCAACAGATGTGATCGACAAAATCACTGCCATGTCTCCACCAACTAGCAAGAAAGAGACACAATCTTTCCTGGGTGCAGTAGGCTTTTGGAGGATGCACATTCCAAACTACAGCCTCATTGTAAGCCCCCTTTATCAGGTAACGCGGAAGAAGAATGATTTTGCATGGGGCCCTGAGCAGCAGCAGGCTTTTGAACAGATTAAACAAGAGATAGCCCGAGCTGTAGCTCTGGGGCCAGTACGGACTGGACAGGATGTAAAGAACATCCTCTATACTGCTGCTGGAGAGAAAGGCCCCACTTGGAGTTTGTGGCAAAGAGCCTCAGGAGAGACCCGAGGCCGACCCCTGGGATTCTGGAGTCGATCATATAAGGGGTCTGAAGAGTGCTACACTCCAACTGAGAAGGAGATCTTAGCCGCGTATGAGGGGGTTCGGGCTGCTTCCGAAGTAGTCGGGACTGAAACACAGCTCCTTTTGGCACCTCGACTGCCAGTGCTGAACTGGATGTTCAAAGGACAGGTTCCCTCCACTCATCATGCTACCGATGTCACCTGGAGCAAGTGGATTACACTGATTACACAGCGAGCGCGAATGGGAAACCTCAATCGTCCAGGAATCCTAGAGGTAATCATGGACTGGCCTGAAGATAAAAGGTTTGGAACATCACCAGCAGAAGAGGTATCACGTGCTAAAGAGGCCCCACCATACAACGAATTACCAGAAAATGAAAAGAAATATGCCCTATTCACAGACGGATCATGTCGCATTGTAGGGAAGCATCGCAAATGGAAAGCTGCTGTGTGGAGCCCCACACGACAGGTTGCAGAGGCCACCGAAGGTAAGGGAGAATCAAGTCAGTTTGCAGAGGTAAAAGCTGTCCAGCTGGCCTTAGATGTTGCTGAACGGGAGAGGTGGCCAATGCTGTATCTTTATACTGACTCATGGATGGTGGCAAATGCCTTATGGGGGTGGTTACAGAGGTGGGAACAAAACAACTGGCAACGGAAGGGTAAATCTGTTTGGGCTGCTGAATTATGGAAGGACATTGCTGCCCGAACAAAGAATATGGTTGTAAAGGTGCGTCATGTGGATGCACATGTGCCCAAAAGTCGGGCTACTGAAGAACAACAAAACAACCATCAGGTAGATAAAGCTGCCAAAATTGAGGTGGCTCAAATTGACTTGGACTGGCAGAATAAGGGTGAATTATTTCTAGCTCGATGGGCTCATGAGACCTCAGGTCATCAAGGAAGAGACGTGACATATAAGTGGGCCAGAGACCGAGGGGTGGACTTAACCATGGACGCTATTGCGCAGATTATTCATGATTGTGAAACATGTGCCATAATTAAACAAGCCAAAAGGATGAAACCTCTCTGGGAGGAAGGGCGGTGGCAAAAGTATAAATATGGGGAGGCGTGGCAGGTTGATTATATCACCTTGCCACGATCTCGCAGTGGTAAGTGTTATGTACTCACCATGGTAGAGGCAACCACTGGGTGGCTTGAAACATACGCAGTACCCCATGCTACTGCTCGAAACACCATATTAGGTCTTGAGAAACAAGTCCTGTGGCGACATGGCACCCCAGAAAGAATTGAATCCGATAATGGGACACATTTTAAAAATTCCCTTATAAATACTTGGGCCAAAGATCATGGCATTGAGTGGATTTATCATATTCCCTACCATGCACCAGCTTCTGGTAAAATTGAATGATATAATGGGTGGTGGAACATTTAAGCACTGGGAGAAGAATCTGGCAGAAGCCACTTGGTTGGTGAATACTAGAGGATCTGTCAATCGTGATGGTCCTAGTCAATCTAGCCCCCTACACACTGTAGAAGGAGATAAGGTCCCTGTTGTACATGTAAAGAACATGTTGGGAAAAGCTGTTTGGGTCCTTCCAGCTTCTGGAAAGGGCAAACCTATCCGTGGAACTGTCTTTGCCCAGGGACCTGGGTGCACTTGGTGGGTAATGCAGAAGGATGGGGATGTTCAATGTGTGCCACAAGGGAATTTGATGCTGGGGGAGTGCAGTCAATAATTTTATGTATTTATATATATATGTTTGCATGTGTAGTGTATTTTAGTTATTATAGTTGTACATTTAGTTATGTTACATGTAATTCTACTGTTTAGCTATCATAATTTTACATACGTGTATATATATGTATATATATATTTACCATGATGTAATAATGTAGAATAAGGGGTGGAATGTCATGGTTTTGTAATTTTGTAATTTTGCTATCAGTATTCCACATCATAACATCATGTAAAGTATGGATACTTCTATTGAATGTGCAGTCCACAGAAGAAGACTACATATCCCAGAGAACAACAGGGTTAATGATAAGTCACGGGACCAGGACGCTGTATAATCTCGTTCCCAGGCTGGAGTGCCTTCCTTCTTCTCTCGAACTTCTCGGAGAGTGGGAAGCGTTCCAGCCGTGTCGCCTAGAGTTCACAGTAGGCCTCTCGGTTTTCGGGGACTCTCTCTCTCTGTTTCGTTCAATTTGTTAGCCTCAATTATATTATATTGTGTTATCTTGTATTTCGGTATCATATTTAGTAAAATAAGTTTTTCCTCCTTAGATTGTCGCTGTTTTATCCCACTCCCTTTTTTCCCCTCCTTTCCGGGCCCCGGGAGGGGGGCCCACGGGGTGGCTTCCCCTGTCACGGGCATAGGTAAATCTAAGTAACCCGTGACAATTTTTTAGAACAAAATTAACTGAGTTTGATATCTAAGCTGGTTATTCCTGCCCATATAAATTCCTAGGGGGAAAAAAAATAAAATAAAAAAAAAATACCCTTACTATTTGAGAATTATATTCAGAATAGCTGTAATTTCAAAACCTTTATTCTTTAATTTTTCAGTTAAGATTACCTGGAGCTTGTCTGCACTAAGAAGTTGTCTGACTGTTTTGAATAACCTTGGTTTTGCTTTGAATCATCTAGAAGAGAAGGCTGAAAACAATCTGCTTCCCACCAATCAGAGAAACATGATAAATTTTAGCTTGGAAAATTCTGTAAGTGGATATATCTCCATAATTCAGACTATAAAGATACAAATTAGGTGACTGCCTGACAACTTTTTTAGAGAAGTTGTATTTCCTATTGTTCACCTATTTCCTGGTGTAGCTCGGAGACGTTCTCTCTAATCCTGTCACCAGTTACAGGAGAGAAGAGGCCAACACCCAGCTCACTACAACATCCCTTCAGGTAGTTATAGTGAACAATAACATCTCCCCTGAGTCTCCTCTTCTCCAGAATGAACAATCCCAGCTCCTTAATCTGCTCCTCATAAGGTCTGTGTTCCAGACCCCTCACCAGCTTTTTTGCCTTTCTATGAATACACTCCAGGGTCTTATTGTCTTTCTTGCAGTGAAGGGACAAAATCTGGACACAGTACTTGAGGTGCAGCCTCACCAGTGCTGAGTACAGGGGGACTAAAAATTCTGTCTTTCAGACAATACTTCCCATATCTTACACCCTTATTCCTGGCAATGATATTTTAGATCTGCTTTAGTTGCTGGGCTGTTTCTAAATTGCCATACTTTCATGTTCTTGGTGTCAGAAGATCAATTTATTTTGTTAGATAAGGACATGACAAGGAGGAATAATTATTGAGGAAACAATACAGGTTTGTATTACTGATTTTATCCAGGATACACAGAGTTGTGCAACTCTAGGACACATTCTTTCTTCCGTTCACTGAAATACTTCTACAACACTCTTGCTTTTAAACACTGATATCCCTACAGAACAAAAATTATATGTAGAATTCTTGAGGTTCTTTTTCATATGTATTTATTAAAGCTTTCTTAAAAGAGTTGTTTTTGTTGGTTTTGCTGTGCAATAACATACTAAAAGTTCATTTGTTCTTTCTTACTAGATAATCAAAGTTCAGATCCTGCCTATATAACTTTATATTCAGTTAAATCTAAAATAAGTTTCAAATATCTTGCACAATGTATTTAAGAAATCCATCATAATCATCATAATCCAAAGAAAATAATTATTCATGCAATGTCACAGAAATTATTTCAAATTATTTTGGCAACTGTGGATGATAGGCAGGAAATAAACACATTTCAGTAATTATTTTTTATTATTGAATCTTAAAATCCTAGTTCTGTTATATGGCATTCTGAGAAAATTTTGACAAGCACCATTACTAATAATGTGTTTTTTTTGTTGTTTTTTTTTTTTTCATAAGAGTCAATGGGTACTCATTAGAGAAATATAAATGTCAAGTAATTGTTTCTGTTTAGATCATTTCTTCTTTCATTTACAATGTCCTTACTGATGTTAAATAGAAATTATATTCAATTGTAAACAGGACATCCACTTAAAGCTTACTAATGATTTGTTGTTTAAATGTCTCCTAAGTACTTACTTAAGGAAAGGAAAGGAAAGGAAAGGAAAGGAAAGGAAAGGAAAGGAAAGGAAAGGAAAGGAAAGGAAAGGAAAGGAAAGGAAAGGAAAGGAAAGGAAAGGAAAGGAAAGGAAAGGAAAGGAAAGGAAAGGAAAGGAAAGGAAAGGAAAGGAAAGGAAAGGAAAGGAAAGGAAAGGAAAGGAAAAAAGAAAAGAAAAGAAAAGAAAAGAAAAGAAAAGAAAAGAAAAGAAAAGAAAAGAAAAGAAAAGAAAAGAAAAGAAAAGAAAAGAAAAGAAAAGAAAAGAAAAGAAAAGAAAAGAAAAGAAAAGAAAAGAAAAGAAAAGAAAAGGCAATCAAAAGCTCTACTTGTGAGGAGAAAAGATTCTATTTCTTGGTGTACCATTTGTACACAATTTGTAGACAACCACTTAAATTAGAATAAATATCTCTAGGTTGCTCTTAGTTCAAGGATAAAAAATAAACCATCATCACTCAACAAAGCATGAATGTTTTGATGAGAGGATGAAACCCATTCATGTGATAAAACTTCCAGTGGGATGTTTACCACATGGATTCAGCATGAAAAGTTCTTCCCTCTGAACAACTTCCCTTTCTGTTTTATCGAGTCTTAACCTCTGCTGCACTGCAACTTGAATCTACTTTAAATCCAGGACAGCAAGTTCCGAGAATATTTTCACATTATTAAAACAAGATCTCATATGGTCTAGATGCCAGTATTCAGACTTAGAAAACATTTTCAGCTCAATTTCTATGTAGAAATATCCTCTAGTGCATGATTCATGTGAAAATCAATCCAGAGTCTAAACATAAGTAAACAACTAGTCAATCAATTTTCCCAAACTACCAGAGAAATCCTATCAATAACTTACCTCCCATCGCTGCTTTCAGAAATCTCTAATATGCCAACAAATTGTAAAACAGGACAGCAAGTTTTTTTTCATTCTTATTTTGGAGAAAAACTCTATGAAGTGAGGAAGAAAAGGTAATCTACTTCCAAAACCTTTGTTTGTGAGAAGACCCAAAGGTCTCTGGTGATTCACAGTCCATTATTTGACCTCATTACCTTGACATGTGCATATACTGAGCGACTGGAAAAATGGCTTCCCACAAGTTTTCCTGAATATCTGTTGGAGATTAGCATATTCTTCAATTGATGCAAGTAGTCAAATATCTATAAGAACACAGTATGAAGAACAGCTAAGTTAAAAAATTCATGGAATGAAATCCTTAAAGGACAGCAGAAAGTAACAGAAATCCTTTCCTTGGTAGAAGTCACACATATGGTTTACATCCACAAGTTAAGAACTAGTTAGTTCTATAAAAATTATTTGACAAGTAAACATGTTCAGGACATGTTAGGCATCAAGATGGAAGTGGAAATGTAACGTAGGTGGAAGTGGAAATGTCTTAGAACACAGCCCACTTGTAAACTTTTACATTTTGATTTCATAAGATATATTTAGTATTTAGAGATATATTTCAGAAGTAAGACTGTGAAAAGCAAATACATTCATCAACAGTTTTTGTTGGTTTTTTTTTTTTTTTTCTGTGATATTATGAAGGAAATTAAGAATTTATACATACCTTTTTTTTTTTTTTCCCCAAAAAGTCCTTCTTATTTTTACTGTCTTCTGCACACAAAATTTATTCCTTAGAATATTCCAGATTCTTGTTCAGTTAGCTCCTGTAATGTTTCTATAACCAAATACACAGGACCTAACAGACTCTTGTCTCTGTATGATACAGAAAGAGCATGCAGTTATTTCAAGATTGCCCATGTACATACATGCACAATATGTAAGTGGTGCACAATGAAGAAATTGGAAGTGAGATTCAGAAAAAGACAGTTGTGGGCAATGCATTTCAATATGGTAGCAAAACACAAACATTTGCTGTTTAGCCCCACTTGAATTATAGTAAAAAAAGCTAATGATAATTACTTTTTGTTCTGTTTCTAGGAGAACGGCAGTGATTTTCTCTGCACATAGAAAACTGGCTTGCCACAAATGTTGTATTATAGTTCCAGTTACATAATAGTCTATTTTCTAATTATGTAAAATGTAATTATCACTAAACATCTATTCATTAAATGAAAAATTCTTGTTCATTATAGGTTAAAAATGAATAATATATATATGTCATTAGCTTCATTTATTCAACCAAGCTGTTTATTAATAAAAGGCCATAAGTTGCAGAATAAAATAATCCCTGACACAGTGCCACTCCATCCTACTTTTGCGTCAGACTGAAGATCACAATTGCAGAAGGAGGCACCCTCTCTGTACTGAAACAGCTTTCTACTCCACTCTCTGACTCCAATGCATATTCAGTGCACTTTCTTGTCTTTTCTTATCCCAGTCACCCTGACCATACTTTGGTGCGTGGAACACTATCAAATTTGACATTGCTGCAGGCCCCTTAGCAGAGCAGAGCATCAGCAAGAAAATGATTGTGCACGGTCTGTGAATTGAATATATTCCTGCAGGCTTAGTTCTGAAGTGAAATTATCATGTTTAACTCACTCTCTCCACCAACTAAAATGTATGAACCATTTTGAGTAGCTGGAGGGCTAGCTGAGAGCTCCACTTAGAAAACACCAGTGTGTGTGTGCATACTCAAAAATATGTCAGGATTACTAACAATATAATCAGAAGTTTTAATAATGGAATTACATTCCACAGGATAAAGGCCAGTGCTTTCTTTCATCTGAGAAAAATCACAAATATTATTATCTTCCAGAGTAATTCACTTCTGACAAAATCCTTTTCCTATAAATTTCAGCTAAATAGAACACTTCCTTTGAAACATATGTGCTTCCAGAATTTTTTGTTTTAAATTTTTCTGCAGAGAAAATGGTTTAGAGTAGATACATCAAAAGAAGTTATCTCTGGACTTTTGTTAGCTACATGTTCATTAAATAAATAAATAAATAAACAAAACCAACTTTATCTGCCTCAGCTTTACTTAATACCCATTCTCTAACCACTTTTTCTTTCAAGCAACACAGCAGAATTATCCATTGCTTCAGGAAGTATTTTGGACAGTGTCTGCAAGATATTTATGTATTTATTTTACAAGCATCTGAAGAAAATATTAAAGATATTTTCTCATTTAGCTGAAAGAAATCTGATAGTGAACATAGTAAAACTGAAGCAGACATATGTGAGGTACTGAGTGTTGCAGGCAAAACATTTCAACTTTTTACTTACTTTAATTATGGCCAAATGACAGAACTTTTGATCATACATATGGGGAAAGAAAAAGAAAAAACAAAAACACACAAAAGCAAACACTTCCTCCACTTCAATTTCAGGAAAGAACAACTCTTCCCTTCCCTGGTCCTAGGTCCTTCCACTGATGTGATAGTAAGAGCAGTGGCATAATTGCTTCTGAAAGCTACTCCTTGCCTCTCAGTCCTTTTCCTGTGTTGTAGTATGTGGTGCCCACAGCCACAGTCCCAACCTATTGTCTCTGTGCAGGGGCCACAGTCCTTTTAACTTGCACTCCCAGTGTCAAGGAGTGCCTTGTCCCAAAGCTTGTCTTTAGCCAGGCCCCATGCATTGTCACAGTCCACCACAACACTGTCACCCATGCCCAGTGTACACAAGTGCCTTGAAATCTGTTTTTCCAGATACTTCACACTTGCCAGGAACCCACATTTGAAGATCAACCATATCACCACAGAAACAGGGACCAAGACAACAGACAAATTTTAAATCTGTGCATTAGAGCTTAGCTGATTCTGCAAGTACATTTATATACAGAAAAATGTCCAGCTCACAAGGTCATGAATAATCATGTAAACTTTTTCCTCACATTGGAATCTCAGAAAACTTTCTGAAAAATGCATTTACTCAAAATAAAATTCACATTGCAGAAAACATCTGTCAACTGAATCAAGGCAGTGAAATATTGTATGGAGTCATAAAACCCATATAAAACTGAATTGAAACAAAATAACTGTTTTAAAATAATCTAACATGTATGATTTAATTTATGAGAAGTTCCTTTGCCATTGATTGTTAGATGTTCAGGTGCTGCAGTTGAATAAGTGTGTTTTGAACACAGAAAAAATTAAAAAATGAAAGCAGACAATTTAAAAGGATCATAAAATAATTCCTTTTCTCCCATTGTAACTTTATCATATTATAGTCAGAATTTCTTTAAATATCAGAGACCATGAAAATAAAAAAGCATTTGTTCTTCAGGTGTAGGGGTGTTTAACCCCATTAAGAAGCTAAGCATCACAAAGCTTGATCACTTCTAACCACTTCTTTGCTGTGAAAGAGAAAGGGAAAACGGAAGGGAAAGGGAAATGGAAATTGAAAAGGAAAGGAAAACGGAAAGGGAAGGAAAACTACATCAGATGTCATGGACATGTCCTCTCTGTTTTGTGTGTACCCCCAGTCTGCTCATGGGCAGGGCAGAACAAGAAGCAGAAAACTCCTTTATACTGTATAAGCAGTGTTCAGGATCAACTCACAAATTAGTGTTTATCAGCTTATTAATTTTTTATTCACTGGTTGTTGTTGTTGTTGTTGTTTTGGTTTGTTTGCTTTTTTTTGCTACAGATCTAAAACATAGCACCACATAAGATATAATGAAGAAGATTAATTCTATCTCAACTAAATCTGGACAATGTAGAATAAAAAGTTAAAATTAGCCTGTTTTTTTTAATTGCTATTATTATTTTTTAACCTATTTATTTGTATAATAGGACATCTGGGGTGGTCTGTGCACAAGCTGAGATCCACATCACAAATAGCTTTTTTTTAAAAATCACTATCCAGTGTATCTGAAGTGGTGCACTGTCATGCTTTGTCTGCAGCACCTCCTAATCTTACTAGCATAAACCACCCATGTCCTCAGTAGTCACATAGCACCAGGCCAGGCTCCTTGATTCCCTCCTATGGCAAATAATTATTCAGCGGTATTTCTATCAGCCTTTCATCTCAAAACTGTCACAAATATGTGAAGTTAGAAGCAGTTACAGTCTATTGCTTCTTTGCTCTTCCAGCCCAGTACAGATTAATCTTGTCTGTGAGAGCTGGGAAGATGTCATCAATAGTTGAGCACAGCTTTTAGATCAGATTTTCCCCATGACTGACTGTGTACCAATTTCTACATAGAATCATCGAATAACAATAACTACACAACAATATGAAATCAAACAAGACAACTCTTGGTGATGTTTTATCACTGTTGGCAATAATGATTGCGTTTCATTAGAGTTCTAGTAAATTTCAACATATTAATTTACTATTCATAGGTGAAAGATTAAGCTCTCTTCTTGATAAACAAATAGAAGTATTGACTGATAGCAAATGAAGAAGCTCAGACAATTAAGCATGAAATGACAAATGTAAAAAATAATATGGTTGAAGATGATAATAAAATTAGAGAAGAGGAACACACAGTGGGCCTACAGTGCTCACAGAAAATATACAGCAGTAAAAATATATCAAGGATTAAGAGCATTAAAAGTTAACAATCTGATTTCCAAAATTATTTATTTATTTTGTTGATAAGAATTCAACAAAAGTCCTTAATTTAATAACAAATTAATGTGAATATGCCATAGTGTATCAGCTCATCCACAGTAACATATAAAAATACTTCTACACAAGGTTTTGTGTATCCTGTCACATCACTGTTGCCATGGGAAAGAGGAAGCACACAAAATCATTGTGGATCAGTTGATTCATTGTAATTAGCTACTTTCTGGTTGCATGGCGTTGTACTTGAACACTGTATGTTCTTAGCTGTCTAGAAAATTAAGACCGAATTCTCCATTTTTCTCTTTCTAATTATGTAAAATTATAATACAGTGTTTAACTAGAAATCTATGTTTTTGATATTTTCAATGAACAAAATGACAAAATGATACCAACATCAGTTATATGGTCCTCTGTTAATTGATTGGAATGTAGTACAGAAAATCTATAAACAGACATTTACTCAAAATATGGTATGACATACTCCCATAACACTGCAATGTAAAAATATAATAGCAGTAGTACAAAAATAATTTTCTATTAATTCAAATTTTCAACAGCCATAAACATATGTCATATTTCTATATTCCACTCTTTCTCTTTCTGAAATTTCTCCCCAGCATATCTTTCTCAAATATAAGACCACCCAATATTATACTATACCAAATTTAATGTCTCAATATATCCCATAAAAATGGCAGTTTTCATGATATTTGATTAAAATCGAGATAGAAGACTTAATTCAAGCTTAGAAAAGTCCTCAAAAATCTGTAGGAAAATTCATCAGAGATTGTACTTCATATGCAAACTATGCATTTTGGAATGATGTTAAGAGGCACAAGCTAATGATAATTTTTCTAACAGTGAATCAGTATTGCTCAGCAAAGAAATAACTTGGTGAAGGAGCTTTAGTTATCACTTAGAAACAGTAACTAATTGTCTGCAGACTGTCTGTCTATTTACTGATATTACCAATGAGGCCGATGTACTACTGCATTTAGAATTTATTGTCTTCTAGAAGGAGGATTCAGTTTTTTACTTCCTTGCTTAATGCACTGAAGATCCATACATCACAATTTGTGTTGCATTCTTTAATAGTACAAATGAGTATTTTCGATACATCAGAGCTTCAGCACAGTGATTTGAGGCTCACTTCTGTCTTCTTGGGATGAAATCTTCTATATTTGACAAAGGATCTGAATGAAATGGGTAGTCACTCATTTCTGGGTTCTCTCTGCTAAATCACTTGTGCCATTCTGTATTGTTTAAAACATAATAAGCAATTTTAGGTCAATGCATATTAATAAGAAATGTGTCCTTCTTGAAAGGGTTAGCTTTTCTCTATCTGTCATTGCTTCTTGTATTGTTTTTTCTGCTTTTTGAATGAATAATTCAACAAAGAGAAAAGCATATGAAAGAGAAAGCACAGATGCCAGATGCTAGTTTATACATTCATTCCCTGACCACAGTACATTTTTAAGTACATTTATTTGCCAACAATCTTTAGTTTTATAGTTCATAGCAGATAAGAAATTGCATGCAGAGCATTGATGAAGATAACAATAGTACATTATATTCCTCATTAAAAAAAAGAATCAACCAGTTATAGAAAAGAAGGATAAAAATGCAAAGTTTTACCTTCCCTAGAAAACATTTCATATGCTAGAAAATTCCCACTCTTTAGGTATACTTTATTGATACTTTAATGATGACTTAAAACATGTTTTGTTTTTGTTGGTGTTATTTGTATGTTTTGTTTCATTTGTGGGTTTTTTGGGGAGAGTTCGGGGGGGGGGAAGAGGGGGGGTATTATTTACCTCTATCCTATGCAGATTAAAAAAATGAAAAAAATTTCTTGTCTTCTATGAGTTACTTACATTGGGTACTTCCCAGAAATAAAAAAAAATAAAATAATTCTTTTGTCTTCTTAAAGTAATAAAAGAATGACATGGCACAGATTCCAAACAAAGTACATGAACAGCAGTGTAAGGATTCAGTCCAAAGAGCATTTGAATAAAATAGTTCTTTAAATTTCATATTTGTTAGCTTCATTTTTTTTTAAGTATGATAGCATTCACCTAACAGTCGGATATTTTGAAATTCACTTATATGGAATATTTCTAAATAGCAACTGCAAAAAAATTCAGCTGGGACAAAATTAACATAAAGGTCGCTTAAGAGAATTGCACTTGCTCTGGGACAAATGATTAAGTGGTCCTTAATTTAGTACTGAATGGTAGTGAAACTCTTAGACTTGACCTACTGACAAGGCTATCAAATTAGAAGAGAGCTCTAGGAGTACAGATGAAATATAAGAAAAATAAGAAATTTATTTCCATATATGCTTTCTAGAAAATATAAATCACATATATTTAAAAGCTTGTTCAAATTAACCATTTTGACATATACGAATCTATGGGATCATGTGGGATCCACCCTGCGGGGCTGAGGGACCTGGCACAAATGCTTGCCAAGCCACTTTGAATAAGTTACCAGCAGACCTGGCTAACTGGAGAGGTCACAGTTGCCTGGAGGCTGGTGAATACAACTCACATTTACATGAAAGGCAGGAATTGAAGGCTTGCCAGTCTGATCTAGGTGCCAGAGAAGGTTAAGGAGCAGATCATCTTGAAAGCTGTCAAGCAGTACCTACAGGACAACCAGGTGGTCAGATCCAGTCATCATGGATTTATGAAAGTTAGATCCCGCTTAACTACCCTGGTATCTTATGATAGAGGAGGACCTAGGGGTTCTGACTGACGGCTGGCTAAACACAAGCCAACAGTGTGCACAGATGGCCAAGAAAGCCAATAACATCATTCCTGAATCCAAAATAATGTGTCTAGTAAGGCTGGGAAATGATTTCTCCTTGTTTGCGACACTGGACTCCTGTTTGGTTTTGGGTCTCTTACTACAGGATTGAGTGATTGAGTTGTTTCAGCATTTCCAGAGAAAAGCAAAAAAACAAAAAAAACAAAAAAAAACAAAAACAAAACAAACAAAAAAACAAAAAAACACACACACTATAAACCAAGCAAACAAAAACAACAAAAAAACACCAACAATATTGCTCTCTACAACTATCTGAAAGGAGGATGCAGTGAAGGCAGTGTTCATCTCATTTCTCGGGTAACAGCTGATAGAAAGCTAAGCAAAGGACTCATATTTTGCCAGGGGAAGTTTGGATCAGATATCAGGGAGAATTTCTTCATGAAAAGGGTGGTTTGGCATTGGAATAGGCTGCTCTGTTAGGTGATGGAGTTTGCATCTCTGAAGGTATTTAAAAGATGTGTGGATACTGTTCTTAGGGGCAAGTTTAGTGGTAAAATTCAGTATTGTCAGATGGAGTCAGACTTGATAATTTCTAAGGTCTTTTCCTACCTAAACGATTCTGTGATTCTGTGATCTTTTTGGAAACTAGAAATATATATCAAGAAAAAAAACAAACAAGCAAATAAAAAACCACAACTTTTTAAACCTCCAAAACAAGTTGTATACAATATACTGAATTATTTTGGAAATAGAGTAAATGTAGTAAATTTTGGAAGATTAGAGTAAATTATACAACTACCAGTTTTTAAGAAGACTGCTGAAAACAAAACAGCAAAATGACTGTGGAATACATCAACACTGAAAAAAAAAAAAAAAAATCAAGGAGAGCAGAAAGACTAGAAGTAATTCTCAGGCAAAATTTTCATTAAGTTTTGCTCCTAAAATTGAAAGGAAAAGAAAATCAAATTTCTCCACAGAACAGGTAGTTGCAAGCTTTATTAAATAAGATCAGTTAACAAACAAAGGAGAAAACTTTAACATCATATAGAAGTGCTGAGGTTTTTTTTCTTTTCTTTTTGTGTTATCTGTTAAAAAAAAAATAATAAAAAAATACTAATTTTGCTGTGCTTTGGAGTATCCTTTCTGGTCTCAGTTAAAGTCTTTAACTGGAAAACCCATCCAAAACATCAGTACAGTCTTTTTCGTATAATTTGATGTAGAACTCACACTCTTCTTTTAGATACTAGTAAATTCA
Organism: Coturnix japonica; assembly: GCF_054131305.1. Classification (NCBI taxonomy): domain Eukaryota; kingdom Metazoa; phylum Chordata; class Aves; order Galliformes; family Phasianidae; genus Coturnix; species Coturnix japonica. The sequence continues at coordinate 81,010,515 of NC_140664.1, forward strand.
TGGTGTAATATTTTACAGTCTACAAGTGAGAAAATATCTCCTTCCCAATAGCACTTAATAAAATAAACCTAGTCCAGATGAAAGACATGCTTCAGCACTGAACTGAAGAAAGTAGGAGCTGACAAGTAAAATGTCAGTATCGTAGGGGAAAAAAAAAAAAAAAAAAAAAAAAGCAACACAGAATACAACCTGCTAGCAACAGCTGAGAGGGAAAAATCAAAATCCTTTCAAGGATGCAGATTTCTTGATTACCCCGTGCAGATCAACATTATATTCCCACTGGAAAAATTTCTCAGCACTGATCAGTACTCATAATGTTGTGTGCATTCACTCATTCACTGTATGGGTAGGTACACATTCCCTCACTCCATTCAAGTTCCTTTTCGAACATTATTCTTTTTTTTTTTTTTTTTTTTTTTTTTAAAGTTAAAGAGAATTCTGATCTTATCTTGTCTCTTATGGTTATCATCTATTTGGCCATCCAAAACTAAGTAATAATTTCATTTTTTATTCTGCCCTCAAAATTTTATGGACCTACTTATTCTATGGAACCAACATATTCTTCTACATTTCACTCAGAACAAACGCTAATAGTTCAAAAATTAAATCTCTTTCTTAATTTTGACCAGTGAGTTTTTTCAACTTGTTTTCTCCCCATGTCCTGGCTGAGATGGGGGAATAAAGGAGAAACTAATGGGGAGCCAACCAAGGTCAACCTGACATAGTGTGCTAGAAATTGGAACTAATTTCCTCTTGTTAAGCTTATGTTTATCTTGATACCTCAGTAGTGGATTTTGGTGCAGAAGCTATATTATGTGGTATGAGTAATGTTCTATACAATATTTGATATTTCAGCAATAATGTACATCATTACACACTACGGGGACTCCTAGATTACTATTCCATTTCTTAATCCACATGCTTGACCATTTAATTCCATAAAATTTCTCTGTCTTGTTATCTTAAAACTACAGGAGAATAAATTAACAGCTTCCAAGATTAAAATGAGACTCCATAAATGTTGTTTGTTCAAATAAAAAGCTTTCAAGCATATTTTCCTTCATAAATGTTGATGTTATTTTAAAAGTAGATTGAATAATTCTAGGTTACTATTCATCATCAGCTATGAAAAGTTTACGTTTGGTATAAACCTGTTATGAGATACAGCATAATCTGAGGCAATTTCAATACTAAAGGCTTGTCAGTCACAATCACAAGCAGCCAGTATCATTTAAAATAATCACTGTCAGAATGTTCTTTTATTTTCTTCTGAGGAAACAAGGCCTTTGAAGATACCTCGTTACAATCAGTAGTTCCAATTACACAGAAGTAATTAGCATCACACACTTTCACAAGAGAAAAGCAAACACCTACTTTTTCAGAATGAAAATTCAGATGGTGTAATCCAGGCAGGGAATTTCTTCAATTTAAATATTAGTTGGATACATTTAAATGAGTAAGAAACAAACAAACTAAAGAAGCAATTAATTGACCTCAGTCTCACAATACATAACCATATAAACAGATTATTTTAAAGCTGCAGAAAGCATTTATTTCAAGTTGTGGGTTTTTTGTTGTTGTTTGTATTGTTTTTTAATTTTGCTTTTCCTAATACACAAACTATGTGTGTTTTGAATCAGTAAAATTAACAACGTTGACGGCATTTCCAAAGGAAATAGAGAAAGGGGTTTGAAAAAGTTGGAAATTTTTCTTTTATTATATATATATATATATTTTTTTTTTAAATTTCTTTTTTCCCCCAGGAAAATGTGTACCTCAACCAATGCTTTTCTAAGTGGATCACAACGTAGTCAGTTGATTATCTGAAATTTTAATATAGAAAGAATAATATATATTTTCAGTGAAATTCAGGACCTAGAAGGACTACCAAAAGCTCAAGTACATAGATGTTTAGCTGATTTTTTCTTTGTTTTTAATTATTACTAGATGCAGACACTTCTTTTAAACTCAGGGGTATTTTACACTAATCATTAGTACATTAACTTTAGCACATGACCCTCTCTAGAAAAGTTTATTTAATAAAACTGAAGTTCCTCATTGTTGATTAATTAATAGCAATTTGGCAGAGCATACTCCAGATTAAGAAAAGTATGATAAAAAAATCTTCATATGTTATATGTTGTTCCTAGTTTTTATCTTATTCAAGTTTAGCATTGAATACTTCTAACTTTCTGCAAACATAAGGAAAATGCAATTGAATTTTCTTCATACATTTGAGGCATACAGTGAGTAAGTGATTTATTTATTTGCTGCTTTCTGTTTTTTTAGAAATAGATGATTGTTAAAAATGTCAAATTTTGAACTTTATATAGGAAAATGAATAATAACAGCAGTAAAGAATAAGGAGAAAACAAAATCCAAGCAACAAGAGATTTTTGTTGACACCACTGTGGTAACAAAAATCATTCTAGCAAATGGTGGAAGAATTATGGGAGGAAAAAAAAAAAAGGGGGGGGGGGGGGGAAGAAGTAATATTTCTCCGATTTCTATGTCCCAAGTTATACTATTTTTCACTGTAGCATCACTTAATATTGGCTGAACAATTTATTTTGGAAAATTCAAGACAGAAGACATGTCCTAACTCCCTCCCTAAGTTATAAACATCTGAATGTACTTAACTTTGAACTTCAAAGTTAAAATAAATATAAAAGACATATTTGATTCTATTTCTGATAACTCTTATGTATGAATAATAATAGTCTCTTAATTGACTTTATTTTTCCAGTGACAGATTTACTATTTTTTTTGTTGTTTAAAAAATGTAGTAGGCAAGTTAAAATATCCTGAAAACTTTCCTTTGCTAAGCAAAATAGTGCATATTATAATTAGAAATATATTGAAATATAGTTTCGTAAATTAGTCTGCATACAATATATTAAATACATAATAGTTTCTATGGGAAGATTGGAATTTTGTGCTCTCTGTTATAGTATATAGTATATAAAAAATATGAGTTTCAGTAAAAGAAATAAATAAATTTTATATATTTCATTTAGCTAACATATGATTCTAACTATTTCTTCTACCTGACAAGTATAGATATTCAGAAATGTCAGGGACAGAAAACATATACTAAGACTTGAAGAAATCAGCTGATGTCCTCCAAACCTCTGCTCTCAGATACTATTTATAAATATTATTATCAACCAAGCTTATTATTAAATATTTTGATCAGAGACATAAATCTGGAGAAGTCAAGCTAAATGTTGCTTCGTGCTGTTTATCTTAAAGCTAAAATATTTTCTTAGATTTATGAAGTATTTTATAAGAAATATATTTCAGTAATTATCACATATTTTTATGTCACATATCAAATATCTTTAGCTATTCTCCTCATTTTTGGTATGTATCATTTGGTAAGAGTATTTAATTATTTTTAGTTAAAAATAATTGTTGGTGATGTTTTAATGGAAGTCATACCCATAACTGAACACTTGCCTAGATGTGTTGTTTCTGATATTAGTATTTAAAAAAAGAAGAAACAAAAAATGGCCGAGTGGAACTGTGGATTTTTTCTTTTAATTTTCTTTTAATTTTTTTTAATTGGGATTTTCTTATAATTTTTTCTTGTATGCTCTGGAAAAAGTTCTGAATATTCTAGGTGTCATGAATGAAAAGTTAAAAAAAAAATCAGTTTAAAAACTTAAAAAATTAAAAACCTAAAAAAAAATTAAAAATAAAAAAACTTAAAAAAAAAACAACTTAAAAAGACAGTAAAAAAAATCAAACAAATCAAAAGCTAATATCCAAAAATCTTCACATATTCGAATTTTAACAAAAGACTCATTTTAAGTCAGTGAATTGATCAATTTATCTTTTTATTTCCAATCCAACTCTGTTAGAGAGTCTTGCACAGGAAAAGAAGACATAAGCATGCAATGTCTGGGATTTGGTCCAGCAAAAGACAGGAAGAGTACAAGAGCACCAAATGTGGGTCAGTGTTTTTAATCATCTAGTTAGCTGGAATTCAAATGTATCCTAAGCAATGTTCTCAGCAATGTTCTCAGCTATGTCTATGCAAGGTCACATCCCATCATGGGGGCTGTAGAAAAAGAGTGTCTGACATCCTTGTTAATAACCACAAGACTTGAAAATCATGTGTTCCTATCAGAATAATTTTTATGAAATGCTGGCCTAGTCAGTTAAATCAAATAATACAAAGGGATTTTCTTTATTTTTTCCTCCCTTTGTACATAAAGGGAGATTTGCAGATCATTTCAGATACAACTGAAGGCAGTGGAGTTGAGGTATATAATACAGTGGAAATGAGGTTTGGAATTGAGTTCTAAAACTTACATCTCATAAATTCATAAAAGTATATATTTAGTCTTAAGGACATGTACTGCTTTACTGTTACAGAACCAACTGTCCTATAAGAATTACCTAAGAAGATTACTGTCAAAGCAAAGCAGTACAACCTGCATATTCAAAAAATAATCAAAAACATGGATAAACAAATTGGAAATTAGAATAGGAAAGGAATTGAAAATTTTGACAATGCAGCCTGTCTTTGTGTTGTTTTAACCTGTAAAGGTGCACATAGGCAGTCAGATTTGATTAGAAAACAAAAGATATAATTTTGATATAAATGTCCAGAGTAAAAACATATATGTAATGCATTATGTCTGAAACAAGTGCAGTATATAATAAAAATGAATTATTTTACATATGTTTGAACAAATGCTTGTAAATATATTTAGTGATGAGCACTGTGTTTGTGAACTTGAATAGCTGCATTTGAGTAGTATGAATTGCACAATGCAATGAAACTTGCTGTCTGAATACCTCTAATTTATTATTCTTCACGTATTTGATTAAAGCAATATATGTGGGTAAATTAGTGCCTTTATTAAAAGTTTTATTTACTTAGGATAGAACATAATTAAATTTGTATTTCATATGAAACTTAAAGAACAGAGAATATGTGTAATTCTTATCTCTTTGTCACTTTCTTAATAAAGAGGCCTCTACATTTTCTTCTTTTTCCAAATATTCTGTTATTTGCCTTTTACTGAAGCTACTGTTCTCTTTCTCATATCCCAAATCCTATTTCTTCTGTTCTTTTCCTCATTATTTGGTTCCTGTGTGGTTGGCTTGCTCTTTCATTTCCTCTTTCTTCCCCATTTCTATTCAACTTCAAAAGTTTTTGTGGAAGCCTGCACTCCAAGTTTCCTTTTACAGTCACATATTTCACTACTTTTGGCTTTCCAGTAAAGAAGTGAGCTACATTGCCTGAGGTAGAAGACACAATGTTTATATGTGAATGATTTAAAAAAAAAAAAAAAAAGGAAAAAAAAAAAGATTACGAGATTTATCAGCTTTTCACACACAAAAAATCTAAAACTTTCAATGAAGGATTCAGCTTTTCAGTTTGATATGCACAACATATAGGTTTGATCATAAAAGACCTAACAACTTGTTAGCAAGTCCACTTCAGACAGTTTCAGCATATATATATTCAATAAGAAGAAGAAGAAGAAAAAAGAAAACGCAAAAGACACAAATTCATAGTGATAACTGTTTTCTCAGTTCAGTTGTCTTAGGTCTAAAGGCCTGAAGGATGGATATAAAAATGTCGATACCTGGCAAAGTACTAAGAAATAGTTGTCTTTTTTCATGATTTTCTCATATAATGTAATGAAAATTCCTTAGACAAAGCTGTTCTACCAGTAATTCATCTACTTCTCTCATTTGACAGGAAATGATATAGTATGTTAATTTGAAACTCATTTTACAGAGCATTTTGCACATCTAAAGGATCTTTCACTTAACTATACTGAGAAAGTAAAATAATCAGCATCAAGAGAAAAACATCTTAAAAACAAGCAAACAAACAAACAAGAGATCTAAAAAGCAAAACAAAATTTGAGAGATGTATAATTACAGAGAAGACATTAGCTATCTCTGCATTGTTTTTGTTTGCTATGTCTAATTTCCTTTTTACCTCAACATTAATAAGGGTAATATAAGGGTAATAAGTGTTGAGTCCATAAAGAACAATGGGATTTCAAGCTGGTCTTTTCTATGCTCACAGCACACCTGAATTAACATGACAGTACTCGTATTTAGTGAGGATATTAGTGAAAAAAAGGGCTCTGTTATAAAAAATAATAAAAATAAAAATAAAAATAAAAAATGTACAGTGGCTCCTAATGATCAAGAGAGAAACTACCTTGTCATTTGCCAAAATAGAGAAATATAAGCATGTTCAGTGATGCAAATTTGACATCTGACAACATTTCTTGTAATAAATAAATACCCTATTTTTCTCAGTCACAAGGTCTTAATGCATTATAGAACATGTCAGAAGAATATTTTTCCTGAGTTTGGTTGATAAGAAAACATGATGGAAAAGTAAAAAAATATATTTCTAATGATATATTGAGCGTAGAATATAAAAAAGCAACAAAAATTCCATATTTTACACTGAGCTTTTTTAAATGGTACAGAAAAATTATTAGTAACTGAATTTATATATGATACTTTGGAATCTAGACCTTGCAAGGTTTTAATATGTGAAGAGACATAAGGTATAAATATTGGCAGAATTTTTGAAAAAGAGTAACATATAAATGCATTGTTATAGGCAACCCTCAGTGTGAAATCATTCATTCAGTAATAAATGACTTTGAGATTAACATTTTAATACAGCTAAATGCTGAGCTATAAGAAAAACTTTGTAGCTTATGTTTAGAACTGAGTCTTGCAAACTTGAAAATTATATTTTGTAAGATCGACATACAAAAGTCGTAATCATCTATTCAATGAAAACACAATCATTCTCTAGCTAAAGATCTTGAAGGAAATATTGCTCAAAATGTCATTAAGAAAAATAACATCTCTTCTAGCATTCAAGAAAACACATGTTGGACTGTCATAACCATTTTTGGCTCTGGTTTCAAAAAATAATGTTGGAAATTTGGAAAGATTTCAGAAAAGTTTCAAATACTCTTTAATAATACAAAACCATTACTTAGTAAGACAAATTTAAATCTGAGAAGTCACTCACAATCTCTAAGCTTCTAAAGTATATAGTAATTAAATTTTTTTCATAATAATTGCTGAAAAATAGGTAAGATTTTTCCAGATTCTTCTATTCATAGTTATTCATAATTCTAAACAGAATGAATGTTTGAACTTACTCCAAAACATGTTTTTCTTTTCATTGGGTAAACATTATTTGACTTCTGAATGTTTTATTAATAATATGCTGTTTCTGTCTTTATGAAAGAGGCACTTGTAAATAATTCTAGGGATTTACATGCAAGTGGAGCATTTTTTATTGTATCTAAAAATGACATTTATGTCTAAAAGTGGGGAAAAAGAAAAAAAAAAAAAGTCTTTAAAAAATCCGTGAAGTTTAGTGAAGTTTAAACATTTGGTAACACTGAAGACCTCGGAAATAATTCAGGAAATTCTGCAAGAGAAAAATGTTGAGAGAGTTAACATTTTTTTAGGCAAGAATTCAGTAGTGCAATTAGTTCTAACTAGAAAAATAATAATTGTCATGGAGTTATCTAGATCAATCTATGTCTGTGACAGGGCCATGGGCCCCCTGGCCCCCCAAAATGGGAAGGGATAAGGGGTAGAGACATGGGAGATGGGCTCAAGGAAACAAACAGAGCAGAGCCAATAATCTAATGAGGAAAACTTATTTTACTAACTATAATATCAGAATGCAGAACGCCATATTGCAATCTGATTGAAATTGAGGCTAATAAATCAATTGAAATAACAGAGAGAGAGTTTTCCAGAAACCAAGAAGCCTACTTTAAAATTGAAGGTGCATAGGCTAGGAAGCACACCCTCACCCGCTGCCAGGCAGTGAGAGTGAGAGAGCGAGTATCACTTCTATTATGCATTTTCCTCTCTGACTATGAGGTCCTCTGTGTAGTTCTCTGTGCTCCACATGATGTCATGATGTGGAATACCAATAGCAAAAATTACAAAACCATGACAATAATAAATAGGAAACAAACAAACAAACAACAACAACAGAACAAAAAAGTCCTCCAGAAAACAAATGAATATATATATATATATATATTTATATATTTATATATATATATGCCTGCATATATCCAAAAGAGATTGAAGAAAATGAATAGAACTTCAGATAAAGAGAATTGTTTGGACTTAACAAATTATTATAATTTATTTTGATACCAGTGCAACTACATATAGCTACTGTAATCGTTTTTCTGGTACACTGGTTTGATGATGCCATTCACTTTTTGGATCTGACTTTTTTACATCATTTTTAAATATGATACTGTTTTCTATCCACAATTTTTCCCTTTCCCTTTCCCTTTCCCTTTCCCTTTCCCTTTCCCTTTCCCTTTCCCTTTCCCTTTCCCTTTCCCTTTCCCTTTCCCTTTCCCTTTCCCTTTCCCTTTCCCTTTCCCTTTCCCCTTCCCCCATCTTTGAAGAGCTATCTTTGACAGTTATGATTTCTATTCTCTTAATGAGGTCTGATAGCTCCCCACTGACAAATGTGCCAGCTGCTCACAATCTGTGAATTCCATGTGAAAGCTTTTGTTTATGGTTCAGATTTGCTAATCTAGCCAAGTACCATCCACCTTTTCTATTTCTCTCCAGCTACAAAAGGGGATGAACTGAGTTAACAAATGTCCTGTTTACTTTTTCTATATTCTGTCCTTAAAAAACAAACAAACTATCAAACAAAAAAAAAACAACCAAAAAAGCAACTAGTTAAAGGTAGCAGTCCTTCATGATGTAACTCAGATACAGAATAGCAGAATAGGTAAGGTGGGAAGGCACTTCTGGATATTATTTTGTTCCACTCCACACACCCTCAGACAAAATGACAGTCAGCTGCAGCAGGGTGGTCAAGGCTGTATCCGAATGGGTTTTGAGTACAGATGTAGACTGTAACACTCCTCTTTTTAACCTCTTTCAGTATTTAGACATCCTCAATTTCTTTTTATATTTAAAAAGAATGCCCTCTTTTTCATTTTTTCCTCTTTTGCCTCTTATTCTGTCTGCCCATAACAACAAGACAGGTTTGACTGTCTTCTTTACTGCTTCCTGGCAGGTATTTATACACTTGTATAGGGTCCCTCTGAGACATCTCCAAGGTTAATGATTCTAGTTCTTGCATGTGAAAGATGCTCCAGTCCTCAAATCACCTTTGTGACAGTGTTCTAGACTTGCTCCAATAAGTTCACGTCTCTCATGAATTAAAGTTCCCAGTTCTGCAATACTCTATACATGGCCTTGCCAGTGCTAAATAGAGGAGAAGGATCGCTTTGCTATACCTACTAATAGTAGTCTAACAGTCCAAAATGCTATCGGCTGTCTTTGCCACAAGGGTGCATTGCTGGCTTATGGTCAACTTGTCTACCATCACCCTGAGGTCCTCTGCAAAGATGCTCTCCAGCAGCTTTCTAGACAGGCATCTATCAGCATGAATTTGTGCCTGGAGCAATTACTTCTTAGTGCAGAACTTTGTATTTCCCTTCACTGAGCTTCATAAAATTCCTTTTAGCTCATTTCCCCAGTGTGTTTAGGTCCCTTAGAATGTGATTTAATTTAGAAATGCACTGCAATTTCCAATATCAAAATGATTTTGACTTGAATAACTGCTGGCAAACTTTTGGAAACACAATCAATCTAACCACAAAGTGACATCTTCAGCTTCTCTTTTAAAGAAGCAGAACTCAAACAGGATGCATTTAAGGAGTGAGTTGCACAATGATTGAATACATTCCAAAATTAATTGAAGAGTAATATTTGAAGAAAAAAAAAAAAATCATGTGGGCCATGAAAATTTTCTCAGATAGTTGTATGCATACTGGGATGAACAATCTACTTAAAGTGTACTGATCACAAACTTGTAAGGCTTTTTTTACTTTACAATCCCTCCATAGGAAACACTTCTATAATAATATAACAATAGATATAATTGAATAATCTATGGAAAATGGCACTGAGAAAAGTCACCAGATAAGTCAGAATTTTATCAACTTAGAGATTTGGTAACAGTGTTATAACAGTGCCGTGTTTTATTCTTCTAGTCACCAAGAAAGTCAATATATTATTAAAATTGCTTCTCGGCTCAGAAGATATCTACACAGAGATGGGAAAATACCAAATGATAAAAAAAAAATTTAAAAATTTAAAAAAAATCTTTTTTTCTTCCATATCATGGAAGAAAATACTCCATATCAGGGAGAAATTCTCCAAATCAGGGAGAAATACTCATCACAAAGTACAGTGAATTGCCATCATATTGTCATTTGCCAACCATTTTTACACAGCAATGTGTAAAATATTCAGTTTTACTTACAGTGAGTTATTGATATCTGCAATAATTGTTGATCATACAATCATCACAATTTGATGTCATTTACAACCTATAGAAATAATGACAGACATTTTAGGAACTGCAAGCCTGATATTCAAAAGATGCAGTCCACAGTTTGGGGGGTGGGGCGGGAAATTCTTTAGAATTTTTCCTTCAGATTTGTGTCGCTTGAAGTAAAAACAAAGGCCATGAGGGAGGTAATGTTTTTCTCTCTTCCTGGGTGGAAATTCAATTGAAACAAAACAAAGCAAAGCATGCTCTAAAAACTCTAGCAGTATTTCTGTTAAAAAGTGTTGTCCTCTACAAAGTTACAATTTAAGTACTCTGTCTTACAGCCAGGAGGTGATTCTTTATCTACTGGCAAATAAGTAAAGTTTAAATACCATTATCCTGTGGCCTGATCAACAGATAAAGCAGATTGAGTACAGTGAGGTCATATATTTAGAACACTGTAAAAAAAAAAAAAAAAGAAAAAAGTTACTTTAAAAATCAAAAACTAAGAAGACAAAATAAGGATCTGATTATAGAATTGTAGCTATATACAATGTCAATAATCTAAAATAATAATAGTAATAAAGAAAAATGTTAAATATTTCAAAATCAGCAGTCCTAAAATTTAATCAAAGTATCTATCTTTGGAATTTGCATACAAAATCTATGGATTCTAAAAAACTGAAAAAACAAAATTTTTTTCTTTGCAAAACACAATGACATTTCTTTTCAAGCTTGGAAGTAATTGTGTAGTGAATGTGCTTGAATTGATATAAATATTTACATTGAATAATCTTAACTATTTCTGCTGTCATGAGAACTCCAGTGTATGGCCAGCAATATTAGTGAAACCACCTATGAATTTTACAGTACCTATGAATTTAAACATATGTTTCTGTCCTCTGAAACTCCCACAGTCTCGAAAATTTCACTGTAGCGAAAAACAGTATAAATATGTCATTGGCAAAATGCTGAGACTATTGTGATATCTGATTTATCTACAACCTGAACTATAGCATTTCCTGTATTACATGTAGACTTGAGGCCTTCTGACAACTTTTGTCTCTTTGCTGATGCACGTCTCTCCAAGAATATCTGGAAAAATCCTCTTTCTTCTATAAACAAGATTTAAATAAATAATCCACTGACAACGAAGTACAAACACAATGGAAACCAAAACAACTTTGGCATACACATATAATTGAAAGTAGTATTAAAAATGTGATACATTGTGCATAGATAGACGCATAAAAAATTGTACAAATTCATTTTTTTTGTAAATGGAATGATACCAAAAGGATAACCCAACAGTGATGGTGAGAAATGTTAAGTTAAATTTTAAAGTACATAAAATGCAATCCAGTGTTTTATTTCATGGCTGGATGACTGTTTAAAAACTTTTGCTGGCTTTTCTATGACTCTGTCCTTGAGCAGACAATTTATGGAAAACAATTAAACGGGAAATACTTTTGTTAATGTGAAAATATAATCCTATGACAAACAGAATTAGCGAGTGTATCTGAATTCTACTCCTTGAACTGCTCTGTCAAATGCTGCAAGATTAAAAGTTCTTCCACACTTACTTCAGCTTTTTAACTAAATGAGCAGAACTTGAAAAAAGAAGTTTCTGTAGATGAAATTTTACATGAGCAACTTATTAGTCACCTGTCGTATGTTCTTCTATTTTATCCACAGTTGGAACTATTAGTAACGTTTCATCCTTTTGATTATTTTTGATTGCTTTTTTGCAATATGAGCAAATAAAGTTATTTTCTGCTTTCTCAAAGTGAAGATTTCCCTTTCCATAGATTTTATGAAAAATGTCAACTTACAGACAATTGTAAATTTGAGGTGTTATTTTTCTGAAACAGAAAAAATGTCATGTTTGCTTGTTTGTTTTTTCATTTTGTTGTGAAACTTATACTTATTTCCAATCAAATATGGAAGATAGTAAACATTATTTTCATTTTGAAAAAGTTCTGTAGGAAACTGTAGAAAAGTTTTATTGCTTTTATTTGTCCATTTTTTAACTTCTTCCTCCATATAAGGTTAAAATTTAGAACTTAAATATTGTAGGCAGTAGAAAATGAGAAATTTCTCCCTTTCCCATGTCTGTACTTTACAGACAGTAATAAAGGAATGTGTAAAGGAAGAAAGCCTAGGCATGAAAATGCAGGGAATGTATGCAAACCACTTAGTCATTTATCTACTTAGGAATAGTTGTACTTGACATTATTTACTGACACAGAAACATAAGCCTCTTGCTCATGGTTCATATCAACACTCCAAAGTTATTAACCTAATCCTCCAGTTCTTTGGTTGATATCATATGATATCTTTGGTTGAGGATATCATATTTCATATAAACATTCTGGTTATGTCAAAGAGATTCATAGCTTAGTCAAGCTAGTCCTTCGCAATTTTTTCACAATAAGGTCGGGCACCAAATTGCAAATCAAGTTGGTTCAAGGGAAATGGTTTTACCTTGCAACAGCAAAAAAGAGACAAACAGGAAATTTCTTTATGAAACTGCACAATTATTTTTATCTGTAACATCAATTATAGTTTTTAACAATATACTAAACTAAAATAAATGGTATATTTACTCATTAATGGCTTATGAAGGTTAAAGTAAAATATAAAAAGGTCTTTTTAAGGCAGGTAGCTGATAGGAAGCAATTGCTAGTGTTTCTCCCTCTTTTGCAAATGACGAGCTAATTATATTTAGGCATCCAGTGAGTATCTATAAGTCAAAATGACAACTTTGATAGTGTATCTTTAATGTACTGTCATAATGCCTGACATTTATTTCCTAAAAGCAGCAAAAACAGCTGAAAATATAGATTTTGTTCTCTCATCGTTCAGAATTTCTTTAAATTGGTTTACGGACTAAATTCACTGGATTGACCAATCTTTAAATTACTTGAATATCTGAATATCACGCTTAGAGCTAGTGATAGTTGCTATCTTCCTTCTGATATAATTTTTGCTAAAATACTGATGGTCTTTCTTTTTACTCACACAAGGTTTTTTAGCTACACCTGAGGACATTTTTTAGCCTAACAGAGCTTGTTTCTCTGACAGTTGCTTAATAAAAAAAATTGAATATAGAGAGGAATAAAGATTTTTCTCCCACAATGAACATCTTTCCTATTATAGATGCATCGTAAATTTAAAAATATATCAATAAATATAAAACATACATGTGCTCTAAAAGCTTGTTTTTCTCTTTTACTACATATTCTGACAAAGCATTCAGTGAGGTAATCTGAGATAAATATGGTCAGAAGATGTTATTTGTGTCCTCTCTGCAACCTTAAAGTTACTGAGTAAATTTCTATGTAAAAATTTCAATTCAAAATTGACTAGATTGTCAGTTTTTGGGGTGTTCTCCAGCCATTTCATCTGTTCATTATAAAGTGAGTAGGAGAGACTTTTATTTTGTTATTAATTCTTTGTGTGGGCTGTTGCAAACTACATTTCTAATTTGGATAGACTGGAGTAACAAAGAGATTTGAGATACACACACAAAAGAAATATAGCAGAAACATACTCCACAGACATCATGCCTGTTTCTGAAAAGTATAGTTTTTCTTCAACTTCCACTGTACTTGGTTTTCATGTAAAATGTGGAAGACTTTCTCCATTTCTTAGGAGTCATTCTCTGGCTCACACTTTAATATTCTGCTGGAGAAACATTTATTAGAAATTCTTTAAGGAAAGCCATAGTAAATGTCATATTCAAACAAAAGCAGTGCTTATTGCTGCCACTACATTTTTTGTCCTGCTTGCCCCATGAAATCAAACTTAACCATGTAGCAGACAAAGTGTATTGTGTGCTTTCATGTTTTGTGCTCCTTCATTCACAGCAGACAAGAAACTGTAGCAACAAGTGCTGTGCTTTTTTCCTGGCAGTGCATTAAATCTAGATTGAAACGGGGTCATAATTTTCTGCAAATGCAGCAAATTTTCCTGACAATCAGCAGATAAAGCTGCAGCTTGTTCATGATTCACATCAAATTCAGTTCATCAGCCCAGGAACATCCCAGCACCCTACCCATTTTAAAAGGTGTTGAATATCTGAATTTCAGTGCTGAATTTCAGGCTTTAGCAATAATAATGCACAACCCAACACAGAACCTAGTTTATCAGATGAATATGACTTGATAGATGTCACTTGCTGTTTCCACTTCTTACAACTTTCAGTGTAGGCAGCGGTGCTTGACAATCTTCACTATTTTTCCTTCCTTTCCATTCGATTTCTCCAAAAGAGCTGAAATCTAAAATAGCAGCAATCTTTTTGAAACCTCAATGAAACTGAACTTCTAAACTTTAGACTTCTAAATATTGTTAGTTTTCTTTATTTATTGCCAGTGCTTCTAAAAATAATAACTAGGTCTTCCCTTTATCAAACATTATCTAAAACTAACTTTATTTATATTTTAAAAAGAAGAGAATATAAATATTAAAAAAGAATGTAAAGACATGAGAAAATATCTTACGACACTCATAACTGAAAAAGAACTACTCCCCTCATAAAGCAATGGATGACTCATGTCAAAATGTGTGCATGTGTACCAGATATGACTAATGTGCTCATCCACGGAGAGTAAAAGATATAAAGGATGCCAACATTGGATAAAATTGCCCCTGGGTAGAGGCAGAATACATTCAGAACCAGGTGAATGAAGAAGAGCTTTAAGGTTATTTATCATTTGGTGGTGAAGACCATTAAAGTTATGTAGAACAAACAGCTGATTGTAAGTACAACTTTTTAATTTGCCATCTTTTAATGAGACTGTTAGTCTTTATAAATGCAGCTCTGAGATTATTTGGGGACATGGAGTAGGAAATACAAGTAGCATCACAATTTTCAGACATCTCACATGGTGATACCAACTGACCTCATTCATATATGGAGGTAGGCCAGATGTTCTGCATGTATTAGAATTGCAGATAGTTTTCACTTATTTCATTTACTTATACCATTTCACAAAAGATAGTGTTTCCTTTGACATTTACTAAGAACATTCAGGTCCAGCACTTCCTCCAGGTTCTCCACTGGGAACTGAAAGTTGCTTCGGTTTTTTTCTTTCTCTCTCCTCTCTCATAACGACGACCATTAAGTAGTGACTTCTGAAAGTCACTGAGTGCTAGAATGGCTGTTCCTAGGCTGTAAAGAATTACAATTTACTTTTCATCAGAAGATCATTCCTCCTTTGAGTAACATTCCTAGTATGTGACAATTACAAATAGTTTTCAGCTTCATTTTATAAATATTGTGCTACATGACTATCTTGTTATATGATTTACTACTTAACCAATGTCTATTTATTTTTTTCTATCTAGTATTTTGGGAGAATTCTAAAAGTATGGACGGGAAGCTCATAACTCAGTATTAGTTACTTTAGAAAAATACTAACAAGTTAAATAAAGTCAGGTTCTTGTTTTTAAATATAATATCAGCATAACACTGACTCAAATCATTTTTCTTCAGGGAGAAAGTATAGCACTACCTTTTCAGATATTGTACATGTAGCCAAGAGAAAAATTAGAAATTATAGTTAATCTAATAGGTTAAGGTTGCATTTTCTAGAAAATAATTTGAAGTAAGCAGACAAAATCTTACCTTCTAGCTGAAACAACATTTCTGTTGCAACTATCGTAATGAGTGATGTAATTTTAATCAGCTTGCTTACAACGGAAACATTGCAACATTCAGTGTGAATAGTGCACATCAAATTACAATCTATGTTTTCAGTATATTATGATATCATTCAGAGACTAAATTGTTAGCAAAGAAGGAACAAAAAGTTAAATAATTGTTGTTTGGGAGAAAAAAAAAAACAATACAACAAAAACACTGCTTACAAAAACATTCTACGTTAACCTTAACATTATGTGGCAGATTATTCTTGCTTTAATTGGTCTTAACAAGTTCTAGTAACTGTTTCAAAAGTGACATTTGAGCATAGTATCAAAAAACTAATTAGGACCTATTCTATAAAGAAGTCTTTGAAGCATGTGCTGACATACAGACTCTCCCTCACCAGTAAATATAGGGCAGCATTGCTACAAACCTATTAATGTTCAAAATGCTAAATGACAGTAATTATATTATGTTTCTTACTGTTAATTATATGTACAAAATCAAGTGACTTTAATCCAACTTCTTTGGAGAGAGACATTCAACACCAAGAATGCAGATCTGCCTTAAAATGCTAGTGTCACTGGACTGTTCCAGCTGAATCTTGTAGTTATGCTGTCTTTTTAACACATAGCAGGAGACTGTCATCTTATTTGTAGGACTTATTTTTAGGTTAATGAAAAATAATAAAAACATATAAATCATAGGAATGTACAGGGTATGCACGCACCTGCTAACATGACAAACCATTACTGACAGCAAATAATTTGCTTTGTAAGCAACATAAAATGAACAAAGCCATAACAAGCTGCACACTGCCAGACTACAGCTATGACTGCAAATGTACAGTCTTATTTTTTGTTAAGATCAGAAGCAGTTTTTCATTCACTTGGGACCAGTGGCTATTGCATGCATAATACACAGGTAGATACTTGCTGCTGACAGGTATTTGAAAGATGATTCAGCTTTCTTGATATGCTTTCAAGAAATAGCTAATTAATCACCATGAATTAAACTAAACCTAAAAGAAATGTAAATCACTTTGACATTCCAAAACCAACTGCTTAGGTGGGGAAAATTTCACTGATTTCTCTTCCTGAGTGTCTTGAAAACAGATTCAAGTATTGCTGCAAACTTGCAGCTGAGTAATTGTTACCTTTTGTTTTCTTTTCTACTTTGTGGGAAAGATGGCTTTCTATTTTTACTTTTTCCCCACATTTCACATGTGAGGTTTTATTTTTTGTTATCATTTCCGATGGTGCATTTGATATGATTAAAATCAAGACTACTCTTGCAGTAAATAACATCAGTTTGCCAATATTTCTAACCAGAATGCTGTTGTGTAAAATCAGTTTATACATACTTCAAGGAAAAAGTTTAAGCTGTTCTCTTACCTATGTATGCATATAAAATATGAGACAATTCTGTGGATGGACCTCTTTGGTATTTATTTTCCAAGTGGTTGTTTAGGAACAAATATATTTTGTGTTGTTGTTTTTTTTAATAGAATTTTATGTTCTTATGGGCTTGCAAGGGCTTGCTGGTAAAACTGAGGGAAAGAAAAGAACAGTATGGGCAGTGGAAACTGGGATGGTGTCTTGGAAAGAATACAAGGGTGCTAGTCAGACATGCAGAGATAGGTTCAGAAAAGCCAAGTTGCAAATGGAAATTTGATAAGGAATGTGAGGGGAAAATAAATAAATAAATAGATAAATAATAAACAATAATGAATTTTATAGTTTTATATGTGCATTGGTCAGAAGAGACAGGTCAAGGAGAGTATACCCCTCTTGAAAATGAGAAAACTGGCTACAGCAGGCACAGAGAAGGCTGAGTTATTCAAGGAGTTCTTTCCCTTTATCTTCACTGTCACTTAGGGTGGTTTTTTTTTTCGTTTTTTTTTTTTTTTAAACATTTCTCATGTACCTGAACTTCTAGGCACTGTAAGAGAAGAGCAAGTCTGAAGCTGCTTCATGAGGCTGAATGTGTACAAGCTTAAATGGCCAGAAGACATGCATTCCATTGTCCTGTAGGAACTGTCTTTTGTAGTTGCCAAGCTGCTCTTCATATTCAACAAATCATGTCATTTGAAATTCCTGGTGGCTGGAGAAAGGGAAACATCACTCTTACAGGCTGGTGAGCCTCACGTCTGTTCCTGGGAAGATCATGGAGCAGATCCTCCTGGAAGCTATGTTAAGATACATGTGAGGGAGTAATTGAGACAGCCAGCATGACTTCACCAAGGGCAGATCATGTGTGATCAGTCTGGTGGCCTTCTACAATGGTGTGGCTGCGTTGTTGGACAAAGGAAGGGCAATTGATGTCACCTAACTGAACAAGGCCTTCAATATTGTTCCACACCACATTCTTATCTTCAATTGGGAGTTAGGTGGATTTGGAGGGTGGACTATTCACTGGTAAATAATTATTTTATTTATTACTGCATTACTGCAGCCAGAGAGTTGCATTAAACAGACTAAGGTTCAGGTGGAGGCCTGCTGTGAGTGTTTCTCTCCAGAGGTCCATCTTGGGACCAGTGCTCTTCAACATCTTTAATCAATGAAAGATAGTGGGATAAAGTGCACCCTCAGCAAGCTTGCAGATTACATCAATCTGAGTGTTGCAGTTCACACAATAGAAGGGAGGGGTGTCATCCAGAAGAACCTGGACAGGCTTGAAATGTGAGGCCACAGGAGCCTAATGAAGTTAAACAAGGCTAAGTGTTTATGATATTCAAACAATTCTTTCCCTCAGTTTTCACTGTGAGTCAGGTTTCCCTGTACTTGAGTTGAGGCAATACCAGATATGTGTACAGGCTGGGAGAAGAACTCATACAGAACTACCCTGCAGAGAAGGAATTAAGGGTCCCTAGTGGATGAAAAGCTGGACATGAGCCAGCAGTGTTCTTGCAAAGCAGAAAACCAACTGTATCCTGGTGTACATCAAATAAGGGATGGCCAGCAGGTCAAGGGAGATAATAGTCCCCTCTACTCTGCCCTCATGGGGTCCTATCTGGAATACTGTATCCAGGCCTGGAACCCCCAGCACAAGAAAGTTGCAGAGCTGTTGGAGAGAGTCCAGAGGAGAATCACTAAGGTTTGGAGCACCTCTTCTATTAACAAGGCTTAAGGGATTTGGGCTTGTTTGACCTGAAGAAGAGAAGTCTCCTGGAGACCTCACTGCAGTGTTTCAGAACTAAATTGAACTTATGGGTAGGAAGGAGACTGACTCTTTAGACAAGACAAGGGGGAATGGCATTAAACTAAAAGAGGGGAGATTCATCTTAGGTGTTAGGAAGAAATTCTTTACTCAGAGGTTGATGAGGAACATGTTGCTCAGGGAGGTTTTGGAGGTGTCCAGTGCCAGGCTGGATAGGGCCCTGGGCAACCTGATCTAGTGGTGAGCACCCCTGACTACAGCACTGGGTCGGGAACTAGGTGATCTTTAAAGCCTCTTCCAACTTAAGTCATTCTATGATTTTATTATTCTATGAGTACCTATATAGGTAATAAATTTGTTAGGCTAGTTTCAGGACATTTAAAGTCCAGGAACATTCTTTCTGTCATTAGTCTGTTGACGTCCTGAAACAAGTTTCAGTATTTTGTGGAATATTTAATTATGCTGATGCTAAAATGTAACAAGTATGATATGAAACAGATGTATAAAACCCTTTGTATTGCCTGCATTCAAAGTGCTCAGACATTTTAAAATTAAAATGTGAAATTCCTTCTTTTCACATCAGAGCTTAGACACTTCTGATAGAAGTCATATGTCAGTGATACATCAGCACCCCACAACTGTGGACAACCAAAAAATTACTAACCCATATCTGTTTCCTGTTGCATCAAACTCTGACAACAAATATGAATTAGAATTCAGAAACTGCCCGCTTTCTAGGAAAACACTAATATAGTGTCAATTAACCTGTAATAGAGGAATTTTCTTTCACATAATGGGTAAATTTCAGAACAAGTTGGTCTCATACTCTACAGCTGCAACATTATGGATTTATTTTTTTTTCTCAGTTCTTTGTAAACAAGTTCTGTGAATAGCTAATGACTGCCTCTGCAATTGCTCTGTCAAACTAGCTCTTTCTCAGTTTTGCAAAGGGATTAATATAATCATAGATTCTCCAGGTAAGTGACAGTATGTAACTCTTGTTTTCACTGACCTTATTACTTTCCATTCAGGCCGAACTGGTTACTGTGCAGGTGTTGCTATGGGACAGGGAAAAGGTAGTAGTAGTTTGGCTTGAGCCACTCTCTTCTCAGTACTTTTCTTCTCAGAAAGTACAGCAGTACTTTCCCCATGGCAGAGATACAGGGAGCTGGACAGAAGCTGTGACACTGCACACTCCATTTGGCTGCAGTTTCAAAGCATGAATATTTTCTGCAACCAGATACAAAATTGAAACCATTCCTGCAGGAGCATTAGAATGGTGGGGAAATTAGGCAAAGGCGGGGGCAAGCAAATTTACATTCCACCACACATATTGATTTAATATGATTTCTTAAGCTAGTTTTCATGTTTCACAGTTATTCAAGTCTTACTTTTTATCTGAAAATATATATATATATATAGAGAGAGAGAGAGAGATTTTTTCCTCAAGTCTGCTTCTACACAGTCAAACTTAAGTATGTGTAATAACAGCTGTACATATCTCATGTTCTCCTTTAATTCAGCTATGTATTACAGTGATTACCATTTTATTCTAACCAGATGTTAGTTTTAAGCATGACAATATTTGAAACATGCTTTCCATCAAGCATATTTCAAGCCAGAAGCTGACAAGAGGTAGTTCTCCTGCTGTAATTAGTGTTAGCGTGGACTAACCTTGAGCACTAACCTTGAACAAAACTGTGTGCAGTTTTGGGCTTCACAATATTGAAAGTACACTGAGGTACCTAAAAGAGTCCAGAGGACTGCAAAGGAGCTGGTAGCAGGGCTGAAGTCATGGCATGTGAGGAGAGGCTGAGGAAACTTGTGCTGCCCACTCTGGAGAAGAGGAGCTTGAAAGGTGACCTCATTGTTCGCTGCAACTCCCTGAGGAGAGGAAGCAGAGGGAGGTGCTGGGCTCTGCTTCTAGTCACTGAAGGCAAGATAAGAAAAAAGGCACAGAGTTGTCAGGGGAGAGTCACAGTGGGATTTAGCTACTTTGAAGGTAGCCAACCACAGGAATGGGCATTGAAGATATGTGGTTGGTTGCCCAATGGCTGGCAGAATTCAAGAGTCATCTGTACAGTGTCCCCGGCAACATGCTTTAACTGCTGTCTTACTCTAAAGTGATCAAGTAGTTGGACTGCATGGACTTTGAAGATCCTTTCCAACAGAACTATGCCATGTAACATAATGCAGTGATATGCAGTGCTTCCCAGGGCTTTTCAGTGCTATGCTATGACATGTTATAAAAGTGATCTAGTGATATTTCCTGAAATTCAAGATGAAGATGCCGAGGTCCAGAAACATAAATGTCTTGATCTACAGTTTCTCTTTCTATCACTTGCAAAATAAATTTAACAATTTATTTAGCTAATTGGTATTTTTAAAGTTTAAGTATTCAGTCTAGGAACAATAAATAAGAAATGGAAAAAATATCTTTATGATCATTCTGCAAACTTCTCAATGAGAAGATTTTTTATTATTAATTTATTTATTAGCTGAGGTTGTTGAAATGTGAAATAATTGTTTCTTAACCAAACTAAAAAGAAAAATGTTTTCATTGCTCTTTGACAGGCTCTACTAGAAAACATTTAGCCAAGTAGTAATAACATATACTAGCTTATAATTAATAGCTTGGTCTGTGCTACTTAAAGTTCAAGCTATTTTACAAAATTCATTTAGAAAAAAATCAGTTAACCTTTAATCTTTAAAAAACTAAGTCTAACAATGCCACATTTACATGTGAGAAGATACAGACATTATTTGAAAGCAGTTTCTTGAATTTATGATTGATGCCATAATGACACAAAATAAATTTTTCCAAAGCTGAGAATTTTGTATAATGTTACTTTCTTCTTCCTTCTTATTTATTGTTCTTACTTTGCAGTGAACAACTCAAGATTAAGATATCAATATGAAAAACATCCCTATTTGCCTGTGGATACACAAGAGCCATAGGAATTTATTTTCTTCTGTTTCTACTTCAGATATGTAGTATACAAAACATTGAGCAAAATTCTTTTTTGTTACTGTCATGCTTTATAATTTTGTAATTTTGCTATCAGTATTCCACATATATATGATATAACATCATATAAAGCATGAATAATTTTACCGAATGTGCAACTTACAGAAGACTACATATCCCAGAGAACATCACGGTCAGAGATAAGTCATGGGACCTGGACACTATATTATCTCACTCCCAGGCTGGACTGACGTCTTTCAAGTTCTGGCATCCAGGAGAGCCTGTAGGAGCCTTTCAACTGTTTCACCTAGAGTTACAGTAGGCCTCTCGGTTTTGGGTCTCATTCTCTCTCCTATTTTGCTTGATTTGTTAGCCTTAATTTCAATTATATTGTATTATATTGTGTTATCCTGTATTTCAATATAGTATTTAGTAAATAAGTGTGCCTCCTTACATCGTTGCCACTGTTTTCTTTGCTAATTAACTTCTTCCTTCCTTTCGGGCTAGCAGCTCTGTGGGGCCAGTGTCCCCCTGTCACGGACGCAGGTAGATTTTCGGTTAAAGCGTGACAGTTACAAAAGAATATAAATGTAGAAGGTTTACAGATTCTCTTTTTCTTTTGTCAAAGACACTCTTTTGATCATTGAGGCTGCCTCATTTTGCCATACCAAAGCATTATCCAAGTCTATTATGTCCTCAAACAAGGAGAACCAACTATTTCTGGTTGCATATCATCATTTTTTTGTGAAGGGCCTCATTTGAAATTAAATTTGAATTAAGTAACCACTAATTAACTAACAGTTAATCTAAAACTTATTCAGATGGGTTCATAATATATTAACAGTAAGCACTTTTGATGAAAACACCTGTTCAGATGTGTAAAACGATCATACAACTAATTCTCAGTAGATGACACACCATGCAAAATGACAACATCAGAAAACTGGAACAGCCAAATAAAAAGGTACATCTGAAATAAAAAGGATTTCTCAACCTAACAGTAAGAAAAAAGCCTATGGTATTTTTGTGTTGAAAAACCAGACTGAAAAAAGAAGTTAGTCAACATAATTAATTCAATCTATCAATCAATCAGTCTTCATCTGATCAAGATTCAGTGGAAAGCAAGCCTGATTCTGCTTTGATAAGTCTTTCTTCTATTGCCTTGTTGCCTACTCTTCATGCACTTGAGCATTTCAAAATCTTTAATATTTTGGTTTCCTGTGTCTGAAGTTCTTTTTTGTTTAATAATAAATTATAGTACATAATAAAACAAAGCACAGACAAACTGAAAATAAGCTTTTCACAAAAAGGTAAACAAAGAAATATAAAAATTTAAAACAGAAACCTAGGTAAATCTACTTAAGCACAATTTAAAGAGGGAAATTTCTATTATTTCTATTACAATAAAAATCAGAATATCTCTGTAAAGAATTGTCCAGAGACAGAAAAATCTCATAACATTTCATACATGTTTAAATGATATGTATTCAATTTATGTATTACATATAACATGTTTATAAAAACAAATCCAAAGTTATCTTTCAGAACACATATGAAAATTCTGGTGCTATTATCAAATTTGCCAAAAGGTAATTTATGAGATAAAAGTGTTCTGCTTTTCCTTATGCAAAAATGCTTAAAAAAATAAAATAATTAAAAAAAAAATCAGACTAAAAAATAATCTGATTAATGAGTGGTTGGCTATGTAAGCTTGGTGATTTTTGTCTACTGCCAAATTTTTCTTTTTATCACAAATGCTATGCACTTGAAGCAGAACCCTTATAGTCAAGTCCTAGATCAATATTTCAATTGTAAAATAACTTTTTGATTTATTTTTTTTTTTCACAATGGACCAGTTGTCCATTGAAAATTCTCACAGCTATTCTTCAGTTGTTCAAGTAACATGGTTTACAAATATTCTGAACAACAAACAATAAAAACAGCTAAGTATTTACAAGTGGCTTTAGCTACTTCTGTTGATTTTGTCTAGAATGGAATAGGAGAAATCATGCAACTCACCTAGAAAAGACATCAAAACAGTAATCTTCAGTTGATGAGAAGCAATGAACAACTGGAGACAGAAATGAAAAGAGAATAAAGTCTGTCTACAGCCTCTACCTCAGCAGACAATAAAAATCTAAGTGTGTTTAGTGACTAAAGATCAATACTCGTTTTCACAGCTTGGTCTCATTTTAGTACAGACTTGCCAATGATTATCTAAGTTACAGACTTGATTATGATTTTATCTCTGCACAAAGAACAATAATTTGACAATGGCAACTGCCTGTTTCTTTAGTAATTCTTAATGAGGTAACCCTACTTGCCCAGAGACAAACAAACAAACAAAAAAATAAAAAATATAAAATAATTTTAAAAAAGGCTCAACTAATTTCCCTGGATTTTTCAAGAAAATGTACAGCAACATTATTATTTTTCTTATAATGATTAGTGGAGACTCATGAATTGCTACAGATATTCTAAACTATGTCTTAGTATATCATTACCCCTTAACAACAACCACTAAAAGAAGCTCGAATGGCATGTTCTGCTCCAGGGTTTCATTTTGATTCAAAAACTTACTTGAGAAGAAAACAAAAGGAAAAAGCAGCAGGCTGTGTGATAAACTATTAATGGGAAATTGAGTGCAGTTTTACCCCCTCAGAACTGCCCAGGGTGAATTTAAAAATGTAAAGTCAACATTGAACACAAAACACAATGTAAGTCTACTAAAACTGATGAGACATATTTGCTTTTCCAGATTAAAAAGATAAAAGTAGAAAGATTCTGAGCGAGACCAAAATAAGAGTGACAAGCTTGTAGCTTGTAGCATCCTCTTCAAAAGCTGCCTCTTCCTACAAAGCTCATCACTACCATAGAAAAAAGCTAGGAAAATGTCATGGCCCTAGGCAAAACAACTGGGTCCATCTGTTTTGATGTAAGCAATATATCCTTATACTAATGGAAATTATTTTTATTTTGACACATTAGACTTAAGTTTCACTATAATGGCAGCATCAGCAACATTAGAAATAAGTCCAGTGAAATCCTTAAATTCTAAAAATATGATGTTTACTGAGATTTCTACCAGTAAAATTAATCTTATTACCTCCTCAAATATAAAAACAACAGCTCAAATACTAAATAATAATAATAATAATAATAATAATAATAATAATAATGATAATAATAGTAGTAGTAGTAGTAGTACTCTAGTGGGAATGATGTAGTGGTATGGTAGGATAAACAAAAATAGTCCAGGAACACTCACATCTTAAACCCACTCTTAAGAAAAAATTAAGAATACTTTAAAAATATGAAGAAATAAAACAGGCTTAGTGGTTTAGTAGACAGATCACTGCCTCAGTACAGGAGGGCTATGAACTAATTACACACAACATAATCTGTCCTTACATACTTCAGTCTGCTTATAGAGCACTGGGCAACTTTTCTCTCCAACAGTGTGGGGAGAAACAGAGCTGAGTTTCAAAAGTTTTCTATATTTTCAGAAAAAAAACCAAAAAAAACCCCAAAAAACCCAACAAACAAACAAACAAAAAAACCACACCTTTTTGATTAGAGCACATAGTGTTTTTCCATTTGGAAAAAAAAGTTCCTTGATGTGTTCTTGAGAAGCAAAAATAACTTACACTGTATTTTTAAAATTCTAAAAGTGGCAGTTCCAATTTCAGCTGCAGACAAAAAGTGTACTTGAGTGTTCGCTGTGATTCGTTTCACGTCAGGATTCAAGCGTTAAGCCTCTGCGAATCCGACCTGGTCCAGCCGGGGCCCATTTAACTACACGTTCACACCAATATGGTCAATAGCTAAATGGCGTTTTATTATACGTGTTAGCGGTTTAAATAAGCCGCTATCTACTTCGTCTACACCTCTTCTACATATGCATAACTCTTTCTACATATGCATAACCGAGCAGGGGAGGGCCTATCGCATTACATCCCGAGTGTTCGTGCACACCTAATGCAACACTTGAGGCTTGCAGGAGCACTCTGTGTATCCCACGCATGCTTGTAAGTTCTGAAACCACAGCTCTT
Organism: Coturnix japonica; assembly: GCF_054131305.1. NCBI lineage: Eukaryota > Metazoa > Chordata > Aves > Galliformes > Phasianidae > Coturnix > Coturnix japonica. The sequence continues at coordinate 81,036,680 of NC_140664.1, forward strand.
GCTAACCTTGGGCATGCTGAAAAGACATTACGGTTCAGGCTAAGCAATTTATTGGGAAAATACATGGATAGAAACAAGATATCAGAAGACAGGAAGGAAGTTGCAGTGTGCCTTTCCCCTCATCCAATGCACATAACACATCCTCCACAATTGCCACCATTCCTGTTTATACACCATTCTCCTCCCTGTAGCTGCTTAATTTACAAGTTGGAAACAAACAAACAAGCAACAAACAAACAAACAAACAAATGAAAAAAAAAACTGTCTGCTAGTTTATTTCTACCAGTCCAAACAACAACTACAATAGAGTGAACAGGGTTTTTTTTGTTTTGTTTTGTTTTGTTTTGTTTTTTTTATTATTATTTTTATTTATTTTTTTTCCTCTTTATACTAATTTCTGGTCACCATGTTAATCCTTCACAGAGTTTGAGATACAGTGGACAGGATGAGTGTGTCTCAGCATTCAGATAGTGGGCAGAGTTTGTAAAACCAGCAGTTGGAGGATGAAGGAGGAAGCTGAGGAGAAGGAGAAAGTGAAAAAATTTATTTTGACATTATCAATGAAAGTCACCACATGAAAACAGTTATGGTATCTAATAACCTTATTGAAATCATTTTGTTAAAATGACTGTGCTTTGAGTCAGGCTTCGAAGACATTTATATGCAAATCTATATTATGCCGTATCTTTATTTTTAAAGGGAATCAATGTGACAGTTTCCAAAGTCTATATTTAGTTATCATATTCCACGGAAAAGATTGCCTTTTATTTATTTATTTATTTTTCACTACATGACATTAACCTAAGAGAACATAATATGCCATTCTTCTTAGTCAGTGTGTCTTACACAGTGTAATAGAAAAAAAACACAACAACAACAACAAAAAAACCTGCCAAAACCAGAAAATCACTGCTTAACTGTAATAATCCATAACTCTCATTCACTACTAACACTAAAGAAAAATAACAGTAACAGCTTATATGCAATATTACAGTGAATTATTTTCAAATTTCAGTTTCATCTGCCAGAGAGACAGTCTTCTAAGGTGAATTGTGTAGTATGAAGAAACCAGGCAGCCTTCCTTTTCAAACCGCCAACAAGACTGCAACAACTACAGGCAAAAAGACTTCACAGAATTAAGTCCTACAATAGCAAATCTGTGGGTTTCAAAAATGCCACTGCATGTGTCATGATCCACTTATATAATTTCTCTATTAACTAGCAATTAGTAGGCAAAGTCCTCACATAGATAATATGAATAATAGGGAATTTCACCCAGAATAAACATGAAAAATAATTCAGCCTGAATATATGAAAATTGTAATCATTATTTGGTTCATTAACTGTTGGAAGCATAGGAAAACAGCATACTGTATTTTTAAATTACTCTTTGTTTAAATTTTCACTTGGCTACTTTGTTTTCAGCTCTATGACCAAGATGCTGTATTAATAAAAGGAACAGAATCTAATGACATGAGTTTAGATATATTGTAAAGATGTCTATGACTTGGCAGTATAGAATTAGAATTAGAACTTCAAAAATAAACCAGCATAAAAGTACATGTGCTGTATGAATTTAAATTTTCTATTTTATGCAACAGTGGCTACGTTCTGTGGTATTAACTGAAAATTTAATTACAGTTCTTCTGCTGCTCCAGAACTGCCACCAAAGAGAGCTGGAAAAGAATTCATTAGTATTCAAAAAGTATGGGGAGGAGGTAAGGTCTCCACTATCACTGGAGAATTTCTGGAAGTAGGTGAGATGTAAATAGTAGCTCTTAAGCCCTGAGTTTAACTCTCTCTTTCATTTGATGGCACAAAGAACTGATCCTTGATGAGTCAGCAAGGTGTCAGAAATGTTCATATGTCATACAGAATTCAGTAATTTGCCTAAAGTAAGTTGTCCATGACTTGATTTACTCTCAAGATGTTTTGACATGATGCTTTGTGCTATTGAAAAATAAAAATAAGGGTATTTTTAGTAAAATCAGGTTCTTTGTCATACACTAGTAATTCTTCTCAAATATTCAGATTCCAGGGGCCAATGCAAATTGATCAGCATGTGTGTAAGCCCAACAGACCCTTCTGAGGGCAACAGTGATGAAGAACCAGAATTTGGTAAGCATCCTATATATACATGTGTATTTCCTGCCACAGGATGTTTGTTCCAAAAGGATTAAATGCTAGTCTGATCAGTGCATGAAGATACTATGGGTGGGGAGGAGGAAGGGGGTTCTTGTGCTACCATGAATAGAGTCATCCTATGAAATGTCACTAAACCTGAAAGCATGAACATTCATCACTATCAGATCATATTATTTTGTTCAATAAATAATTCTAGCAACTTAAGTTTGCATGAAGTCATATCCATCTCACACTTTTTAGCTGTTAAGCTATTTCAACAGCTGTTACATACTTTCCCTCCATCATTTTTGTAGTTATCTTAGTTTGTAGCTCTAAAAACATTATTTATAGTAGAAAACGAAAGAAAAAGGCAATTCTGAATGAAAAAAGGCATAGCCAGCATATCAGCATAACAGAGCAAAAGAGAAAATATAGGTTGTTTGTCAAGAGCTAAAGTATTTTCCATCTCTTTTGTATTGTAGCTCATATTGTTTGAATTGTTCTTTGTGGCAAGGAATTTACTGCCTTTACTCAATGTAGAAAAATATATGCATAGCAACACGTACATCAGTGAATGCCTCCTAATACTTACATGTTGAGAACTACATTTTTAGAGGTGAATGAATGAATAACATTCAGAAGGCTCATTCTATTACCATGTCAAGTTTGCTGTCTTTTGTGGGACCACATACTTTGAACTTTACATGTCTTGGCACAGAATCCTTCAGTTGGTGCTATGTGATATAGAGATACATAAAGCATCAGTTAATGATTTACACTGTGATGATGTATGTAGAGATTATACTGAAATGGAAAGAAACATGCCACTAACTGTCCAACATGTGAAGCTCATGTTGTTGCCCCATCAGTTGTACCATCTCTATGTGCTGCAGGTATTTCTATTTTGTGCTGGAGACATGGTATGTAATATTCTCTAAATTGTCATAAAAATAACAGGGTTTACTATTGAACCATTAATATTTGATTTCACATAGCTGCCAAAAAAAAAACCTGACAAAAGTATCTAGTCAAAGATAGAACTACCTTGTAAACTATACTCTTGCTTCATTGTAAACAAGTACACAAAAAACTCTAAATTATATGCCTTGTTGTAACATAAAATGTAAGGAACTGCAAAAAGAAATTTTATTAATGCAGTAAAAAAAAGATACAAATTGTGAAATGTACACAGTCTAGCTTTATGGATGAATTCTCTTTGTAGTGTATTATCTAAATCACATGAACCAAATCATTTATGTAGATTATCCATAAAAAATTACCAATTACACTACCATCATTATATACTTTCCTGATGGTTCTTTAAAGAAATACCTTCTGACTATTCCCTTTCTTCTATGAAATCTATTCCCAGAAGCAATTAGACTTAACTTTGAGGGCAAAATATGTGTTGAAATCCTGCCCCAGACTAATCAAGTTGCCAGGATCTTATACATCACCCACTGTGCTGCATGACTCATTACTTTTAGGATCTCCAGTTTGCAAATATTTGAGGGAGCAAAATGTTTTGTTTTCAGCTTTTCAGTATCTTCATCAATGACATTAACAGAAAGATGAAGAGCATCCTCAGCAAGTTTATAGATGACACCAAAGTGGGTGGTACAGTATGGCTGAGGGATGGGATGCCACCCAGGAAGACCTAGACAGACTAAAGCTGTGAGCCCAGGTGAGCTTCATGAATTTCAACAAATCCAAGTGCAAGGTGTTGTACTTGGGTCACAGAAATACAACCTGGTGGATGAAAGGATAGAGTACAGACCTGTCAAAAAAGGACTTGGGGGTATTGATGGATGGCAAGCTGGACATGAGCCAGTAATGTGCCCTGACAGCCCATAAAGCCAACTACACCCAGGGCTGCATCAAAAGAAGTATAGTCAACAGGTTGAGGGAGGTGACTCCACCCCTCTACTATCTTCTGGTGAGACCTCACCTGGAGTACTGTGTCCAGATGTGGAGTCCTTGGAACAGAAGAAACATGGACCTGTTGGTCCATGGGATGGACCCAAGGGATGGAGTGACCCCCTTTATGAGGACAGGCTGTTCAGCCTGGAGAACAGAAGGCTCTGGGAGGGCTATAAGTAAAGGACAAACTCTGTAGGAGAATCTATTGTGACAGGACAAGGGGAAATTGAAAGAAGGTATATTTAGATTGAATTTAAGGAAAAAGGTTTTTTTTATAAGATTAGTGAAGCACTGAAACAGGTTGCCCAGAGAGATGGTGAATACCTCACCCCTGGAGATGTTCAAGGTCTGATTAGGTGGGCTCTAGATAACCAGATCTAGTGGTATATACCCCTTTACATTACAGAGGAATTGGACTAGATCATCTTTCAAAGTCTCTTCCAACTCAAATGATGCTATGACTCTATATGAACATCACTCATATCTTATATGACTTGATCTTAAAAATCTCCACCAACAGAACACCAGAATACATTCCATTTTGTTGTTGTTTTGATAATAAAAATTTTACTTACACGTTGAAAAATAAAAATATAATTTGGAAATGGTAAGTGTTTAGTTTTAAGAAATAACATATTTGAGTGTTTCTTTTTTTCTGAATAAGATATGTAAAAGGGGAATTACAAAAAAAACTTACAATTTTTATTGAATAATTAATTCCAAATAAAAATAACAAAAATTGTACTGTGTATTCAACAACCTCTTGCTAAGAACTGTACTATTTTACTTCCCAGAAGAATTAAAAATTCAGAATTATTTTATGTCATACAAACATTTGCATTTAAGAATTAGGAGACACATATATGTATAGGTTCCTATTAGTAAGAATGATTATACATACACATATATATATGTTTCATCCAACTTATTTTAGAATGGACTACAATTATTTATTACTCTTTTTTGGAAGTGACATTTCTTTCCATGGGCCATACCTGAGAATCTAGTTCTGATAACTGTTAAAAATGTTTCAATTTTAAAGAAACAAGCACTACTATATTCATCACTGTTATTCTTGGACATTATTTCATGAAGTAACAAATTTATTATTTTTCATGAACAACATCAGTGTCTCTGATGAACTCGCTGACTAAACTAGTGTTACTGCACATCACACCTGGGTATTTTGCCACCAACCTCAATGTGCCTCTTGCTGTGTGAAGTCCTTTCGAGCAGTAACTCTCCTGCCAGTTTGAGCAGTATTACAGAAAAAAAGAGTTCTCAGCATCTCAGCAGGTGAGGCAACTAACAGAGACTTCAGTCCTTAGTCTCCAGTTCTTACTGAATTTTAAAGTTCTTATTTCAAACCTTTCTTTATAAAGCAATGAAAATTTTCCTACAGATAAGAATATATCCAGAAGGGAGAGAAGGGGTGGTGTTTAGGAAACCAGTAACTATGTGTAAGCTTTCTGTATGACACGGTTAGAAAATCTTTTTTGGACTCTATAATAATAATAATAATAATAATTCAAAAGATAAGAAAAGATTTAGAAGTCTACTATGCTCTAAAATGTACAGGAGTTTTTTACACACAAAATTTCTGAGAACTGAGGCTTCCCATAACAGTCTTTTCATGTCTGATTGAAAAGATTTTTATAGGACTTTGATTATATTTTACACAGAAGCTCTATACTCCACAACGACTTTCCATCCATGTTTGTTTTTCCATTAAACAGTCTCAAGTAGGCTTTCTTGGCACTTCCTCAGTCTCCCATGTAATCTTTACTGAAAGTTTCTGCTCCTTCAGCTGAAATAGGCAGACTGGCCTTGATTATTCTAAATTATGCTGTGCTTCTGCTACTGCTGAGTGATACTTGTAGATTTGTTGGCAAGAAATTCTGGAAGACAGCTTTAATATGCTTTCAGATGTTTTGATAGCTTTCCAAACTCCTGATGATAGCCATCATGAACATCTCACCGCCTCAAACTTAATATCATGATCCTGAATTTTTACACTTCCAGGATTCTAGCAGTTCCTGGAAACCAAGATTCCAGTCTTTGCAGTCAAGGACCTGTGAAAAAGAGCTTTAATGGATCACAAAATACCAAGATTCCATTGTTTTTACTAGAATTTTTAAGTGCTCATAGATGTTTTCTTACTGCTTGCCTGCTGCCCTGTCTTGATTTCTTTTCCTGTAGTTCTGCAATCCTGTCTTTTTTTTTTTCTTTTCCCCTTTTAAATCATATTGACTTAAAGCATTTTTAATATATATTACAGTGAAACAAAGCCTGATTTAGGACTTCCTTGAATAATTTGCCTTTAACTGTCAATAATAAGCTAGAGAATAAAATTATTTTCCAAACAAACAAAAACAAATAAACAACAACAACAAAAACACAGAAAACAACCCCAAACTAGTTAATATTATTTCTCACAAAACCTCCAGATTAGGCAATTAAAATGTGGTTCTTAGGTAGAGATAGTGGGGAAAATCTGTTTGTTTTGGAAGGTGCATTGATTTGCTTTGGAAGAGAAGACTTTCTCTAAGCCTATAAAGCAAGAAAAATAAACTTTGAAACTGTGGGAAAAATTACAGAAAAAATAATGGCAATTGCATGAAAACCAGTTGGGGGAAACAGGTTTGATTACTCTGTTTGTATATTCTCAATAGAAACATAAAATTATTTGAGGTTGTAGGTTCCTAGTTTTGAAATCTTCAAAGAACTTTTCAAATATTTTTAAGCATTTTGTTTATATGAAATCTGCTCTGAAATTGCTTTTTATTGGCCCACAGTGTCAAAGGTGGATGTTGATGGTATTTTTTGCAGGGCGGCAAATGGCAGCAGAGGCATAGTCTGGTAGTGTATGTGAAGTAAAGGTGTGGAATGGAATTCCTCCATTGGCAGAAATTGCACTTATTCATCTATGCTTGCTGAACATTTATGAAGACTGAACAGTGGATGCACAGTGAAGCAGTGAATGGTGCATGATGGTGATGATATTTAAAAATTTAAAGAAAAAAAAAAAAAGGTGTTTTGTATCTGGGAGTTTGCTTTATCAAATAGTGTTCTTGTGCTATTCATATCTGTTATAGTTTCTGTAGAAATAAACAGGAGGCATTACCTTCAGAGTGATCTGTGTATAGCATAAAATTTGACATAAACAGTTTAAAAATTAACATAAACAGTTTAAAAATGCTTCATATTTTCTACTGGTAAAATGAAGCTCTCTTCACATTATGACTCACTCCATTCAAGTAATTCATTAACTAATGTAGAAGGTAAATTCATAGCAATTAATGATGGGGAAAACATAAGAAATGTACGTCTTTTGTATACCCGGTTTTCTTTTCTCACTCTCTCTTTTTTTTTTTTTTTTTTTTTTCCCCTTAAATGTAAGTTTTCTATATAATTGTGTCATTTTAATTTGTAAAATAAAATGTTTTCAGGTATTTGCAAGTAGTTCTATTGGAAGAAAAGCATGGGTGGGGTACAAAATCAAAATAATCATATTTGAACAGGTGCACAATACGGAGGTTTTCCAGACATCTGGCTGAACTCAATTGCACTCCAAGTCTATTAAACTGTGATGCCTCATGATTTAATTAGAATTCATTATAAAGACTAACACATATTTGTCTAGCTTGGCATCAGTAAGTTTATACTTTTCTCACACTTGGCAAATTCTGACTAGGATGAAGGTTTTTTTGTTTGTTTGTTTATTTGTTTTTGTTTTTTTTTCTATATTACTCTTTGATTAAAATCAGGCTTCTGCAAACATAATCCCTTCTCTCTTCAACATTATCTAAGAAGAGAAACATGCATTGTACAGTTATCCTCCTTAAACTAGCATTAGACGGGAACTGGTGCAACTGCTTGAATGACTTAACTATGTAATGGCAAATGGTATTTAACAGTTTGCCAAAATTGGAAATTTAGAAAGGCATCTATTCTTTTGGAAGTGATGTAAAAAACTAATTTTGTATTATGAATGTGCTTGTATTATGAATGTGCTTGTATGGCTCTACAGCTTACCACTATACTATCTGTGGGCTCACAGTAATGAAGTAATGATCATTTATCTTCCTTCATCCATCAAGGTAAGTAAGCACTTTCCTTATTTTAATTTTGGAATAAACATGGCACTCCACCAAGCACCTTCATGTTAGGTCCATAATCTCTTCCCTTTATTCAAACTCAAATCACTACAGAGTCTGCCACACATTCAGTTTTATTACTCAGAACCAGTTCAATTTAGTATTTTAAACAAAATAAATTTGACAGAAATTATGGTGTTCTAGATGTATTTTGTTACAAGTTATGTGTTACAGGATTAGAGAATGATATGTTTAATTTCTATACACACATCCTTTACCATTCTAACTTTTTTAACGTTAGCAGAAATTGTAAAAGCATAATAATTCAGAATTATTTCCTTCTATTATTAGAATGCTTTTGTACTCACTAGCTCTGGTTTTTTTTCAGACAACCAATGTATCTCAGAATACAGTGGACCACAAGTCATTGGCTTTCTTTCTAATGATGTGCTTACACTGATACTGCAATGCACATTTTGGTTTATAATAGGCATTAGCATTTAATGTCTCATACACTGTCAGAGTCTTCATTACTATGAGTAAGAAACCTTAATGTTCTCATCTCTTGCACAATCACTATCTTGTTTACATATCTGGAAAGAGAGATATATTCTTACTACATTTTCCTAATCCATCTAAAAAGAAGAAACCAAGTCAAATTTCGCATTAACTACCTGACTGGGTAAGTGTGTTGTTTTTGTTTGTTTGTTTGTTTTTTGTTTGGTTGGTTTTTTTGTTTGTTTGTTTCTTTTCTTTCTTTTTTTTTTTTTTTTCCCCTGGAAATCTCTTGACATAAGAATGGTTTGGTGTGAATAAATTTACTTGTAAGGGAACAAGCTGATAATTACCAAAACCACTTGCATTCACCTAACGGGGACACTACTTATATTGAACACTTTCCCATCCATGTAATGAAAAATACAGCAATGACCAAAAAAAAAGGCAGCTCAGAAACCAAACTTACATTGATGTTTGGTTAGATCTATTGAAGAAATTATCTTAGAAAATTAAAAGAAATTGGAGATAGAAATAAGGATTTGCAAATAATCAGATCTTTTCACATGACATTTTTCAGCAAATCCAACCTCTCTTCTCTGGAACATACACTTTTCCTGTTTGGATAAGAAATGACTAAAAAAATTAAGCTATGAATTTGATGCATTTGTGTAAATAACAATATAAAATGTCTTACCAATCAACTAAAACTCCGATCACTCATTTCAGGCCCCATATTTCCTTCCACCAATATATAGAGTAAAACTTTCTATCAATTTGAGTTTTTATATATAAATATTTATTATATATAATTTTTTGTACTTACGCATTTTGTAACACAGCTCTGGAATACTAGTTACATAAGAAAAGAGTTCCTATGGGGATGTAAACAAGCTAATTTTATTTACTAAAAACATTACTCTGCATAAAATGTCTGATTAGCACTGAATTGTTCAGCTTAATATAACTGCAAAGACATTTAATTATCAAATTTGAAATCTCAGAAAGTTTCAGATTCATAGCCTTGGGTATTCTTATTTTTGCTAGATCCTTCCAAGATTATGGATTAACATATGAGAATTACATGTTTACATAAGTATCAAGAGTATTAGCTCTCCACGCAGTATTAGAATTACTACTGTATTTCTTTTATTACATTTGGTAATTGAATATTTTATTACAGGAACATAATTTAGATTTCTGCTTTTGTTTTAGTGTTTTATGAATATATATATATTTAAGTGCTTTTCAAATTATTTTGTTGTTCCTGTGCCAGGAGTTCTTCATAGTATGTATGCAACTATTGACATGAATGAAGGAAGGGTGGAAGGAAGGGTGAAAGGAAGGGTGGAAGGAAGGGTGGAAGGAAGGGTGGAAGGAAGGGTGGAAGGAAGGGGAAGGGTGGAAGGGTGGAAGGGTGGAAGGGTGGAAGGAAGGGTGGAAGGGTGGAAGGGTGGAAGGGTGGAAGGGTGGAAGGAAGGGTGGAAGGAAGGAAGGGTGGAAGGAAGGAAGGAAGGAAGGGTGGAAGGAAGGAAGGGTGGAAGGAAGGAAGGGTGGAAGGAAGGAAGGGTGGAAGGGTGGAAGGAAGGAAGGAAGGAAGGAAGGAAGGAAGGAAGGAAGGAAGGAAGGAAGGAAGGAAGGAAGGAAGGAAGGAAGGAAGGAAGGAAGGAAGGAAGGAAGGAAGGAAGGAAGGAAGGAAGGAAGGAAGGAAGGAAGGAAGGAAGGAAGGAAGGAAGGGTGGAAGGGTGGAAGGAAGGAAGGAAGGAAGGGTGGAAGGAAGGAAGGAAGGAAGGAAGGAAGGAAGGAAGGAAGGAAGGAAGGAAGGAAGGAAGGAAGGAAGGAAGGAAGGAAGGAAGGAAGGAAGGAAGGAAGGAAGGAAGGAAGGAAGGAAGAATACAGTTTTTCAACTTTATAATGAAAAATATGATGAACAAGTTTTTCATATAAATTCTCATTGGGCAGTAAAAATGATTGTGTTTAATAGCATATGAACTGCACATTTGAAATTTTCTTCAGGTCTGAATGCAGAATGCTGATACTTCAGATGACTTCTGTCTACACTGACAAGGGACATATAAGATATGCTTAAGTATAACCTATAAAGCTATTGCAAAGAGAAATAGATTTCAGATTTTATCAGGCAATGTACACAGATCTTAGTTATTTCTGTTGTTTGATAGACACTGCCAACATTTATCTGCAAATATCTTTCAAAGCCATTAAAGTTGACATACAGGATAACGGATGCACTAACTTATCTCTGGATAAATTTACTGTTCATCTAAAACAGTTGTTTCACTCTTCATTATTGTATTCTCACTTACTCATGTAGTTTGAAATGTAGTTTGTATAATACTTTAAAGAATTCTTAGTGATAAATTTCATTAGAAAACAGGGCTTTTGGGTCTGAAACTAGTTAGCCATTTACTGCTGTAGTTGTTGCAGTATCTCGAAATATTCTATTTCCATTTTGCAGCTTATCTTATGTACATAACTGCAGGAATAATACACTTTTTTTTTTTTTTTTTTTTTTTTTTTTTTTTTTTTTTTAAGTTCACCATCAGTTGCAAAAAAGTATGTTCCAACACCTTGTCACTGAGCACCAGCATAAACAGCCTGGTCCCCTCCTCTTGATATCTTCCATTTGAATATTTATATACATTGATAAAGACTCCTCTCAGTCTTCCCATCTCCACATTAAACAGGCCCTGATCTCTCAGCCTTTCCTTTAAGAGAGATGCTCCAGGCTCCTATTCATCCTTGTAGCCTTCCAGTAAGCTCTCTCATGTAGTTCCATGTCTCATTTGCACTGGGGAGACCCAAACCAGATACACATAGTATATCAAATATCCTCACCAGGGTAATGAAGAGAGGAAGGATCATCTCCTCCAACTTGCTAGCCATACTCTTCCTAATGCACTCAAGGACACCACTGGCTTTCTTGGCCACAAGGGCAAACTACTTGCTCATGGTTAACTTGTTGTCCACCAGGACTCTCAGGTCCTTCTGTGAAATGATGCTTTCCAATAGGTCAAATCCCAACCTGTACTGATTGACTTCTGAAATTCAGAGTATCCTAAAGTGCATAGAATTCAACAAATAATAAAAAGTTGACAAAATATACAATTCAAAGTGAAAAATTTCAAACCTTCTCAACACCCCTAAGATTCATAGGAAATTAAGATCCTTACATGGGAAAGCAAAGTGACATCTTACCATCACAGTGAGGTCAATAAATAAATTCTTAACAAATAAATATTTACAAATTTTCAATTTAGTTGAAATAGTTTCCCAACACCAAATAATAAAGCTTTCTATTTCAAACATACAAAACATAGAAAGAACTGAAGTGTATGCATTTGTTTGAAATACATTAAATACAGTCTCTAGAGGTGAAGTGTTTAGAGGCATCTTTTTAGATGCACAAGGAAATTGTTACTGAGAAGACAATGGCAGTGTACCACTAGGACTGAGATGATAATAAATGTAACAGATATTAAAAGGGAAGTATGGGGACAAGTATAGTGCAAGTGGGTAAAAATAAAAACTACTTGAGATGAACTTCATATGTTTCAGTGCAGAAATTTTTTCCAATTCCATATCACTTCAAACTCATTTACATTGCACATGTTCAATTCAAAATTTATTTCTTTCTTGACAAAGGAGCTAAAAAGATGATAAAATTCAGGACCTTTATGAAGGAAAGCATGGTAAACAATTTTAGGGTTAAATGTTGAGTACTAGCATTAATGGGATAAATCAAGAGTTCCCTTTCTTGAAGAAATACAGAAGAGGAAATAAGATGCCAAAGGTGTCAGATGAGAACCTAGGACCCTAGAGAGAATTCTCTGCTGTTGAGAGGAAAATCACTGAGAAGACAGAGGAAATGAATACTAAATATTAGGCTCAGTCAAGCATAATTAACAGGGCATTCTTGTTCCCTGTTTCTCAATGAAGACAAGAAACCTTCTTGTACTTGAACTCAGAAACAAGCAAAGACTTGTTCAAGAGTTTTAAGGCTACAAGCCTTTTTATCTAAAGACAACATTTCTCAAACCAGGAAGAGTTCTAGGTTAAATTATAAAATTGTTCTATATCTGTCAGGCTTATATACAGACAGATAGATAGACAAATAGATAGAGATATAAGTAATGCTTTCCATTTCTTTTCATACAATCTACAACAAAGAGCACAATAATACTATTTGATAAAATCCCAGCCTCAAAAACACAGTTTTCAACATAGTCACCACCATTAGCTATGCATTTTCAACAGTGCTGAACATTTGACTGAATACCATGCTCATAAAAGTCTGCAACAAAGGAGGCAACCCACCATCAAAGTCACCACTACTGAAATGCATCACCATCCGTCCTAGTGTGCTCGCATCCACTGTCTGGTCTCCACAAACATTCAACAAGTGTCAATGAATGTCAGAGTCTGAAATTTTTACCACATGAAGGAATTCAGTTATACACCTTTGCTTCAGATGCACTTCTATGTCAGCCAATATTTTGTCAGATTGCTTCTCTGCTATCTCCTGTTACGATTTAACCTCTGCTGCCATGTCACCAACCATCCATCTCTAATGCTATAGATAAAAATAACAAAATAGGAGGCACTACTTTTACAGCTCTCATAAATTTACATTTCAAGTCCTTTTTAAAAAGCAGTCTAAAAAAAGTTTTGAAAAGCAGTCAAAATTATTAGTGTTTTGAGATTAATGCTGAATTAAATCTTTGTTTAAATGACCTGATTCCTTCTCCTTTCTTAGAAGTTCCTTATGATCAAGAAGGATAGTGATCTTAATCCCATGATGAGAATGGGCTTTTTGTGCATCTGTGTATGTCTTCTTAAATGACACACTTGAAAATCTTAGTGGCCTCTAATACATCTACTGTGTTATTTATGTAAAGTGTGTTGCAAAGATCAGGTGCCAAGCACCAAGTCACAGCTGTTCACTGCACAGATGGGAAAGGTTATGGTATTTGAATATTTCATTATTAGTGAGACAGAACACATAACAAGCCATAAATCATCTGTGTACAGGCACTTTATTTGATGTAAAAGATGACCTTCTTGGTTTTTCTTTTGATTTTGCACTGTGAAAGTTTTTGTCACTGACAAAGTCAACTGTCTTCACACTAAAAATGCTATCTGTATGCAAATAATATTTCAGACAGACATGACATAACATGGTGATCAGTGCCTGGTTTCTGCTTGAAGATACACTCTTAGATAAATAGTTATTAATATATCTCGTATACTATATAACTAGTACATATAATTATAGATATGAACTTTTAGAAGTTTGATTTTTTTGTGGTTTGTTTTGTTTTGTTTTTCTTTAATTCTCTGACTATGAGGGGATTTGGCTCCATAAAAATGTCATGCCTCCTTAATAAGGAAATAAAATTTTGTTCAGAAGTTGCTGAATTTAATTTTTATTAAAACAAATCAGGAAAACTGTTTCTATTAAATGTTGTAAGACTTTTATATTAATTTAACAAAGAGTAACTGAGGTTGCCAGTTCATTACAAAGTCTCTGGTAGTTTGTGAGCTGCAGAAAAGGAAATACGGATTGTAAGCAATGAAGCTGGACAGCAAGATATAAATTTGGCAGGAGGAGAAATTTCACTTTCAACAAGGACAGGCTGGGGGAAAAAAAAAAAAAAAAGGAATACCAGCTTGCATTGTGAAACATTTTCCTTCTGTTACTGACATGCTTACTGAGTCTAATCCTTTTCTAATCCTCATCTAGAAGGTAAAGTTAATTGCATTAGGAACTGACCATTTGATTTTGTATTTTCAAAGCATTTGGCTTCATCATCCATTTCCCTCAAGCTGAACAATCCTGTCTTTGCTCATCCTGACTTACATTCATGGGAAGGAAAGTAGTAATATAATATTGCATTATACGTGGTTCTCCTTCCCAGAAGCGTACACATCCATTTATATTTTTACTACTGCTTAGAGATAACAGTGAAAAAATGTGTTTACAATATTTTTTGTAGCACTGCAGTTTAAAGCTTTTGAAAGAAAAATAATGTTAGCGTACCACAGAAAACACATACAAAGAAAAATTCAGCAACATACCTACAATAAAAAAGAAAAACAGTGCACACAGGCTGTTATCCAAGTTTCGTTTGTACAGCAGCAGAAAACTGTATTGAAATAGTTTTTGAAACAGAAAAAAATGTAAAGTGTAGAAAAGCTGCAAGCCATGGGCACTAAATATAAACATATAAGTCATTTCCAAACATTAGCTAATACAGATGAAATAAATCATTTGAGTTCTATCTGCCATTGCACAAGTGGTTTACATTTTGGTATTTGATCTATGTTTCATTCTTCTTTTTTTTTTTTCTTTTCTTTTTTTTTATTTTTCATTTACTCATTATTTTTAAAATATAAAAGACGAGCGTGAAAAATAAATTCAACTCCTTTTAATCAGAAAATCTTCAACTATTAATAATCTGTCCTTCTAAACCAAAGATCATTTCCTCCAGAAATGTAATTGAATGGAGGACTAAGGAACTTTATGATAAAAATGTAATAACAACAATTTGAGTGAAAAATTAGGCATGGAATACAATGAAAAAAAATACATAAATAAAATTAAAGTTTTGAGTTGTTAAAAAAAAGTTTCTTTCTCATTAGAAATCATAAGCTTAATAGGGCATACTTTGCACACCCTGAACATTGATAAGTTGAAGTGTCTTGATAAAAAATACAAAGACTTTCATGATTGCTTAGCTAAATTTCCAAAATCAATTCTGAAAATTTGATACAAAAACTGAAAAGCAACCATTTTTCCTAATAAGTTAAACATCTGAATTCAGCCGGATCTCCAAACATGACTAAGAATGCTAAATCCATATGATACTCAAGATCACCCAATTAAAACCATGAGTTTTAGCACATTAGAGGCCTGTAGGAACCCTGCAGGACTTCTGTCAATCTTAGAAGGCACTGCTGTGGAAGATCACCTTGAACCATTGATTGATCTTCATCTGTCATTCTCACAATACTTTGACTTGATGCATAAAAATGTATTTAAAAGAAGAGCAAAACATTTGGGAAATAAATCAGAAGAGTTTCTCTAGGTATTGAGTATAAAAATAGAATACTATTCCCAAGTACTCAGATTGGAAAAGACCTTCAAGATCAACAAGCCCAACCGTAACCTAACCCTACTAGTCAACCTTAAAGAAGGCTTATAAACAGGATGTGAGACTGACTTTATACATAACTTGATAGCAAAAGGACAAGGGAGAATGGTTTTAAACTAGAAGAGAGGAGAAAGGTTAAGAAGCCTTTTATTCAGGAAGTTGTGAGGCATTGGCACAGTGTCCAGAGAATCACCTCTAGATGTGTTCAGTGCCAGTCTGGATGGGGCCTTGGGCAACCTCATCTAGTGCCTAATATACTGTGTGACAACACTGCCTCCAGCAATGGGGCTGGATTAATATTATATTTCAGATCTTTTCCAACTCTAGTCCTTCTGTGGTATTTAAATGAAAAAGGTTGTAACTGATTCTGAATAACAGCTATCCTTTCAACACTTTTTGAGCAAGTATTTCTGTCCTCTATGTTGTAAAAAAAACAAACAACAAACAAACAAAAAATAACACAAAACAAAACAAAAAAAAACAACCAACCAAACAAACAAAAAAAACACAACGCAAAAAGTAATTTAGAATGTAATCCCCTTCTGTTCTAATGAACAATGTGAAATACTAAAAGAACATAGAGCGATTCAGAAAATAAGTAAAACATAAAGTTTTGTACAAAAAATATGAAATCAGTCCTTCCCACACTCTAAAAAGTCTTTGCTTCTAATCATCACTGTGATTATGTGACTATAACAATCAGCAGTTTATGGGCTGGTATGGACCAATTCTGTGACTAGCAGGGCAGAGGGATTTGCAAATCTGCACTTCCGGAAAGGTGAAACAGGGGACCCCGAATACTTAAAAACAGCATCAAAAAAAAAAAAAAAAAGCATCAACGATCTGAGAAGAAACAAACTTATTTACTAAATGTGGTATCAGAATGCAAGATAACACATCTGTCTCGCTCCAATTTAGGAGTGAGGCAAAGGTTCTTTTGAAAATGTTATGCCCGGCGTGAGATTAAGAAGAAGAGTATTCAAATGTTGATCTGACCAGTTTATTAGAAATGATAGACAACTGAGGGGATGGGGAAGGGAGAGCGACGAATATCAAAATTAGGGTGATGGGGATGGGAAAGTAGGCGATAGGAAAAGTAGGAAAAGAGCAAGAATTGCTTAAAAGCTGGGAAAAGTCACCTAGCATGTTGCTAACGTTGGTCCGGGGCAAAATAAGCGTAGGGGAGAGCAGCAGCGGAGTAGCAGGCCGCAAGCAGCAGATCAGTGTGGCGCAGAGAAGATGGTCAGAGTACTGTGGTCTCAAGAAGCAGAGTCTCGGGCAGTGAGGTCCCACGGAGCAGAGTCTCGAGCAGCGATCCCGGAAGAGACAGGAGGCAGCAGTAGGACAACGGTGGAGGGATCTGAGGTCAGATACCTAGAAACCTAAAACTGTGGTTTGCCCGTGCCCTTTTTATCCTTCTTTCCAGCCTTCGAGACATTTCGGGAAGGCTTGGGTCAGAGTCCTGTGATTTCCTCAGAGATGGCAATCTTCCTTGAGATGGGCCAACACGAAAGGCCACTTAAGGGCCATTAGTCCTCAGAGATGGCCATCTTCCTTGAGATAGGCCAACACAAAACACCATTTAAGGGCCATTAATCAGCATCTTATCTCCCTTACGTAGCTCAAGGACTTGTCCATCTCCTAAACAAAGGGATTTCCCGAACCTTGGTTCCTGTGTGTCTCAGACAAAGGGAGTCCTGGAACGTTGGCCAGGACTTGCCTGAACTTGTCCATTTCAGCAAACTTTGAGACAGTAATGTAAAAAGCATGGCCTCTTACAACATCATATCACAATACAATTAGAACTGAAGCTAATAAATCAAATATAATGAGAATGAGTGTCTGAAAGGTGGAAAGGCCTCACCATAAAGCTGAGGTGAGACCCACAGACAGGTTGAGCAGCAGGGAGGAGAGCCGTGAAAAAGGGAAGGTCTTGTGACCTTCCAAAGGGTTATGTCCTTAGATGCCCTCAAGAGCCAGAGATATCAGGTTATTTACTCTTCTAATATCTACACTGTCATACATGTTTTTTTTTTTTAAGCAGTATCACTGCCACATGTGTTCATCTGTTACTGTATACTAAAAGTCACATTAGAGTGTGTATGTCTTGTTATAATGGAATGCATCATCTGATAGTAGGACAAAATTCACAAAATAGTTGAAAATTCTCACTTATTCAGTATGAAGTAAAAATCTATTTGCAATACATGTTAAGTAGCAGTTATTTTGAAACACATATACTCAACTTCAGTAATCATGATAATGTAGTGCTACACTGTCTTCCTGATAGCAGGAAAATGTGACTGGTGTAGTAACTAAATTCAGATTTACTTATTTTTCTTTGGAAATAGTAAAACCATATTTACATGTTGTACTTTAAATCCAGTATTCCCACCCAGCCACAATTTGGTCCCATTTGAAAGATTTTCTCCAGACTGGTTCAACAATGCAAGTATTTTGCATACATGATTAAAAGATTTCATGCAAAATTCTGTTATGCATTACTAAGCTATACCAAAAACAAGATTGTTCATCATGATGATAACATATAGTACTGTAATACTAAGAGGAGTATCTGCTCAAATATCATCTTGAGAGACAGAAAAGTAGCGCTGGAGACAGAGGTGTGTTTAGGACCTTTTCTACAACAGAAGCACGGAGGTTTGGCAACTGCACTGAGAAACTCTTGTAGGATTTTGCAGATGCAGTGACACAAGTGATACAACACTCAATAAAAGACTTGCAAGCCATATTCAGACTCTAAAGAAAAATAACTGCACTCACACTGCAAGGGGCTGGTCCCATTTTTACCCAACATTTTTCATGTCAATATACCTTTGTACCAAAATATTGTTGTCAAAAGTTTGTTATTGCTTTACTGTAAGTTGTGTTAACTTAACAGCATGTTTTCTACCAATAATCCAATAAATGCAATTTAGTCAAGGCATCTCTTTGCAGTCCAACCTCCACAAAAGCAATAGCTCATTAATTTGATCCCTCCCAAGACTGGACAAAACACTTTCTCATTCTGTGGTTTGTAAGGTTCCTTCTTTAACCAGACTTTCTTGTAATATACATTTCAGACTTTACACACACACACACATACACACACACACACACACACACAAAAGAAAAAAAAAAAGAGAATTAAAGAACAAAATAAGTAAGGATCTTTTACTATTAAACACAGTGTAGTAAAGTGATGTTCAAAGTAAATCACTGCAGTTTGTTGAAGTGAATGCAGTAGAATTCCAAGTATTTATATTTTTATTATTACCCAGTTTAAACTCTTGTATCTTTACAGTCAACAGAATCCCACTTTGTAATTAATTTACTCACTGTTATGGGAAATGAATATACATATGATATAAATGTACATGTTTTGTTCTGGATGTAAAACTCAAATATGTAGAATTACTTTTAATTTTTTTTTGGCTGATATTTATCAGAGATATTTATCAGTGTACACATTTGCCTTAAGTATTTGTTTACACTGCTGTTTCATTTTATAGAACCAGCTTCACAGCCCATATCTAGGAAGGAAGTATAAAACAGAACAAAATATTTAAAAAATAAAATAAAATAAATAAATAAAGCTATAGTAGTAAGAATTACAGGGACAGAAAAAAAAAGAAAAAAGAAAAAGAAAAAAAAGAAAAAAAAGAAAAAAAAGGTCACTTTAGCTCTAAAATTAGTGTGTAGTTGAAAATTGGATCTTGTTGAATCTAGGACTGAAATTAACTAAACTCAAAATCTCTTAAGAAAACTCCGTATGACCTCAGGCTAAAAATCCTGCTGAACAGCAAGCAGGAAAATTTTTCTTAGCTGGAGATAGCTAAATTACTCAGAAATCTGTTGAGAGAGGGGGATGTAAAGAAATACATTCCTCCACTTGAACAGAGAAACAGAGAAGCCTTCACAGCACCAGAGGAGTGCTATTTTCTAGCTCAGCATGGACAGAGTTTAAAAAACAGAGATGGACACAGGCAAAAAACTGAATTGTGAAGAGAATTGTTAAATGAACTATGCCCAAGAATTAATCCCTGATTTGAATTTCATATCTACTCCGACCTGTGTGCTTAATTCAGTACAGGACAGCAGCAAAATCTCTTCATGTAGAAAACAGCCAAAATTAAAGCATTCTTTCTGTTTTTTTGTTTTTTGGTGGGTTTTTTTTTTTTTTTTGTTTTTGTTTTTGTTGGTTTTTTTTCCCCCATTATCTAGTATCTAGGACAGTATAAGAAAAACAAATATCTACTTACACTGCCAGTTTTTAAAAGGGTTACATGCTGATCTCATTTTATGAGCTTTTCCCTATGGAAAATATGAAAATATTAGAAGCTTATCCTTCTCAAGTGCACAATACCATAAAACTTTCAAGATCAGTCCCTCTCTTTCTTTCTTTTTTTTTCTTTCTTTCTTTCTTTCTTTATTTTTTTTTCCCAGTATGAGAAAACAATTTGATCCTCATTTTAGTAGTATTTCATCACACTCTAAAGGTCTGTCAGTCAGTTCTAATGGAAACTATTAGGATGCCAAATGGAAGATTATTATGTCTTGATTATGATCCCTGGAAACAGCAGGGGTCAAGGAAGCCTTAAAAAGCATATATCTTGCTTTCTTTCAAAGACATCCATATCTTCTTAAAAATAAAATAAAACAAACTCAAAAGCTTTATAAAAATAATTCTTCATCTGGATCATAACTGATCTTAGTTTTTCATAAAAGCAGAAAAATTTACTTTATGTAAGACAGCATGTTAAAAGCTTTATATGAAGAACCCATTCATTTATACAAACCAGAGAGGGAATGAAACCTGCTTTTTTTAAGCTAATGCATTTTGTTTATTGTAATCCGAAAGCATCTGGAGGGAGCATTTTTGCATTATGGGAAATTTATTCTAGATTTGTTGAGATTGCAAAAGGCTTTATGCTCTTTATAAATATTTAGCTCTTGAAAATGATTGCTGGCCTTTATCTAATGTACTCTGAGGACACAAGATTCCAAAGTGCATGTTACAGGTAGGTAGAAAACGAAAGGCAATACACTGCTGGCCTTTTGTCCTAGTTATCCCAAATACTTCAACATGCAGCTGTGGCGCTGCATCATTCTTACATGTAAATTATTCTCATATTCTTCAAAATGAAAAGAGAACTAAAGCATTATAATAAATAAAACAAGAAAAAAGATTATAATGATCACATCTTCCTTGAACCAAATAATGTTATTCTGTGCTGCTCATTTTTTTTAAAATTGTCAGCCTTTCAGAGGAAGAACAACCACCTCTTATGTTATGATATAGCACTTAGTTGTAAGACCCAATCTGAAAACTGAGGTCTTCAAGTAGTAGGTCTTCAACATTCTATTAAAAAATAATAAATGCTATGTATGTCTGAAGAGTATTCTGAAATTGAAACCAACTGGCAATTATTAATAAATAAATAAATCAATACAAGAAATAACTGTATTTAATGCGAGTGGTGAAAGAAAAAATACTCTTGAAAAACAATTTTGAACAATTACATTTGAAGTGAAAAGGAGAGCTTGCATTTCTTAATATTTGTGACAGATGCTAAAGAAATCCTACACTAAGGTAGAGAAATCTGTTTAATTGCTACTTCTTGTTTCCAAAACCACTAGTAGCACTTACATTAATGTATGTCCTAGATAACTACATTTAAAAATAGAAAACCATTGAAGGAATACAAGGGAATTGAAAAAAAAATAAAAAATAAAACCTGACTTTAGTTCACTGAGACGTTCATCACTTTGGTAGTCTACTAGCATCCTGAAACAAAACAATGATAAATTTGCAAAGGCAAAACTAGAGAAGACCAGCCTACAGGAACATCATATTACTGGAAAAGATTCCTGAAAATCATATTGAAAGATGCAAAATAAAAATGCAGAAGTCTTTAATATTGAAGAAAAGTATTTTAATCAGATTATTATTTAATGGCCAGGCATCCGACAATTCTGGAATGCAAAAACAGAGGTAAATAGAGTGAGATTACATGATTCCTGCAAAAATTATGCGATGTTTCTTCTTCCAGCCTCAGTGCATAGGAGGAGGTGATGAAAAAAAAATCTCAAGACACAAAAGATGAGAAGAAAGGGGCAGTTCAGAAATGAGTACCAGTCTGCCAGTAAATAGCCCTTCTAACTTGTTGCAATACAAACAATGGATTGTGGCAGAATGCTGGAAAAGCCACCTCCTAGAATCATAGAATCATTCATTTATCCTAATATTTCCCACCTCTTAAAATCTACCACAATGTTAAGTATCTTCTCTGTCTTGTACCTAAAGAAGAGCTCTAATCTTGGCCTTCAATTCAGCACTGTAGTTAATGCCTTATGAAAGAAGGGGAATCAACACAGAGATACATAGCCTTGTGCTTTGAAATTAACACATGTGCATTTGTATTTAGATACAATTATATACATTCATATTTACATCGTAGTTAAGTGAATCATACATGCACACATACTTAAGCCATACATATACACAGCCCTGTGCACATCCTTCTGATTGCCATCAGGTTCAGTCCCCAGTCCTGGGGCTGCTCCTGGCTTCATTGCAGCCTGCCTGGTCCTGACCTCTCCTGCCTGTGGCTCTGAGCCCAGTTCCAGCTTCGGAAATCTTCCTGGAGTGTTGGACTGGGGCTGTCCTGATTCCCACAGAACACTGCTCCTGGTGGAGTGCTGAGACAGACCCTATGTGCCTGGCTGCGTCTGGCCCACCCAGAGATACTCCAGGCTTTCAACCTTAAGGAGCTTTCCACCTTGGCAGTGTCTAGGTGTCCTGAAGATAGACAGCACTTTCCTAAATTAAAATCACTTATGTGCTGAAGGAGGGGTGAGGAATAGAAATGTATGTTTTTTCCTCAGAGAAACTTCTGTATGAATATATGAAGCAAAATAAAGAAGGACAGGAAAGAAATATTGATGTTGTTTGTTTTTGTTAGTTTTTTTCAATATAGAACTGTAGCCATCATCTTAGTTTAATATACTTATAGCTACAGTTGCAAAAGAAGGAAACCCGAGCCTTATGAGCAGTAGGTACAAATCAAAACCCCATGAAGTAAAATTCAAAATTCAAAATATTCCTTTAGCACATGTAATGACAAATATACAGCATCCTAACTGCTGCATTCTCCTGCTGTCATTATCAGTTTCACAGATTGTCACAGCCCCTCAGCAAAGAGCTCAGACTAGATGTAATTACAGATGTCACCAGGGCAATGGCAAAATCAGTGTTTGGAATCTGAGCCCCTGGGACACAGGCTCTCCTATACTCAGTTATTGTCAAAGGACCGTAACATCACTCTTTTGCCTTAACAGTCACAGAGATTGAAAATAAACTAAAATATTGTGATTTAAACAAGGACACAACAAGTCTAAAATTCTTATTACTGTCAACTGTAGTGTGTAAGATTGGACAAACAACATGAAAGAAGAAAATAGCACTGTTCAACGGGTATTAAATTCAGGCAGGAGATAAGAAAGGAAGTGGAGGGAAACAAAAGTAATGATTTAAGGTGTACCAGTGCAATGGTTTGGGTGTAGGTGCCATGCTCATAATTTAAGTTTCTAAAGAGCAATTCATGAGAAGAATAATTGTCAAACATATAAAGTTCCAGTTCATTAGCATTGTGTAAAAGGAAATGTAGTGAATAAGGCTCCCACTTTGGGCTCTTTTGCATACATGCAGTTTACTTTTTGTACCTCTGTTCTCACGTTTCATAATTAAACATAGTTTATCTGCTAACACAAAAAAAGGTATTTCTTCCCTCACTTGCACTGAAGCAACTGATATATACCACTATAGCAAGCAGGAAAACATGCTCCTATTTCATGCGATAATTCCACTTTTAAAGTCCTTAAAGGTGATTTTCATCTGCTACCTGATTTTTTTACTTCATCAGAAAGTACCTCCAGAACCAGTCACTCTCCATCAAATCAGTCTACAGACAACAGGATTTTCAGTATTTCTTTAAATATCTCAAAAGAAAAATGAAGCACTAAGACTACAACATGAAGTAGCTACCCTTAGGTTAGGATTTATCTTAAAAAACATATGTCTAACAATATGCATAATAAGGTGCTATTATATTGTAATTAAACCAGTGAATACTGAGATTTTGTTCTCACATTACAGTCATTTGTTAGTCAGCGATGAATGACAGTAAGAATAGACAGATCTATCGTGGAAATTAACATCTTTAGGCTATGTTGGTCAAAGTCAGAAGCTCACTATTTCTATATCAATGTGACTTATCCCTAATCACTATTGTACAGAATCTACTTCAGCAAAGAAATAAACAGACATGAGTAATGTAGGTTTTTAATATACATGAAAAGTGGAATGCATTGGAGAGCATTGAATTTCTGAGTTTTAATGAAGCAGAATAAAGAACATGGAATGTGCTGTAAACCTTATTGTCCAAATAAAGTGTTTATTTTATTATTTTTCTTCTTGTTCTTTATTATTCTTATTATTCAGAATATTTGTTTGAGGCAGGAGGTCTTTGATTTCTTTTTGGTCAGGAAAGGATTATCTTTCTAGTTTAGTGCTTCAGAACATGCTTTTAGACTTGACAATGTATGACTGCTCTGGAAAAAGGAAAACTGCAACCACTCCTATTTAAACATCTGCTAGCTTTAAAGATGCTTGGAAGGTTGTTCCGAATGTTTTGGACATGTTGAAGGAATTCTAATGACAAATATGGTTGCATTATCAAAATACTGAAGTTTCACTCTACTTTAAAGGAGTTGAATGACCTTATATCTGTAAGTAGTAATGTAGTAAATATCACTGTATTTAAACTAAAAGCTTTACAAACAAATAACCATTTGCAATACAAGTGGACTTTTACACACTTTTAGTTGGAAAATATTTGAATGAAGATGAGAGAAGAACTATTTATTAACAATCACAAGAAGTAAAGTTTCAAATAATTCATATTTTTGTGTTTATGAAGAAGTAATTTTTTGACAGCAACGTATTAAATGTTTGATTAAAGGCAATGATTTACATTCCTTTTATATTTTTTTATATCCCCCTGGCATACTTTGATCAAAAGTATTACTTTTTATTTTGATAAGTTGGGATGCATTTATATGCTCAAACTCTCAAAATGAAAATACATATGCATACACACCCACATTGAAAAAGCATCAGACCTAAAGGGAGAAGGATGGGTGCCATTTTATCTGCGAATATTCCTTCAGGTTCCTTCTGCTTTCATTTCTTTTTCATTTTTTCATTTTTTTCATTTTTTCATTTTTCTTTTTTTTTTGGTGGAGGCTGGTAATGAGCGGTGTCCCTCAAGGTTCTGTCTTGGGACTGGTGCTCTTTAACATCTTTATTAATGACATCGATGAGGGAATTGAGTGCACCCTCAGCAAGTTTGCTGATGACACCAAGCTGAGTGGTGCGGTCGATACGGTGGAGGGAACGGATGCCATTCAGAGGGACCTTGACAGGCTGGAAAGCTGGGCTCGGGTGAACCTAATGAGGTTCAACACGGCAAAGTGCAAGGTTTTGCACTTGGGCCAGAAGAACCCCAGGCACCTGTACAGGCTGGGAGGAGTGGTCCTTGAGAGCAGCTTGGCAGAGAAGGACCTGGGGGTCCTGATGGGCGAAAGACTCAACATGAGCCAGCAGTGCGCTCTGGCAGCCCGGAAAGGAAATGGGATCCTGGGCTCCATCAGGAGAGGGGTGGTCAGCAGGGATAGGGAGGTGATTGTCCCTCTCTACTCTGCTCTTGTGAGGCCCCATCTGGAGTACTGTGTCCAGGTGTGGAGCCCTCAGTACAAAAAAGACATGGAGTTTTTGGAAAGGGTCCAGAGGAGGGCCACGAAGATTATCAGGGGGCTGGAGCACCTCCCCTATGAGGACAGACTGAGGGAGTTGGATTTGTTCAGCCTAGAGGAGAGAAGGTTGCAGGGTGACCTCATTGCAGCCTTTCAGTACCTGAAGGGAACTTACTCCCAGGAGGGGAGTAAACTCTTCGAAAGGGCTGACAATAGCAGGACTAGGGGAAATGGTTTTAAGTTAAAAGAGGGAAGATTTAGGTTGGATGTTAGGGGGAAGTTCTTCACTAGGAGAGCTGTTAGGCCCTGGAACAGGCTGCCCAGGGAGGTTGTGGATGCCCCGTCCTTGGAGGTGTTCAAGACCAGGTTGGACAGGGCCCTGGGCAGCCTGATCTAGTAAAGGCATATGTTTGGTGGCCCTGCTAGGCAGGGGGGTTGGAACTACATGAGGGACATCCTTGAGGTCCCTTTCAACCCGGGTCATTCTGTGATTCTGTGATTCATAGCAACTAGGCAACTTCAGAAGTGAGACATCCTTACAAGGATTTATCAGAAAGATCAGAAAGATCTTAAGCACTTGCTTTGGATGTAATCAGAATCTATGGGCTTTGCCCTTACATGTTTAACAGTGTGCATATAGTATAAAATTCACATATATATTGTGATACTTCAGCTTAGACTCTCAATATGCCTTGAGTGGTAGGGGGCACAAATGACTTGAATTCCTGCAAAGAACTCAAAGAGCATGCTGCAACTCACCTTTCAGTTAAACTTCTGCTAATGTCTCAAAAGAGAGAAAGCAAATACATTGCCTAGGAGGAGATGTTTCACTTTGCAAAATTGGCATATCCACTGCTGTGCCATCATCATAACACTGCATGACCCTTTGAAGTGACTAACACAGATGTGTTTCTTAAAAGCTTTTGAGACTGACCTTTACAGCTTCTGATCGTTTTAACAGTCAGACATATTACATTTCCCAATGTGACAAGTATCTGTAGGCTCCAATTCTTAGAAAGTTCTTTAGGGTTTGTAGCAATCAAAGAATATCGTTTTCATTCAAAGAACACTTTTAATGATATTTGCCTACAGTGTTGCTCTCCTGACAAGTTCACAAATGAGAGTACAAGAGTCTTGTATTATTTCCTCCAGCCCATCCTCTCCCTTTCATAAAAGCAAAAGCTCTTGGGCCAATTACTTTCCTGCGGTAAGTCTCAGATATTCTAAGCTTGCTATGTTAACAGCAAATAATTAAATGTGGATTCCCAAGAAGCCCATCTTATTTATTTATTGGAAATACATTTCATCATAATGATTAAAATAGGGGGAAAAATAATATAAGAATCCATCATGTGCTACAGACTTCCACAAGTTGATATTTTACACACACACACACACAAAACAAAACAAAACAATACAAAAAAGAGGCATATTTAATTTACAGGTTTGGGTGACTATGACTATGTATTGAATGAAAGAACATAAATGAGCAAATGTGAACTCAGCCCTGAAGATTCCATTTTTAAAAAGCAATTCTTCTTTATCCATCTCTTCCAGACATGATGAAGAAGAATGGAAATACATAAAAAAAATTGAAACACAATATTACTGAAGGTCACTTTTTTCCTTGCAGATGTATGGAAAGTCAAATAGTATAGGAGTATGCATAGTTATTAACTCTTATATTAACTCCTAATTATTATATATACATAATTTATATACAATTATATATTTGTAATAAAACAGTTGTATAATTTAAAATGCCCTACTTTTCAGAAAAAATACTGGTTAAAGGACAATAGTAAACAGGATATGTTATTGAATACATGCGTAGAGTGTAAATTTATTGAGAAAGAAAAAAATTTTAAATAAGAAATTCACAAGATAAGATTACCTATAATTACCATCCACCTATCATTAAACTTCTCACTACACCATGTCCCTCAACACGATATCTGTTGGTGGTTTACGGGCTGATTAGGCCCATAATTATTCATAGAATCATAAAATGATTAATTGTGGAATCATCACCATCTACTGCTTTCTGTTTTATCTCCAGCAATGGTAACTCAAACACATTCCTGGGCAGCCTGTTTCAACATCTCACCACGGTTTCTGAGAAGAAATTTTTCCTAATATGTGACCTGAACCTTTCCTGGTGCAAGTTGGAATCACAGAATCACACAGTCACAAAGACTGGAAAAGACCTACAATATGATCTAGTCCAGCTGTCCACCTTGTACCAGTAGTTTAGACACAATGTCTAAATGTTCTTTGAACATCTCCGGGGTTGATAACTCAACCACCTCCCTGGGCAGTCCATTCCAGTGCCTGACCATCCTTTTAGAAAAGTTTTTCCTAATGTCCAGCCTGAATCTTCCCTGGTGCAACTAGAGTACATTCCATCTAGTCCTGTCACTAGTTATATGGGAAAAGAGGCCAGCCTCCAGCTCATTGCAATTATCACAGGATAATTGTCTCCTGTGAGCCTCCTATTCTCCAGACTTAACAATCCCAGATCCCTTAGCCACTCCTCATAAGGCCTGTACTCCAGACTCCTCACCAGCTTTGTAGCCCTTCTCTGGACACTTTCCAGGGCTTCAATGTCCTTCCTGCAGTGAGAGGCCCCAGACTGAATGCAATACTTGAAGTGGGGCCTCACCAGTGCTAAGTACAGAGAGACAATTACTTCCCCACTCCTGCTAGCAACACCATTTCTGATACAAGCCAGGATTCCATTGGCCTTCTTGGCCACCTGAGAACACTGCTGGCTGGTGTTCAGCAGAGCATCAACCCATATCCCCAGGTCCATTTTCTCTACACAGCCTTCAAGCCACTCTGACCCAAGCCTATAGCATTGTCTGGGGTTGTTTTGATCAACGTGCAAAACCTGGAACTTGGTCTTGTTGAACCCCGACCCTTTGGCTTCAGCCCAGTGATCTAGCCTGTCCAGATTTTTATGTAGGGCTCTCCTGCCCCCAAGCAGATCAACACCTCTTGCCATCTTGGTGTTATCTGCAAACTTACTGAGGATTCACTCAGTGCCCTAATCCAGGTCATCAATAAAGCTATTGAAGAGGACAGACCCCATCACCAACCCCTGGGGAACACCATTTGTGGCCAGTCATCAGCTGGGTTTAATTCCATTTACCACCGGTCTCTGGCTGCAGACCTCCAACCAGCTCCTTACCCAGCAGAGTGTACCCAACCAAGCCATGGGGTGCCAACTTCTCCAGGAGAATGCAGTAGGAGATGAGAGTGTCGAAGTCTTTGCTGAAGTCAAGGTAGACTACACCAATAGCCTTTCCCTCCTCCACCACATGTGTTAATATGTAATATTAATATTAATATGTAATATTAATATTGTTAATATTTGTTCCGTCCGCACTTCTGTGTCAGATACTATTTTGTCAGACCACTCTGCTGCTGCCATCAGCAAAAAAATTTAATGGAATACTGTTGGGAGTGTTCAACCTCTACTGTCATGCGACCTCTGATTTTGTGGGCCAACATAATAAGTAGGAGACATTACTTTCAGAGAAGATCTTGTAGGCTACTCTTCCATGGTTTTGGAAATATAAAGTATATTTAAACATAAACTGTATGCAAACTAGTCCAAATTCTGTTGAGGAGTTTCACAAATATAAAAGGATTATTCTTAACAGAATTACAGTTACATATTTGCTCATGTCCTCTGTCTTACTTTTATGGGACAAGTGATGGAGGCAAAGATAGCCAGCAAACTCTGGCTCTATTTACGTCAAATTCCATCTTTTCTTACGTGTTTCACAGCAGACATAGTTTCTGTTTTTAATTTGCATATATCTAACTTCTACTGTGTTTCAGGTTACCAGCAAATGATTACAAAAACTTGAATGAGCTGAAAGGCTCCTGGGTAATAATAAAAGTACAATTTATATGCAAGACTGTAGGATTTCAATAGCAGCAGGGAATGTGTATGAAGCTGGAAGTAATTTTGATGCACTATTTATTGCATCAGCTATAGTGAGGGAAAAACAACAACAAAAAAGATGAATTTGAATTATGTGGAAAATATCAATATTTATTAATAGCTCGATCCAAGTGGCTACTTTTACAAGATATTGACCTTTAGAATGGCTATCATTTAAAAACACTTCGTATTCTCATTCATTACAGCTGTTTGCAATGTGTATTCACTACATGTAATAAGGAATACTGGTCATTAAAAATTTATTTTGAGTACAACAAAAAGTAGTCGTGCAATAGAAAGGAAGGCAGTTTACTAGCCCCATTTGATAAGTTTAATAAGTTTAGAATACTTAAAATATGCTACAACAATCTGTTTCAAGAATATGCACATATGCAGCAGTTCCAACAGAATGTATCATTAGATTATGATTTAAAAATTCATTTCATTAGAATGTATGGGGGATGGGGAGCAAGAAAACAACAGAGTGAACAACATCATTGAGGGGCAAGAAAGCAACAGAGTGAAAAACACCAAAGCATGAAATAATTATTACATAAGTCTTGAATTTATTCAAAACCAAGGAGCAGGAAGGATGAGAAGGCACTGTCATGAGGCATTAACATCTTTAACTACATCCCAGGATGATATAATACAGCAGGTGTAGTCGAAAAGGCAAAGAATCTGTGAAAGCTGAATTAAAGCAGGGAAAACTATTTTCTAAACACAATTATATACACAAATGCAAAGACTGCCTGTTTAACAGATAAAGACTTCACTGTTAAATTCTGCGAGCTGACATTCTGTGCTTTAGGTCAGACAGCTGACACGTACAATTTTCACTTTCTTTTGAACATTTCAGGCTATAGTAAGTGGAAATTAAGAAGTGCATTTGATTCAAACTTTGAATTTGTATTACCTTTATGTCCGAACTCTAAAGGACAAATCATTAGTGTTGTAGAGTAATTGAAGTTTAAGTTAATAAGAAGATAAAGGGTAAAACGAAATGCTTTAGTCGGGTTTCCATATATGAAAGCTGCTCCATTTTTCACCCTTTGAAAAATAAGTGATTTTTTTTTTATTTTTATTTTTTTCCCTGAGAAAAGAGCACATAAAAAAAATTCTCCTTTAAGAAAATTGCAGTCTATTAATTAAAATTCACATCAGAATTTTCCATGTCCTATAAATTGCACATATTAATGTTTCCTTTGTGGAAAAAGGGGCTTTAGTATTAAAGGATATTTGGTATTGAAGGTAGTTCCTCTTCGCAATCATTGTTCATTTACATAGCTGTAAAACAGGAACACTGGAAGAGGCATTTGTTTTATTCATTCCTTTTATAAGTGAATGTTTTACCATTATTCATCAGAGATGAATATGTCATTTCTTTTTTTTTTAAAACACTTTGAATGGAAGACAACACCTTCTACAAGCTATTCCAATGTGCTACTGTCCCTGTATAAGAATCTTTTACAATGGAACAACTAAATCTTTCTACAGTTTAAATCCAATAATTTGTATCTCGTTCTTTGCAGACATCAGAAACAGGATGCACCTAATAACTTGTTTGCTAGTCTGCTAAGTAGTAGATTGTTCATTTCTTCTTTTGATAGCTATGATTCCATTTTTCTTCTTCAGTCATAGCTCCTAAGCCTTGCATAATTTTCTATTTCCTGAACTTCAAAATACAAGAACTTCTAAGGTGCAACATTTCAAAACAAAACTAATGTTTGTCTCTGAATGTCCTTTTCACGTGTTTAAATAACTTTATATTGCTTTTGTTAATGTAAGTTTTTAGAAATTTCTCATTTCCCATGCTAAAGGTGTAACAGATCAGAGGTTACCTACAGTCAGATGTATAAATTTTCTTAACAATATATGTTAAAAGCAACATTCCACATGAGTACATACCTATATTATTTTATATGTTTGTAAATGCAAGTACTTGTCACATTTTTTCTACACATATTAGTGTTATGTCTTTTCCTTTAAAATTTTCACGGTTAAACTAAGACTTAAAATAACTACACAGATCCCAAAGATGACATTTGAAAGACCATTTTCTTCCTGACTGAATGATAATACCAACTCAAAATAGGCCAAAGATGTAATATTTAAATCTAGATTTAACAATAAATACAATTTATTAAAAATGTTGCCAATGTCTCAAAGCAATGGCAGATTATTCCCTGAAAAGCTTGAAACCCCTATTGAAACCCCTATTGAATAGGTATAATTCTTGAGCTCTGATATGACATTGCATCTCAAGACCTCTTTGTATCACAGTATTTTAGCCTATGAGTTGTTAAAAAACAAGTTTTTTAAAAAAAGAAAAATAGTGTAGGAAATGAGGCAGTATGTTGGAATTAGGCTGACATATAAAATGCACAATATACTATAAAAAGAATGCAGAGATTAACTTTTGAGTTAAAACAAGATGAGTCAGGGTCCATAGTGATTAGAACGAGCCAGATGGAAAGAGCTATTAGAAATTAGTAGTCTTTGTAGTTGACAGAGTATATAGACACAATCTTGCTAGAGGCATTAAGCGTCACAAACCATTGCATAATAATGCAATATTAAGCATAATAATAGGAGAGGTTGCCGCAGCTAGTGACTGGAAAGAGGAAAGCTTCTGCAAGGTGTTGTATTCAGATGAAGAACTGCAAAATACATCAGTGCATTAAGAAACTAAATATTAGAATGTCTGTTTAACTATAAGTAATAGGTAAAGCTATCTTTTTTTTTCTTTTTTTTTTTGTTTTTTTTAACTCTTATGTGATGTGCCTGATTTACAACAATCATCCATCAGTATCATTTTAAACAAATCTCTACAGTAACACATTTTTAAAGTGTACTAGATGATTTTCAAATTTTTAATCAATGATTTTTTTTCCAAAATACTCTGGAAGATACTCTAGTAAAACTATCTACAAAAACCCATATTTCCTGATCATTTTCAAAACCGGGAAACCAAACAAAACAACTAGAGTAATGAAATAAAATATCAAGACAAATGAATATGATAGAGGAATTGGAGAGCAATAAGTTAACAATTTTGCATAAACAGCTCCTCATGTTTCTGAATCCTAGGGTCAGTAGTTTCAAGTTGCTGGAGGAAAGAGGGTGAGGGGTGCTGGGATAAATTTTCATGCTCTCTAGTCCCTAATCAATGAACGGACATAATGTTGATGGTTTCTTCTTCCACTCTGCTTTTCCTGCTGCAGACATCTAGGATACTGAGTTGCACCACTTCATTCCATTGCTAAGTCTGCCTACAGATTTCCCATTCCTGACTGATTGATTTATAAATTCCACATCCGGAAGGACAGTTTTTCTTGTTGGATTCTCAGTTATCTGTGGTAGGAAGTTTTCATCAGGGCATGTAAATATCTCCTAGATTGTTTGTTGTGTTGTTCTGTCTCTGTTAGCTGCTCTGGATCAAATAAAACTGACTGCAGGTAGGCAATGTTAAGGCCCAAAATAGGTAGCCTTACATCAGTTTCTTTCTAGAAAAGTTTGTGAGAAAATCCTTTTAGCTTGTACAGTGTAAAACTTATCAAGTAAAAGAATGAACATCATTCCTAACACTTAAGATGTGACTTAGCTTTCTAAAGAAATTTCTACATATTTGTTTATGAAGCTCTCTGTGCACCTTGACAGAAACTTACGTAATTGCCTTCAAAAATGTTTTTAGTTACTGTGGACCTCAGTTTTACCTGTATGTAGGGCATAATAATTTGTAAAAGAAATATGCAAATAAACTAACAGAAACTATCAGTGTGTTTGGCAACAATAGCTTTTGGTATAAAAAAGCTGGAAGTCAGGTGACTATCTTGCCTGAAAATAGCTACAGTACAACTACAACTCCATGACTGCTCCATGTACTGGATATATTGGCTTGCAATCACATTATTTACTGTAGTTGTTTTTGTTTGTTTGTTTGTTTGTTTGTTTTGTTTTCAGATATTTTTGTAGAGAGAGGATAGAACACATTTTAAATCGTGTCATTCAATATGTTATATGTCAAAAAATGATCAGTAGCTAAAATTTCATAGATCCTGATAGTACTTTAAATTCTTGTTTTCATCCTACAAAACAAAACAATTTTGTTTCAAAAACATTGAAAATAAGATCACAAACACAACCTTTTGAGTGGGAAAAGATCAAAAGATTTAATGACTTAATTACTTCCTCTGTGTCTTTAATGACTCTTAGAATAAATAAAAATAAGTGTAGAATGTTATTTAGTTCTATTCTGTTTATACATTTACATTTGGTTGTGGCAAGTTTATATGGCAATGAATGACCAGAATTCCCTAGGATGTTTAATTTAGAATGTTTATTCCAATAACAAGGAAGCACCTAATCAGCAGATGGGTGAAACTGAACAATTGTCCACTGTTTATCTTATACCTTCATAGCTCGATTACACTTATTTTCTTCATAATAGAACTTTAATCCTTCACATATTTTGCTCAGTTTATACCACCTCCGTTCTCAACTCCAACAAGTCAGTAAGAGAACACATTTTCCTCTTACTTCAATTTTATATTTCCCCCTTAAACATCAGGCACTAAGAATGGTCCTGTTCAGCAGTTGTAACATGGGAATTTATCCAAAGTAGGCTAGAATTCAACACATTTGTCTCTATTTTTCTTTTTATTTTTTTTTAATTTCTACATCTAATTTAGAATACTATTAATGCAAGTCAGAAATAGATATCAAGCAATAAAAGGAAACCATTAATGACAACCTCCTGCAGCACTGAATCATGAAGAAGCCTGACGGGGTGGTCTTCTAGGACCCAGTGTGGAACTGACATCAGAAACTTATGCTTCTTATCATTTTCCATGTATTTCTTATCTTCAGAGTCACTGGCTGTTGTGTTTCACATCTGAAGATTAGATTGCAGTGATTTAATGAGCAAGTCAGTACAGGTAACAATAACACTTGTACCCATGTATACTTTCTTTTTTAATATAATGACTCTGCTATAGCCACTGTTTGAGCACTTAAAAATTCAGAAACCACAATTATGAGATGCAACACTCTTAGAATGTATTCACTACAGCAGACTGGAAGTTTTCAATGGTATTGGGATCATGCTATTTGAGGCAGAATATTAACGTATTGAAATAATTTATAGTGTTATATTCAGAAAGGCTCGACTTTCTTTCAAGCATATAAATACATTTCCTTGAAATGCAAACACTTTTTCTCAGAACAACTACAGACAACATGGACGTTTATTCAGACTGTCAGTCACTGGAAAACCTGAAGCCAGTAACCTGAATTGATACCAATGGAGATATTTTTCTGCAGTGGAACTGTGCAACAACATATCTTGTTTTAATAATTTTATTGAATTCATTAGTACTTCAGAAGATGAGGTGTAACTGTCTATAGAATAAACAACTTAAATCAGTGTGCAGAAAGATTAAAAAATTGTCACCTCCTGCCGTGTCTACTCTGCTTCATCACTATTTTACAGTCTTTCTCCTGATGGAATTATACATACTGAATATACGAAAATCTGAAGTATATACAAAAAATCTTATTCTTTTTTCTTGAAGTTTCAGGAAAAGACTATGTGCTATAGAGAATGAATAAACAAATTTAATGCTGTTTTAGAAATCTATTACATACTTTGAGTGAGCAAAGAAAAATAAAAGAATTCATTACAATTAGAATTCTTTTTAAATGTAATGACAGAGAAACTAGTTTGAATTTTTCAGCTCCCACTGGAATAAAGATAAGAATCAAATTTATTATGGAGAATGAACAAATTATCTGTTGTACCATCTACCACTGCATCCATACAGACAAAATAGACAAAAAGGACGAATGTTACTGAGAACACATAGAAAACTAAAAAAAAAAAAAAAAAATTATATTTCTCATACAGTGCTTGTAAAGATAATGTTCAGGCCTCTTCCTTTAGGCAATTTAAAGAGAGTAACATTGTCAATAAAAAAAATTGTTCCAATATCTGCCTAGTCAAGTTACTATAACCATAACTATAAATCAATTTAGTGCAAACAAAACTCTCAAGCAAGCTTCTCCCAGCTTTTTCTTTCTTGACAATAAAATTGGAAAATAAAATATATTTTGATTATGATCTTCTTTACATGACTGTAAATCAGGAGTCATTGAAATCAATAAATTTCTGATTTATATATATAAACTGTGTGCATGGCATACAATATTTTTAACACAAATCTACACTTATCCTCTTCAAAGAATAAAAATCAATTAAATCTTATGGCTTAAAGTGTGGCTTTATAGCTAACCTTTCCTATGGTTTATATAACATTTATTTTTGTCCTTGGTTTTATGTTAGATTACATAATTTAAACAATATATTTTCAAAATATCAAACTTTAAACCTGTGAGACCTGAAAAAGATTTTTTTTTTTTTCAAGAAAAGGAAAATGACAGCCAACACAAGAGTAATTTCATAATTTTTAAAATAAACTAAAATAGTTACAGAAAAGTAAAAAAAATAAAATAAAAAAAATGAACTTTTGTTTTTCAAAACAGCAAGGTTAGCAGAGTGACATGAAAGCATGAAAGTGTACTTAGTGCAGTGACAATAATCTCAGTGGTCACCTAAAGGAAGAAATAGTTGCAGCACTGACAAGCTAGAGGAAGGATGAAAGCAGATCTTGTTCTCAAGTCATGATTGTCCTTATCAGTAGTGGTTCTGAGAAGAGAATTGAAACAGTATTAAGAACTGTAATTGAAACAGCAACTAGGACAGATTCTTCTCTAATCATTTCTAGATATTTCTCTAAAGAAATGGTATCTTAAGAGTTTTCTTTATCCAGGGTTTTATTAAACAATAATATCTAGAGGGGTCCCCTGTACCTACTCTGTCTTAAAAATATGAGCTAAGTTTTATTTTCCTTTGTCCCATCACCACAGTTTTATTTAGACACCTGAAGTATGAAGGAATATACTGATATTTCAGATTATATTCTTATTTCTAACTGAAAAATATTTTATTCCTCAAGTATAATTGTTTTTGTTGATTCAGAAGTTTTAACCAAATAAAAATTCATTATATTATTTGCTGTTACCATAATGCAGTGTCATGCAAACTGTGACATGCAGGTAGTCCTTTTTTCCTACAACTAGAAATGCAAACGAAGAATTTTGCTACTAAATTAGAACAAAAACTATTTTTTCTCCACATTAATCAGTCTTTCACACTGAAAAAAATGTCTCAGTTCTGTTTCAGAAATAATTTAATGATACCAAAACTCAGGTCGAAAAAAAATGTACTACATTCCTTATTCAAATTTATCATGGAAATGTGGATGTTGTGCTTTTGATACATTTGATATTGTCAGGTATGACAATAAAGGTACTGGAAGAAAGTCTGTGTAAGACACTAACATGTTTTTGGTGAGACTTCTGTTTCCTCTTCTCTGATATGGTTGTTGTTCAGTACCTTTTTCAGTGGTGCTGGAAAGCCAAGGTAATGTTTGGCCGAATGTTGTGTTTTGGAGCTTTTTCATATTGGAGGAGTCTGGAATGGGAGTATATGTTTAGTCTTTTTTCTTTAATTGGATATTGCTGCACCTTTCAATTACTTTATGTTAAATTCTGTAATAAATAACGGTAGCTAAACAAACAAACAGAAACACTCAAAAAAAACCACAACAAAAAAACATTGCCAATTTTAAGTAAAGACTTTTTTTCAATCAGAGGTTGACTATTTACAGTATAGGACAACAAAAATACTCTTCTCCCCTGAACAGTGGTCTAAAACTGACACAAATAGAATAAAACCTGAAGAAGAGCTTCACAATTATGACTGCCTATGTACAGCCATGCTATTTCTTTCAGCTTAACTGACAATTACTTTTGTGATTGATGAATAAGCTTAAATCAAGAGGAGAAAAAGAATCGACAAGTACACCTAGAGTATATCAGAGAAACTGCTGAGCAATGCTCAATATCATGAGACCACAGCATATTTTCACACTTATTTTCAAGGCTTCAAATACCTTAAGTGAATTCAACATAAGTCTTGCAAAGAAAAAATGTAAATGCATATAAAGTCGTAGTAATTTACAGAGCAGACTAAGTCCACAGTTTTTAATAAGAAAGCACTTTTATTACCAGAATGTGTAGAAGGGATTAATTTTGCATTCAGTTTGTGTAAAGTAAGAAAAAATAGTAGTTTTGTTAAGACAGACAAAAATGATTAAAAATTTTTCAAGATTAGAAATACATCAGGTTATGTAGTAGAAAATCATAGAGTCTGTATTCCTATACAGTTCCTTCTCACCCTGGAATCATTTCCTGTTCTTTTCTTCTAGTATATCAGAAGGGTCAGTCCCAATCTCTCACACTTTATTGAAGTTGCAGTTATTCATTGAGGAAAAAGAAAAAACTGAATCATTTGTCTGAACTTCAACATAATGAGAACATCCTCTGTCATGTGCAAAGAGCAGAAGGTGCAATCAATACATGAGCTGGCAAGCTGATAATTATTTTTTAATTCAAAAATATATTAAACATTTAATTAATATACACATTTATAAATACATTTAGTGATTAATTAAAATAATACAAAATTATTGCAGTTAAAAGCTGCAAACATTTTTCAATAAGGTGTTGTTTGTTGATTAACTTATTGACGTTGAACCCCTAGAAATCGGGCAGAGCTACACTCTCAGAGCATTTTAAGGGCTGATCTTCTTTTGGGCAATAATACTTGTCAATTAGAAAGGGTAAGAAGGACATAAAAGTAGGAGGAATTACAGTTTTCAACGTCTACATGCAAAGACAGATACAATTACTTATTATAATATAGTGACAGCAAAATTCCTCTACTAAGCAACCCTGAGCAGACTGTTTTAAGGAACAATAACATGTCACATTTTGAACTGAAGAACAAGTTAAAAGAGGGTTTCTTATAAGTAAATGCTTATTGGGATAAATTCAATCACTAAAGAATAACTGCGTAACTGTGCTCAATAAAATAGTATACACAAACACAATTGCTTCACTGCTACCTTTGCTCAGTAACAGTGGGAGTGAGTGTGATTAATTTATTTTATATATGTTTATTTATATCTGCCTATATTTATTCATATGCAAGAAAAAAATCTGATAAAAATATTTTTATATATTAGTATTTCAGCTGTCTGTGACATAATTCTATTTATACCTCTTTGCTGTATTGATCAAAGAAAACAGATATTATGGAAAGAGTAACTGTGAGAAGAATGCACAGGTACAGAGTGTATCCAACAAGTCAACAGGGAATCAAACTGACAACTCAGTCATTTTCTGATGTCAGGCATGCATAATGAAGTGGTGTTCAGAACAGTTTTCTTTCCACCAGAGCGGCTGAGATGTTAGTAAAAGGTTTAATGATGACTTTTGCGTAATGAGGAATGAAGAGAAAACTAGAAGGCTTTTCCCAGGTTCAAGTGACCTCTTCCAGGTAGACATACAGATTGTCATGAAGA
This sequence comes from Coturnix japonica, assembly GCF_054131305.1. Lineage (NCBI taxonomy): Eukaryota > Metazoa > Chordata > Aves > Galliformes > Phasianidae > Coturnix > Coturnix japonica. The sequence continues at coordinate 81,075,741 of NC_140664.1, forward strand.
AATGTAAACAGACCAAAGTAGTGCTCTTGCATTTGCAGAGACCGGTTAGAAAAGTCTTTTTTGTGTACCAGTTAACTTCTACAGCCATTTTGGTAGTCAGCAATCACATTTCAAATGCCTGTTCTAGTGAAAGTCTCCATAAAGATTCTCCAGTTGCACTTACAAGTGTCCCACAATTTAAACATGAGAGCAATTTCTTATTGCTAGCATATAATTTGTATATGTAAGTATAGTATACTTCATATACACACTGCACAAGCGTCCTACAACATGCAGTTACTCATGGAAAACAAACAAACAAAGAGTTTTAATATAGAAAATATAATGAAATAAGCCCTTTGGACTAGCCCACATTCAGAGAAGTAGTTCTGTACATAACTCCCTTAGTATGTACTACAGCTCTATGCAAATTTTTTGGAAAAACATTACTCAGCAAGCAGTTGCTTCCTTTGTGATCTCTTTCACCCAGCAATGCTCTCCTCATCACATGATGGAATTCCTGTCAGAGATCTTTTGATATTTTAGTTGAAATGGTGAGGTTAAAGAAAACTTTAGGAAGTGTTATATCAAGTGCAAGTCAAATTAGCAAAAGTCTTTTAAATCCCTATATACTAGCCTGATAACCCTAATGATTTTCCAAATGTTTTCATGACCAAAACTAAGTAAATACATGAGCAGATAAACTTTGAGTAAGGAAAAATGATTTGCTATATCTCCTTGTCAGGAATATGATTTTGTAAACAGCTGAAACATCTTAAAATGAGCTTATGTTTTACTAGCCATAATGTTTTGTTTTGTTTTGTCTTGTTGCTTTTTTGTCGTTGTTGTTGTTTTGTTTTGTTTTGTTTTTTCCAGAAATGTTTCTTAAATATATTGGTAGTCCCAGTAAAACATTGTGTTTACTCATTGAAAAATCATAGTAACTAAAAATCTCTAGTTACATTTACAGCAACTGCATCAGTTGTTATCCACTCAGTTGTTACTGTGACAATTACTGTAATACTAATACCATTATATAGACATCTAATCTTGCTGAACTGAAACAAATATTTCATTGTATGTATATCATGGGATGAAACTCTTCAAACATGCCCATGTAACTCACATCATACATAGATTTATTTGAAAGTTTCATGTATCTTCAAGTCAAGATGAAAATATAAGCAAATCAGACTTTAAAACTCCAGATAACTTTCAGCACCCTAAGATTTATTTCACGTGGAACCCTGAAATTTGAAACTGAATAAATATTAATGAGATCAACAGCTCCTATACCAAAATGCAAATTGAATCTGTTTTTCATCATGTTCACTATAAACACAATGCAAGCCACTATCCAAGATAGAAGATCATATAAGGAGTCAAGAACCGCAATTAATATGCAGAATACTTCCCACACAAAGTACGCATTCAGTCTAAGCACTTTTCTAATTTCATGTTCAGAGAGATGAATGATCTAAACAATCTTTTCATTCATCAGCCGTCATTTCATCCAGCAACCTTAACAACTTGAAGCTTTTTAAAAGCATGAATTTCAGTAGTGCCAAGTGTCAGGTCCTGCATTTTGGTCGCAACAACCCCAGGCAACCCTACAGGCTTGGGGAGGTGTGGCTAGAAAGCTACCTGATGGAAAGGGACCTCAGTGTGCTGATGGACAGTCGGCTGAATAGGAGCCAGCAGCATGCCCAAATAGCCAAAAAGGCCAATGGCTTGTATCAGCATGCCCAAATAGCCAAAAAGGCCAATGGCTTGTATCAGGAATGGTGTGGTGAGCAGAACTAGAGAAGTCATCCTGCCCCTGTACTTGGCATTGGTGAGGCCTCACCTCGAGTACTGTGTTCAGTTTTGTGCACCTCAGTACTAAAAGTTACTGGAGGTACTGGAGCAGATCCAGAGAAAAGCAACAAGGCTTGTGAAGGGCTTGGAGAATCAACCCTATGAGGAGAGGCTGAGGGAGCTGGGGCTGTTTAGTCTGGGGAAAAAGAGGCTGAGGGGAGACCTTATTGCTCTCTTCCAGTATCTGAAAAGGTGCTTACAGTGAGAGTGGGGCAGGTCTCTTCTCACTGGTGACAGGTGACAGGACGAGGGGAAATGGCCTCAAGTTGTGCCAAGGTAAGTTTAGGTTGGAGGTTAGGAAACACTTCTTTACAGAAAGGGTAGTTAAACACTGGAATAGGCTCCCCAGGGAGGTGGTCGAGTCACCATCCCTGGATGTGTTTAAGAGCCATTTGAATGTGGTGCTCAGAGATATGATTTAGAAGAGGTTGTTGGAGTTAAGGTATTATGGTTAGGCTGTGGTTGGACTTCATAGAATCATAGAATTAACAAGGTTGGAGAAGACCCACAGGATCAGCCAGTCCAACCATCCACTCATCACTGACTTGATGATCTTTGAGTTCTTTTCCAACCTGAGTAGTTCTATGGTTCTATGATTCTATGATTTGTGAATCTTCTTGGTCCACAAATTAAGAATATACTTCTTTAGAGCTGTTTTCTACGAAACATCAGGAAAAAGAAAAAAGAAAAAAAAAATAAATACCACCAGCAGCAGGTTTTACACCTATATACAGAAATCTGACACTCATGTTCTGTGATCATTATCTTGACTCTGCTTCTTCTGGAGACAGTCTAAATGAGAAGAAATGAAGCTGTGATGTTTATAAAATATAATTCACTATAGAATTGGCTTTCTATATAAATACTTGGAAATATTTACTTATCATATGTATTGCTGTATTACCTATTTTATGCCTGGGAGGAGTTACAGGAAGTGAATTTTTTATTTAAAAAAAAATTGAATTAGTACTTCTTTATGGCCTTCCAGCTGGTCTGGAATGAGCAATATGTACATTATGAAGACTCTAAGGATAACACAAAAAAATTCGGATTACATTCAAAAATTTGTTTCCTAATAGTATAATCAAAGCAGTTTGAATTGCAAATCAATCATATCCATTATTAGCAGGTATATGAGTTGCATTCTGATAACTGAACAAGGATGCACTTGAGTTTGGGAGGTAATAGAATATAGGTGATGTTTTGGTTTGGATTATTTTCTTCAGCTTTCTTTTGATCTGATTTGATCTGGTTTTAGATTGAGATAATGAGAAGATAAAGCTGCTACTGTCTTTAAGGAATTGTGTTCCTTTCAGCATACTGCATGTACTGTACAATGGAAAGAAAATTAACTAGGAAGATAGAATCACAGATACATTAGTGGACAGAAAGCAGAATGAAGAGATGGAAAGAGAAATGAATCATAATGATTTTTCCACAGCTAATATCTTCCACTGGATTCTAATCATCCATTTAATGTTTTAAAAGAGATCTTATGGAATGTAGTGAATCATGTCTTATGAATAGTGATGAGAATCACCTCATTAATGACCTTAGCAGGTGAAACTGATATTTAGGAAGAATTGTTATCTTGTGAGATTGATTAAATTGATTCAAATTGCAACTAGCTACATACTAATTTGATACATATTTTCTTGCAAGTAGTGAGAATTGAATCAGTTTTAAGAACTGTTGTAATAGCAACAGCAAATAATTTTGATTCTTCTCTGATCATTTCTAGACAATTCTCTAAAGAAGTGGTATCTTAAGAGCTTTCTTCATCCAGGGTTTAATTAAACAGTAATATCTGGAGGGGTCCCCTGCACCTTCTCTGTCTTTAAAATATGAGCTAAGTTTTTCCTTTACCCCATCACCACAGCTTTACTTAGGAATCTAAAGTATGGTGGGATATACTGATATTTCAGATTCTATTCTTATTTTTAATTGAAAAATATTTTATTTTATTCCTCAAGTATAGTTGTCTTTATCAAATCAGAAATTTTAACCAAATAAAAATTCATTATATTATTCTCAGAATATCAGGTTTTTGACTAAAGCTTACGTTCAATCCATATTCATCAGATTTCTTTTGATTGGTTTTGCTCTGAGATTTTTCCTGGCATGCGAATACAGTATGTAATCCAGGTTTTGTAGCATTTCCAGTAGTCTTTAGGAGGCATATGGCAAATTTCACAGTGCTGCACAGACTTTCAGGAGGTGTAATGATTTAATCCTATTAGTTCACCAATCAAAAACATTTTCTGGGTAAAAAGAACAAATAGCACAAAACCAATCCTCCCTTATACTGTGTTTAAAATCTCCACCATTTAAAATACACTCATATACCATAGGGATTGAAAATACAGTAAGTGTCTTTTTTTCTCTCTAAAACTATTCAGCTACAGAGATGAGTCATTTTGGTGGGTCAAGCACAAACTATGATTTCAAGTTTCATGAATACTTGAAATACTATGGTTTTGTAAGAGTGATTCCTAGTTTGGAAGGAATTTATGTTCTAAAATATACCAAATTTGTCAATAATTTAGCAATCCAATGTAAACAAATACTGTTGTATCTTCAATAGTCAGCTAAAAGTGCACCTCGGAAATTTCGTCTACAGAAGTTCCAGTTAACATACCACTGATTCTGGTCCTGTTACCGACAAACAGTTATCTTCTCTCTCCATTAGTGATAATCTCTACTTTTAGCACTGTTACCCTACTCTCATTAGTCACGCAGTGCTTCTCTTAAATGTTGAATCTAGTGTTAAACATTTTATCAATTCATGTATCTGGTGTTTTTGAAAGTATGTGTTATCTGCGTGCACAGTTTGCCAAATCATAGCAATCTTAAGTTGAAGGGCACTAATGCATGTGCATGTCTTCATACAGGTATTTACATTTGAAATAAATCTTTAATTAAAAAAGAAAATCTTTAAAAATTGAACAATTTAGATTTCCAAAATACAATATGAAAAGAATTACAGGAAGTGAAATTATTCCAGAACAGAACAACTGGAATATTGCCTTTAAGTATACTAAATTCCGGGGAAAAAAAAAAAAAAGAAAAAAGAAAAAAGAAAATAAAGTGCATTAGTAAGTAAACAAGCCATTGTTAATTCCATGTCTGAAAAGAATGTAGTCCCTCTTGCAGTGAATAAGACATCTGATTTGCCATTATTACTTGAAATATTTCAGAAATGTTTTTTTTGTTCTGTTTTTTTTTGGTTTTTTTTTTTTTTTGGTTGTTTTGTTTTGTTTTTTTTATTTGCTAGAAAATGTCAGTTCGGAAAGTGTCAGCAAAAGTAATCTGTCACAAAAAAAAAAAAAATAAAAAAAAAAAATTGGTAAAGGAAAGAAAAAAGTGCCAGATTAAAAGAGACATAAATGACTAGTTAATCTGCTGGTAATCATTGGTTTAGCTAATACCACTTATGCTTGTCTCTTCAGTCAGTAACATCACAGAGCAAAACATTCTAGATTTTAGGAGAACATTCTATGAAAATACAAATAGAAATATAAAAACCTTAACATCTGCTTCTTAAATGTTCATTTCAAGCTGTAAAAAATCCAAATTCTCATACTGCAGCATGAGACATCGGTACAACCTTTAATATGAAAAGAGCTGCAGTTTTTAATACAAGCTTAAGAATCTTTAATCAAAAATATTTAATGAAGAATATTGTGAAATTATTCAGATCCGTAGATCAGCATTGAAATGTAAATATTCTTACAAAATGAAAATCAGTGCTGCTTTTATCAGATCCATGTAAAACTTATTTTATTCTGAACTTCTATTAAAGTCCTGGTTATTCTGTTTTCATGAGAATGTGTGAAATGCTCATTAATGTTGCTGTTTCTGGCTCATAAATTAAGAAAATAAATTATAATTTACAATCTAAATTTTTGAAGTTCTCAAGAATGATAGCAAGCAGCCCATCCAGGATCAAGAGTAGTGTTGAGACCACAATTCTGATAATTTTCAAGAAGATAATGCAATACTGATTTTCTTTTCTTTATCTTTTCAAAGAAAATCACTGTTCTGCTTCTGCATATCCACTATGGTAAATTCTTAAAAACAGAAGTTTGAAAAACACAGTTTAAAGAGACATATAGCCTCTCTTTATTTTGTTTAGCTTGTAACCAGTGAGCACTGCAAATTCTAGTGTACTTTATCTGTGACTCAAAGAACGTACTTTTCTTAGAACAAAAGCTGGTATAGAAGGGTGAGTTTGCTTGCTCATTACAAAATTGCTTCCAGAAGAACAAGTAAATCCTTAATTACAGCAAGATTTGTAATGAAATCTAAGTTGAAAATTAAAGGTGAATAGAACAATTAAATGTTCTTCAATATATTAACAAAATAATTGAAAGTATTTCATTAGTTGCCAGACAAATGCATTGTTAGTGCTTGTATTTATCATTGTTCATCTACCAAGATCATTGCTCTGTTTACCACATCAGCAGCATTAACACTTATACCCTGTTAGATGCCTGCCAAGTTTTGTGGCTGTAGCACAATTTAAAATCCTGAAACTCTACTTATTTATATTAATATTAATATTTATATTAAGAATAGCCCCTCTGTATTTATCACCCAAATAAAGTGGATTCATCATATTTCTAATGAAAAACAGTTTTAAGTGTTCAGAGCTTTACTGTTGACATCCACTAGCAGACTGCAGATGACATGAAGTATCATCCAGAAGCTTCAGTACTCTGGGTATTATAATTTGAATCACAGGATACATCTGGTGGAAATGGACCTCAAGAGATCTGGAGTCTAGTCTCCTACCCAAAACAAGAACCAGAATAGGTTGATATCCAGTTGGGTCTTAAATACCTCCCAAGAATGAAAACTCCATGGTCTCTTCAGACAGCCTCTTCCACTGCTTGACAGTCTTCAGAATGAAAATATTTTCCTTATTTGCAGAATGAAACTCCTGGTGTGTTTGTTGTCACATCCTCCCAGTGTGCACCACTGAAAGAGCCAGGTTTCATCTTCTTGCTTTTCCTTCTCTGAGAAGTAGTAAGTGTTGATGTTTTACGGACTGGTTCAGCCCAGTTTCATGAACAGCGGGACAGAGAGGTCCCCTGGAAAGGGGAAATAGGGGACCCCAAATAATTAAAAACAGCAGCAGTAATCTGAGGAGAAACAAATTAATTTACTAAATATAGTATTGGAATGCAAAATAACACACTATAATACAATGTTATTAGAATTGTAGCTAATAAATCAAATACAGTGAGAGTATCTGAAATCTGAAGCCCTTACAGTAGTATTGAGGCAATGCAAGTGGTCAGGACAAGCAGCAGTGAGGAGAGCTGGAGGGAAAAAATGGGACATCAGGTGATGTGTTGTTCTTCTCTCCCAGACCAGTGCCAAGGACTGAACACAACATGATGTTATGATGTGGAATACCAACAACAAAAAATCGTAAAACCACAACACAGTGCAAATGCATACCAGCTTGGCCTCCCACTGGTCTTGCTTCCTTTGCTCAATGGCTTTTTCGTACTAGGGTGGGGTCAGCAGGGTTGTGCTAATAATGGACAGACTGTCTGTATGGAATCTCATGAGTGCTGAGATGAGGTGTATAGTCCCTCCCCTTGATGCTGTGGCTGTGCCCCTGCAAGTACTGACTGGGCACTGTTGTTTCTCTGAATCCAGAGCACAGATCATGCACAGTTTGGGTCAGCCAAGGCTCCCACAAAGCTGCTCTTAATCAGAAAGGCTCCAGGCTGTGTGTTTGCACTGATGCTCTCTGGTAAGGGACAGTACCTTGTACTTGACCTTGTTGCATTTCTTGAGGTTTCTATTTGTCCACTCCTCCAGCCTGACTAGGTCCCTCTGGATAGCAGCTCTGATTTCCAGCATGTTGTCTCATTCCGCAAATAACCATCATCTACTAATGTGGCAAGTGTTCTCTGTTATCTTGTCTACATTCACTGATGAAGAGGTTAAACAGATGAGTCTATAACTTAGTCCTCTGCAGCACTCCTCTTCTCACAGACTTATAAACTTCTACCCTCACATCGGAGTAATAGACTGATTTAATGTTTGGCCAGCTAGTTATCTGCCCATCCTCAGACAATGTCAGAAATCTTTCTTAATTTGAGTTAAATAATATGCATTGTTATCTCTCCCCCACCAATACGAGTGTTTTGTTGCTGATCAGCTATGTTGATTAGGCACAATTTAATCTTGTTACTTAACAAGAGTAAAATAAGACAAAGAAATTGAACGAGTCAAAGAAAGCATAGAATATTTCAGCCTTATCTTCCTTCTGTTGCTTGCTAAATAACCCTTCCCATTCAGCAACAGACACAAATTTTTCTCTTTCAGTCTTTCACTGTTAACATAGAAGACACTCATCTTGTTGCCCTTGAATTCATTTGCAATTGCCAGCCTTTTGAGAGCTTTGGCTTTCCTGACACAATTCCTACATGCTCTGGCAAGGTTTCTAAATTCCTCTTTTAGAGTCTATTTCTGTTTCTACTTTCTGCATATACAGACTTTCGGAACAGGATCTTCATCATCAGTCCCTGCTTACACAGGCTACTCCCATTTATCTTTCTGACTGTCAAAACTGACTGTTTTTAAGTCTTTAAAGATGTGCCAACTTCCCTCGTTTTGTTTACCCTTCAGAACTATCTCCCACACAGCTCTATCCAAAATTTGAGCAGGCTGTAGTCTGTTTGTCAGATGTTCAGGGCATACACTCAGCTACTCTCCCATCTTGCTCTCCTTAATAGTCTCAGCTTCTTTGTTTGATGGTCACTACAAACCCAGTTTCCATTGATGTAGTACCAGTTTTCTTCTTCTAAGCAAATAATAGCAGATCCAGGTTGATATATCCAAAAAGCAGCACCAGCACCCTCTGGAAATGTCTATTTTTTTTATTTTTTTATTTTTTCCCCTTACAGCAGGAGTTTGGGATGCCAAGCCTTCCAGAAGCATTAAGCATTAATCCCAAGACTTCTCAAATCATTTTAAGAAGACTTTGCCCACTTCTTCACCCTAATCCATTCGTAATACACTTTCATGATGGTGTCAACTCTCACTGACCTCTCCTTTGTTCCTGAACATCAACCTCTTAGCCAGTCCCTCCCACAAAAGAGTCAAAGAGTCCATACATCCAAATTTCTCTATACCACTGAGAGAAACTTCTTTCCCATCTTTTCTGCTTTTTCTGATGAGCTTGTTTCCATTTATTGTAGTACCCCAATTGTGTAAGCTGTCCTATAAGATCTCTCTTTTTCTTTTTTCTTTTCTTTTCTTTTTTTTTTTTTTCAGCAATAGTGTAGATTTGTCATTGAACGTCTGCTCCTCCTGCTTGTTTCCCATGCTGCATGCATTTTTTGTTACATATATTTAAGGTGAGTGACTCATCATCACATTTGTCCTCATTTATCTCTTGTCACACATGATTCCATCCACACCTAACTGCTGTTGAATTCTCCCACTGTCATCATTCTTTGTTTAAGGCTTTTTTCAGCAATTTGTTCAGCCTACTGACAAAGACACTCTTTCTCCACTTTGGTGGATCTTGTTTCTCTCCAGCAATACTTGATCCCCAGAGATCCAGAAATTTGTTTACAATTTTAAAAATAGAGGTTGACTCATAGTATCCATCTGGCTCTCCTGAAAGATTTCCCTGAACTGACAAGATAAAGGAGGCAGCATGAGTGTCCCCCACAAGCTCAGCTCTCTTTCCCAGAGCATCATAGGCACTCATGATACACCCAAAATCATGTAGTAACAATACACTTGGTGTCTGTGTGGGCTGGTGTAGAAAGTACTAGACAAGCATCAGTCTCTTTTTAGTATCCCAGATATGAGTTCCTGGCAAGTAACAAATGTCTGTAGAGGAATATAGGTCAGCAAACATAGATGTCTTCGTCCTTTGCATGAAGGTTGCCCACTGCTACCACCTGCAGCATCCTCTTGGTGCAGCAGATTCAGACTAACAGCTGGCATTCTTATATCCCCAGATATTATTTTCTGCCCATCTTCTGCTACCCAGACACTTGACCCACCCTGTAGTTACAGGCCTTCAAGCAAGTAGCTGTAATGACAGTGCCAAAAGTCACAAGCCCTGGCCTTGCCATTTTCCATGCAGCTGAGCAGACTTCGTCTGCCATCTTTATCTATGCAGTTGAGTCTCAGATCTGTTGGGTCTCAGTGAAAATTCTGTTAATATTTCAGCTTTCCTTGTGCTTCAACATCTCCTCACATCCACCCATAGCCCTTAAACAAGTGTATATCTTCTGGGTCCAGACATCTACTCTATGAAGGCAGTTTCCCCAGTATCCTATGGTGTGGTACCACCACGGCTGAACAACTCAGCTACCTCCAGTATTTAAGCATGACTTTGGATATTTGCACCTAGAGCTGTGTGCCAGACCTAGCCATTTTCCTAGGATAGCTTGAAGAGGCATTTGATTCTCCCCGACCCCTAATGTGTAGCCAGTTCAGTTCAAGACAAAAAGTTACATTTTCTCTGTAATGAGGGAGATCACAAACCTTGAGAAATTAGCATCAATATCCTCTAAATGTAAATTAGGTAAAGTATCAGATAACACTCTCTAACTGTGCCCATCCTACTCTTTTCTTGCTTATGAGTGTCTAGTTGCCTAGCCTGAGATAAGTATCCCAGCCAGGCTATCATCTTTTATAACAAATTCAACTGTCTGCTACCATAGCCTTTTTTATAGAAGGGGTGTAGGATAAAGGCCCCTTTTGAGCTCAAAGATAAATTAATATGAGTATCACATTATATTTACGTTAGAATCTTTTGTACATTTTGCCTGAGAGGGACAGCTGTCTCTCTGTAAGAAATGTGTAATTGAAAGGGATGCATCTCAACAGGTTTGTCGTGATGAAATTGGAAGGTTATTTATATCAAGGAATAAATGACTACATGATGTGGTAGTGGCAAAATATTGCTGAGAATTAGGGAAAGTAAGCACAAAGTTTTGAAGACGAAAGATAAAAATGAATAACAAAATTTGAAGTAGATAAAATACAAGAGGCCAGAAAATAAAGAAGCATAGTCATTGTGTATAAAATGGTAACTGTAGGAAAAGTGCAAAGCTGACACTGAGCATATCTGCAATAGGTTTTTCTCAGTAGATTGCCAGCTCCTACGTACAGTCTTTCATAGGATGACAATTCAAAAAGAACAGTCAATCTACTTTCTTTTCAGAAAGTTAACCTCTATAAAGGAGGCAGAAGTTGCTGAGCTACATTAGTGCTCTTTCTACAGTAGTGTCCCAGCAATATGTAAAAAAAAAAATAAAAAAATAAAAAAATAGAAAAATGAAAAAAAAGTCTTCAAAGTGGAAGCAAAGAGACTACAACACAATGCATAGTTCTTTTGCCATGGTTCAAGGCATCTGTCTTTGCTATTAAAAAGAGTACTATTAAGTAGAAGTACTATTAAGATGAACAGAGAACATCAAAATTAATTTTCTCTATCTGTATTGTACATTCTGGTCTTCCAGCTGGGAGAAGATCTCAGCTTGTCAGCCACACTGCTGTTCTTAATTACGCCTAAGAAGCTGAAAGAATTTGAATGGGTCTTTCTTCCTGAAAATATTCTTTGAGCTCTATTACACACTTCTTGCCACCTCATATTTGCCACAGTAAGTTGAGGAAAAAGACCTTATAGAAGAATGGAGCTGGGTTTTAAGAAGAAAACTGATTCCCCTCACAATCACAGAATCACAGAATCACAGAATCACAGAATCACAGAATCACAGAATCACAGAATTACCCGGGTTGGAAGGGACCTCAAGGATCATGTAGTTCCAACCCCCCTGCCTAGCAGGGCCACCAAACATACACATTTACTAGATCAGGTTGCCCAGGGCCCTGTCCAACCTGGTCTTGAACACCTCCAAGGACGGGGCATCCACAACCTCACTGGGCAGCCTGTTCCAGGACCTAACCACCCTTCTAGTAAAGAACTTTCCCCTAACATCCAACCTAAATCTTCCCTCCTTCAACTTAAAACTATTTCCCCTAGTCCTGCTATTATCAGCCCTTTCGAAGAGTTTACTCCCCTCCTGGGAGTAAGTTCCCTTCAGGTACTGAAAGGCTGCAGTGAGGTCACCCCGCAACCTTCTCTTCTCCAGGCTGAACAAACCCAACTCCCTCAGCCTATCCTCATAGGGGAGGTGCTCCAGCCCCCTGATCATCTTTGTGGCCCTCCTCTGGACCCTTTCCAAAATCTCCATATCTTTTTTGTACTGAGGGCTCCACACCTGGACACAGTACTCCAGATGGGGCCTCACAAGAGCAGAGTAGAGAGGGACGATCACCTCCCTATCCCTGCTGACCACCCCTCTCCTGATGGAGCCCAGGATCCCATTTGCTTTCCGGTCTGCCCAGGCTCACAAGAACCAAGACATCCATTTCCAGAAGGTATCACTGAGATTTCCTTGATGATGCCAGTGCCAGACACCCTAGTCCAACTTGTATTTTGCAGTTTCTTCTTAAGTTGGCTATTTTGGTGAATTTTAATATGCCTTTTCCATCTTTAAGGTGCTGAACACGGTATTCCTACCACCTTCCTACCTGTCTTATCTTTCAGAGTAATTTAAATTTCTCTCTCTTTTTTTTTATTTTTTTATTTTTTTCCTACTTAAGGAAAAGGGGGCCACTGTTCTTCCAAGAACATAATTTTCCTCTCCAACACTACCTTAGAGCAACTTTTATCTGAGTTCTGTTCTTGCCAATCATCAAATGGATGTTGTGTTGTTCTTTCCCCAGGAGTGTTCCAATGTTATGTTTCTACCTGCTGTGATCTTGATAACCTGCTTCTTTATGTGTTATGTCCACCCAACATTTTTAACACTCTTTTCCTTCCTTTTTGTGCTTCTACACCCAGAAATTCTCTTTCAGTTTTTATTCAAGGCAGTTTTATGCTTTATTGCAAATATTTGTAGCACCCAGGAAAAAAAAAAATCTTTTTATTAAAAAAAAGTCAGTGATACAGCACTGTAGGTAAATGAAGAAGAAAAACATCCAGATATATTTAAACAAATAATAAAAGAAAACAATTAAAAACTGCAGATCTCTTACTCCACTTTCAGTGAATGATTAATTTGATACAATATCTACATGTGAGAAAATACAAATATTAAACATTAGTAATAAAATAGATTTGTACATATAACAAGAAGAACTAGATTTGCAGTGTTTCAAAACATTAAAGCATGTTGCCAAATGTTATTATTGATGATATGCTGGGATACAGACAGGACATCATTCCCAATATAGTGAGTGCTGAAATACGAAATCCAAACATGGTAAACTTAGCAGATGTCAATATGTGGGAAAGCATTTTCAGTACAGTAAGGAGTTATTAAACATTCTTTATTTATGTATCATTACCAAAGGAAGACTTTACACATTAACAACAACAACAAAGTATGATACTCCTTAATATTCAAGGACATTTTAAAAGAGAATAACAACTGGTAACTCTAATTTACTGATTTGCTAGACAATACCTACTATCAAAACCCTTTAGTGTCATAGCAAGCAGAATCAAATATCAATATCATCTCAAGCTTGAAAACAGAATTTGATTATTATTATTATTATTATTATATTTTATTATATATTATATATTATACATACATATATTATATACACACATATATATAATATGTATATATGTAATATACATATATTATACACATATATTATAATATAATATTATTATTAATTAAATATTAATATTTGGTAAATATTTAAAGCTTCTTGAAGCATTTGTCCAACTATTACATCAGTTCTGTGAGGATATTGTCTATGATAGTGATGACAGATAATGACAGACCTAGCTTCCAAAAAAAAAAAAAAAAAAAAAAGCTCTTTCGAAAACAAAACATGATATTGAACACTGATCTGAAAAATGGATGCTTCCCTTCCCTTCTGGATGGAGCCATCTGAATCACCTTTCACTCTTGCTTATCTGGCCATGATAGATATGCAGCATCATAAGGCTGTAGCATCTGGTATTTGCCTCATGTACCAAGCCAAAGCCAAGAACAAACTGTGGCTTATAGATGTGTACCTTTTAACCTTGAACAGGTTCTGTAGGCATGAATTGGAAGAGCCTTGTCAGAAGACAAATTTCACAGCTAGAAGTTTCTGAGAACACAGTGAAGAGGTTTCACCTGACATCTGTTTTCTGACTGCTGACTGCCACAGATATTGCTGTCATTTGGCTGTTTCCTTCATCTTGCAGGGGATTTCAGTGAAACATTAGAAATGACAGAAGGAGTCAGCTGGAGTCTAGCTAAGTTAAAACAGAATCAGCTGCATCTGTTAGGAGCACCTTTGGAACAATGGCCTGATTTCTATCTTAAATCTCACAAAATATGAATTGCATGCATATATGGATGTGGGGAAAAGAAAACAGTGTTTAAAGTCAAGGTCAGACTAAAGAGGAATATGTATAAGTCAGATTTTCTTGGACCACTTCCTAATAATATTTATGTACAGTAAAATATGAGCTAGATAAAATCCATTTCTAAAAATTCAAAAGCACATTGCAGATTTGGATTGGGATTGAATATTTTGCCTTGAAATTTTCTTGCCTATTTTTTTTTTTTTTTTATCTCCAAAGGAGAAATCAAATTAGAGCCAGAACAAATTACAAATATATCACTAACTAACTTTCTGGTTTTCAATCCAAAGTACTCTGTCTAGTGCCTGGAAAGAACTAGATAACTCAAAGATATTCAGCAGTTCTACAACAATTAGAATTAGAAAAATTAGAATAAGAACCAGCATGCAATTAAAAAAAATAAAAAAATAAAAAATAAAAAATTCTCCAGAATAATCTGTCTAAGTCCACTTGAGGTTCATATTGAAAAAATCTGGTCCCTCATTCAAAGAATAGACCTTTCAGCTTAGGAAAAGCTTTTTAAAATACTGTTCTTATACAAGAATCAGATAGGCTCATCCCATCTCTCAACCTGTTAAGTTTTGTAACTCTATCTTCTCTCACTGAACAGTTTCTTGGTTAACATCATATTAGCTACTCTCTTTGCCTGACACTTCTCTGATGCTGATTTTGCCTGCATGTTTAACAGAAAAGAAAGTGCACTAATTCACATTGGCAAGACTTTCCACTTCTCAATGGTGAAGAATGCTACTTAGGTATTCAGGAAGATTTTCTGGTTACAACTCGGGAAGCTAAATGCATATAGGATGAGATAAATGCTTAGAAAGAGATTTTGAGGTTCAGGGAAAATTCAGAAAGCTCAAGATTCTTACCTTTATCAGACTTATGGCCCCATATTTAAAATGGTCACTGTGACCTCACTACCTCATGGTAGTTTTGCCAAAATTTATACATTAAAGTTAATGAAGGTGAGCACGGAAGCAAGGCAGTGAGAGTTTTACGATTTAACTCTTTTAGAGAAACCAGTCTCTCAACAATTTACCTGCCTTCATTATTCTACCATTCCTCATATCTTCACAAATTATATTGATTTAATTCATGTATATCTTGTCTAAGAGACTAAAACTATTTGAAGTTTATTCTCTTTCATTTGCTAGCATGTTTGAGTTTAAAGGAGCAAAGGCTTTAAAAATTGTAAGCTAGTGAAAATCTAAGCAAAGAAAGTATGCTAACTTATCAGATTTCTGAATAAACTTACCTAGGAGATAACAATTCATAAAATGCTAAACCAAGGATAATGCCTTCAAAGTTACAAGCTTTTGAAGCTTGCATGTGATTAATGCCTTCTCAACCTTTGTCATCTCCACATAGAGAAAGTACAGAAACTATGTGATATTTCACTTCACAATTAGAAGTATGGAGAAACAGCCTTGGACTAGTTGCTCAAATACTACCTTTATTTAGGAAAACAGAAATTATAAAGCAGGAAAAAGAAATTCAAAAAAAAAGAAAACAAATATGTCTATCCCAGACAAATGTACACACTTAAATGTCTCACTTAAAAATCTGTATCATAGAAACACAACTTACAAAACAAAATGTTTAGTCTGTTTGTTGTACTTTTCATCTGCCAAACATACTCCGTCAACATAAGACTAAATCTGCAATGTGCATATGCAGTGTGCTCAGAAAACTAAAACATAAACTGAATAGAATGAAAAAAATCTCAAATAATACGAAGACAGTGTTATGTCAGATAGCAGGGCTGACCTTTTCCTGTAGCAATATATTTTAACTTACTATACCTGTAAGTTACTAGAAATGGCTGGGAATGTCAGTCTGAGCAAGATGAATCACACACAGCTTTTTTAGAACACTATCTATAAATTTTACAGGAGGAGACATGTATGAATACAGTAACACAGTAATACAGTAATATAGTAGTATTTTAAATACACCTAGAAAATATGTTTTCATCCCAGACAGGCAAAAACTACATTCTGTGCTATATTACTTAAGTTAAAAAAAAAAAAAAAAATAAATAAAAAAATAAAAAAATCTAATAAACTTAGAAGACATATTGTTCCTAGTTGAAATGCACTTAAGTTTTTCTGGAAAACCACTGTTGATCTTGCTAAGTATAAATAGTCTTTTTATAGTCCACTCTAGTTTTTGTTTGTTTGTTTGTTGACTGAATCATCTTCTCAGGAACAATTTATAAGAAGCAAGATACAACTTATTTGGCAAACAAGCTCAAAGTGATCAGAAGGTGTTTACTGAGAGCAACACAGGATTTATTCTAAAGCTGTTAGATATGATTGTTAATTATGTGCCAGGCATTTTTATTAAAAAAATAAATATATTTTATTTTTGCAAAACTCTTCAATGCAGAGGTTCTTTTATTACCACACATATGCATACTTTGCAACTTATTACACTACTAACATTGCAAACTCAGTTAGAAAATTGAAATGATCCACAAAACTAAAAAGTTAAAACTTGTAGAAGCCGTACATTACAAAAGAATACAAAACAACTTCATTCACTGAACCTTACTAAATATTACATTTCTGCAGGACAAAACTAGCAATGGAAAGAAGGAATAAATTATAATTGCTTATTGATCACAACAGGCCATCACAACTCGAAGCCTCAGCATTTAATGTATTGAAGTATGTCAGTGCAGTCAGCTCAGAACATTACTTTGTTTATTGTGTCTGTGGTTTTGTTTATTTTTCACAGGCCTACGAATTTGTAAGCATGAAGATAATTAAAATATTTATGCAAAGTAATATTCATTCTATCCACATTATTAGAACTATCCTTCAACGAATTGTTAGAAATAAGATGAGGAAGAGTTCTCAGTAGATATTTTCCTTTTCCAGCTTAAAACAAAATTTGCAAATTGTAAATGAGTCAATGGGAGTATTGTGTAGCACTCACTTTCCTTTTGACAGTGATACATGTTAGTTCTCATATATTTAATATATATATATTTTTTTCAATTCTAATATCAGTTTTAATTGCTAATTTTAATTTTGAAATGTTATTCCTTTATTCTAGTGTTGCTATACATGAGCAGTTTTATTTTTCAACTGACATTTATTCTACCTTAAATATAAAACAATCAGGTTATTGAAACCTACTAAATGAACCTACTGAAGGAGAAATGCTTACAAATGAGAGTTTGTAATTAAAGAGAGTTTGAATTAAAGATATTTCAAAAGGTTCTCTTAAAACATTCTTCAAATTAATATGGATATACTTAATATTACTTTCATTTTTTAATGTAGAACATGTATTATTCTAGCCATTCAGTTCTTAACTGTCCTGAAAACAAGGTTTGCAACACTTAGTTTGCAATTATGATCTGCCATGAGGTAGAAGAAATACTTATTGATTCTCACTGGCAGAAAATATAAAGTGATTCAGATACACCACTTCACATTGTCCCCAAGGCTGCAGAAACAGAGGAAGTTTCCTCCAGTCTTCTGCTGCAGCCTTATGAATGGGAGCATCTCAGACACATACTTCCACTTTCAGAATGGTGCTGTGCTAGTGTAAGAAACATTGAACTAATTTCAGAAGAAATTAGGAATGCATAAATGAGATATCTTAAGTGCAGTCAGGACATCTGAGGCAAATTCTCCCAGTCTAGTACTACCTGTACCCTTTCAGCCTCTTCACTCCATCTCAGATAATGTATCTTTGGAGCTGCACCTTCATTAGAAAGTGTTTTCATACAAAGGGATCAGACTGGTAGAAAAAAAAAAAAAAAGGAAAGGAAAGGAAAGGAAAGGAAAGGAAAGGAAAGGAAAGGAAAGGAAAGGAAAGGAAAGGAAAGGAAAGGAAAGGAAAGGAAAGGAAAGGAAAGGAAAGGAAAGGAAAGGAAAGGAAAGGAAAGGAAAGGAAAGGAAAGGAAAGGAAAGGAAAGGAAAGGAAAGGAAAGGAAAGGAAAGGAGGAGAGGAAAGGAGAGGAAAGGAGAGGAAAGGAGAGGAAAGGAGAGGAAAGGAGAGGAGAGGAAAGGAGAGGAGAGGAAAGGAGAGGAGAGGAAAGGAGAGGAGAGGAAAGGAGAGGAGAGGAAAGGAGAGGAGAGGAAAGGAGAGGAGAGGAAAGGAGAGGAGAGGAGAGGAGAGGAGAGGAGAGGAGAGGAGAGGAGAGGAGAGGAGAGGAGAGGAGAGGAGAGGAGAGGAGAGGAGAGGAGAGGAGAGGAGAGGAGAGGAGAGGAGAGGAGAGGAGAGGAGAGGAGAGGAGAGGAGAGGAGAGGAGAGGAGAGGAGAGAGAGAGGAGAGGAGAGGAGAGGAGAGGAGAGGAGAGGAGAGGAGAGGAGAGGAGAGGAGAGGAGAGGAGAGGAGAGGAGAGGAGAGGAGAGGAGAGGAGAGGAGAGGAGAGGAGAGGAGAGGAGAGGAGAGGAGAGGAGAGGAGAGGAGAGGAGAGGAGAGGAGAGGAGAGGAGAGGAGAGGAGAGGAGAGGAGAGGAGAGAGGAGAGGAGGAGAGGAGAGGAGAGGAAGGAAGGAAAGAAGGAAGGAAGGAAGGAAGGAAGGAAGGAAGGAAGGAAGGAAGGAAGGAAGGAAGGAAGGAAGGAAGGAAGGAAGGAAGGAAGGAAGGAAGGAAGGAAGGAAGGAAGGAAGGAAGGAAGGAAGGAAGGAAGGAAGGAAGGAAGGAAGGAAGGAAGGAAGGAAGGAAGGAAGGAAGGAAGGAAGGAAGGAAGGAAGGAAGGAAGGAAGGAAGGAAGAAGGAAGGAAGAAAGAAAGAAAGAAAGAAAGAGAAAGAAAGAAAGAAAGAAAGAAAGAAAGAAAGAAAGAAAGAAAGAAAGAAAGAAAGAAAGAAAGAAAGAAAGAAAGAAAGAAAGAAAGAAAGAAAAGAAAGAAAGAAAGAAAGAAAGAAAGAAAGAAAGAAAGAAAGAAAGAAAGAAAGAAAGAAAGAAAGAAAGAAAGAAAGAAAGAAAGAAAGAAAGAAAGAAAGAAAGAAAGAAAGTAAAAATGAGGATACTCATATTAAGTGAGCCTTAGAAGGAATTAGGCCTAATTCCCTGACAGTTCTCTCTATTTTATTTTTTTTTTTCCCTATAATCAATATTATTTAAAAATAAATAAATAATGATGGAAGGCTTCTTTACTTCCCAGTTGAAGTCCCTGTTTCTGGGATTTTCCAGCATGCTGTCCTTTCATTTGTCCTTCATTTCCTGGATGAAGGTAACCATTACTGCCTGTGCCACCATTGCAGTTTTAAAAAATCTCAAGCACAAAATGCTCCCACTTCTCCTTCTTCCATTTACCCTTTTCTTTTAAGTCTCCAGGGATGCTAACTCAACCTCCTTCCTGGGCAGCCTGTTTCAATGGCTCACCACTGTTTCTGAGAAGATATTTTTCCTAATATGCAACCTGAACCTTTCCTGGTGCAACTTAGACTCACAGAATCAGAATCACCAAGAATGGAAAAGACCTACAAGATGATCTGTCCACCTATTACCAGTAGTTCTCACTAAATCATGCTCCTCAACACAATGTCTAAAAGTTCCTTAACACCTCTGGGGTTGATGACTCCATCACTCCCCTGGGCAGTCCATTTCAGTGCCTGAATATTCTTTTATAAAAAGTAATATTTTCTGACCTTCCAGCCTGAATCTCCCCTGGCACAACTTGAAGCTATTCCTTCTAACTCTTATTAGATGAGAGAAGAGACCAATCCCCAGCTTAGTATGACCACCTTTCAGATAGATATAATGAGGTGTCCCCTGAGCCTCCTCCTCTCCAGTCTGAACAATTCCATCTCCCTCAGCCACTCCTTATAAGCTCCAGAACCGTCACCAACTCCATTACCCTTCTCTGGACACACTCCAGAGCTTCAATGTCTTTCTTGCAGTAAGGGGACCATTCTCTCTTGTTCTGTTCTAGTTACTGGAGAGATGTTACCTAAACCCATCCCTCAAGAATCTCCATTCACAAAGTTTTAGAGAGCAATATGTTATCCCTTCCTCTTCTCTATGTTCCTTCAGCTGCTCCTTACAAACTTCATGCTTCAGACAATTCACAGACTTCATTGCACTTCTCTAGATGTGCTCCAGAGCTTTGATTTCTTTCTTGTAGTGAGGGGCTCAAAATTGAACACAGTGCTCAAGGTGTTGCCTTTCCAGTGCATAGTACAACCACCTCTCTTATCCTGCTGACTGCATTATTTCTGATACAAGTCAGAATTCTGTTGGCCTTCTTGGCCACATGGGCATACTTCTGGCTCATGTTCAGCCAGCTGTAAACCAGCTCTTCCAGAACCTTTCACACAGCCTTCCAGGTACTTTACTTCAGTTTCGTAGCATTGGAGTTGTAGCTGAAGCATAAAACCCAGCATTTGTTCTTGTTATCCTTGGAATTGTACTCAGCTCATCAATCTAACCTATTGAGAGCCCTCTGCAGAGCCTTCCCATACTGAGGCAGATCTACTTGGTTTAATCTGCAGACTTACTGATGGAGTACTCTATTCTCTTGTCCCAGTAATTTTATACAGGGTCAGCTCCAATACTGACCCTGGGGAACACCTATCATTTAAATGATGTCATGGATTGTTTGACTAATTTGATCACAATTTGTCTGTTACATTTTGTTAGAAAAGTTAGTGGGTTACACCAACTCTTGGAAGAGAGATTGTTTATTGGTAAATCAGCTCATGAGGGAGGTGGACAGAAATGTTTGCAGGGACCAAGAGTATTTAGAAAAACTGTCTTGCAACTCAAATAGGCCTAGACTGGAGTAAAAGACTGTTCTGACTAGTTTATCTAAAATTTTAAACATGGTAGTTTATGTTTTCTAAAATTAACTGAACTTTTTTGATGCATATAATGTATTTCATATATCCTCCTTTGCTACGTACCAATAGAGGAAATATTTCAGCTGATTTACTGTAAAGTAGTTCTGTCTGTTGCATACATCAGGCATCACACAGTAAAGTGAGCATCTAACATGAACTAAAGACAATGTCTGATGTTTGATATACAACTTCCACTAGATTTTTTGTTTTTTCTTTTAGCAGTCTCTGAAGATACAAGATATTCATGCATTAAGGGAAAAGAAATTACTACCTTTCCACTTGAGCAAGAATCACCTTAAAATCATATCTGCTATCCTGATTACTTCTTCTTATTAAAGTATGTTGAATAAGTCTTGCATTTCCTGATTTTTACTTCTTTTCTCAAGTAAATATAGTTCCTTTGAAAAGCAGGGCTGGATATAAGGAAACATACATCACAAACTCAAGAAATGCATATGACAAATTTTGATGTTTATGTATATTTTATTTCTACTAAATATATGTCAGTCTTATAGCCAAGACAAAAGTACAGTTGAATAATTATGATCTCAGATGTCTTCAAATTAACTTAGAATTTTAAAAACACATGTAACTCATAAATAAATGAATTTTAAAAAGACACATATTTGTTGGTAATATCATATTTCTGACCTCAAAACTGATACCAAAGCAGATGTCCTCATGCCAGAATACTTGTTCACATGCCTTCTGAAGAAGTTCTTGGCAAATGTATGGAATGGTGAAATTCTCTGTTAAAATTAAAAGAACAAACAAATAATACCATAAAACAAAACAAAATAATGGAAGTTTCTTTGAGAACTTATGTATTCATAGAACGAAAATCAAATGAACGCAATAAAAATAACTGAAAAAAAGAAAAGCAGCGTGAAAATGTCATGTTTGCACTGATAAATGACATTTAAGAAAAAATATTCCTAGTATTTTCATTGTAAAGAAATAAAAATTAATGCAAATGTCATTTGGTCAAAAATTTTTACCCAGTACTCCTCTTTGTAGACTCCTTGGTCTACAAAGATGGATATTTGCAGATACATAAAGATGAACTGCAGTAAACTTGTAAATTCAGCACCAAATAGTTCTTTTAGCAGGTAAAACTCAGTAAAGAAAGTAAATTTGCCAAAAAAAACCCTGTCAAATTCTCAAAGAAACAGCGCTGACCAATAAAGTATGAAATCAGGAAATATATATATATATTTGTTGTTAATAAATCAGTTTGACTTAACTGTAAGTTCTCCAAAGGCTTTAAATAAAAGAAAGAAATGTTCAGCAATAAAAAGTAGGACAGATTACTGATGACAAAAATAAAACCTATGAATGGAAGAAAAAAAAAAAATTAAAGGTCATGACACAAATGAGATGCAATTAGCAAAGAGGCATAAGAATGACAAGAAATCACTTTTTAAGCATAAGAGAACAACCAGAGAAAGCACTGTTCTGCTCTTAATCAAGAAGGAAATCCATGCACAGATAACACAAAGAAGGCTGTGGCTTTTAATGACTTTTTTGCATCTAACTGCAGTAAAAACATCCATTAAGGAGAAGTGCCTAGCATAGTTAATACTATCAGCAAAGGGCAAAGTTCTCATCACAGAGTAGGAAAGGCATGAGTTGCAGATTACTGAGATAAGTTAAATCAATGTTTTGAGATGAACTTCGTCCTGGAATAAGGGCTGATGCAATCAAAGAACTTTTAGTGGTTATCTTTGAGAAGTCTTGGAATATAGCTATACTACCAAAGAGTTTGAAAAAAACTGTACTTGAAAAGAAGCTGGAGAAATGTACAAAAGTTAGTTTGACTTCATTACTCAGAACTAAAAATAAATAAAGAAATTAAAATATATTTTAAAAGATTTTTTTAAGCAGGCACTTGTAAAAAGTGTGAAGGGAACACTTTGAAGAATAAGAGTCAATGGAAGTAGAATAAGAGTCAATGTAAGTTTGCAAAGAAAATCCTACCAAAACAGTGTTTTCCTGTCTGAAAAAGTAACAGATCTTTGAACAGCAGATCATTAATGATGTCATATGTAAGCTAGAATATAAGAACACAATTTTATACAGACGACATCTGGAGTTTACAGTGCTACATTATCTGTAAAAGCTTTAAAAATGGGAATTAATGTGTATATGATTTAGCTATTATGCAACTGAAAGCTAAATGTAAGGCATACCCGTTACTTAAGAAGAGCTACTACATAAAGCCAGTGGAATCCTTATGTTTATGTGACAAATGGAGTAACAAAATCAAAAAGAATCAAACACAGTCTGACTTACATCAGTCAAAGAAAATATGTCATGCAATGAAGACACAAAAATCTGTCAGTATCATATAGGATGGTTAGAATTAAACACAGATTGCATTATCTGATATTAATGACAGTTGGCTGCATATGGGTAAAACAGGTATAACCAGCTGTACTGATACAGGATATAAAACATCTAGGACCTGATAATCCTTCAATAAATAATTTAAGGTTTCTGGGAGATGGCTATCTGCCACTGTGCTGACATGATACTTCTACAATAAAGTCAAATATCACACAAACATTTGTGAATGGATTTCAGATTAGTGAACACACTGTTAATATTTGTATGATCATATGTATAATTACATCAGCTGGAATACTTTTCAGTTTTATATGTTGGAAATAAGTGCATTTATTGTAAAACTGTAGGACATCAACAAATGTGTCAGAAATTAGAGAAGCTCCTCAGGCAGGATCCTAAGCCAGTCAGTTTTTTTTCTCTTTAGTGAAATTCTGAAGAATGCATGGTTCTTAAACTCACAAAAGCCAGGGATTAATCAACTATTAGCTCTTATTCCTATCTTTTGAAATACAGAGAGAATAGTAATGTAGAGGATTTATATGCAGCACTGTCTCTCCCAACCTGCTTCATCCTTGCTTTCTGCCTACTCAGTAAGCCACAACAAATCATGCCTAATCCCCTGTGCTCACCCTCCTCACCTCTGAATATTTCCTGTCTGCTCTCAGTTCTTCTTAGCAGCTCAAGTTCTCCTCCACCCACGGACTCCTACAGATTTCAAGTGACTTTCTCACTTGCTGCTTCTGCTTCCTACTGCATGCATTTTCCAGGAGCATGCCAGCCTCAGCTGCTCCCTGGGAAGCAGGTCTCTGGTTTCCAGATATGTATCTGAGTTAATCCCTTTCCTGAAAGGAACATAACATGCAAAACAAGAAGAGAAAGAGATGCCATCTGTTTTGCTCTTGTAAGCACTCATCAGAAATAATCTGTCTTCTATTGAAAATATGGAGAAGAAAATAAAATAAATAATAGTCTTAAAATTTCAACAAGAAAGATTCAGATTAAAGATAAGGGATCAGAATGGATTACTTGGAAAATAGAAATAGCCCTCATCAAATGAAATTAAAAATTTAGCTATTCACTTGTCAGCAATAATATCAGTATAGTTCACATACAGAATACTATCATAGGCAAGAAGATACTCCTATAGCTATAGCTAAAATTTATTCAAATATGTTTTGATACTGTATGACTTATTAGGTTGTTGATTTCAGTGGATGTTAAAACTGGAGCGTAATCTTGCATATTCATGATTGCTGAGGACTGAGTGAGCCTGAAAATCACACAGATTTGGAAATAACATGAAAGTATAAAAGCAGGGGGAAAAAAGGAAAAAAAAAAGAAGAAAAAAAACTTTTAAAAATATATATTACTTGACTAAGAACTATTTGAAATGTAATGCTTTCAAAGAAGTTGTGCTTTGAAGGTTTGAGTCTGTTTGACTCTTATGCCCATGGATGTGCCCTAAGCTTACTAAATCCAGTGTGATGTGGAACCACCAGTAAAATATTAGACGGTGTTTAAATTCAGTGCTGAGTGGATAGAGAAGGACAATGCAACATCTGCAGTAAATTTTACTTTGTAACAGATATTTCTCTCCATTAACATGAAAATGAACAACTCAAAAATTAGACGTAGAGATGTGGCTTTGTGAAAGTTTTTTTGTTTTTTTTCCTGTTCAGACCAGTAAAGGATACAACATATTGAACAAGAACTGAAATCTGCCTCCAGCTGTTTCATTATTAATTGTCAACACTTCCTCTAAATTATACATTTAACTTGCCCCTTAATTTATCTGTACCTTGTCATTTATAGCAAACTTAATGTTCAGAAAAAAAAGCAATCAGAAACCACTAAAACAATATTTTGACATCCTTATGTCAGTTTTACAGCAACCTTCTGTATTACACTCATTCTTTATTTTATGTAAAGAAAATATTTCTGCCACGTCCCACAAAGCTTTTTTTTTTTCACATTCAGAGCTTGTGTTGTCCAATTACTTTCCATTATTCCTGGAATGACATTTGTAATACTTATTAAGGGGAAAAAAAAAAAAGAAAGAATAAAAGGGGGGGGGGGGGGGGGGGGAAGGGGGGTGCGGCTAGGGAGGGGTAAGGGGGGGTGCTAAGGGGGGAGGAAGCATAGGAATATTTCTCAGATTGAAAAGTTACATCATATCTTCACAATATCTATTAAAGCAATCTTATGGTCATATTCAAACCAGATTTGTATGCTGTTCAACCAGCAAACCTAAGAGTATCAGTTTAGGAATAGCAGCAATATATTAGCAATGACATAGTTGTAGGTTCTCGCACTGGAGGCAATCAGGTATATTGGTTGGGCAGGTTGGTATATTAGGTTGGGCACACCTAAATGGTCTAGCTGTTTGGACTAGAACTTCAAAACTTTCATCTTGTTGTGACTAAGAAATATGGGTGAATGAGATGAAATTTAATATCACAGTGCTTACAACTTTTGCCCCTTGCACAATTTGTGTGTGCTTATGTTTTATCTGTTTCGAAAGAATACGGAGAGAGACACTTTCAGGTTTCATCCATTGACAAGGAACCATCACCCATATAAGGCTGAAGGGAAGTTGTCTCTGCTTTGGATTTTCACTCTACTGGTAAATTTCTTTATAGATGGATCTTGAGTGACAGTTATAGAACTGCCAGGTGAAAGGATTCCTTATATAGCATAGTCTGTTACACAGCTTATCATCTGTAGTCACCCCATATATGATTACAGCAGAAGACATAGGTTTAATTTATACATCGATTTCTTATCTCACCCTTGCTTCTACAGATGACACTGAGAAGAAGAGAGATGCTATAAAGAGCTTCTCTGCAATAAAGTTCAGGAAATTATTTTCACAGCAGGGTATGGATAGTTTTCTGTTCTTTAATTCTTAAAAAAATATGTATTATGACATATGTTTAAATGCGTGAGAGTTTTGAGGCTGTACTTTTACCCTTTTATTTCCCATATTACGCAGTCTTTAAAGTAAATTTCTCTAAATGTAGTAGATTTGGGGGGGGGGGGTGTATCATAAACTTACATCATTCAACTGAGAAATGCCTATGGCTTCCTCAGCCACCCAGTGTGAAAAATATTATTTTTAATAGAAGACACTAAATGCAAATTGAGTTCTCAGCAGGATTATTTCATAAGCATTTTAATGCACTTTCTGGATTAGTAAAGTGTTCAGATACCTGTTCCTCTATGAACTAAATTATCATGTGGTTTTAGAGCTTATATAATGTTTAATAATTATCAGGACATTGCTTTTGGAAAAGAGGAGTGAGCAGCTGCAGAGCAGGAATTTCTTGTTTACACCAGTCACCACCACACAATAGATAACATCCTAGGATAATTCACAAAACCTGCAGGTCACTTCTTCCTAACTACTGGGCAAGAGCTCGCCATATAGGGACAGAAAGCTGTGTAGGTTGCTATGGAAGGTGGCATACTGCTCCATCCAGCCTTATCTCTTCCTTAATGAGGTCTTTGGATGATGCTGAGCCACAGGACGTAAGGAATTTCACACCAGATGTTATACGTTCTCTCTTAAGTAACTCCAGACAGACATTTCAATTTTCAGGATTTGCTTGTATACCTAGCAGCATTTCCTCTGCACTACCATCTTGAATAATACCACAGTTAAAATGCTAGATTATTATTTTTAATGGAGACAAGTTAATTAAGACTCTCATTTAGATGGCTGATTTGTAGTCAGGTCCACAGGCAACAGAATGGCAAGTCTACAGGACCCTGGGAAAGAGTACACTGCAGTCCTGCTCTGCAACACTGGAAAACACCAGTAAAACAGCATGACCACAATGGGAGCAATGTCAAAAATTTTCATATTTCTACATAGTATCCACAAAAACAAACAAACAAAAAAGACCAGTCCATAGACAGGCCTTCTCTCTGTGCAAAGCCCACTAGGAAAAATATGCAGGTACAAGACACAGGAAGAATTATTCCTCTCATTGAGTATAGTCCATCACACAAATACACAGAATTTCACAAAAGTAGCAAGCAACAAAAGTGGAATTTTTTATGTTAAAACTCATTTTTATTTGGGTTGGAAACTGTTCAAGCATACTAGAATTTAAAAACAATTTAAAGAGAATTCTAAGACATAAACAGAAGTCTTTTTCAATCATTTATAATCATAAATTTTTGTTTTTTAATTTTGTTTTTGTTGTTCACATGCTGAAATAGATGTTTCAGAGGGTCATGTTTTCCTGAATTCCCCCAACATAATTTTTCAGATTATAGGCTACTGTTAAATACAAAGTTAAGCTTACCATTCTTCACTTTCTCTGATGATTTATGGATAAAAGTACCACTTGTTTGCATTTTTTCTAAGACAGAGTAGCTTTAAAGGTTTTTCACAGAGGTTACTTTGTGAAACTGGATGCTTCCCAAGATGCCTGATCTTGACTAATGGCCAAGATGAAGCTGCATTTGAAATTTAAATGAGTACAGAGCCTCCTTCTCAGCATGCTTTAAGGGTCCACTTAAGTAGCCTTTATGCACACAAAGTTCCCATCGATCTTAAAGGAATCATGCATCTGAAAGGAATTGTGATTTTTTTTTTTTTTTTTTTCCTGCATATACATAGAATCATTTATCCTACTCTTTCACTGTGTGCATATGTGTAAGCAAAATACATTAGCAATGCAGTGTAAAAAGTATTTACAAAATCTTCTTCTTGTCTCAAATTAGAATATTTCACATTTCCTCTTGCTCCCTATGAAGATGACAAAGTAATAAGCAGCAGTGATATCACATGATTTGCAAGATTTACAGTAATATTGTTCTAAAATTAACCAACAGAAACACCGGTTGTCTTTTTAGAATTTAATTGGTGAAGTTTCTAAAGAAAATCCTAAGGAACTCTTTTACATAGGTCATTCCTAAAGTAATGTCCCATATTTATTTCTATGAAGACTACAACAAAGAGCACAGTAACACTATTTGATAAAGGAAATTCTCAGCTACAGAACACTATTTTTGAACATAAGCACCACTATTAGCTATGTTTGGTTTGTTTGTTTTTTGCCAGTGATGAACAAGAGTCTGCAGTCTTAAAAATCTGCACCAGTAGAGATGATCCATGGTTTCACAGCTGCTAACAACAGTGTTTTTGTTAGGAAAATGTTGCCCATGAAATGTATCATGCATTGGCCTGAACAGATGGAAGCCAGTAGATACCAAATCTGGACTATATAGTGGTCATGGTAGAACAGTCCAGCCAAGACTGGCAATATGTTCCATGGTCTTCAGATTAATATGAGGCATGGAGTTATCATGTTGCAAGAGAATGACTGTCTTCTTTGGTCTGACTCTGGAAGTTCGAAACATCTCAGTCAGCACTGTGATGTAGCAGTCAGAACTGATGGATTATCCAGGTTCCTGGAAATCAAGGAGGATCACCTCTTTCCTATCCCAAAAGACAGTGCACACCATTTTACCTGCTGAGGGTCACACACTGAACTTTGTCTGTGATGGGGACTTTACATACGGCCACTCCACAGAAAGTGACATTTTCAGACCCATACTATTTCAGTAGATCCTGACTGACTTGCACATGGTGTTCTTTCTGTTCCTGTGTGAGCATTTGTGGGACCCACTTTGTGCAAACTTTGTGATATTACAGCTAATATTCTGCTTTGTACAAATTCCCTGGTCATAATCTGACAATTTGTGAGTATGAGCTGATTGAGATGCTCTTTATTTCATGGTATAAGAGTTTTGCATGGCCATCTGGAGTGTGCTTTGTATTTCATGTTGCTGTTACCACTGCTGAAATGCATCACTCACTGGCTGACTGTGCTCACATCCACTGTATCTCCATGCACATTCAGCAAGTGTTGATGAATGTCAGTCAGTGCAGTGTTTTTTCACATGGAGGAATTCGGTAACACCCCTTTGCTTCAAATGTACTTCCATGTCAGACATGATTTTGTCAGACTAACTGCTGCCATGTCACAATGCAACAAAATATAATGGAATATTTTCTGGAAGGTTCCATCTCTACAACTATATCACCACCATCTGCCTCTGATGTCATGGCCCAATATAACAAAACAGGAGAAATTTCTTTCAGAGCAGCCTTCATATTTTTATTTCATTATGATCAAGCCAAGTACATAATAGGAATATTTTCTTAGTCCTAGTAAATGTAACTGAAACCTGTTCCTTAAATGCTGCACCTTAAATATCCTAAGACCTTTCTCTGAATGTGAAGAAGAAATAAAGAAATGTAAAGAAGAAATGAGGAGAACACAGTAAAATGAAAGAAAACAAAGGACACTAATTATAATTTATCAGAAATACAATAAAAATACATTCATGTTTTCATAAGTCTAAAGAAAATGTATATCCACTCCTATGAGGAAATAAGAAATGAATGATCACTAAGAGTATTAGAAAGATGGATGTACCTGCATCTAGTATCTGTCCTCTTGCACTGTCTCTTTTATTCTTTCAATAACTTTCAAGAATACGTAAAATTCTCATGTCTTAGATTAGACCTTCTGTAATTAAAAAAATAAAATAAAATAAATGAAAAATATGTATATTGAGACCACTACTGATATCTGAAACACCAATTTTTAAACATACTTTAGTTATGAACCAATTATCAGGTTTACAATTGTGCATAAACCAAATCATATTAAAAATATGATTATTTTTACTTTCCATTTTGCTTACAATACTTAGTTTGGAAACCGTTTATTTAGAAATCTATCTCTGGCTTTTGCTGCATTTCAAGGGAAAAAAAAAAGATAACAATAAGGTGATGAAACATAAACAAGTGACTGGAAAAAAAGTGTTTTAACAGAACAAATATTTGGTGATTTTTTAAAAAACAGACATGCATTAGGGAAAGCAAAGGCTGAACTTTCTATAGAAGTGGAAAGAACATTAAGTAAAATATATTCTACAGAACTTTAAAGTCACAAAAATTATATGAGACTTTATCAACAAATTGCAGTATTTTCATAACTCAGGTGTTCCAAACAAGGAATGGAAGCGTTCATATATATATATATATATATATTACTCCAAGTCACATCACTAGTATGGTGGGTGGAGGGAACCTTTCCTTTGAACATCCAGTTCAATACTGGCAATTGAGGTGCCAGAAGGAGCTGTGTTTCAATACCGGCTACTTCAGAAGCAGCCCAAACCCCCTCTGTAAGAAGCCATGCTTTTTACACTATTGCCTCAAAAGTTTGCTGAAATGGACAAGTCCAGGCAAGTCTTGACCAAGGTTCAGAAATCCCTTTGTCTGAGACACACAGAAGGACAAGCCCTAGGCAGGGGATGAGAAATCCTTTGTCTGAGGGACAAGTCCAAGAGCAACGAGAGAGAGATAAGATGCAGATTAATGGCCCTAAAGTGGTCTTCTGTGTGGGCCTATGTCATGGTTTTGTAATTTTGTAATTTTGCTATCAGTATTCCACATCATAACATCATGTAAAGTATGGATACTTCTATTGAATGTGCAGTCCACAGAAGAAGACTACATATCCCAGAGAACAACGGGGTTAATGATAAGTCACGGGACCAGGACTCTATATAATCTCGTTTCCAGGCTGGAGTGCCCTCCTTCTTCTCTCGAACTTCTCGGAGAGTGGGAAGCGTTCCAGCCGTGTCGCCTAGAGTTCACAGTAGGCCTCTCGGTTTTCGGGGACTCTCTCTCTCTGTTTCGTTCGATTTGTTAGCCTCAATTATATTATATTGTGTTATCTTGTATTTCGGTATCATATTTAGTAAAATAAGTTTTTCCTCCTTAGATTGTCGCTGTTTTATCCCACTCCCTTTTTTCCCCCTCCTTTCCGGGCCCCGGGGGGGGGCCCACGAGGTGGCTTCCCCTGTAACGGGCATAGGTAAATCTAAGTAACCCGTGACAGCCTATCTCAAGGAAGATGGCCATCTCCGAGGAATTCACATGACTGACCCGAGCCTTCCAGAAATGTCACGAAGGCTGGAAAGAAGGATAAAAAGGGCATGGATAAACCCTGAAATTAGGTTTTCTAACACCAGATGCCTCACTACGGAAACAAGGAGGTTTTCTGTCATCAGATGCCTCTCTACGAGAATGCTGAAGAAGATGGCTGTATGCTGAAGAACCTTTCAGGTTTTCTGACCTCAGATTCCTCCACCGTCGTCCTACTGCTGCCAACTGTTTCTCCTGGGCTTGCTTCTTGAGACCTCGCTACTCTGACTGCCTGCTCTGCGCTGCACTGATCTGCTGCTTGCGGCCTGCCACTCTGCTGCTGCTTATTTTACCCCAGACCATCATAACAAAGTGCTATGGGACACTGCTGCATCCAGGAGGTGACTATCCCCGCTTTAACGTAATTCTTGCTCTTTTCTACCTTTTCGATCGCCCACTTTCCCGTCCCCGTCACCCTAATTTTGATATTCGTCGCTCTCCCTTCCCCATCCCCTCAGTTGTCTATCATCTCTAATAAACTGGTCAGATCAACATTTGAATGTTTTTCTTCTTAATCTCTTAATCAAAAGAATTTTGTCTCACTCCTAAATTGGAGCGAGACACCTTCATACACAGATAAGATCTCCTTCTCAATTGAAGTGTAGCACTCTTTGGACACCTAGTATGAATCCCAAAGGTTGACCTCAGGCCTCTCCTGAGGCTCTTTGCCACAGACTCGCAGTGGGACCTTTCTCTCCAGCAGCAGTGTAGAGCATGTTCTTTACATCCTGTCCCATCCTTACTGTCCCCAGGGCCATGGCGCAGGTGTGACGCTTCTTCAACTGTTTCACAGAATTTGTGAAAAGAAGCCAGCAAAGAGCTGCATGCTGCTTTGCATTAACTTGTAAGTTCATTAACCTGAAGCTAGTTTCCCTGCAATACTGATTTTCTTTCAACTTACTAGAGGATATTCATTCTAATGACTGGGTAAGTGAAAACTGTAGAACAAGATTGAGTTCTGTGATAAAAAATAAGATCACAGAATAGAGATATATTAATGACATTGCATGTTATAAATATGGCAACTGTCTGTTGTAAGTACCATGTAAGTAGTATCATCCTAAACTCGACAGATATGGATTATCCTTTGCAAGGTCCAGGCTTGCTGTCATCACCTAATCTTCCTAATCTTCCAGAGATCAGCTCAGTTCGCAGAGTCGCACTGCCAGAGCTGGTGGAGCAATTTGGACACATGCAATGCAATTGTATGATGGGAGTATATGAAACAAAAATTATTAGAAATATACTAAATTGGCTTCAATTTCAACTGATTCACTTACTGGGAAAAAAAATATATATATATATTGTGTAGGATTTGTACAAACAAAATGTGATGCATAACAATGTATATTGAAACAATGGAAACTTGAAAAGAAAGAAAAGAAAAAAGAAAAGAAAGGAAAAAAAAGAAAGGAAAAAAAAAGAAAAAGAAAAGAAAAGAAAAGAAAAGAAAAGAAAAGAAAAGAAAAGAAAAGAAAAGAAAAGAAAAGAAAAGAAAAGAAAAGAAAAGAAAAGAAAAGAAAAGAAAAAAAGAAAAGAAAAGAAAAGAAAAGAAAAGAAAAGAAAAGGAAAAGAAAAGAAAAGGAAAGGAAAAGAAAAGAGAGAGAAATAAGCTTGGTAAATAACCTTGGATGTTCAGGACTGTTAATAAAGTAGAATTGTACACTTCCTGAGTTTTTATGTAAAAAAAAAAAAATCATCTGGAGATTTATACCTAATATTGATACCCAAATTGATAAAAATGCTAAGCATGCAAAAAGACAGACGTAGGACAATACAAATAGTGAGAACAGAATGAATTGTACCTGCATGATACAAAATTAATCGACAGTAAGATAAGAAAGAGCATCAAAATGACTGAGTTTTCTGATTAAAATCAAAAAGGAGAACATGAAATTAGATTAAGCTAGTTTGTAAAACCAATAATAATAAGATCAATAAATTTAAATTAAAAAGACAGGTGGAATCTGTCTGTAAAAATGATTATATTCAAAGCCCATGTAGAAATAAATTTTGCATATTTCCTGGGATTTACTTGAACAGTGGTGTTCAAAATCTCTATGCATCTGCTTTTAATGTCATGGTTTCAAACACGAGTGGAGATTTTTTTTTTTCTTTCTCACTTGGTTGTTTTGAAAATAGAGATAAAATTATTGATCTGTTTGACATAGAAATACACTAGTTAGTATTTGCAAAATGTCTTAGGAATTCCAGTAAGAATTATCTTCAGTATAATAGAATGAACTATATTTAATGCAATTTAATAGTGTTGAGCAGAAATAAAAGTGCAAAGTAGTATGAAAACACCAAATCCTTTCCAGTAGAAAATAAATAAATAAAACAAAACAAAGCAAACAAACAAACAAACAAAAACATAACACTAACTCAACAGGAAGCAAGTATAGTTTTTATGTAAAGCATGACTATAAAATCTTACATAAATTTTACAACATAATACTTCAGGGTTTCAAATGGGTTGTTTTATCAGCGATGACTGAAGAACATAAGATTTAAAGACAGCAGTACAATCCAGTGTATTTATTCTTCCTGAAGTTTAAAGCTCTGTCATAATGCTTCAAAACTTTAAGAATATTTTATGATAATGAAATGAGATAATTTCTAAATTCTATAATGAATAAAATGAATAAATGGCATTTGCCATTATTTGATTCCTCAGTCTTATTTGATTCCTTGGTCTTCCATCACAAATGACAAATATTCTATCTGAAACATTTTTAACTATTGCCAGTTCTCTCTACTTGTACTGTAATATAAATAAAGTTGCAAAAAACTGAAATGATGCAAGGGAATACTGAGAAAAAAACTAAATGAGCAAGGAAATCTATACCACATTTAAGCATATCTGAGGGAGGTCTACACTGTTTCCATGGTTATGTTCTGCTTCACCATTGCTTAGGGAGATTCAGTAAATGAGTTACACTTGTGTTAACAGAATATTAGCGCATACTATTAAAATTATCAGTTGTGTTCTACAAGGAGAGGAGACATAAAGGGTGAAAGGAAAATACAGTTCTAAGAAATCTGAATAATCCAAAGTAATACCTATATTTGAGATTATTTTGCATATATAGAAATCTACATTTTTACTTGCAGAGAGATTCTAACAATCCATTATTGTCTCAAAATTATAGGAAAAAAAAAAAAAAAAAAAAAAGAGTTCCTAAAACATATATCAGACACTGAGATGAGGAAATTTAC
Source organism: Coturnix japonica (assembly GCF_054131305.1). NCBI lineage: Eukaryota > Metazoa > Chordata > Aves > Galliformes > Phasianidae > Coturnix > Coturnix japonica. The sequence continues at coordinate 81,110,382 of NC_140664.1, forward strand.
ATTTTTTTTAAACTATTGGCACATTATTTGTGTGAATAACAGGATAGTTATTCATCAAGAACTAACAAGATGATTAATTTTTTATGATCTATTTAATTAAGTTGATGTCAGAATATGTATTTCAAAATACAATTAGTTTTCTAAAATAAGGAGGAAAGAGGGAAAAATAACTTCTATCAGAAAAAACAGCAACAAAAAATATCTCAGGATTTTTAGGAAGAAAGGTAGGGCAGTCTTTGACTGGACTGTTCCTTGACTGTTGAGCTCAGATTAGATAGAAAACAGCGATGCAGTGCTTTTATAGGGATCCTTCAAAAACCTCCTAATCAAGAATAGAGATTGGATGACTATTTTTTGCACGTCTCTTGATCTCAAAATCCAAAGCTACTCCAGGCAGCCTGTTTCAGTGCCTCACCCTCTCACGTATAAACAATTTTACTATCCATATGAGAATATTTAAAAATATTAAAAACAAAGGAAAGGATCTTTTTCTAGCATCTATAAGTTACTTTATATTTTTACATTAATTATGCAGTTTGAATTATGAGACGATTAAAGTATTAATGAAAATCACAAGTTCTTGATTCTATATACTATGTGTTCCTTTTTACATGTCTCAAGATTTTGAATGTGACACTCTCTCCAGGCCCATTATCCATCTGAAGACTAATGCTAGTGTTGTATCAGGCAAAATACGGGGAACTTATCGGGATGTTATGTGACAGGCCCTTCCCCAATTTCTGGAAAAATCTTAGTGACGTGTAATGCAGTAGGCATACACGAAAGGCGTAGTTTATATAAGGGTGTGTGTGTTTCAATAAATCACCATTTTACCACCCACCTCCTTGGTGTTACTTCTTCGGTAATTGGCCTAGCTGCTGCTTCTATTGAAGGCAAGATCGTAAAGTCATTAGCGATCGTGAAGCCTTCAGGCTAGATGCAGCCAGATGTCTAAAAGATAAGGATTTTAAATTGTAAATGTGCATTTCTCACGTATGTGAACACACTTTCCCCTGATACTCTCCTGTCTAACACGTTATTATTATTAACATGAGCAGGTTATTACTGGTTTTCTGGGCAGCTAAAAAGTGATCACCAATCTAAAACTCATCATGTAGCACAGTTTAACATATAGACTAAGAGGATAGTGATATTTTCACAGATTAACATTTGTAACTGATAAAAGAAACTAGAGAAGGAAAGAAGTACAATGAACTGGAAATTTTAAACAATATCAGAGTATGATTGTGAGTGGCTATTGGATGAGCAAGAAAAGGAAGAGAGAATATATTCAGGGCTAAGTGGAAGGGGAGGTGGAGGGAGTAAAGGTTATAGAGTAGTCTGAAAACAGGACAGGAAAGCAAATGATTACACTCACCGCTTGTTCTCACCACATAACATTCAGGGGATCTGATAGAGTGGATCACCTACTTCCTTTTATCAAATATATGAGGAAAATAAACAGATATATAGAGATTAAGCGTATGTCTGTATGTACAAACTTGCGAACATATTCCCTGTCCTACAGTAAATCAGATTACTGATGTCTGCAATAAGCAAAAGTAATAACTGTACACTGAGTTCTGGAAAGAAGAAATCTTCTGACGTTTTTTAACAGGTACAGTGACAATTCAGTACTAGATGAAGATGTTACTGTTTGTAGTTTTTAGTTAGTAAGTTTGTTCCCCCTCTCAAAGGAGAAAAAAAGATTTTTTTAAATTTTTTTTTAAATTTTATTTATTTTTGTTTGTTTGTTTGTTTGCGATCTATAGGTTTTATTTTTCTTCAACAATATTTGTTCTTCAATTCACAGGAGTTCCTCAGATGTCAGTCATGGAACTGTGATGCATTATAGGAGAATGCAGAAATATTATCTCGAGGTCATCTGAAACTAGGTGTTAAAGTTCAGCATAAGAAACTTCATCTGTTTCAGTACCTGGATGTTATTAAACTGTAATTCATGAAGCATTTTACTGCTCTCATGATCAGAAAGACACTAGATGGTAGTGCTTTTTCATCCTTTCTTCCCTTCCTTCTGGAGTTTCTGCTGAGTTAAGCGTAACCAACTGCCCTGACACAGTAACAGTTTTAATTTAACAGGAATACAGCTTTTTTGTTGTTGCTGTTGTTTTTTCTTATCACTGCAAACATTTTTTCAGGGATGTCTCACAATGTGTACAAAGGAGAAGGGAATTGTATCTTCTTTTACATCTCTATATCTTTCTTGCAACTGGTTTTTGAACTGCCAAACCATTTCAATGAAACTCTGTCACGCTGAAGGCTCCTAAAGCCAGACTTTAATGGATCAAGCTATGGAAAAATACTACATTGCTTTCTCCTCCCAAAAGTGCTATAGTAAAGAAAAAAAACTATTGCTACTGCAGGGCTAGAAAAGTACAGTGCCAATACATGATCATGAATTTTGTGTTTATTCACAGGAATAATTCCTCTTATTTGTAATCAGCTATGTTCCCTTTCAAAAAGATGGGAAGAAAATCAGCTTGTAGACAAATTTATTAACAGCAGTGATGTAAGAATATTTAAAAAAAAAAAAAAACAAAAAAAGTAATAAAATTAGTCACTTTTAAATTTATATATTTTTTATTCCATAATTATATTATCTATTTATATTAAGTATTTTTATGAGGGAATTTGGAAAATATTTGTACTAAAAACAAATTATTTTAGAAAGGGGAAAAAAAAAAAAAGGTCCTTATGACTGGTTCATATGTAATCTTTATTATGTTATCTGATATCAAATGAAACTACAGCTTTGCTTCATGCTATCGTTCTTTTCTATCTTCCATTCCTGTTTGCAATTACATTATTACTTCAAATTTAATGCAAGATTATTAAGATGTTTATGATGCACAGGAGAACCAATAAGCTACTCACATATAGCAGGAAACAGTTCTCATTACTTCCTCATAAACATACTTTCTCCCAATGAGTAATATTTCTAGATGTCTTCTATAAGGAAAGGAAAATAATAATAACAATAATAGCATGTTGCTATAAAAGCTGTGTTTCCACCACTGTTACACATATACATATAATCTGATTCTTTCTAAAATTAGTAAACTCTTTTTGGCTTTTATCTACAAAGCAGGAAACCTGTGTGTGAAGTAGTCAGTATGTAATTGGGCTTCTGGAAAAGCTTGCAAATATCAGATCTCAAATTTGGGACTACTGAATTAGAATTGTGTTACATCATAAGAATTTTAGGCATGTAATTGGTCTCTCAAAATCCATTCTCGTTATTCCATTGGGGGAAAAAAATAAATAATAATAATAATAAAAGAAAATAAATAAAAAAAAGCTGAGTCATCATCCAGATAGAGAATAAAGAACAATGTTATTTGGAAGAAGTGGTACTACCAAACTCCATTGTATTGAAGTAAAGGAACACTTTTCTTGTGCAGAGTCAGACTCACTAGTATATTCATCTGAATCTCAGTAGACCCCATTCCACAGCTGTGCAAATCAACCAGTGGAAAGCTGTTGTCAAAGAACAGAATGTTAAATAATTTGAATGATCACTGTTTCAAAGCTTATGTTATCTTATGACTTTGATAATTAACTGTCTTGCAAGATAATAATTCAACAGAGTATTATTCTCTCCTTATTCTTCACTTCATTCCAATTTTTTTTTGTAACTGTATACTTGTCTCACTCCAATTTAGGAGTGAGGCAAGGTTCTTTTGATATGTTATGCCCGGTGTGAGATTAAGAATAAAAATCATTCAAATGTGATCCAACCAGTTTATTAGAAATAATGGACAGCTGAGGGGATGGGGAAGGAAGAGCGGCAAATATCAAAATTAGGGTGATGGGGATGGGAAAGTGGGCGATAGAAAAAGTAGGAAAAGAGGCAAGAATTGCTTAAAAGTATGGAATAGTCACCACCCACCTGGATGCAACAGTGTTCCGTTGCACGTTATTTCGTTGATCTGAGGCAAAATAGGTGTAGGGAAGAGCAGCAGCAGAATGGCAAGCCGAAAGCAGCAGATCAGTGGAAAGGAGCAGCAGGGTCTCAAGGAGTAGCGAGGTCTCACGAAGCAGTCTTGATCAGTAGGCCCAGGAGAGTCCATTGGCGACAGTAGGAGGACAACCGAGGAATCTGAGGTCAGAAGCCTAAAAGGTTCTTCAGCATGCAGGCGTTCACATAGTGAGGCATCTGATGACAGAAAACCTCCTTGTTTCCATAGTGAGACATCTGGTGTCAGAAAACCTCCTTGTTCCCGTGGTGAGGCACCTTGTGTCAGAAAACCTAATTTCGCAGTTCGTCCATGCTCTTTTTATCCTACTTCTTTCCAGCCTACGAGACATTCCTGGAAGCTTCGGTCAGAGTCATGTGAGTACCTCGGAGATGGCCATCTTCCTTGAGATAAGCCCACACAAAAAGACCACTTTAGGGCCACTCATCTGCATCTTATCCCTCTCTCTCCTTGCCCCTGGCCTTGTCCATCTGTTACTCTCAGACAAAGGATTTCTCATCCCCTGCCCAGGGCTTGTCCTTCTGTGTCTCTCAGACAAAGGGATTTCTGGAACCTTGGTCAGGACTTGCCTGAACTTGTCCATTTCAGCAAACTTTTGAGGCAATAGTGTAAAAAGCTTTTCCTCTTACAATACTTCAATCAGTGGGCCTTCAGAATACTATCTAGCATGTACAGAAGAATTCTAGATGTTCAAAACAAACCAACCAAACAAACAACAACAACAAAGAGCAAATTGGTGTGGAGAAGTATATAACCAGTAGACTTACGGTGGGCTTGACTGTTGTACTTTATGCTCACCTCACTGATCTTACTCATTGCCTTGTAGTAGCTGATAAATGAGATGACAACCAGGCCGTGTGATTTTACCATGACAAACAGATGTTGACTTCTTCAGTCACCTCCTTTTTTGCCATGGGTTTGGAAGTAGCTTCAAAGAGGACATGCTCCCTCACCTTCAGGCTGACTGGCCTGTAGAAGATGCTTAGCTAAGCACATTACTGATCAAATATGAATTATATATACTCTCATCTCTGAAATTATGAACACTATGTGTTGTTTCTTTCAGAAGTCGCCTTCTACAGGTATTAAATTCTTATGACTGAAACCAGAATATTCAGACACTGCATGCTCTGTCAGACTAGACAACTATAAAGAGAAGGCAAATGAAAAGAACATTTGAAAAGCAAGCCACAGAAAGACAAATGCATGAACTAGATAGGGTTAATTGTCCTTATAGTTCTAAAAATAGTGTAAGACTTCCCATTGCGTGGGAGCTGTTAATGTTGCTTCAGGAAAGAAAGAAAGAAAGAAAAAAAAAAAAAAAGGCTTAATTTCAGTCTCATTAACATTGTGGCAGAAATAATAGTATGGGGTTCTGTGGCCATAAAATTGTAGCCTTTTGAGGAAAGAAACCATGACACCTCAACAGATCCAAGCAAAAGCTTCAGCGAAACTCTATTATGAACTAAAATGTCCCTAAGTAAGCTGAAGCAAGTACTTAAGCTTACTTTGCCGCTTTATTGAGCCACAGCCTGAATCAATATTATAGACTGACACAGCATTCTTGGTATTTTCTCAGATTCTTATCTTTAACCATGAAAGTCAGACTGAAAGAGATCAGAGGTTTCCAAAGTGAAAGCTTTTCACTGTCTCACTTTACTACAAAATATAGTCTTCTGATATAGTAAGGATTTTCTCTCTCTCTCTCTCTCTCTCTTTTTTTTTTTTTTTTTTTTTTTTTTTTTTCACTGTGGAACAAGGCGATAATTGTTTAAACTCTTTAATAGACTTTTGTTGCAGAAAAAGTAGAACTCTTTAGTGTCTAGTTTATTAACTATCGAAGGTGGAACATTTCCAGATAATCAGTGTTTGTTGTCTGGATGAGATCTCTGGTGTTTAATTGTTATGAACTACAATAGAAGCTGCTTTAAAACCACACTGTCATTGGGGCTTGCAATTTATGGTAAGACATTCTCATAAGTTCCCTCTCTTGTTCCAGCAATGGAATTCCAGCAATGTTCCAACAATATACATGACCATATTGGCTATTAAAAAGAAGTTTTAAAAATTAGTGATATGTTTCATCCAAATAATTTTGTGAAATATTTCCCTTGCATGATTGAAAAGACAGTATAGAAAACCGTGTCTGAAAATATCATGTACAATATTGATGTCGGAGCCCAATTTGTATAAATTAAGGCCAAATCCTGGGATGTGCAGTCTTACACTGTAAATTCTTCCATAGTCTGAAAACTCATAAAAATCTCTCGTGTTCTTTAATATTTTTCATAAAATACATTAGAACATAATCTATCTATCTATCTATCTATCTATCTATCTATCTATCTATCTATCTATATTTTTTTTTCAAATGGAGATCAGTCTCAAGAATCACTATAGAAGGGATACACATTAAGAAAGATTCCTTAACAACTGATGTATAAACTTAATTTAATCTGTGTGAGTTAAACTAAACAAAAGATGATTTTCAAAAAGTATATAGTGATATTTAAGCCTTTGTTCACATGAGATTAAAGAACAGAAGTGCTCAAATTTTCTTTTATAACTTTAATATCAAAGTAGCATTAAATGTGTTTAAATATGAGTGACAGAATGACATCCATTCTTGTTTCTGCAAGTGAATGCACTTTGGAGAAAGTCATTAATTTTTCTAATTAAATACAGCAGAATATATTCCAAAGTACAAGGCAAATGATGGAAGCCTGGTACTTAAAAAATAACCATCTATCAGCTCATTCTAACTCTCTCAGGCACATTCTGCAAAGGAAGTCAAAGGTTTGAAAGCAATATCTTGATCTGTAAAAGAAATTAAATCTGAAGTTACCAAAAGATCTCTTTAATCACTAATTGTATAAGTAATTCAGATTGTATAAATAGCAGTCTCACCTGCAGGGAAGAAAAAATAAAAGAATTTCTCAAGAAAGTATTTATGCTAACACTTAGAAAAATCTGATAATTAGAACAAACAGGGGGACGAATGTTATGGATGTTTTTAATGTGTAGTTAAATAAAAATTTGTCATTTTCAGCAAATTCTGGATTCCCTTGTTTTCTCATAGCAAGAAGTCTTTAGCATGGTAATCTTATGAGTTCATCATCAGCAAGTTTTTATTTAGTACAAGAATCATGTGGTTCCATTGAAAGAGCTCTTTTGTGCTAAAAAGAGTGCATTTCACAGAACTACAATTTCCCCCTATCAACAAAACCTGCAATTCAGCTTTGTGCAGCAATAACAAGTATGAAACTGTGGGGTCTTTCAGTCTGTCAAACTGTTGTTAATTACAGAATGCTGCTAAAGGAAAACATAATACGTACAGCAGAATAAGCATAACAAAGGCACATTTATAGGCCAATCCAGCTGTCACTGAAATGAGCAGGAATTTTTCTGTTAACTTCAGTATGAGTAGAATCAATTTATTATTATTATTATTACTATTATTATTTATTTATTTATTTATTTATTTATTTATTTATTTATTTTAATTTAACCGTGAATGTAAAATGACAAAGCTTTTACAGTCCCTGTCAACAGAAATTATCTGATTCCACATTAAGGCATAGAAAGTTTCTAGAAATATACTTGTGCTGAATGCATGTATTTTAGTGAATTCACAAGTATGTTCCACACATCATTTTCTACTTAACAAAAGAGATGTCCTTACAAATTTGTTAGTTCCCAAACTAGTCCTATCATGAGGATGAAATACCAGTCAATACTATTAGAACCACTAATAGTCCAAGATAACTGCTGAGCTAATGTTCTTAAAAATGCTCCACTCCCCCCAGAAAACAAGCTCATCTCTTGTCCAGAAATAAAAGATTTCAGAAGAATACAAAGAAAAAATATGAATACCTTATTGTAGCATTTGTATAGTATTACATAAAAATCAAAGGTGTTAAGTTCTATCTATCTGGAACCATAATTCCCTTCTCAGCTGTCAACCAACGGTTCCCTCTCCCTCCTACCAGATGCCCATCCTCTGGCTGAAACTACTCAATATTTTACATTATTTCCAGTAGAAGAAATTGTCAGGAAACTACTTCTTATTTTGGCTCACATTACTTATATGTATTTAGTCACAATACTTGTGTTTTATTGCTTGCACTTTAAAATACAAGTGATTGGTCACCTTTCAAGACATTGTAACTGCCCTTGAAATTTCAAAGTATAAATTGATACATGCTTTTTTCTCTGATTTCCCTACTAACTTTGTAAATTACTTTATATTCTGACCTTCACTTCATCTTAGTGATAGGCTGCCAATAGAATACCTGTAAGCTTCTTTCAGCATAGATAGCACAAAAGATTAAAGAAGGACCCTGAAATGACATTTTTTTCCTTTTTGTTTATGTCTTCTCTCAAGAAACTAACTGAATTGTAGTCATAAATTTATGCCATAACTTTTTACAAAGCACATGTACTTTAGAGGCCTTTCAGAATCCTGCAGTAATTTTTTTTTAATTTTTTTTTTTTTTTTTCAGTTTGTTTCTGGTCTAGTAGCTTGACTCACACTATAAATCTTCTAATGATTCTGTAAAAAAGTTGCAATATAGAAATTTAAAATACTTTATACAACATAATTTCAGATGACATGCGTACCAGTATATTTTGATTTCAATTGGGACCATATGGCATATTAATGGAAAAGTACCCATGGTGTACATATGGTAACAAATTTCCCCTTTTTAAGACATTTCTGAAGTAAAGGTGGATATTAATAGGGAGAATATTTTACAGTCAATTAATAAATTATTTAATTAATATAAAATAAATTTAAAAGGAGTAATTTCACTGATAGTATTCCCTTTTAATTGTACCTTAAGGAGATATCCTCAACCTGTTTCATTGCATAAATGAGCACTAATTTAAACAAGAAGAAAAACTGGATAACTTGCTGGTTTTGATAGTAATGAAATTAAAAGAGCTGGAGAGCAAAACTGGCTTTGTAACTTTTCTATAGATAAAAATAATGTCTGTGATATTTTAATTGAAACTATTATATTACTAATACTAATTCTGATTGAGTATAACAGCAATTGCCAGTTGATTATATGTTCTTATGTAAGCTGTGTGAATTGAGTAGCTTACTTTGTTTTGGTTTGTTTGTTTTTTGTTTATCTGATTGTTGTTTTTTTCTTTTCTTTCTACTGAGAAAATGACTAGCTGTGTCCATAAAATGTGAACATTACATCCAATCATTAGGTACCCTATTGTACAGTCTGGTAGGTAAAACAAGAAATACTTCATGAATTTATTTTTATACATGCAAATTTTTATAAATTTTCTTCAGTTGACATTCAATAACCAAAAGAAAGATTTATGCTGTTAAACTTGAAATCTAAGCATGTAGTCCCAAGGGCTACAGCCTAAACCCTAAGAAACCTCAATATAGTATTTTGCATTGTGAGAAATAAACAATATCAATCAAGTGAAGTAGTATCAAGAGACTGAGATAGTGATATGAGCACTAAATAAATATTTTTCATTGGGAAATCTCAAACTCTACAGAAAACAAAACAAAACAAAACAAAACAAAAAAACAGAAATCCATGAGAATTAAGCATTGCTTAAATCACAAGACTTTCAGCTATTACCAAAATTCTTCCTTATGTACATTGCCTAATGAAATTTGCATGGCAAAAGATTTTGAGTAACAATACAGCTAGTATTTCCTTCTCACCCCATCAGTGTACTCACTTTACTCTTTCAAACTTCAAGTTAGTAAAAACCTATCAGTAAAATTATAGAAACAGATTACTAGTATTAAGATGTTGCTGATCTTCAGCAGAGGACTAGAAATACAAAACTTATGTTATATTGCTATTTTTACTCTGTGTGGAATTTTTTGTGAGAAACAGATTGGAATGAAGAATGCATAGCACCATATGCAAAGGCTGACAAAGACACATTCTATGAACAACAAGAAATGATTCCTATGAAACGGATCCTCCTGCTTCTGCAATTAAGTCCTTTACATACCTTGAGCAATAACTCACTTAGATTTTTTTTTTAATTAGTACAATAACATTTCCCTGACATAAACAGTGATTTTTTTTATTTTTATTTTTTTTTCTTTCCCAGAAAAAGGGATTGTATATGCTGTCCTGTTTCAGCTGGAACAGAGTTGATCTTCATATTATCTGGTATGATACTCTACTTTGTCCTTAAAAGAAAACTGTCCAAAGTGATATTCCAGGATGATACTGTAAATGTCTTATCCCTGGAGATGGTTGAGGTTAGGCTAGATGGGGCACTGTGTAACTTCATATAGTGCAAAGTGTCCTTGCCAACAGTAGGAGGGTTTGAAGTAGATCTTAAGGGTCCCCTCCAACTCAAATCATTCTATGATTCTATGATTCCATATAATATGACTTCAAGAGAAAACTATAAAAATGTGGGGATCTGGCTGTGGGGTGTCACGGGTTAAGTGAAAATCTACCTGTGCCCGTTACAAGGAAGCAGCTGGCCTGCAGGGCCGCTAGCCAAAAAACAGGAAAAGGAAAAAGGGGGGAAAAGGAAAAAAAAAAACAGCAGCAACGATCTAGGGAGGCACACTTACTTACTAAATAGTATATTGAAATACAGGATAACACAATATAATACAATATAATTGAAATTAAGGCTAACAAATCAAGCAAAATAGGAGAGAGAGTGAGTCCCAAAACCGAGAGGCCTACTGTAGCTCTAGGCAAAATGGCTGGAAGGCTCCCACGCTCTGCACCCTGGCTCCGAGGATTCAAGAGAGCAAGTCCAGCCCCAAAGTGAGATTATATAGTGTCCTTGTCCCATGATTTATCCCCAACCGTGATGTTCTCTGGGATATGTAGTCTTCTTCTGTGAGCTGCACATTCGGTAAAATTATCCAAGCTTTACATGATGTTATGATGTGGAATATTGATAGCAAAATTACAAAACCATGACAGGGGGCTCAGCAGCTCTCTGGGGACTGTCTGGACCTCAGTTGGCAGATGGTGAGCAATTGCATTGCGCATCATTCAGTTTGTAAATATTGATGTGTTTAGGTGATCTGTCCTCGTTCTGTCCTCCCATCTTCTTGTGACCTCCCAAACCTCTTGCTATCAGGGCAGTACTAGAAGCAGAAACATCCTTGGCTCTGTACAGCAGTGCTCAGCAACAAATGAAATATCAAAATAACAGCTAAAGTATGCTAACAATGTTGTTTTTCTCCTAAAGCCAAAACAGAGCATCATACATTCATTCTATTCAGAGTTTTCTCGATATATAGGAAATTAAATAAGTGGACTTAGAATAAATGTTCACAAATCTATGGCAAATCATTCAAAAGCTTTCATTTTTTTCTAGCCCAGATAAACCAAGCACTTTACTGTGGCAGACATTTTCAGTATCAGATTGTAGAAAACAGTATTATGATTGAGAGTGATTAAGTGAGCTGTAAAAACTTGGGCTTAAAGATCAGGGTTAGAGTTAGGGTCATCTCATATTCATTTTGATTTGAATTACAACTCATTCATATTACAAAAAAAAAAAATAATAAATAAAATCATTGTTGATAATAACTGAATTCTACGTGAAAGTAAGTCAGTATGGGCTTTTGAGCCTATGCACTCATTCTGCAAAACAATATACAAACTCCCAGAGCTGTACAATTATAATTGTAACACACTTTGCTGAAAATGGATATTCAATTCACTGTAGAAATACTAGGATTAATAGATTGTTTTCAAATAACAAAGCTTATAAAGATAATTCAATAAACTGAAGAGACAATACTTACATTACGATACTTAATTAGAAGAAATATGGCTGGTTGCACCCTCTAGAAATCATTATACTTTCTGGCTGATAAGTTTTTGCTTTCTGAAGATGATCCTTTAGTTTGCCATCATTGACAAATAACAATAAACAGGTTAGATACAAATTTTTGACACACCTGTTCAGAAATTTGACTTTAAAAAACCCAGAAACTATTTTCACCATCTCAGATTGTCATTCCTATAAAAATAATTCCTCAACTAATGATTTTTTTTTTGTGCAGAAAGAATGTGTTGATCACAAAAGAGCAAAAACAAATTCAGAATTTATCTTATATCTGCATTATCTAATTAGTTTCCTGAAACATTCTCATTTTCAAGATGTGAAATTCAAGCATTTTGAATATAGAACCTTCTACAAGTTCAGTGTGACAGACTTTCTACGATTTTTAAATGTCCAGGAAGTAGTGGGGCTGCATAAACGCAAAGCAGAAGAAAGAATATTTATTGTAGGAATTTTTTGAAGAACAAGATGAGCTGTAATCATTCTGCTATGTCACTGAGCTAAAGTTTATCATCCTATTAAAATAACAAGCAACCAAAATTTTCATTTTTGTTCTTTCATCCTTGCAGACAGACAAAAGCATAATGATTCTTTTCAGCATGTGTTGTCAATAACACAATAAAGCTAATATGGTTTGAAGAAACTGTTAAACTCTGTCTTTAGCTATCATCACTGACAGAATCTTCCCCTCTATTTGCACATTCCATCACTCAGAAGAGATAATATGGACTGCTCCTTCAGATAATTCCCTATAACATTTTTTACAGTATTTGTCTTATTGTGTGCCGTGTTCTCTGCCTATTTTGATGCTGTAGTGGAAGAATCATCACATGAATAGAATAAGTCTACTGAGACAAATAAGCTGTTTGTCAGAGCTGCAACTGTTTGATGTCTGGAGTGAGTGGAGTGAGGACAGAAACATCAATGAAAACTGCAGGCACTGAAACAATAGAAGTCAAAGTTCTCTACTGAAGTAATTACATTAAAGACTCTTGAGGTATTACCTGAGTTGAGAAAGTACATACCGAAAAAATATTTAAAATATTCAGTACAAGTATCATCTTCTTAGGTATACAAATAAAAAGCTTTCAAAATTTGATAGGTTAAAACCTTGTCTAGCAACAGTAATTTGCTGCAGCATCCATAGACAAAAGTCCAACTTCTTCTATCAGTAACATAAGCATGAAAGAAACAAGTTTACACCTGTGATTTTTTGAAAGCTGATACTGACAGGGACTGAAATAAGTAGATATAAGAGAATGAATGACAAAACGATTTAGCAACACCTATCAAACGTGTGGATTTGTGTCAGAAAGACAATGTTTTCCAAAAAGATTGGGTGTTGGATGTAGCTGCATTTTACCCCTCTCATGGAAGCATGTGGGGTTTTTGCCCCGCTTCACTCACATGAAACACTTTGTCAGACTTACCTTATATGCTCCTCTAGTAAGAGCCATTTACAGAAAAATTGAGAGTGACCTCTTCTTTCCTTGGAGGTCCTGAATCACATAAGCCAGATATTGCTAAAGCCTGAGAGCAGCGTAATTTCATTCTGCTCCCTACACTGTGAAATATAGAACCATTGGTGTCATGAAATTGAAGAAGTATAAAAATGAAAGTCCATACTGATAGAAGCATGTGCAGTTTATATTAAATTAAGAAGGATGGAAACAGATCTGAGGCTTTTGAAGTACATGAAAAACTACAGCACCGTTGAAGACACCAGCAGGTCAGGGGTGCAAGTGGAAATAACTACTTTAGGGACAGGTTGTTCAAGACCCATATAGAAAACCTGTGTGTCGCATATTTTCACAAAATCAATTTATTTCCAGCAACTTGGGAGCTTTAAGGTTTATGAAATATAGTTATAGCCCAACTGTCAGCAAAGAACAAGTATTCTAAAAGTAGAAAGCTACTGAAAGCTGTGCCCCTCCAAAACAAACAAAAAACAGTAACAACTTAAAAAAAAGAATCAGAAATAAATAAACAAAACTGCAAACTATTTTCTTCCCTTGAAGTCTAATAGCTCTTCTGCGGTATTTTCCTTCTGCTAGTAACAGATATATATGTATATATAAAATATATTATGTACAGACGTGTGTGTGTGCGCGCACAGATAGCACAGTCAGCACTCACATTTCTGTGATTACCCAGAGTAAAATATAACATGAATTAATGAAAGAGATTTTAATTCTCCTCACTAATAAATAATGTTTTTAAAGGAGAATCTAATGCATTTTATAACATTTGCAGAAGCCTGGCTATAGCTAACATCTTTAACATTTAATGTGTTTTAAAATGAGAAGATACTAAAATTAATTTAAAAACAATTATGAATTATGAATAAATAAAAACTGTTTTCAAGAAGGATATGTTCAATATTACACAGGCAAACTATTTTATGAGTTACAGGCTTAAGTGCAGCCCAAATTGAGAACTGTGGGAGAAAATTTGTTCTTAGCCACTCTGTTTTGGAGTTTTCCTGACAATGACAAGAATAATTTCATGACTTCATGTGTACTGATATATTCATCAGTACAAGATTATTTTTTGTCATTTGTTAATACCTGCTATGTTTCAAAAGACTGAGAAAGTCTGATTCAGGTAGGGAATACTGACTATGCTTTGCATAGATTTGTTTTACTGAATTACTGAACTAATTAATCTCCCCAAGTAACATTTTACAAAAGTTACTATCCAAAAAAATGTTTCAGCGCACACATCTACTCTCTTAGGATGCTTTTTTTTTTTTTTTTTTTTTGCTTTTTTTTTTTTCTTTAATAGGAAGATCAAGGCATCATCTTGCTGCAGCCTGCAGCACAAAGGTCTGTGTAATTAGGACCTTCAGAAGGAAGAAGTTGCCAAACAGCTCTTTGCTTTTGATGGTCTCTTAGGGCTGTCTGCAGAAAATGGAAATGGCTTTTAGCTGCAACATTTGGGGCACAGTGTAGCATTTGAAATGAAGGTCTTAAAATAGCTTATAAAGCCCCCTTTATGTGTGCCCCTAGTCTGTCTTGCTTGCTTCCTCTTCACTGTTCAAAACACTCAGCAGTTAAAGAAGACAGTCAGTAAGTGCAGACTTAAAGACTCAGAGGCTGTACAAGTGTTCTCATTTACTGGTGGAGGCTGGGCTGCATTTACTTACTCCTCAATGATGCTTCACATGAGGCAATTTAGAAACTGATGATTTCATTCCAGTCCATCATTTATTCTGAATGGGTCTTGCATTTCCAAGGGAGTCTCCTTCAGGAAACCCTGCCCTCTGCCACTTGGCAGTATAGTAGATCCTCAGTTTCTGCTGCTGTCCAAAGTGGGACAGGAAAGTGAACGCAGGGCCAAGAAATATCTTGAAGCAGATTTACAGTTCTACAAGTTCCAGGAGAGAGATTTTATCATCTCCTGCACTGTGTAGACTGACTGACTCCTTTCTGAAACAGCCCTCTCCAACATTCCATCTTCTGTTTCATATCACACAATAGTATGTCAGAAATGACTAGTGTTTTAGGAATCAGTACCCTGGATAAATGATAACAGTTGGCAAGCAGGTACCAAATGTCTTACCTGAAACACATAAAACATATTTCTATAGCTTATGTACTTGAGATATCCAAATAAACTCTAATGAATTTTAATATACATAACTATAGGCACACACACAGAGAGAGTTATATGTACTGGTGCTCATTATTCTTTAGCCTGTACTATATGCCTGCCTTATAACACTGATCTGAATATTAATTCATAAATGTATTTAATTTCATCTTACCTATTCTCAGTCTTAAAGTAACACAAAGAGCATCTTCACATTCCCCCTTAAATTCCAAGGAAGTCAACAGTTCACACAGCAGCTTCAAGATAATACTGATCATTTATGTCTGGAGTATTCTCTCCCTGAAAGTATATTTTCAGAGACAAGACTGTATTTTATTTTTCTTTTTCTTTTTTTCTTTCTTCTTCTTATGTTTAAGTTCTGCTCTTTAAAATATTGGAAATCCTTCTTTGTCTAGAGTCATTGTTTCTGATTTCCCACTGAAGAAACAATTATAAAATGCAAATATGTATTCATCACATTGATCTGGAGGAATCTTCAATTAAAATCATAAAACATATTACCTTACAAACTGGTGAGAAAAATGTGCCTCCTTCTGTACTAACAACAATGATGGCATTCAGAGAAGAGACACAAAGGTGTGTGCTCAAGAATATAATACATTTTGTGTATTTTTGTGCGTGTTTCATAATCACATAAAAATGTCTTTTAAAATTTATATATGTTCAAAATATTTTTTCAGTGAAAAAGATTTTTTTTTTGTTTTTGTTTTTGGTTTTTGTTTGTTTGTTTTGTTTTTGTTTTGTTTTGTTTTAAATCATCGGTCCACCCCTTCCGGCTGCACAGGTGGATTGCTTGCAGCTGTGTTTCAAGGGCTAGTCATGCCTCTTCACCAGATGCTAAATGAGTTTTTGTTCACAAAATCAGTTTGTGACTTTGTGGTTCCTATATGCTCACTGACATTCACTGATGCTTGCTATACACTTATGGAGACCAATTAGTGGATGTGAGCACAGGTGTGCACAGCTCTCATACATGGAATGAAGAGAATTACAGATTTACAGAATTACATAAAGATTACATCTTTACCAGTGATGAGATGTGCCGTCACCACTACAAATTGGAATCAATATGGCAGTCCATGGAGATGCAAAAATGTAAATTCTCCACTAAAGAAAAAGTTTAAGATGCAGCCCTCTGCAGATAAAGTGATGCACACTGTCATTTAGGATAGGAAAAGGGGTAGTCTTTCTGGATTTCCTCAAACTTGGACAAACCATCAACACTGATGCATCATGATGCTTACTAAGCAATCAACATGGTTTGCTACATGATCTATTTTTATGTGTTGCAGTTTAGTATGCAGAAGTTAGAAAGGGCATTTATTTATCTAATATATTATTTTATTTTTATTAATTATTTATGTCTTAAAAAGTTAAGAAGGAATAGGAAGAAAACCTGAAAGTATGGCATACAATAATAGAAGGCATCATTAATTTATAAAGTGTTTTGTGTATGAATTTATTCAAAGGCCAGGTAAAAGAATTAGAAGGAAAGGTTGGACTGATCCACAATAAAATATTTTTTTACTTTAAAAAAAAAAAACAAAAAACAAAACCTAGGAAAAAGAAAAATGAATACAGTTTTACTCATACATATGCAATGTTTTGTAACACGTGAACTATAAATTGCAATGTGTTCAATACATATACTTAAGAAATCCTTCAAAACTTATACAGACCAATCAGCCAGGCTTTGGGGAATCTGTGATCTGAAGTATTATTAGATGTCTCTTAACTGAAGCAACCCAAATAAGAAAACGGTAAGTAAAAATGATAACAATCCAAACCCAGTGCTTTTTTTATCCATCATCCCTGAAAAGAACAACTAAATCATATTCTGTGACTGGCTGATGAAAGAGGGATCACTGGTCACAGAGATGACAGAGTAACTGTCAACAAAGTCAGAGGATATTAGACTATCCATTGCCCTATAAACACAAAATCATTTATTTTTATAAATTGCCTACCCCTTTTCTGTAGAGTTCATGAACACAAAGTCATAGAAACATGGAGTTTGCTACTCTTTGTAAATCAAGGTTGACCACATTAATAATGTAATTCTTTCTTTTTTCTTTCTAATACTGATACATTTTCTGCCATGACTGTAGCTCACTTATTCCCACAGTACAACATACTCTGCAAGGGAGATGGTGGTAGTAGCATTTTTCTTTAGTTATACAGTATATATTGTCATGATCTGACAGCACAATGCCTGCCTAATGTGGACGTGCTGTCATTTCTTTTGATCCCAAGGTAGTCTTACTAGCTTCAAGCATCTTTCAGGGTGTTCAAAATTGCTTCTGAAGAATGCAAGAGATTTTCAGAAGCCGACAAC
Organism: Coturnix japonica; assembly: GCF_054131305.1. Classification (NCBI taxonomy): domain Eukaryota; kingdom Metazoa; phylum Chordata; class Aves; order Galliformes; family Phasianidae; genus Coturnix; species Coturnix japonica. Next base: position 81,128,145 of record NC_140664.1, read on the forward strand.
ACATTAATTCATAACATATTCTGTGTCAAAGAAGACAGACATAATCTAGTCCAAAATTCCATTCACTTTACATTAGGGTAATACGTAAAGCTTGTTGCTTTCATTCAGATTTTAAAGAAAAAGTATTTTCCCCCAACATTTGACACAAAACACAGTCTGAGTATGTATTTGACTGATGTGATCATAGAGATGATCTAAAGTGTGAATGTAAAATGAGGAATTCTACTGTGTGTGACTGAGATCAGGTTAACTTTGTACCAGCTTGTATGCTGCTGTGTTTTGGATTTGTGATTGTAAAAATGTTGATAGCACACCAGAGTTTTATTTCTGAATAGTGCTCACTCAGCTTCTGCATCTCAGAGCTCTGCCATCTCAGTGAGTAGATCAAGGTGGGCAAGAGGATAGGAGAGGAGAGGGCACATGTGAAACAAAGATGTTATATGCTGTACAATGTTCTGTTCAGCAATAATTAAAAAAAAAAGACGTTATGTTTCCAAAAAAACTATTGCTTGGAGTGTAGTTGGGCATTGGTTAGCTTTCTGTATGTGGTAATTTGTTGATTTTATATAATTTCCATTCTCTCTCTCTCTTTTATTTCTTCACTTTTTGAACACTTCCTGAAACATCTCATGATCTTTCCTTGCTTCCGCTTCTCTGATTCCCCTCTAGGGTGGAGACTAGAGAGCAAGCAGTGAGTGGGTGCTTATTTTATGGACAGTGTCAGCACCACAGATACTATCCTGTGATTTCTCATTTTACATGAATTTCTAGGAAAGGTGGTTTGCATACAGAATTAATACAACAGAACTGTTAATTTATATTTTGACATCACATTTCAGACAGTAATTCAAACTTCAAATGGAACATACAATAAAAACCTAGCATAAATCGTAAACAAGGCTTATATGAACAGTTTCTAAGGACATATAAAGAACTTCATTGCAGTACTAATCATAGTAAACCTACAAATATCTGTCCTTCTCTCTTACCTTCCAAAATCATCTTTCTTCCTCTTTCTTTTAAAGTATGTTCCCTTCATTCTTCCCATATCTTCAATGTATCTGTGTATATAAATACTAAATCAGCATTACTGAAATACAAAGCAGGAATGAAATGTCAATATTCTTTTTATTCCTGATGTTTTATCCTTACCTTGTATATCAGAGGAAAGACTAAATGTCAAATAAACACCAATTACACAATAAATACATGACATTTTATATATATGATGACTAAATAAGAAAAGGATATGCAATGAAGTCATATTTTCATTGAAAGTCTGAACAAAACAAAATAAAACAAAATTAAAAAGGGAGCCTCAATACAAGCAAGAAAACACTTAGTTGTAGTTAAGGGACTGTAAATTTTCACACTGAATATTCCTGGCATTAACTTAAATTCATTCAGTGTGACATTTAAGAAAAATAAATGAATAAATAAATAAATAAATAAATGGTAGTTTGACCGAGGGGCAAGAACGCGAGGCAGGAATTTTAATTTTTCTACATAGATTTTTAGTGCTGAAGGAAGACATTTGACTGATAATACTAGCAGCTGAAATCCTTAGCATTACCTATGGTTTTGGTATACAGTGCTAACTCAGTCTCCTATCTGGCTCACAGTAGTTTTGTCTAAATTTTGACCTCTGGAATAGTCCTTGGAGTACAAAGGAAGCTGAGTGCCTATGTCTGTCCATTCTATGGTTTTCACCATAAGACATTTAAAAAAGAGATTTATTACTATGATTTCTGTGGACACATCCCCTGACAAGTAGAATGAAGCATCTATATATCTTTGTATACCTGTGTGTCTCCCATTAAGTTACTGCGAACAGTATCTTATTACTGGGCATGAACTACCTTCTTGACAATAGAGCTACTGTACACTCTATAGTAGGAAAAAAAAAAGAAAATAATAAAGAAATATACATGTATTCTAGACAGATTAGAATAAGCTGAAAGTCTTTGGATGTAAAATTAAAAGCAATGGCAATTTTACTATGGTAGATATTTTTGTTTTAAATGATGAAAATATGAAGGTGGATGTCATGGTTTTATGATTTTTGTTTACTGGTATTCCACATCATAACATCATATAGTGCACTGGGAGTTAAATTGTTAATGCTCCAGTTCTAGGTACCTGTCCGGAACGGAAGAACTACATTCCCTGGGGTACTTTGCAATCAGAGAGGAGATATAACTCCTGGCAAGGTCACCTGATCAGGCTCTTCCCTTTGTTGCTCTTCTCCTTCGCCTCTCTTCACTGCTGCCCGTCCCAACAGTGTGCATCACTTTAGTATTACTATAAGGTCTACAGCTTTCAGATACTCTCTTGTTATATTTGATTTATTCCCTCCATTTCTAATTCTATTGTACTATACTTTGTTATCCCGCATTCTGATACCATATTTAGTAAATTAGTTTATTTCTCCTCAGATCATTGCCTCTGTTTTTAACTATTTTGGGGTCTCCTGTTTCCCTTTTCTGGATGTGCAGATTTTGTGAAATCCCTCTGCCCCACTAGTCACAGAACCAAGCCAAACCAGCCCATAAACTGTTGACAGTGGAGCAAACAAATTTTCCATAAAACCGTAAATTTAATATATTAGCCCAGATTATTATCAAAATTTATTCTGATAGTTTAATGTACAACACTGATTTTAAAAAGCTATGATATTCTCTGGAATTAACAAACTTATTTTAGCATTTCACATTTCAGTCTTTAAATTCTAATGTTTTTTTCTTGCTGTTTCTTTTCTTCACTTCAGGAAGGTTATGAAAGCAGTCCTCAAAAGATCAGCATTTTCAGCATTTATTAATGACATCTACTAGGGCACAAAGAACACATTTGAGAAAGAGGCCTCACAAAATCAAGAAGAAACTAGGGATTTTCAACAGTATTTACAGAACAAGAAAAAAGCATCACTACTGTAATTTCAATAAATATTTAAGTTAATTTTACAAGAAATTCTTTTTACTTGTGTTATGTTAATGTTCAGCTTTAGCTAAGTAATATGATAAATTCCCCTTATGTGTGGAAACCACAACTGATCATATTTAGCCCCTACATATTCTGTAGTGATTATTATGTATGTATAAATAATAACTGATTATAATATATATATTAAGCAGCTTCTCCAATAAAAAATTGTAAGGGGAAAAAGAATAATAATAAGAAGAAAAAGCCATGAAATACATGTGACTATTTATCTCTCTAAAACTGAAATTCTCTCCATCTTGGCAATAAAAAGTTCTATGTCTGTAGCAAACAGTCTTCATTTCTGTAACATCTAGAATTTTAAGATGTATTATTTCTTCTGAACAAAACTGCATACAAGCCCATATACAGTACATTTTCCCATCACTATGGACACAGCATTGTTTTATTGCCTTTCTGAGACTGTATGTACTGTTTCAAAACCACTGTTCTAATTATTTAAGAAGAAAATATTTTGCTCTTATTACTGTTACCCTTCTAATAATACATGTTGAATTAATGATGATAAAACTTTGTTTATTCTTGAAGCTAGTAGGCACACTTGTAGTATAATCCACTTTCAGAGAGTTAGAAATGTTTTATTAGCATTGTTTTTAAAAACACCTAATTAGATCTAGGGGTTACTTTCTCATAATACCTTAAGTTAGGTGGTTTTATATAGATAACATTGTCAGGACTTTGGAGGATTTATGAAATTTACATGAAATAATTGTCTAAGAATAGTAAAATTCAGTTCATATCAGTATATCTGAGACAAGCTTGATGCAAAACCATCATTTTACATATTCTTAGTTTTGTAGCATGGAATCTGTCTGTTAGTGTCTTTTGTTCTTTAAAATAAGTATTCTTCTCACATTTATTTGTGCTTGAGTGAAAAATGTTTCAAGATTCCTTTAAAATTATTACTGGAATTTAATTTTGTCCTTTCAGTAACATCCTTTGATGACAGTATTTTGGCTATTTCATTTAATTTGGGTTTTTTGAAGAAAGAAGACATTACACAGGTTGTAATATTTATAATTTATTTGAAGGTTGTATTTTTAGAGGATATGTGAAATAAATATCTGAAATATGGTGAAAGCTGTACTTCCACATTTTTATTTTGTTCTGCTGAAAAGACTGGATGGCTACTTCCAACCAGTAAGATACCTCGAGTAAGACATTGATTGATGATTTTACATGCCTTTCATTTCATCTTAACAACATTTGTACAGTATATACTAAATTTTAGACAGGATATTGTGTGGAGCATCTTTCCCTACATTTTAATTTTAGTGACTCGTCAAAGCAGTCGTGAGCATCTGTTTTAGCACTGTAATTATGATTTTGTCAGAGTGATGGATACAAATGAAACTGCTGGGTAATGCTGAGCAGTGCAGTTTTGTCAGTGAAATAATGATTAATAGTACTATTATTTAAGTGGAAAGATTTGAGTCTGTGTGCATGTTGGTAGTCTTCACATCATTGGTATATGTAATGATTACATTGCCGACACAGATACACTTCATTTGTCATGTCTGGAACAGGTAAGAACTGTTAAGAATTTCAGATGAAGGGCAAGGATTGTAAGGTATTTGAATTAAGACATAAACTACATGATCTGTGAATTCCCAATAATTCCTATGTTTTGGGCTCCATGTTAGCATAAATTTAGGTGAAGGAGTTCAGTATATTGTATGTATATTTGCATACATCAAATTCTTGCTTTATAACAGTTGCACTTCACACATTTTCACTTGCTCCATTCTGTTTCACTGTACACTCAGTATTCATATTCAAAATAGACATCAGTGAAAAATAGCAAGTTCTTTTTGGTTTGTGGCCCAATTAATAAGCTCAGATTTCTGACAGTAACTGTCAAAACATAGCTCAAAACGAATTTCATTTCACTGATTCTGATTCCCCATTTTGTTCTGAAACTTTCTCATAGCTTCATTATTTCCCTGTTTGCAATATGTTGAGATACATGTTTTGAAAAATGCTTAAATGTCTTCTGCCTAGCACTTTATGCCAGAGGAGCATAAATGCTATAATTTTGATAAAGTGCACAAATCATTCATGGAACACAAGATGCATATCTTCAACTTAGTTCAGAACAGTTCTCTATGGTATTGCATACTTGGAAAGAGAGAGAATGGGCTATAAATATTAAATGAGTAATAGGGGAGACCAAGGGCTAGGATGGATGACGAACATGGTAGGTATTTTGGTTAATATTTACCCTATATGTATAAAAATAGCTAAATTCACTCATCAGTAACATTTTCATAAGAATCAAGTACAGAAACTAACCTGTTATGTGCCTATCATCAAAGCCCACTATTATTGTCTAAGAAAAACTTGCCTTCCTTTAATTTTCCACATCTTCTCCAGACCACCTTGCCTGTAGATGTTTTCTGCACACCTTACTCATTTCTTCTCCATTATGAAGTGCGACGTTTATTAATTATTTATAACAAATCTTTTTCTTTCTGTCTGTTTCCAGAAAATATTACCACACTACTTCAGATGAACTTCCAACCATCTTTCGACTCTGATATAAAACAAAATTTATGCCAGTCAGATACTTTATTTTTGTTTTTTGGTAATTTTTTCTCCCTTCCTATTTGCACATGCTTCATTATAAGACATTGCTTACTAATAAAAATCATGTATATATAAACAAAAGTGCTTGACTTCAGAGTCAAATTTCATGAAGTTCTGGCTAGTTTGTAATAGCGTTTTCTAGTAACTAGTGTGTTTTCCACAAATTTCAGAACTACTGTATTATTATATATAAACTATGTGGTTTCTTACAGATAACAAGCAAACAAATAATAAAGTGAGAAAATTAAGCAATAAAGGTTTTCCTAAAAAGTGAGGAGCATTATCATTCTTGTTTGCCATACCATCCAAAAGAGTTTCAAAATCTGCTGTTGAATAAGCTCTGAAATTCTTCAGGGAAAGATCAGCCTTCTCCACATTCCAGGGAGTTCCTCTGATTTTGCCATTTTGAAGACACATAATAAACAGCCAAAATATTTAAATGAATGAGACAAATGTCCATTGCAAGTACCGACTTATTATTTCAAAGATTTTATTGTTTTGATCTTATTCTTTAAAAGCAATTATAAATTGTGTGTACATATGTGTACTGTCCTGTATGGTCATTTAATTTGTGTAAGATATCTTAAAAAAACTGAACAATCCTTTGTTTCTCTGCTAGACTTGGGAATTAAGTGGTTCACATGTATGCTTATGTATTTCTCAGAACTAAATTAATGAAGAAATTTCCCAGAATTAAATTAATGAAGAAATACATACTCCAAAAATCTCAGTTTTGACATACTTTTTTTTTTCCCATATGCTTGGATGGTTTGATCTGGGCATTCATCCCACTTCTCTCACTTCTCCTGTAGTCTGTAAAGACATACTATGCTTTTCAGAAGTTGAATGCCTTGGAGGTGTTTTTTCCTTTTTACATTTGCATAAGAGTATCTTCATACAGCTGATTATCTTGTGAGTTTTTCTGGGCATTTAATATGTAATGGGCCCAGGAGTACTTCCACTAGAAGACTGTCCCTTCCATTTGTGACAGTATCAGCCTTTTAGCAAGACAGTAAAAAAATACCCTAGAATGCCTATTAGCGCTCAGATTGAAGACACAGAGTTGACACGTGTTAATTTTGCCTGCCAGTTTTCATCAATTTGTAAGAAACAAATGTAATATATTGCAGTGACATGAAGACAAGCTCTGGATCTTTCTATACATAGACACTTGATCTGCTTTCTTAACAGTTTAACTAACACATATTGCTTCCCTTTCCCCATCTTCAACACGATAACGTGTGCACACACCCACTAAAGGATATACTTGCAAAGCACACAGAAAGTGGGATACAGGAGGATGTCTTTTATTTCAGTTAACAAACACAATTCTGTTGGAGTCTTTCTTGCTAGAACAGCCTTACAGGACTTGACCTCTTTCTCATCTCTCCCTCATATTGGATCATGGTTGGTTGAGCTTTGCAAATGTATTATTTCTTCTGAAAATATATGATGTTTTGAAACATACTTTTACTAAAACAACTACAGCAAGTTACAATTACATATTCTGCTCTATACATGGCAGGTAACATTCCTTGTCTTTTCTGCAAAATCACTGAATGTCTACCAGTATCACTAAATTTTTAACTGCATTTGCATATTTGTCCTACTGTAAAGTTTTTATAAATAGTAGAGTGCAAACATTGTGGAATCTCTTGTCTTTGCAACAGGTAAATTAAGCCTATCACAATTTTTGACCTTTGGTCAGCAATACAGTATGTTTTGTTTTCTACAATGCATACTTGGCATCCCCTGACTGATCTTTCCTGATTGGAAACTTCCACTAATTGTAAAAGGGAAGGTTTGCTTTGTGAATGAAGCAGGACAAAACCAGTGACTTTTCTTACTCTTATTTTAGTTAAAGTGAAAGTATTAAACTGGCTTTTGTGTGATTTTTTTTTTTTTATTTTATTTATTTTTTTTTTTTGGTTGGTTTGGTGTCGTTACCAACAACTGGCCCTGAGCTGGACCCCATCCAGAATGGACCCCAGCTGGAGAGAGACACAGTCTTAATCACATTCCCATTCTGTGGATCCATCTCCTGGGATATACTTACTCATCTTTCTAAAAGAGTATGGTTTGAAATTAATGTCCTACTATAGTCAATATATATGTCTTATTAAACGCAACAAAACACCAATGTATTTATCATGTAGAGATGTTTTCTTTAAGTTATTGTATAAATATTCTCAGAATGAAAAGAGAGATTTGAATTTATATTAGTGACAATATTTTAAGATCTGGAACAAAAATATTTCTATTATTTAGATTTCAGGCATGTAATATAACATACAACATATAAAACTGACTGATAACAAACATTTCCACATTCCTAAACTGAACAGCCACTCCTCCCTGCTGCCTAAATCTTTGACGTCTGATATGTCTATATAGCTTAATTCTGCTAACATATGTTACTTTACACCTGTCCTTCTTGACTTTTTTATTTGTTTTTTCACTCCATTGTTTCAATTTGTCAAGATAATTTTGAATTCTGTTCTTGTCCTTCAATGCACTTGTTGTCTTTCCTAGCTTTGAATTGCTTGCAAATGTAATTAGCAAACTCCCTATTAGTTCCTCCTTTTACCCCCCTCCACATGTCTGAAAGTATGAGGTTAACTCTAGAAATATTTGTAAAATATCTCCTGTGGCCAATTATACTCCTAGCATGATATTAATTCATATTGAGGTCAAAGATGAAGAATATAAATAACAACTTATGCAGTTTAGCTATGTAATAACAAAGGGCATTTATAAATACTGGATAATGCTGGAAATTTGTAATGCTAGAATTTTTTACCAGTATACAAGTAAGATTACATTACATTATCTGTACTTCTGATCTTATTAAGAACCATGTTATGTTATACACAAATATTTATGTAAAGACGCATTGTTTACTTTTTAATATCATTTGGTATGAGGTTAAGGTATAATTTTCTACTATCTGGTTCCTCCCTTTTACAACTTAAAACTATTTCCCCTTGTCCTACTATTATCTGCCCTTTCAAAGAGTTTAATCCCCTCCTGATTATAGGTTCCCTTCAGGTACTGAAAGGCTGCAATGAGATCACCCCACAGCCTTCTTTTCTCCAATCCATAAACTATCACTTGAAATAAACTAAGGGAACAGGGAACAGTGTCCTTTAAATTCAACATTGTATCTTAACTGTTGCCCAGATTTAGTATCATAACAAAGAGTCACAACCTTTGGAATGTGGTATTAATAATGACCTCAGGAAATTCAGATAACTTAGACAAAGTTGATGACTGATTGTCATAGAACTTGAGTGATTTTTCCATCTTTAGTACAGGAGAAGGATAAGATGAAAAACTCAGTAGATCAGATGGATTTTACATGAAAATAGCGCTCTGATTAACTAAAATGAAACAAAACAAAACAAAACAAAACAAAAATCAGCTCAGTTGAAGTAACTATTCAACATCTTTTTCAGCAGACACCAGAAGTAATAAGTCATCCACAATGTTAGTATTTGTGATGAGCATCCAGGAAGGCAACTGAAAGAATAATTTTTCATACTTGTATGATTTCTAACCTTCTCAAATTATTCTTAGATATTCCTGTCTACTTTTAGCCCCAAAACACCACAGCAACAACATAGTTGTTTACTTATGTTTTAATATATGGAGTCTTATACTTAGTTATTTTGCTGTCTGTGCAGAGGGGATAATTTTCACAATTTTCACCCTTCAGTAGCACCCTGCTACAGCTGCTCTGATTTCCAAATATTCATACTCAGTAACAGAAATTACTGTAGCAGAAGCTCTTTACGCATTCCTATTGATGACTTCATTCCAAAGACATATTCAATCTATTTATTTCCACTTCTATCTTTAACATTTTATAGTGTACAAAATAAATCAAAGATCATTTCATGATTAACTACTGTGTATGAAATACTAGCAAAAGTCATGAAAAAGTTAGTATAGATTAAAATTTTGAATGAATTTCTGTACATGGTTATAAGGTGCACTGCATTAAAAAGCTTTACAGAAATTATTTCAGTCTATAACAGTACATTTTTAATCTTATCAGGGATTAAATATTAACTTTCTTTATGTGTTATAACTCTCATTTTATGGTTTCTAGGTCCTGCTTATCAATCTCTTGCAGTTTTTGTCCAAGAAAAAGAGATGGACTTTGAGGTCTCCAGGGTATGAATGGTTTTTTGTGTTTTTTTGTGTGTGTGTGTTCTGTTGTTGTTGTTGTTGTTTGTTTTGCTATGTTTTGTTTTATTTTGTTTTTTACTGTAGTAAACATTGTCTGAGTGAAAATTTTTACTGTTGTTACATGGTATAACATTTCATAAGTACACACATAAATGGGTACAGTCATGGATATCACTGAGCATGAATGAATTTGTTATCTCTAAGTTAGAAAATTTAAAGTTAGTTGGTTCTATGGAATCTTCAAGGAAACAATAAAGAACATAAAATGTTAGCAGAATGTATATGAAAAAGGAGAATAATTATATTTTTTATGTGAAGTTAAAACATATATGAGTGAGTTAACGTAAATTCATTTGCCACTCAAGCTACACCTCTATAATTCTACTGGCAAATACCCTCTCTAGATATACTGTAACACAAAGGACTTCACCCGCAACTGCAGAAACATTCTGCTTCACAACGTATACTACATGTTTAGTACAGGGATGCATCCTAGAATAGAGAAACATTTTGTTTGGTTTTTTTTTGTTATTTTCTTATCATGAACTTGAAACTAAGGTGACAATCATTTCATCATTGCTTACTCCAGTAAGCATTCTTTCTTTCTGAAACTCTGAGACTCTGAACAATTTAAGATCCAATAACTTCATATCCACATATTTAAAAAAATAAAAATAAAAATCATATGAACATGACTATGGCTTATGGTAATCTTTCCAAGATTAGGTTCTCTTCCTCTTCCTCTTCCTCTTCCTCTTCCTCTTCCTCTTCCTCTTCCTCTTCCTCTTCCTCTTCCTCTTCCTCTTCCTCTTCCTCTTCCTTTTTTCCAACAGCTATAGGAAAAAAGAGAGCAAATAATGCACATGCACAGATGTCTTGGACATGGATAATATGAAAGAGAGATCCATATCTTCTCATTATTTTCTTCAAGAAGTTCCTTTCCTAACAAGACAGAAATGTCACAGAATCACAGAATTGTAGGGGTTGGAAGGGACCTCTAGAGATCATCGAGTCCAACCCCCCTGACAAAGCAGGCTCCCTACACCACGTCACACAGGTAGGCGTCCAGGCGGGTCTTAAATATCTCCAGAGAAGGAGACTCCACCACCTCCCTGGGCAGCCTGTTCCAGTGCTCCAAGAGAGTCAAGAGAAATCATTGTGACAGTGATGTAAATTCTCTTTTCTCCCTGGCTATGTTTGTTCAAAATTGCATATGTGCCAGCATCCACCTTGTCATTCATCTTTACAATTAGAAACAACAATCTTAAAGTACACATTTTATGGCTAGCATTTTCTGTGGTGAGAGGTGTGTGACAGGGAAGTTTGTGAACTTTCTCTTTTTCCTTCACAACTATATTTATAGGATTTACAGAGAATAAACAAATGTAATCCATAATTCTGATTTTCCTTTGTTCTACAGGTAAGCATATATAGTTATGCTCTCAGTTTCTTTGCATACTAGTGATTTAAAAAAAAAAATAGTCATAAAAGTAGAATGCTTTTTTCACTTTGATTCATTATCTGTGACATTTTTTTTTTCTTATACACAGACTGAAATTAAATTTTAAAAGAACTCAGTGTGACCATACAACTGTTATTCAAGTTTTCACCTCTCTTGCTACCTTCACTGGCTAGATTTCAATATTTTTCCCTCTAAAACAAATTTGCCTGAAGTTGTTGCAATAAGGATAATTTTGTTCCGTGTATCTCAGAATATATGGAATAACTTCAAAACACAAACTATATGCATCCAATTGATTATAAAACATTTTTAAAGCCATTGATGAACATCAATCCTCTTCAGCTATTTTCAACATGAAAATACTGATGCCCATATTTCTTACTGTTTCCTTAGGCACCATAATAAATAGCTGGTAATAAACTACATAAAGCCCGAATCTTCAGGTGCAAGGAGAGCTCTAATGTGGCTGATTCTATAGCTCAAGTAAAATGCAACTGACAGTGACATGCAGACCTGAACAGAGCAGCCCAGATTTTTTTAAGTGTATCCTTTTTGCCTGCCTTTGAATATGTAGCACAGGAATTCGCAGCCCAAATAATTAAGCTGTCTACCATTTACTTCCATCACTAATCCTCCATTTTGACACCTTTATGTCCTCTGCCTCCCCAGTGCTCTCACTATAAATTTTACTTTGACAGTTGAGGGTACTTAGCTTAACCTTCTCCTGAGCACTCATCTCTCCAGTTACCTGTATCTAATTCTCATATCACTGTCAGCTTTTTCCTTAGAAATGCTTGTAGTGTGGATAGGATTGCCATTGCTGCATAATAATCTTGAGCTGGAAAGGAGGCTTTTCATTGGTTGCCCTAAATGTCTGACTGTACTTTTTTGTTATGTGGGTTTCAGTGTCCTCTTACAGAATTGTTCTTTCTTTCTCACACATCTTCCTTCTCTATCAGTATAGTAATTTATCAGTGAACACGCTGTTTTTCCTTCCCTCACATTTACAAAAATATCTGTGATCCTTACAATCCTTCCTCCCATTCCGCTTAGTAACTCTTTTTTGCTTGTAAGAGAAGAATTATAAGTACCTAAAGTCTTTCTTGGGATTGCCAAGTGCATCACTAATAGTAGTGAATCTCAGTTGTCTAAATAGCAAGCACTGATTTCCCCCTTAAGTTAATGAAGTTCGAACAGTCAAAACAGAAAGTGCCTGTACTCCTAGCTCTCCGATTGGTTTTCAAACTAATGATGGCTTTTGAAGTAAGAAAAGCCATGTTGGCCAAATAAATTGTTTAAACTATTGTTTAAAACATGTGAATTGTTTGCTTCATGTCGCATACACATGATGATGATGAAGAGGATAAGGCTCCCCTCTAATGGCATTTTTCTTATTGTTCCCCAAAACATCTTTTAGTTACAAGCAGATCAGTCCTACTTCTTTCACTTGTCAGTTCCTCATATTTCTTTCACTGACTCCCTGGGCATCATGAGGGAGACTAAAGTGGATTCAAAAAAGGGTTTAGCAACTGTCAGTGCTGAACTGCAATGCTAACCTTCAGCTAATCCAGGACAGTAAGTAAAATCCTGTTATGGTATAACTCTACTGGCAGCTCAGCAACACAAAGCTGATTCATCTCTCAGTTCCCTGCAGTAAGAGGAGAGAAAGCATGAGAAAAAAATATAAAAGTCAAGGGTTAAGATAAAGACAGTTTAATATTATTTAAAATGAAGGGGAAATGATTATGATGATAATGACAATAGTACTACTAATAAAAGAATATTCAAAACAAGTGATAGACACTGCAATTGCTCACTACCTCAGACCAGTGCTCAGCCACCCCCTGAGCAGCAGCTGTTTCCTCAGCCAGCTCCTCCAGCTTTGCTGCTGCACACAACACTGCTTGATATGGGACGTTCCTTTGGCTGGTTTGAGTTAGCCCTCCTGGTTCTGTCCACTCCCAGCTCCTTGTGCACTCACAGACCCCTTGGTGGTAAGGTAGAAAAAGTGACAGAAAGGTCCTGTAATTTAAGAAGATAGTAATGGAGAGCAAAAATAGTAAGCAAATCAAAGTGAATATGTAGCAAGTACTGAAAAGGCTATTTTGTTTGTTTAAATATAGTTGTCGTTTCACAAATCATCCTCACATCCATTCTTTTTGTAATAATATAGGGAATATTATTATAATATAGGGATAATATTAGGGAAACACCTTTAGGTTTTAATGTACAGTTTTCTTACAACTTAGAGTATTTCTACAGCTCTCAAGGTAATTATTTCTTGAGTGTAGGGACTTGCAGCTACAACAGTTTTTATAGTAAAAGCTGACATGTAATTTTGCAACCGATGATTCCTTCTGGTGTGAAAATGATGAAAAGTTAATGAATTTTATTATTGCTGAGAACTGATAGTCTTGCGATATAAAAAATAGATTTAGAATCGCTGAATTGGAGAATTGTTTGAGTTGGAAGAGACTTTTAGAGGTCATCTAGCCCAACTCCCCTGCAATGAACAGGAACACCTACAACTAGATCAGGCTGCTCAGAGCCCCATCCAGTCTGGCCTTGAATGTCTACATGGACAGTGCATCCACCACTTCTTTGGGCAACCTGATCCAGTGCTTCACTACAATTATTGTAAGGAACTTCTTCCTTGTATCCAATGTAAATCTCCCCTCTTCTAGTTTGAAACCATTTCCCCCTGTTCTATCACAACAGACCCTGCTAAAGAGTTTGTCTCTTTCTTTCTTATAGCCCCTCTTTATCCTTCTCATATCCAGAGTGTACAGCACTAGCTCTCAGCCTGTCTTCATAGAAAGAGGTATTCCAAGTTTGGATCACCTTGTAGCCTTTCTCTTGATGCACTCCAACAGGTCAATTTCTTTCCTGTATTGAGGTTCTTCTGTGCTCACTGACTGAGCCTGTCTAGGTCAGTCTGGATGGTGTTCTGTCCCTTAGGTGTGTCTACCACACTGCATGGCTTTGTGTCACCCACAAACTGGATGAGGGTGCCCTCAGTCCCACTGTTAGTGTCATCAATAAAGGTATTAAAATGCACCAGTCCTATTACTGACCTCTGAAGACACCACTCATCACTGATCTCCATCTACACACTGAGACATTGACCATGAGTTATGGGTACTATCTCACAACTAGTTCTACAACCATCAAACAGTCCACCCACCAAATCCATACTTTGCCAAGTTGGAGAGAGGGATATTGTGGGAGACTGTGCCAATGGTCTTATTGAAGCCTAAAGAAATGACAACAGGGCCTCCTCCCTGGTCCCTTGACAGAGCTATGCCATCATGGAAGGTCACTATGTGGGTCAGGCTGAACTTCACAGAATCACAGAATCACCAAGGTTGGAAAAAACCTAAAATATCATCCAGTCCAACCATTCACCTATTAACAATAGCTCCCACTAAACCATGTCCCTCAACACAACATCCAAACATTCCTTGAACACCCCCAGGTTTGGTGACTCCACCACCTCCCTGGGCAGTCCATTGCAGTGCCTGATCACCCTTTCTGAGAAGTAATATTTCTTAATGTCCAGCCTGAACCTCCCCTGCTGCAGCTTGAAGCCATTCCCTCTAGTCCTATCCCTAATGACACAAGAGAAGAGGCTGACCCCCAGCTCACCACAACCTCTCTTCAGGAAGTTATAGAGAGCAATAACTTGCCCCTTGTGAAGCCATGCTGGTTGTCCAGTATCACCTCCTTCTCTTCCATGTGCATCAACATAGTTTCCATAAGGACCCATACCATTGTTCTCCCTGGCACAGAGGTAAAGATGACAGATTACTGTTTAAAAAAAAAAAAAAAAAAAAAAAAAGACTATTTTTTACATTTTCATTGCCAATGAACTTCTACCTGAAATGTATCTACACTATAGCTAGCTGCTAATAAGAGAGAATTTTTAAAACCTCACTAAAATAAACAAAAAAGTTTGCAGCAGTGCAATAATGTATGTATTCTATATGTCTTCTAAGGGGCTTTAAGTACAGGCTGCATTTAGGGTAGTCAAAAGTGATAATCTCAGTAATTTAGAAAAAAATAAGTAAGTTGTAACCATATAATTAATTTTATTCAATATTTTACTTGGCTAAGTATTTCTACCTGATGTTTAATTTGGTGGTGTATTCTACATATATATATGTAACAATTCAAAATTTCACCCATTACACAAAATATGTATAAAGTAACAACCAAATAAATTACACTTTCTCATAAGTATTCTTTCATACCCTTCAGAATGGAGGATTTATGAGAAATTTCAAGTTACATGGATGTAGTATTTCAATTTCTCACTTTTTTAAAAAATGAAATAATTTACAAAAAGCTTCAGTTTTTCCTGACAAAGAGAAATAAAAGTTATACAATAATTTCTAGCTGAAAGATCTTGACCCTTTAAGAAGTCTTTAACTAGATCTGTTTATTTCTCAGTGATTTGACATATGATCTTAATCATTCTATAATATATGTCATCAAATTAATAGTTCTGTAAATAGGGCATTCATTTTATAGATATCAAAGTACTCAGGAAAAGGTCATTGTGCATATATGTGACTACATGCAATATAAATTAGTAACAAGGTAAGGCAGTGAGGAAAACACTAAAAATGTACTAATGTCATCTGGAAAACTTTATAACAAGGAAAAAAATATGGTCAAGGGTGTACATTTAAGTTAAACTTTGAATGAAGACTCACTGGATAATATTTTCATCATTATTCAATCTTGCGTCCTGCTTCCTTCTGATCATTTAATTGTGTACAGTGAGCTACAGTTCTCAGGCTGTTTTGATCCATTTCATTACAATAGTGTATACTAGACCAAGATTTAAATGACTTATTAGAAATGGGTACAAATGAGGCCTCCTTTGCAGTGCAGCGGTTCAGAATTCCAAATGTGAACTTCAGAACACAGAGATTTCAAGTCAGAAGAACAGATTGTTCAAAATTTCTCTTAATTGCTTGACCAGAACATTTTTATAAACATTCACCTTTTACAAAATCTGTATGTTATGCATGGGGAGCATAATTGTACAGAATTATTTTGTCTTTTTTAAATAAAAAGCTTTTTATTTATTTATTTATTTATTTATTTATTTAATTTTAAGTCATGTATTTTCATAGAATCATACAATCACAGAATGGCCTGGGCTGAAAAGGACTACAATGATGATCTAGTTTCAACCCCTCTGCTATATGCAAGATTGCCAATCTCTGTACCAGACTGTGGGTCTCAGCTATATCTCCCGTCTTAGTTTAAAACCATTCCCCCTTGTCCTGTCACTATCAACCCATGTAAACGTCTATTCTGCCTCCTGTTTATATGCCCCCTTCAAGTACTGGAAGGGCACAGTGAGGTCTCCCCAGAGCCTTCTCTTCTCTAAGCCCAGTTCCCTCAGCCTTTTCTCAAAGGAGAGATGCTCCAGCCTTCTGATCATCTTAGTGGCCCTCTTCTGGACCTTCTCCAAGAATTCCACATCCTTCTTGTTCTGGAGGCCCCAGGCCTGGACACAGTACTCCAGATGGGGCCTCACAAGAGCTGAGTAGAGGGGGACAATCACCTCCCTCTCCCCGCTGGCCACACCTTTTTTAATGCAGCCCACAACACATTTGGCTTTCCAGGTTGTAAGCTCACACTGCTGGCTCATGTCCAGCTTCTCATCTACCATGACCCCCAAGTCCTCTGTAGGGCTGTTCTCAAGGAGATCTTCCCCCAGTTTGCATAAGTAGCTGGGACTGCCCTGACTGAGGTACAGCACCCTCCACTTGGCCTTATGGAACCTCATTAGTTTTTCATGGGCCCACTTCTCCAGCCTGACCTGGTCCCTCTGGATGGCTTCCCTTCCTTCCAAAGTATCAGCTGCACCACTCAGCTTGGTATCGTCTGCAAACTTGCTGAGGGTGCACTAAATGCCATCGTCTATGTCACTGAATAAGATGCTGAAGAGCACTAGTCCCAAGAATGACCCCTGAGGGATGCCACTTGTGACCAGCCTCCACCTTGACACTGAACCGTTAATCACAACCCTCTGCTGTGTCAAGTCAGCAAATTCCTAATCCATCAAACAGTCCATCCTTTAAATCCATACTTCTCCAATTTAGAGAGAAGGATGTGGTAAGGGACCATGTCAAAGGCTTTGCAGAAGTCCAGGTAGACGACATCCACTGCCCTTACTCTGTCCACCGATACCGTCACTATATCATAGAAGGCCGCCAGATTGGTCAGGCAAGATCTACCCTTGGTGAAGCCATTCTGGCTGTCTCAAATCACCTCTTTGTCTCATATGTGCCTTAACTCAGCTTCTAGGAGGATCTGCTCCATGATCTTCCAGGCACAGAGGTGAGGCTCACCAGCCTGTAGTTTCCCAAGTCTTCCTTTCTCCCTTTCTTAAAAATAGGAGTAAAATTTCCCTATTTTTCAGTCACCAGGGACCTTGCCAGACAGTCATGATTTTTCAAATATGATGGAGAGTGGCTCAGCAACCATATCAGCCATGTATTTCAGAATCCTAGGATGGACATCATCCAGCCCATGGACTTATACACACTCAATTTCACGAGGACATCTCAGGCTTGTTCCATTCTTACAGTGGAACAGAAATCATTACCCATATTATAGATAAATAAATAAATAAAGTATCATATTGACTACAAATAACCACCACAAACATATTTAGAGGGAAAATTATTGCTACTTGATTTTAAAATCCTGGAGTGCATCATGAATGCCTTACATTTACCTGTAATATTGAGAAAAATGCATTCTTTAATTAGAAGGGTGGTTATAACTTCAGACTATGCTTATGAGCAGAGAAAATTAATCTTAAACAGAGAGATTGAAAGATGAAAGAGAGCTAATAGTCACATGGAATAAACAAACAAACAAACAAATAAACAAAATAACTGAGGAAATCTCTCTGTTTAAGATATTTTAGCTCCAGTTGTTTCATATTTTATTTGGATTAGCTTGATACATACAAGAAAAAATCTTAATGTCAACTTTGCAATGTTTTTTTTTATAGATCTACATATATAGTAAATATTTTTAAATTTAAAAACAGATTGTAGCAATAGAATGCATACGTGCAAAATCTTTTTATGCACAGCACAATTTTAGTGTTGATAAATGAATGAAGAAATTCCTGGTCAATGTATATAACAATTTCTATTAAGTTAAAATGACTGAGTAATAAGTAAACAATCAACCATTTAAGTAAGCTTCAAAACTTTTGAGAGAGGATAGATACATATGGGGCTGCATTTATGTACTGTCAAATATATTGTTGTTTTGGACAAAATTGGCCAAAAGAGTACTAATCATGATCAAGTTTACGCAAAGTGACAAGAATATTTCTTTTAGTTTCAGGGTACATATGAACAAAACCATCCCAATTTTTCATCAAATCTACTGTAATTGTTGTGGATTTTTTTTGTTTTATTTTTATTCTTGTTTCCATTATTTGTTTAGGGTTGCTGTGATCAAGGCAAGATTTAGATCTAATTAATCAAACGGGAAAGCTTACTTTCAGGTTTTGATTTATTTATAATTCCTAATACATTTAGAAAATAACAAATTCTTTCTCAATAATCTGCTTCAACTGCTTCTACTCTTTCCTACTTTGAATAGCAAAATTTGAGCAAGAAAAAAAAAAAAATCTTTCTCAGTTGCTTCTGATGACCTTAGAGAACAGCTGTAGGTTTGTAGTGGTAAGATGAATGTCAAAGAGAGCTGAAAGTAACTTCAAAAGAAAGAGTCAAGGAGTTATCCATGGCCCAAATGGTCTGCAACTAATTCTGCTAGCCAGCATCTACTGAAAGGTTGCTTGTCAGATCACTAGAAATTACTTCAGCACTATTCTTCTCTCCCTCTACTTTGTATAACCCATTTCCAATTCTTTTCTTCACCTGACACTGGCAGAACATACAAGAAACAAAACAAACCAACAAAGAATTCACAAAATCTTCTTGTTTCTGCTACTGAAGTCAAGAAACAAAATGTCACCACTATTATTTTCTATTGAAAAGTGAAAATCGTAAGTATGAAGAGGAAACAATCAAGATTTCTATCTGTGGACTGTGACATATATAGGGGTAAATATAGTGTTATAGTATTTTCAAACAAACTAAATTCAGGAAGAGACTGCATAGAGGAAGGAACAAAATAGAGAGCAGTAGGTTCAGCATGAAAGACTGGTGTTCCATGAATACAAAATATAGCACCAGAGAACAGTGACAAATAGAACTGAGTAAAGAAAAGGACAGTGTCTGAGAAAATGCTTAAGTTTAAGGAACAGAAAAACTGAAGAAGAAATAACTACCATGTGATAAAAGTGGAGAAAAGAAGCAAAGACAAGTAAAAGTTATTTGTGTTTCAAACAACAAGTAAAGTCAAGACAGAACTGTTAAATATTATGCATCTCACAGTGGAATAATAATTGTTGGAATTTTATATTTGTGTAAGACAAAGAATTTGAACAAACTATTTAATGTCCTGTGTGAAGACTGATCTTAAAATATAATCATCTTCCCTATTCAAGTACACAGTATATGTGAGCAGCAGAAAAGGACAAATACCAGCTTCAGGAAAGGATTGAAGAATTTTAGTTTAAGACTAAATCTAGTCCTAAAGCAGTAAAACTGATTATTTGTCTTGTGAAATTATTATTGAAAATAACTGGTGGTACCTCCTGCAAGTTGAAAAATGATGAGCGATTTCCACCTGTAATTCAGTTTTATACACAAATTTGAATAACTGATGAAATCTACCTGGATTTGTACAAAGCATTTAATACTGTTCTTCATGATCTTTTTGTCTCTAAACTGGAGATACAAGGATTTAGAGGATTTAGTATGTGGACCACTCATAAGATATGGAATTGGCTAGTGGGATGTTGCATTCAAAGAAATGCAGACAAGTAGTCAAAGTCCAGGTGAAGATCAGTTATGAGTGTTATTCCTTAGGTACCAACATTCTGATTTGGTGATTGTATGAAATGCAAACAGTATAAGCACAGTGATCCATCACTAACATGTACATGGTTAGCTAAAGCTAAACAGTACCCAAAGTAAGATTTGATAAGGCAGTATTTGTCCTGCTAGCAGCAGCCAGTGGACTCAGGTGAATTATTATTTTGTCTCTGTCGTTCTTGCCTTCCTCATCCTACACTCACTTCCACACCTATTTTTGCTGAAAGGTAATATAGCATTGTCCTCTGAAACCTTATCCACAGAGAACATTTTTGCCTCTAGTTGATGTCACCTCCTAGTAAAAACAAAACATGCTCAGCTGTGTCACTGTGTGTGACAAGTCAGACCAGAGACAGTGCTAGCTGAAAATGCAGGGAAGTGGAACAGATGCAAAAAAGTAGCGCGCAGTGAAATTTTCACTAATTAATTCAGATTGCTCCTTATGTCTGTGTCTATCTACTGCTTTGTTCCTCCTAGGTGTTCAACCTGATTTCAAAGCTGCCCTAAAGTGGAAACAAATGTTGCAGCAAGGACTGTACTGCTATTGTACTGCTATAATACTGCTGCTGCAATGTATAGCAGTCGGAAGAGAAACATAGCTTCGATGACAAAGAAAACAGATTAAACATCAAGGTGCAATTGAAATTAAAAATTACTATGATGGCTTTGTAGTAAATATTACTTCCAAATACCAACTACCATGTAAATTCACTGTTTTTTTAATTTGTTTGTCTGTTGTTTGTTTTGTTGTTGTTGTTGTTGTTTTGTTTGTTTGTTTTCTGTAAATAGGTTGAATTAAAGAACTAATCTTAAACATTTATCTTCAGTGAGGCCTTTGGCACAATCCCCCACAACATCCTCTTTCCAAATTGAAAAGACGTGGATTTGACAGGAAGACTGTTTGATGGACAAAGGAACTGTTTGCAAAACTGCACCCAGATTGTGGTCACCAATGGACCCAATGTCTGGCTACAGATCAGTGAAAAGTAGTGTCTTTGAGGGGTAGGTACTGGAACCCATGCTCCTATTGCCTTCACAAATTCCATCAACAGTGGGATCACAAATGCACACCCAGCCAGTTTTCAGATGATGTCAAGCTGCATGGTACAGTCAACATGCCTGAGGAACAGGATCTTATTCAGTGGGACAGAATGTCATTCAGGCTTGAACAGTGGGCCCAGAAGAACTTTGTGAGGTTCAGCAGATCCAAGAGCAAGGTCGTGTACCTGGGTCATGACAACTTGCACAACCAGTGCAAGCTGAGGGATAGAGTACAACCCTGCTGAAAAGAGACTGGGGTTCCTGGAGGACTGCAAGTGCGCATGAGCCAACAGTGTGACCTTACAGCTAAGAAAGCAAACAGTATCATAGGCTGCATCAAAAGAACTGTGACCAGCAGGTCACGGGAGGTGATCCTGACCCTCTACTCCGTGCTGGTAAGACTATACCTGGAGTACTACATCCAGAAGTGGAGTCTTCAAAACAGAAGAGACATGGATCCATTAGAGCACATCCAGATGAAGGCCATAAAAATGATGAAGACCTCTCCTGCTAGGACATACTGAGAAGGCTGGGCCTGTTCAGCCTGAAGAAGAGAAAGCTCTGGGGCAATCTGTTAGTGGCCTTTCAGTATTAAAAGGAAGGCTATAAGAAAGAAGGAGTCAGACTCCTGAACAGAGTGTGCTGTAATAAGATGAGAAATGGTTTTAAAGTGAAAGATGGGATATTTAGATTGAGTGAAAAGAGGAAGTTTTTCACAATGATGGTACTGAAGTGTGGGAATGGTTTGCCCAGAGAAGTAATGGACTGAGACATTTGAGGGCATGCTGGACCAGGCTCTGAGCAATGAGTTCTAGTTGAAGATGTCCCTGGTCATTGCAGGGGAGTTGGATTAGATGACCTCTAAAAGTTCCTTCCAACTCAAATGATGTCTGATTCTATGATTCTAAATAGAACTCTCATAAGAATATCATATAAACAAACATTGGTCACTGTTCTAAGTGAGACAAGATAAGGTACTCAGATTATTTTGGAGAATAATAAAATTATTTTGCCAGTTAAAGTCTAACCCCGAAGGTTGCTCACTATTTGGTTTATCATTTTATTAACATTCTGTAATAAATGTCCATGGAAGCATTCATATTTGCCTAAGGTTCACTTTATTTGGAATCCTCTCTCATACTAGATTTGACCTTCACAAATTCTGTTCTATAAGGAGTGACCTTTAGTTTAGTCTTCCATGTAAAGAAGTGACTGTTATCTGATGCTTTTCATTCTGCAAGCTGCTAAACCAAAAATTTATGAATAATTTTAAACATCTGCTAAAAGCAGCCAATCATTTTTGTGTTGTAAATTTCTTTTCTAATATTCAGAGTTCCAGAAGTACTTTCATTGTGTATTTCTTAATAACACTCCCCTCAAAAAAATTACATATATATATATATATATATATATATATATACTATGTATTTTATATTTTATATTGTATATTATATATTTACAAACACATATATATTGAGCTGAAATCAGACACTTCTCCTATTTACCATTTTTTTGTTTGTTTTGTATATATTTTGACAGATGTATTGCAGTGGATCAGGAATTATCTTTATGTAGTCTTATTGTTGTAATGAAAGCATTAACTTCTCTAACCTATGGTCATATATACAGTCTGTTAAAAATGTCTTCCATTGTCTGCTCAATTATTTTAAGACAAGTAGAACAAGTTTATCCTTTGTTCATCATATGATGTGTTTATACCTTGGCCACCTCAGATCATCAGGGTGCAACTCTGAAATTACAGCCTTCTGAGAAAATAACAGAAAGCAATCTCCTTCCTGTCAAATACATCCAAAACAGTTTATTTGCAATACTGTGTTAAATGCCATCCCTCTGAAATCTTTGATACTATTGTTGTTTTTGTTGTTGTTGTTGCTTGTTTTCTGGATGTTTTTGTTTGTTCTTTTTTTTTCTTTGTTAGTTGTTTTAGATTTTTGTTTTGTTTTGTTTTGCTTTTCTCTTTGTCTCATTGTCACTGCCTTATTTATTTCATTCCTGATATCACCTAACAAACTCACCATAAGACTCAAATCATTTCATTCAGTGAACAGAAATACTCATGCATCCAGCCACTTGAAGGTATATTTCACAGAGAACACAATGTCAAAGTGCATATCTATAATTACAGGATTTGTTGTTTATAGAAAAAAATTACATCTGAATATTGTCCTGAAATTGCTAAGCATAGCTGATACCAATGACAGAACAGTGAGTGATACCAGCAACAGTATTTGCAAAATACTAGAGCAAATGTAGTCTTCACCAATGAAGCACCCTAGGTACAATAATTTTTGCTATTTAATGTGTTGACACACATTTTAATGTAAAGTCATTTATGTGAATAATTTTTGTCACAGTTCTGCAAGTCAGCTCCAAGACGTGCTTGTAACTACTGATGATTCAGTGTGTATTACAGTAATACTATCAAGAAATATAAAAAAATATGGTTTTGTTTGTTTAATACAAATGAGTATAGCTATTCCTGTATGGATAGACTATGGCAGCAAAGATGGCAATCAATTTAAAAGTACAGTAGCAGGATTTTTGTTTTTCTTTCTGTTTTTAAATTTCATTTTATATTTATGATGAACTATAATGAGAAAGTATGGCTGTATTTCTTTGGAGAATACAAGTGGAAAAATACTGTTGCTTTGCATGTTGACCTAAAGGAAAGAGTTGTGTTTTTCAGGTTACTCCTAGAGAATACTAAGCCTTCAATTTTTCAGTGCTGAATGAGTTACTGAAGCACTAGGATCATTGTATGGTAGATATTTTTAAGTGTTAGGGTAGGAAAAAATGATATTCTTCAAAATGTTTACAGCAAGAGAGATCTTTAGCCTTGCTGTTCCTCTTTACTATAATGTAAATTGCAGGCAAAGAAAATAAAAGGTACTAAAGATGTTTTGAGCATGAGATTTTCATGCATCAGCTGCTATGGTTGCCAGAGGACCCTCTTAGATGGTAAAATGACCAGAAAAGTTAGTGAATCCAGGAGAATCTCTCTCAAAGGACTCAGTTTTAATTCCCTGGAAGCTTGGAAAACTGTTGTAATAGGACTTTTGCCTACTCTCACATTAAAGAGAAGCTTCTGCCTTGCAGCTGACAAAAAAATAAAATAAATAAAATAAAATAAAATAAAATAAAATAAAAATAAATTTTAAAAAAGCCAAAATCAACTTTAAAAATAAAAAATAATTGTGTAGCACTAAAATAATGTAAGATTTCTAGCACTGCTTAGAAACACTGCATCCAATTCCTTACTATTTTGCTCTATGCTCAAAGGGTAAATGATTGTTACTTTATGTATGAACTTTTTGCTTTGATGTGATCTTTCAGCAAAACAACCCCCTCAATTTGTTGTAAATTTTTTTAAAAATTCCCCAGACAAGTGAAATCAAGTGAAGAAAATAAAATGAAACTTATATTGTAGTGATACCTTGGGGTTTGATTGGGTAATGAAGTGAAACATAAAGCTGATGTGTTCTTGCAAGTTTACCTGAACTGTAAAGAAAGGTATGACGTAGATCTGAAACACTGATCTGGACAGAAATGTAGATAGAAATGTTGAAGATGACATTCAAGACACAGTGTCAGACTTCTTTCTCTAAGTATTCAGTTGATTTGTATTATGGATGCTGAAGTCAGTGCTGAAGTTCTTAGACTGTATTTCACAGAGAAACATGACCTTGATGAGATACATCACAGATGCATTTGAAATGTACAGATTGTTTTTAAATTACATACATTTAGAATTAATTTATATTTATATAGTTTGAATCTGCAGGCCAGGATTTTAGAGTTTTATGTTCAAGAGATAATGATTTTAAAAATGTGAAACAAATCAAGTATGGTGAACACATTTATTTGGTCTAATCTTCAGGTTAGGCTCTCAAGTAATATCTAAAAATTTGTTCAAATACAGCTAAATACGAAGATTTAGCATTTTAATAAAATCTTTTCTACTTAGAATGTACTTACATAACTTGCTTTTTCAAACATTTCTGAAGACATTAGCAGTTATTTATCACAAATGTGTTCCAGTACCTAGACTTTACAAAGGAACAAAAGAATATGAATTATGTTTTTGCTATATAGAATATAGGAAGGGAAAAAAACCAAAAAAACCAAAAAAAACCAACTTTTGCAACACTGGATGCATTTTTAAAACTAATAGAACATCAAAGGATATTATTCCTGGCACATGTGAACTACTTCTTGTGTAATATGTGAAATAAAGTAACCAAAAACAGCTTTGACTCTCTGACTCCAACATGAGCTGTTTTCAACCTATTCTTTTGAATTAGGCTAGTGGTGATAAAAGCAACTAGTAAAGGATATGAAAACACTTCAATACCTTCTACAGTTGCTAAAGCAAAATACTGAGGGGAGAATACAAAGTGCAGTATGGACAGTGTTTTTTGTTTGTTTCTTTGTTTGTTTTGTTTTTAATGTTGTGAAACAGCCTCAATTATATCTTAGAACTTAAAAACCAAAATAAAAAATCTGTTTAATGTTTCATTCAATCAAAACATTTTCCAGAGCAAAGCATTATCATTTTCAAATTCTTCATGAAAGGTAGAAAAATAATCAACTATGTGAATTACACCTGGATATCTAACTTAACAATAATAATTTAGAAGCCCTGCAATAGTTGACCCTAGCTGACTTTCCAACCACCAAATAAGTAAATAGTTTGCAGATAATTCCAAACTCTGCTTGCTATTTATAAAAAGCTTATTGAAACAGAAGAAACTTTAACAGTTACTTGTTTAGCTTGGAGAAGTGAAGGCACTGGGGAGACCTCATTGTGGCCTTCCAGTACTTGAAGGAAGCATATAAACAGGAGGCAGAATGGCTGCTGTTTACATAGGCTGATAGTGATAGGACAAGGGGGAATGGTTTTAAACTAACACAGAGGAGATATAGGTTAGATATTAGGAGGAATTTATTTGCTCAGAGAATGGTGATAGAATGAAACGTGTTGCCTAGAGATTTTGTGGATGTCCCATACCTGGAGGCATTGAAGGCTAGGCTGGATGTGGCTCTGGGCATCCTGGTCTAGTGGTTGGTGATCCTGCCCACAGCAAGATGGTTGAAACTAGATAATTTTTGAGGTTCTTTTCAACACAGACCCTTTTGTGCATCTATGGTTTTATGAATATCCAAGACTATTCATAAAACAAGTGTCAGCTACTTCAGGAACAATTTGACTGAGACTTTCAGAAATCAAAGTATACTGAGCAAAAAGTGGCTGTCTGCAAGACAGACTCACCAGTCTGTAACATATACTGAAAGAAGTACCACAGATGCTTTAATCTCTGTATGTTCTGTATATAACTCAGGGACTACTGGTAGCTTTGAAAGGAAAACATGTCTGTGTAACTTCTACTCATTACAAAATTAGCATCAGTCAGGTGAAATGGTCACTCTACCTTCTAAATCTAAAATATTTAGGACATTATTGTCCTTAAATGTATATATGAATTGAGGGATATTTATGCATTCAGGGCAAATAATTTTTTTCTAACAGGGAAATTAAGTCATAGTTCTAATTACTGGTTGCAATGAAGAAGAGAAGACTGTAGGTACAGACAGTGAAAAAAAAAAAAATTGTTATTTACTGGCAGGCACAAAAAATCAAATAGTATTTTTATATTCTGCAGTAAATATCCTTTCCCACCTTCACCCCTCACACTACTTACTACAGTTGCCTCAACTGTGGAGTCACTATGGAGTGACCCTTAAGACTAAGATAATATTCTGCTTCCTTAAGTATAATAAGTGTTTTGATAATCTTGTTAAGAGACTATTTTATTTTTTTTATTATTATTTTCTTAAAAATCCTTTCCTTTAATATTTCTGGCTTTCTCCTTGCAAAAACTTTGTGTTTGTATGTGAGCACATACATTAACAAATACACAGCATTAATACTATCTCTACAAATAGTGACTAATTTATTATTTAAAGAGTAGTATTGACAACCACACTTAGTATATAACATCCAGCTATGATGAATACCTGCTGCTTCTGACCCTACTAATACGGTTAGCAACATGTGGTTAGCAAAGCAAATATTCACATCAGATAAGGAGGCTGCTTATGTACGACCCTTCTCTCTTTTTTTTTTCCCTCTCTGGCATCAGATTGTGATGTTCATTAGCTAAGTGATTAAACTCATTAACATTATCAGACCCCAGGTGCTGGACACCCAGGAAGGACATGGAACAGCACAGGAAGCAATGCCCATAAAGCCCAGCAGCAGTAGGTTGAGGCTTTGGGCTGGAGCTGATTCTTCTGTAGTCTAGGGAACCCAAGAAACTGAAGACCACCTGAGTGATGCACAGGGTTTCCTTGGGGTTGAGTTGTTGTGCTGTGCTCCTCGTTCTGCCAAGAAACTCTGAAAGATCCTACCTGGCCTCCAATGCCTTGTCATCAGTACATTTATTAAACTGCATTTTGTCAATTCTTAATGCCATCATACCTCAGGAGCATGCACTGCTGTCTTTTTCCCTGTGCTTTTCTGTATCACTGATTTATACACGTGCATATATTTTTTAATAACTAAAGGCTAAATAAACTAGGCCTGTGTTTCTTTTAATTACAACATCCATTTCAGGAGAAATGAATTATTGTCTTGAAACGCTAATGTTTTGCTAACAATATCAGTGCAGATGCAGATCCCTTCCAGCCTTGGTAATTCTTGATATTGTGATTCTATAATGCAAAAGTTTAATTCCATAAAGAAACAGAATAGAAGTACCTCATCATTACAGAAAAGAAAAACATGTGATCAATTAGTAGAGAAGAGTAGAATGTATGAATACAGCAATGCTATTTAAAAGAGAAAGAAAGAAAGAAAGAAAGAAAGAAAGAAAGAAAGAAAGAAAGAAAGAAAGAAAGAAAGAAAGAAAGAAAGAAAGAAAGAAAGAAAGAAAGAAAGAAAGAAAGAAAGAAAGAAAGAAAGAAAGAAAGAAAGAAAGAAAGAAAGAAAGAAAGAAAGAAAGAAAGAAAGAAAGAAAGAAAGAAAGAAAGAAAGAAAGAAAGAAAGAAAGAAAGAAAGAAAGAAAGAAAGAAAGAAAGAAAGAAAGAAAGAAAGAAAGAAAGAAAGAAAGAAAGAAAGAAAGAAAGAAAGAAAGAAAGAAAGAAAGAAAGAAAGAAAGAAAGAAAGAAAGAAAGAAAGAAAGAAAGAAAGAAAGAAAGAAAGAAAGAAAGAAAGAAAGAAAGAAAGAAAGAAAGAAAGAAAGAAAGAAAGAAAGAAATGAATTTTATTCCTAATACATCCCATATCATCAGCACTTTGAGATACCACAAAATCATCATGCTGAGGGGAGAAAGAGATCAAGAAATATATTAACATTTTTCTTACAGTTCAGTTTGTCCAACTACCAGACTTGGGCAGCTAAAATATTATTTACCTCCTAGTCTACAAGCTTTGAGAATTGTCTGAACCATTCCTGTAAATATGTCAGGAATCAAAAATCTTGTTTTCCGATAGAAGGGTAAATCCTTCACCTTCAATAGCCAGGGGAAATAAATATATAAATAAAATAAACAGAGGTAAAGACCTCATTTCCTCTTGTCCTCATAATCTCAAAGAAAATGAGAAAAGCTGCTAATATTAGATAACAGTTTACAGAGAGCTCTAAGTATTCCATATTTTTCCCTAACATCTAAGGTTATTCTCTAACTTCAATTTTCAAGCCTCTGGCTCTATTTCTTCCAATTCTGGTTTGTTTGTTTGTTTGTTTTCCTTTGGCTGCACTACATCATCCAGAATCCATGAAACCCAGTACTTTCTGAACTGTTGTGTGTCCAATACTTGTGGATAAGGAAGGTTAAGGCACTTGAAAAAATATTGTAAGCATAAACAAAACACAGTGTTGTGTTCTTTCTTCCAGATAAACTCCTTCCACTTTCGAATTTAGTTTATTCAAAATTCAGGTACCTCTATTATACCTCTTCTAGGTATGTTTTTACTTGATTTATTGTCTGAATGGGGGAAGCCACTTCAGCTTATCTTGAAAACTTGTAGGTCTGGACTTCGTTATTCAAACCAAGTGGTGTGTACCCGTGGTGAAAATAATCCTGAGCATGAAAGCAGTAAATCCTTCTTGACGATTTGGTAGCCTTAGTTCAGCTTTAGATAGCTTCATAGCTTCCATGATAGTGAGGACTTGTGGCTGGCTGGAGTATTTTTTATTTTTGGTCATAACTGTCTGCTGAATTTTGTATTATCCACTAAAGCAAGAGGTTCTATATTATTCTCTCTGGCCATATGAGTATAAAAATAAAAATATAACAAGTGAAAAAACAAGATTTGGATTTTTCAAAATTTAATTTATTCATTAAAAATTCAGCTCCCTGCTCAAATATTATCAAGTTTTAACCAGAATTTCATAAAATAACTGAATTTTGGAAGTACTGCTGGAGTTTATGTGCCCAGCTTACTGCTCAGAGAAGAGCAAATTCAAGGCTGGATCAGATTACTCTGAGTCTTACTCAGGTGAACTCAGAAAATTGGTAAGGATGGAAATGCTATAGGCCTCTCTGAACAGCCTATTCCAGTTCAGAGTTGTTTTCATGGTGAAGATTTTTTTTTTTCTTTACATAACTGAAATTTCCATTTCTGCAAACTGTGACCATTGTTTCTTGCTTTTTGCTGCAAACTCCCAAAGAGCCCAGCTTTATCTTCTGTATAATCCTCCTAAAGCCATTTTTCTGACAGCTAAGTACAATACTTTTAGCCTTTCATAATAACCGATGAGCTTCATTTCATGTACATGGCCCTGTGATGGACTCTGAGGGAAGAGAACAAACATTGAGCATAGACTATCAGATGTGGTTTCATGTATGCTAAATAAAGGGTAATAGCTACTGAACTCCTGGCTATATATGCTTACCAGTATATCCCATTATGAAGTTACCACTTGCCACTACATTGGAACACTCAAGTTCTGTCTGCAGACCTGCTACACCCATAGATACCCTGCTTCTACTGCCATCATTTACTCTTATCCTTGTTCATCTTAATCACACCCTTAACAGCAAAAAAGGGTGTCTTGCCCTGATTTTCTGAACTAGATAAAGAATTTATTGTGAAGTAGGAAAACACCGTTTTCCCTGTGTGTTACTATTATGATTTGTAGCTTTTTATCATTTGCTTTTGCGGTGCTTCTTTTTTATATATATGTTGTTGTTGTTGTCAGTTTTTTCAAGAAAAAACACAGATTCAAAAGTTTAGGAAATTAAGGCAATATAACTTTAACATTTTTCAGTTTTCCTACAAAATAATGACATTTCTACATAATTTGGGTGTTAAGAAATTTAATTAACTTCCATGGAGACGGAAAATAAGTCTCTGATGTTAATCAAGACTATACTTAACTTCAGTTAATCACGTTATAACATGATTATACAAATTATCAGTTCTACTAATAACTAAATACAAGTGTTTCATTCTCTTGGGGGGTGGAGTGTGATTCACTGAATAAACACCTTCAGTGGGGTCAGAGCCTTCAGAAGGCTCAGTGAGAATAACAAAGGATCAGGTGTCTGTAAACCTCAGAGAACAATGCAGAGTGATTGACCACAGCTCTTGTAATAAAAAAGCTGACTATCTCAACACAGTAGGGAAAAGTGGGTGGCTTTCGTTTTAGGTGAATATCATGTAAATATTTCTCCCTGAGCTAATTATAATACATGTGAATGTATCCCTAAGTGACTCAGACCAACATGAGGACAGTGAATATATAGCTCAGCTCAACCAATGGAATAAAGCAGTGGAATAATTAGTAAAAGAATTTCAAAGAACAAATAAGGAAAAAGAAAAAAAGAAAAAAAAAGTTGAGTAGTTTCAAGGTCACCTCTTGTTTTTTTGATTTTTTTTTGTTTGGTTTTCTTTGTTTTTTTTGTTTTGTTTTGTTTTGTTTTGTTTTTTAAAGCTTGAAGTAAAGATAGAGATTCTCCTAAGTTTATCTTTGCTTTTGGAAAAATTATAATTATTAAGAAAAGTTGCTTTATTTTATATATCTATATTATATTATTATTATATATAATATTATTCTATAGAAATCAGAAGGAAGATTTACAGTTTCTGAACACAGAAGCTCTCTGTCTTTATATATATATATGTATATATATATTTAATAGTAGGATTCTTAGATATAGCAAAGAAAATAGTGTAAGTAAAGACCAATCATTCAGAAGAAGGAAAAACCCTAGGGTTGCATTGCTACTTCAGCACTATAATGCTGGAGAGACATTCAATTGAGACATAAGTCTCTTAACAGCAGAAGTAATTTTGCATTTATGTCCTTCTCTACTAAAAGTACAGAGTAACCACAGTTGATGTTGGCATAGAAAGCAAGAGCTACCTAAGACTGACATCATTATCAAGGTACTCTACTTAGGATTGGAGATTTTAACAGCTTTGAAGCTACTTTTTTGGGCTACTTTTGGGCGCCTCCGGTGGTGCAGTGGTAGGAACGCCACTTGCAACACCGGAGGCCCGGGTTCGAATCCCCCCTGTGGCACAAGTGGTAGAAGTGCCGCTCTGCTACACAGGGGCTCATATCCCGGGGGTTGGACTTGATGATCTCTAAGGTTCCTTCCAACCTGCACCAGACTGTGATACTGTCATACTTTTTGATGAAGACCTCATCACCTTTCTCAGTCTGGCAGATGTGTCCACAATGCATTTTTTGTCTTATCTCTAATATTCACAGACTGCTAAGTAGTTGAATTTACCCAACTTTCCTATTTCTGATATCATAAGGATTGAGCCCTTTTATAAAATTGTGAAATAAATAGCATATAACATTATTTGTATGGAATATCTCAATTAAAAACTACCCAAAACAACAAAATAGTACAGAATTCGCAGCATTCCTCAATACCTTCCCTCTCATCTTCCCTCTAAGATGAGGCTGGAATTCATCTTTTTACTTTTATTTATTTATTTATTTATTTATTTATTTATTTATTTATTTTGCTGTGATTCAAAACATATACTAAATCTTTATACTATATATATACATATATATATAGTATAATATATATTTATATATATATATATATAAACCTTTAGGAATCTTTTTGATCAACCTGCAAGTAACATTTTATAGATTTAGACAGAGAGATGTGCTTTTTGCTACAGGGCACTTCTGCACAGTGTACTGCTGTACTGTGCACAGTGAATGTATAAATAATTGTCTTGCTTTAGACTACATAAATGATTTGTTTGCTTAATCTGTTGGAAATAGTTTGATGCAATATTGTTATTGTTATTGTCACTGCATTACTATAATAAACGAGATCTATATCTCCTTTGGTCTTTTGGAAACAATTTTTAAGTAAATGCAGGTGTTTGCCTTTTTATTGTAATGGCATTTTACATGTTGTCTGCTAGTAAATACATATTTGCATATTCCATCAGCAAATGAAGATATTAGAAAGACATGAAATCATAGAATATCCAGAGTTGGAAGGGACCCGCAAGGATCATCAAATCCAGCTCCTGTCTCTGCACAGGACAACCCAGTATTCATACCCTAAGTAAGTCCGAAAGTGTTGTCGGAATGCTCCTTCGACTCTAGCATCTATAACCTCTGCCTTGAGGAGACAGTTTCAGGGCCTGACAAACCTCTGTTAAAGAACCTTTGCCTGTCATCCAAACTGTCCAGGCTTATTTCCACTGAGCAACATTACAGACTTTTCTTTCTCTCCTACTACGAATCCAGGACTTAGTTCCATATTAAAAGTGGAAAGACACAGATATTTCTTATTGTTATGAACAATCTATTGATTTAGCATTAGCCAGGATTTTTGGACATTCTATTGACCTAACAGTATGCCAGGAATATCAGAAAGCACACACCTTTTGTTTGTAGAATGGCTTTTTTTATCAGATTTAAATATTTCTTGAGGTTTCTAGAAAGCAGAATTATGTAACTTCTGTAACACATCTGCTATTATTTTTATTTTCTTGCTTGGATGGCATTTAACTTTTTTCTCCTGTTCATTGTCTGCCACCTGGGCTTACCATTCACTGTTCCAACTATGCTATAAGTTAGAGTTACTTTTTTCTGCATGCCATTTTTATTTTTTTTTTAAATGTGTGTGTTTGTAGTCATCAACAAAATGAACTGATAAGAAAGATTCTTCTGTTGTATGAGATCAGTGTAGTGTAAATTCCTCTTTCTTTGTGAAACAAAGATTCACAGACACTTCTACAACTGATCAACAATCAAACAGTTTTTGGGAGAACATGTCCAAAAGATATGTTTCTTGTTGATCAGAGAATAACCTCCTAATCTACTTCCTTCAGTGTAAATTATTTTTAGCTACATAATTTTTTTAGTTACTAGTGACATTCTAGAATGCATGGGAGTTGCTCTGAAAGTAATTCCTCCTATTTTGTTACATTTGTCCACTACATCAGAGGCAGCTGCTGGTGCTTTGGCAGTAGAAGTTGAACTTTCCCACCAATATTCCATTATATTTCATTTCCATGTGACAGAAGGTAGTAGGGGAGTTGTCTGGTAAAATAGTGTCCGACATGAAAGTGTGTATGAAGCAAAGGGGTGGAATTGAATTCTTCCATGTAGAAAAAATGGCACCCACTGACATTCATTACCACTTGCTGAATGTTTGCAGAGGTCAAACAGTAGATACGAGCACACTGAGGCTGTGGGTGGTACATTGCAGCAGTGGAGAGAGCAGCAGTGTGTCACCTTTGCTGGTACAGATGTTTTTAAGCAAGGCACATGGGCTCTTGATCACGGTTGGCAAAAATGAATAATGCTGATTGAAAAATAGTGTTTTATAGCTAACAATTTGCTTTATCTAACAGTGTTATTGTGCTCTTTGTATCTGCTGCAGTTTCCACAGAAATAAATAGGGGGC
Organism: Coturnix japonica; assembly: GCF_054131305.1. Taxonomy (NCBI): domain Eukaryota; kingdom Metazoa; phylum Chordata; class Aves; order Galliformes; family Phasianidae; genus Coturnix; species Coturnix japonica. The sequence goes on from NC_140664.1 coordinate 81,162,327, forward strand.
ATTCCTTTCAAAGTGATCCATATATTTAGACATTAACGTTGTGTTGTAGTCGGAATTATCTCTTTCATATCTCTTGCAAAGCTTAATTCCCTACTTTCAAAATCATAAGATACATCAAATAGGCTGCAGTGTATGTAGCACTGGGTTTGTCATAAAAAGACAAATTTTAAGAGCATGTGTTGTTTAAGTGTTGATATATTTGAACCTGTTGTGGAGAGTTAGTTTAATATCAGTTAAAAAAAAAAAAAAAAAAAAAGGAATACAGTTACTAGTACTTTATTATATAAGTATATTAATTGTAGTTGTCAATGTCCTGTTCTGACTGGCATTGGTCAGAATTTTTTCCTCTTCTTCAGTCAAAAAATTCTGAAGAAATTACTTACTGAATAATGATGTACTGTACAAAAGCAGTCCTCATTGAATTAAGTAGAGAAATATTGTAAATATTATTTTCTTATAGGCCATACTTAAACATTTGCTACTGGTCAGGATACTGAGGTAAATGAACCTGAATATATATTAACATTTTCTGATAGAATTTCAACTATCTCCATTACCTATAAAAGATTTCAGCAGGAAACTGGACATCATAACTTCCAGATATCCTTGTAAAATTAAATTAGTGTATCACTCTGAAAGATTAAACAAGAGAGGGGAAAAAAAATAAATAAATAAATAAAAAAAAATCTTACAAAGAAGACCTTAAATGTCAATAACTTTTAAGAATGTTTTCCATGTCCTAAATTTCCGAATTTTATTCATACTAACTACGTCACATTAGTTTATGAACTTGAATATGTAGACAGTGTGGAAGAAAGGCTTTGTTTGAAGTACTTATTACTCTAATTAGATAAGACATGTAAGTAGTTGCACTGTAAGCAGGGCACAAGAGTGATGAACTGAATAAATCTACTGTTTAAAAGTAGAGCTTATAAACAAAATGACAGACAATGATTCACTGTTTCAAGCTGAATTTCTTAAAAAAGAAGAGCATCCAGATGCCAGTGGGACATGTGATGTGAAATTCTGGATTATGGACTAGAAGTTTTTAGAATACATTTTATTAATTTTCTTCTCCACAATATATATATATATAAATTTAAGTGCTTCATTACATGGAAAAGTCACAAAAATAAACAAATGGGAGAAAAGTATCTGAAGTATTTACAGCTATCTTTGCTTATGTACATTAGATTGTAAACACATGGTCAGTATAAGCACTCGACAGAACTAGGCTTGCAGTTATTCAGAATCACATGTTTTTTTAAAAGTACAGCTTGTTAGATCTTCTGGTCCTCCAGATATGCTGAGTGCTTTTGAAAATAAGAACATATAAATAAATAGTAATAGTGCATGCTAACAAGTAAAAAAGCATCTGCCTTACACTAAGTATTCTAGAATTGTAACTATTTCTTGAATTCGAGTTGTCCAGATACTAGAATGTAAATTATCCAGCTTTCTTACATGCCATTGTTTTCCCAGGTAAACCTTTTTTCTTTGAAGGATTATATGCAATCTAAATGGCACACGTATTATGTCCTTGCTCTCAATAATAGGGAGAGCTGCATTTGTAGCAAACGCTATTAGTAAACACTGTTACTTCATTCAGTTACCAATTCAATTACTTAGTTATCCTTACTCTTCACAATTTCTTCACTGTTATTGTACTATTGCTTCTGAAATAATTGTTTCTTCATTATGTAACATAAGTCACTGGTCCCTGCTGCTTATTTATTTCCTTATATCTGTTATTTACTATTTCTTTTTCAGTTTTAGTTAAAAATCAGAAATTTGGAGTCAGTTGGAGCCAAGCTCCACCCCTTCTGGTAGTGCATCTGAATTACCTTCACCTGTGCTCCTGCAGCTTAGTCATTGTTTGCTTCAGGTGGTTAATCAGAGGTTCAGGCTGTGATCAACAGTTTCCCATATATTTTTCTCTTTCACTTTTCTTCTCCCTTTCTCCCTCTCTCTTCCCCTCTCTCTTCCCCTTTCTTCCTCCCTTCTTTTCATCTTTCCTTTCTTCTTTCCTTTTGTTATGAAAAAGAGAGTGGTCAGCAAATCCTCCTCCCCCCTACTCTGGTGAGTCCACATCTCAAATACTTTTTCCTCAGTTGGGTTCCTCAGTTGAAAAAAGATGGGGATCTTCTAGAGGGGGTCCAGTAGAGTATCACAAAGACGATTAGGGGCCTGGAGGATCTTCCTTCTGAAGAAAACCTGAGAGACCCAGGACTCTTTAGCCAGTAGATGAGAAGACTGAGGTGGGAATCTTATAAATTCTTATACATTTCTAACCTGTGGGAGTCAAGTCAAATGGGGATGGAATCAATTCAGTGGAATGCAGTGATAAGACAAGGGGAAATGGGCAAAAACTGCAACACAGGAAGTTACATGCTCTCTTGCTTCAATTATCAGCAGAGAGATGGTTCATGATATATGTACACCCAATGAGAAATTAAGACTCAGAAAGGAGTCAAGTATTTGCCCAACCAGTTTATTACAAAAAATTTTGGTTTGCCAGATCTGGGAATGGGAGGTGATATAAAGAAAGTGACAGTATAAAGACAGAAAATAAAAGCAAATATCTGTTATATTATATATATATATATAAGTATGTATGTATATACTGCCCAGTTCTCCTTGGGTAGTCTGTAATAATGGTACATCTGACTCAGTTGGTGCAGGCTTATCTGCATCAGAGAAGCTGGGGCATCTGCATAAGACTGAGCTACTGCATTTCAGAAGTAGTCTGGAAGGTGTAAGTATCAAGATATTGTTCTTATTCAACAGTGATAAAATATATAACAATGAGAAACAGTATGTGCAGTTTACAAAAGTGAAGATCACGCTGTATTAAGTTTAGCTTATTCAGTAAATGATTGTGTTTGTTTTGTTAGTTTTTGGTTTTATTAATATTTCATGTTTATGTAAGCATCAATTGTAAACTTCGTATTAAATCTACACATCCAAGTTGTCCAGATTTTAATTTCAGATATCATATTTCAGGTGACAAGCCAATCAAATTTCATGTATGAAAATATAGGCTTTTTAAATACTCTTAGAGTTGCATATATTCCAGTTCAGGAAGAGATGTAGTCATTGCTTTCCATGAGTGGCAGGTAAGCTTGAAGATAGATAGCACCACTGACAAATGATACAAATAGCTCTTTCTGGTACTTCAGATATAGATCTCAGATAAGTTTATGAATTTCAATAAACCTGAACTTAACTTTCAACAGAACATCATCCTTCCTTTTCCTTTCATGTTTCTTTCCTTGTGGAAAAGCAGTTTCTAAGGTATATCCTATACATTAGATAGAATGTTGTAAGGAATTATTACAGTTTAAAGCTCTGGAAGTTGGAGGTGTATCTTATTGTCATGCGCTTTCCCGAGTAATTGCTAATTTATTAAAAACATCATATGATTTTTGTTTTTCTTTGTCAGCCCTCTAAATAACATTGGCAGTTATATATTCAATAACAGAAATACTTTTACAAATATTTTTATTAAATTATTATTTTTTTATTAATTTATTATTAATATGTGTATGTTAGACAGTTGTTGGCCCTAGCTAATTTATACTTTTTTCCTTTCTCTTTTTACATTAGAGAAGTCTACTGTTTCTCTCATCTGGTGTTCCCTAAAGATAACAACTAATGGGTATCAATTTGGAAAGCAAAACAGACTGACTCTTGCACATTCCTAGGCAATTGCCTCACGTCACTCTTCTTGGAGAAATATGTGACAATTTGTGTCTAATTGTATGTTCAAACCAGAAAACAGCAATTACAGATAGGATTGTATGTAAGGGGACAGCAGGGTCCAGCAATTCCCTCTGGCAAGGCAGTGGGAATGTCATGACCATAATAGGGCCAAGCAGGAAGGGCCCATCCCATTGGCTTACCAGTAGCAACACTAGAGTAGCAACACTCATACATATCCCTGGAAATGGGGCCAGACTCAGGACAAGCTGTGGCCCTGTGTGTGACTGGCAAGGTGAGTTCAACGGCTGGGCAAATTAGGGCTGTGAGGAGCTGAAGCCTGGTCTTGCTGTAGCCTCACTTGGGCTGGTGAGGGAGCCTGGGCCAGCATGCATGGATTCTTAGTCTTACACAGGGACAAGCAAGGCTGATGGAGACCTTGGAGACATGAAGAATTTAGGCATAAAATCCCAAACAAAATAAGTCACAGCAGGAAAGCTCTAGGCATAACATCATGCTGCTTTACCATTGAGGATGTATTCAAGATGTAACAAATTCTTATGACAGAATTATACATTAAATTTTGTTGAAACTTTACGTTGCACAAACAATAGTAGAGCTTCCCTCAGTTCTTCTAAGAATTTGAACTTATTACAAAAAGTTTTATACAACAAGAAAACTAAAACTTAAGTTTTATCCAATGGTAGTTTTTTATTTGTTTTATATAGCTCATCTGCACAATTCTTCTGATAGGATAGCTGGAAAATGTAATATGACAGAAGGTGTCATGTCTGTTTTCTACAGGTCAATTTGCTTTCACAGAATACTACATAAGAAACTACAAAAACTTGCTGCTCTTAACTACATAACAACTGCTCTAATAACTAGTAGAAAAGTAATATGAAATCCATAGAGTGTAATTTGAGTATGAGTTTGATTTCTACTAATTCTGAGCAACAAGATAATAACAAACACGGTTCAAAATGACAGAAACTTTGAAAGTAAATATCATGGGCAGGTATAAATGATTTAATATTGCAAAATTGTGAGGTGCAAAATTAAGTGACCTCAAACCTGTGTCACTCATTGCTATTAGCAAGTAGATAGGCTATTAGAGGAGACAAAGATCAGCAATTTCAGTAATTCACTAGCTGTATAATTAAAATAACATATTAATATACCATCAAGTACATACCAGATTAATTCAATCCTAAGACTTTTTCTAGGGTTCCAGAAATTACAATTATTACTTAATTATTAATGTAACCAAGATTTTTTTCCTTTGACAGTGGACCAGTCGGTGACCTTAGTGGATAGCCCTTTTTTTTCTGACAGTTAATACAAAACATGACTTTTTCAAATTATTTTTGATATAAATAATGTAAGATTACCTTTCTGAAAAAAAATATGCTTCATAATGTTTTGAGAGTTAGTGTAAAAAGTGTCTGGATTCTAACTGGAACTGTATTTGTTTGTTAGTTTCTTTGTAGCTTCCAAAAGTTTCACCTCTGAACCAGGTAAGCAAAGTATTTCATAGTTTCATAGTGTCGTGCGGGTTGGAAGGGACCTTAGAGATCATCGAGTCCAGCCCCCGGGATTCGAGCCTCTGTGTAGAAGAGCGGCACTTCTACCACTTGCGCAAGAGGGGAAAATTTGAACTCCGGGCCCCAGTGTTGCAAGGCGGCGTCTTTAACCACTGCGCCACCGGGGCGCACAATTTAAATTCAAATTTATGTTAGTGTCCTGTTTACAGAACCTAGAACAGCAGCCTAATGCTTAAAAAGGAAGTAACTAAGAAAACAGATTATAAGCTAAGACTATTTAGTTACCCCAAGAATATATGTACATATGATTTGAAGAGAGCTCAAAATTTTGTCTGCTCTTCTGAGTTAATCTAAGAGTAACAGAACTGTAGTCTCAGTGATGTACATAACCATTACAAAATAATTCTATTTCTTAGGCAAATAGAAGTTTTAAAAGTACGTATATCCATAGATATAGTCAGGTAATGTGAAATTAAATATAAATAAAACACAAATCAAATTTCACAGGTAATATAAAGAAACAAAGAAAATTCTACAATGTTTTAAGTTGTCCTATGTATCAAAGGTGTCTACATGGAAACTGGATGTAAAAAGAATCTGTCTGCCTGTGGCCTGGACAGGTATACCCTTCTTTGGGTAAGGAACTGCTTAGAGAACCATGCCAGTGGGCAGTGGTTGATGGAGTTAAGTCCAGCTGGTGACTTACAAGTGGTCTCCCCCAGGGGCTGATACTGGGACCTATCTTGTTTAATATCTTCACTGATGAATGAGGGGATTGAGTGTGCCCACAGTAAGTTTGCAGATGACACCAAATTGGGAGGTAGTGTCTATCTGCCTGAGGATGAGAAAGCCTTTCAAAGGGATCTGGATAGGCTGGATTGCTGGGCTGAGGTGAATGGTATGAGGTTCAACAGGGCCAAGTGCCAGGTCCTGAATTTTGGCCACAATAATCTCATGCACACTATAGGATTGGGGTTGAGTGACTGGATGACCATGAAGAGGAAAGAGACCTGGGAATGTTGGTTGATGCTCAGCTGAACATGAGCCAACAGTGTGCCCAGGTGGCCAAGAGGGCCACGGGCATTTTGGCCTGTATTAGAAATAGTATGACCAGCAAGAGCAGGGAGGTAATCATCCACCTGTACTCAGCACTGGTGAAGCTGCATCTTGAGTACTGTACTCAGTTTTGGGCTCCTCACTACAAGAAAGACATCAAGGCCATGGAACATGTTCAGAGAAGGGCAACAAAACTAGTGAGGGGTCTGTAGCACAAGTCTTATGAGGAGTGGCTCAGGGAGCAGGGATTGTTTAGCCTGGAGAAGGGGGGTTCATTGAAGACCTCATTACATTTCCTGAAAGGAGGTTTTGATGAGGAAAGTCTTGGCCTCTTCCCCCAGGCAACATACGGGACCCGAGAAAATGGCCGTAAGTTGTACCAGAAGTGGTTAGGATTAGACATGAGGAAAAATTTTTCTTTCAGAGTGGTCAGGCACTGTAATAGCCTGCCCAGGGAGCTGGTGGAGTCACCGTCCCTGTCAGTGTTCAATAGGTGTCTGGATGAGGAGCTACAAGATATGGCTTAGTGGCATGTGGTAGCAATGATAATGAGAGAATGGTTGGACTAGATGGTCTTGTAGGCTCTTTCAATCTCGTGATTCTATGATTCTATAACTGATTTTAAAAGCTTCCATATTTATTTGATTTTGCTTGTTTTCTGTTACAAAGTATCATTCATATTAGAAAAACACTTCTAGTAAAATGTTATATAACCGTAGCAGAGCTGTGATGAAAGAGAGAAAAATGGGAAAGGGGATAATTTCAGATTTATTTCTGAATATTTTTAATGAAGTTTAACAGTACTATGATTACCAACCCCATGCACTTCATTTTTCTTTTGGTAAATATTTGTACAAGGTTTAATATCCACCACCACATCTATTAAATCCTTCACTGCTGAATTATATATACACGTTAATAGAAAATTCAGAATGCAGAAGGAAAAGCCACAATTTTAACCTTGATTATATACATAAAAGGCATTCATTGAACTCATTTGAACTCTAAATTGATTTTTACTAAACATCACTCAAGGCTAAGTGAATTTTAGTTAAAAAGTTACTGTGGCATCATCTGTCCCTATAACAAGGATGTCAGAAATAGCCTCTGGTCTACTTCCAACTGAGCCCTTATCTTTTGCAGAAACCCATCTGCTGTGACATCGATGAAGATGGATTTCATATTTTTTAGTATATTTTAAAGCACTGACATTTATTTTAGGTACTGCATATGTATTAAGCCCACTAATTAGTTAGCATTCATAAGTATATTTTAAAAAATAGTAATATTATTTTTGTTATAAACCAGGGAATTCAGTAAAGGAACATTTGTAAAACCGTCTTCTTAAGAGTCCCTTTCATTTGATATCTGAGCCAGTCAATAGAGTGACCAGCTTCAGAGAGGTAAGAGAGAGATTAAAAAACATCTGTCTGCATGTAGTCCTGGGCAATCATCTCTGTGTGCTTTTGTTTGAGAATGGGGTTTGAACAAGATGACTTCCAGAGGTCTCTTTCAAACTCAACCATTCCATGATTATGCATGTGAAGTTAGGAGATTGAGTAAAAGTAAGGTGAAAGAGACATGCAAGTATTCATCAGCTGCTGTTGTTGGACTGGAAGATCAGCATTGTATGGATTAATTTCACTTTTCTCCTAGCTTTCTTAGTATTATTATTATTTTTTTCATAATAAAATATGTTCCTTTGCTATTCAGAGTTGTCATTTATAAAAGAAAGAACACTTACCTGTCTTATCAGCCTGTTGATTATTTCATACACCCAGAGGTATTTTACATGAATATCTACAGAACTACTAGATTTACTAATAATAAAATAAATACAGTGTAATGGCAGTAAAACTGAAATGAAAGTAAAATAGGAGAGCGGCCGTGGGACTAAAAGGAAGTTTTGAAGATTTGACTGCACAACTGAAGGTGTTGATGTTTTCTATACTGCTAATTAGAAGTATAACACAAGCATTAATATCCTGCTATTCTTGATCTCACATAACAAATGAACATGTATTTGGTAAGAGAAGATATGTTTTATTTTTAGATGAATCAACGTGTACATATAACCATAGCATAAGAAAATGTGACAGTACTGCTAATACTGTTAAGAAGCTTGAAATACCCATTTCATATTAAAGGATGATCATATTACTCATTTTCTGTAACATTAAGTGAGTAGTATCTTTTGGGAGTACTTTTTCTGGTAATCTTTTTATGAGTACATTTAACTATTTATTCCCTTCCACTTAAATTCTTATTTATTTATTTATTTATTTATTTTAAATAAGAGTACAAGTTTAGATGTAAGCTGTAAGTGTTCCATCAGAAAACTGAAGGAACACAATGAGAAAATTAACTCATTATTAAATGTTTTCTTTTGTACTCATAGAAAAAATGCAATGCTCTTATCTTATCTTTTTTTTTTTTTTTTTTTCCCACTACAATGTTTCTGCAGGCTTTTTTTACTAACTAAAAAAGATATTTAATTCCAAGACTTATCTATAAATGGCTCATTATTCATATAAATATACTGCAATTCAGCTTAGCCTATCACTGAGTGAACCTGCAGTAACAAGCTGAGGACAATGGCTTTCCAAAGCCAAAAATACAGATCAGAAATGACAAATGAAGGGAAAGAAATCCCTTTTAGTTGCAGCAACAGCCTTAAAATTAAGAAACAGTAACAAACAAACAAACAAACAAACGCAACTATTGTTTTTGATGTTTCACATTTTATGATGGAAAGCCCCATAGGGAAGACATATCACTCAGGTGAGCATAGGTAGAGCTGAATCTGTGGTGCAAATCACTTAATGGCCCTTTTTGTAAAATATGGATGATTACTTCCATTGTCATTTCTTGCTATCTCAATGCTATTTATGCAGTAAGCATAAATATACATATAAATCGAAAAGCTCCGACATTTCATCATATATACGGAAATTATGGGAAATTGGTAAGCCTGAACCTTTGATTAATCAGCTGAGGCAAATGTTGGGTCAGCTGTGGGAGCACAGGTGAGAGTAATTTAGCTGTGCTCCCGGAAGGGGTGGAGCTTGACTCTATCTCCTCTAGACCTCATTTAAGGGCTGACCACCACTAAGGCAGCATCTCTTGGAGATTGCTCCTCAGTGGAGATTGCCTCAGCAGTTCCTAGCAAAACATAGGCTTCCATTGGGTGAGTTTTTCCTGTAAGTAACCTTTTAGGTATTTACAACTACCATCTTTTCATTATTGTCACCTTACAATATATGTGTGTGAATGTGTATATATATACATATAGACATATATATATGTATACATACACACACATATTGTATGTATTTATATATATCATATATATGTGTATGTATTATATATATGTATATATTCCTGCACGCAGCAGGGGAGTTGGAGCTTGATGATTGTTGAGGTCCCTTCCAGCCCATGCCATTCTATGATTCTTTGATATAACGATAATCTATCTTCATTGATTTCTAAAAAAATCCATAACCATAGAAGTATAGATTATTCCAAAAGTAGAGAAAAGAAATAGGATTTTCTTTCTTCTTCCTTCTGTCCTAAACTTCTGATAAAATAATTTAGAAAGTATTCCTAAAAAAAAAGATTAGAAGCAAGCTGATTGCCACTCTTAGCAATACACTTGAAACACTACTACATTTAAAAGCATAATTACATATTTAATGTAATGCAGCAGAAAGACTTCTAAGGACAAAGATGCAACATCGTGATGAAAATCTGAATAGTTTGTGCTTGCTTGTGTTGTCATACACATTTTTGAGGTGCTCTATTGCAACCTATTTCATCTAGCCAAGCTTCTCACTTTGAGGAAACACTTCTCTTCCTAGTCCCTACTCAACTGTTTTACAATGGAAAAGGACAATACTGAATAGCTGATTACTCCAGCTACATAAGTATTAATGAACTCTCTTAACTTCATGTTCAGTTATAAAGATTTCTCATGATATTATTAAAAATTTGGCTGCGTATCCTGGAAATTGCAACCATTTTTAGAAATATACCTTGTAAATCACTAAGTAGGAATAAGGAAGTCATAACAACAAATCTGAGTACTTCTGTGATGTAAACAAGCAAACCTCACAAACAACAGATACACAAAATGCCTGTGTGAAGACTCCAATTCTGTTTTGAATAACTTAAGAGTTTAAATGATGTAAGGTTTTACTGTCTTGGTTTCTGGGGACTATGTCACATAGATGCAAAAACTGGAAAAGACATAGAATACATAAATTTGTAATTGATGAGTTTTATAATGTAAGAAAGAATGTATTTACCTCTTTTTCAATTAAAACTGAAAACGTTATTTTCTTAATAAATTACTCTCAAGCAGCATCTCTCTTCATTTATGTCATTTCCACCTCTATTTAGCAAACTCCCTCAGAACATACCTTTTTAAAAAATGCAATTGGCTGATCAATCACAAACTATGTAGTTAAAAAGAGGAACAGTAATACTCTTAATTGTTATGTATTACTCTTATGGTAGTCTACATAGTAGATGTTCACAGGAAACACACTTGCTTCTCCATCAAAACTCCGGAAAAGCAAGACTAGGCTCTTCATTGCTCCCTAGTGGCATTTGAATTCAATTCAACTCCTTGATGAAGCTAAAAGTAAAATTTCATAATCTTTTAATGCCAAATGGGGAGTGACAGTATTTTTTCTTAAACTGGCGGAGGTAGGGACTTCTGTCCTTGCAGCATGTCAGCAGCTAGAGTGATCTGCAATTAAGGTACAACTTTTTACACCATAATACAGTCCTTTCCTTCATCCTTTATCTCTCTTGTGCTGTACTTTGTGCATAATACTTAGATCTTCCTGATTGTGCTAACAGAATTACTGATAGAAAACTTACAACTTAATTAAACGATATTGCATCCTAATAACTAATATATTAGTGTAAATTGATGCAAAAAATAATGTATCCAACCCTGATTAATGTCTTGGACACTGACTGCTACTGGCAGATGAATTACAACAATTGCATATATTATATATTATACATTATACATTATATATTATATATTATATATTGTATTATATCACATATATATATATATACAGATTCAAAGCAGAACTGCCTTCCTACCTTCAAGTAATTTACTGAAGTCTCATCATTAAATACATTTTGCAGGTGAGATTGGTTTGCAGATTACAACCTGCTGCCTATGATATACCAGTAATATCACAAAGTCCTCCTGTGATCTAGATAACAAAACTACAGGGTGACAAAAATCCTTGAAAAAGTTTTCTGGATTGGAATAATTATGCTAGTCTCAGAAAGAAGGGCTGCAAGTGAGCTGCAGCGATCATCACCTAGCTTATCTTGCAGACAAGAATAGAAACAATTCATGTAACATTCCTGACTCCTCTGTACATCATTTTTCATGTCCTCCAATCAATAGCGACTCTTTATCCCTCTTACACAAATTATTTTAGTGCTTCTCTGTTCTTACTGTTTTAATCTTTTTCTTTATTTCTCTTTAAGAATTTGAAACTTATTCTTGTGCAGTATGCAGCCAACCTAAAGAAAGGTTTAGATTTTCACTCATCTAAAAAATAAGTATTCAGTCTTTTTTAGTTATTTTCAGACTGAACAACAAGTTCTTTACATTTTCATGGATACTTAAGTTTCTCTAGCCTTTTGATGGTTCTCATTGCTCCCCTCTGGATTATTGTCATTAGAGAGAGATTACCGAACAGCAGAAAGTACTGCAAACTGGCCGGTATCTGATATCATAGATCTTTCCTGTATTACCAGCCATATGCTCAGATTACTTAACCTTGCTGGTGTGTTCTTCAGTTCTGGAAGTTTTAATTGTGGTAGCACTGACAGAAAAGATGTTGCCATGTATGAGATCTGGTACTGAGACCATTTTCAGAAAAGCAGTCATTCTCTTTTAGCAGCTCTTAATACATCTGCTAAACAGCCACTCTGAAGGTTTATAACGAGCTTCCATTTATTTTATGCAAAACACTTTGTACACGTGTTTCAGTGCTTATCTAAATATCTATTTGTTATTTTTATACTGATATTTAGTTATGTACTAGTGCCAGGGTGGCAAAATAAGTGCAAGTGATTTCTCAAGAATAGGGTAGAGAGTTTCTGAAGAACAAGACAGCACATAAAAATAGATACAGATATTTACTGGGGCACAGTATGGCTAACTGCTGGTCAGGAAGAGGGGAAGACTGAGAGTAGTAACAGGCTTTTGACTTGCCACTGATGCCTTTTTCTGCAGCCGCTTATAAACCTTCTTTACTCAGTAAAGAAAAAAAAAAAAAGTAGAGATCTCCAATGAGGTATAATGTTGTTGAATGGTCAGAAAACTGCCTGCAAATTTCAGTTACACAAAACTCTTTGAAAAACACCAGTAATCAGGAGATTATGGCAAACTTTACCTTTACAGAAAAATCCCCTTGCAAAGTGTGGTGTTTATTCTTGATAGACCTAGCTTGGAAAACAAGCTGTGTGGTCCTCAGTAAGTCAGACTTTAAAGCTCCATTTCATGTAGCCATTGGATGCAATGTTCTAAGTGCTCTTTACAGAGAATATTTTTAAAGGAACAAGGAAAGGATGTAAATTAAAGCATCTCGAATAATCTTCTGGAGTCACCAAGGCTGCATAATTTTTATGCTCTATTCAATCTATTTCAAGTACAATGCTATAGTGTTTCTTTGTAAGAAAATGCTTAGTTGTAATTTTGAATGTATTATTTTCTATTTGGTCAGCACTGTCTCCTTTTCTGGGTTTTAAAATAAAAGGACCTGAGAAGATAATGAAGCTTTTTCTTTGAAACAGTAGCTTTGCTGAGGGAGGTGGAGCAGTGATAAAATCAGAATTATTTTCTTTGCATAGTGATAAGGAGGAAAAAAATAAAAGCAACGGTGAATTTTAGTATTGCTAATGAGAAAGGTGGGTTAGTTGATAACAAAGCTGCACATTAAAGGCCGAGCATACTGCTATGCTACAAGGTAAAGATTGTTTTTACACACCTCAACTATTCAATTAGGTATATAATATGAAACTACATGGATTGAAGTAATAATTTTAAACAAAAAAAATGAGGCATTATTAACAAAAACTGCAAGACTCCGAAGGTAAATCCTGCATGGACAGTATTATCCTACAAAAAACAGGAAACAGTAAACACAAGAAAACAGTATTATTTTCATCTCCACAGAGAGGCTAGATAAAATGCTTGTTTTGTTAAAAATACAATTTCCTGTCAAAATCATTTTAGCAGGAATTTTTCATCCAATTCTCCTTACAAGCTGTGCTTTGTTACTGCAGGACCAGAAGTATAAATGTTGCACCTATAAGCCAATGTAAAGAAGGAAACAGATTTCTCATTCAAAGAGGAACAGGGGCCACTACCTAGAAAATACCATCATGTTTAGCATTGATCCCAAAGGACTTGAAATAGGTCATCCCTGCATAGATCATAACTGTTTTCATTTGCTGGAATTGTATCACTTCAGGAACATTGCTAGTATTTCTGAGCCTTGGAAGCCTTGATGCCATTGCCCTAAGCCACATAGAGAAAATGACATATATCATGCTGTCTGAAAGATACCATCCTGCTTTATTATTAAGCATGACTTTACCTCTGATACTCAATAGGAAATTACTTAGTTTTTGATTTTGAAAGACTTTTAGTTAAGGAAACTGTTACATTACCAGCATTTGTTACCTAAACTGGAATGCTTAATAAAACTTTATGCTATTTATTAATGGCTTTAAAATTCAATATTTCATTTAGTATTTTCACTATAAATACAAAATAAAAAAAAATAATTATGCATATTAGTGATAAGTAATGACACACAATGAAAGATATCAGTGTTTTCAGTTGAGAGATATTGTGTTCAGAAAAATGTCATATTATGCTGCTGACAAAGTACTTTATCTTCATTTGTTAGATTTTTTCATCTTAATTATAAGTGTAAATTACTGCTTAACTGATTATTTACCTAAAAGTGGACAGATATTGGGTGTATGCAGTGTTTGTGGAAAAAAATGTTGAATTTCTGATTCTTGATTATTATGGTTATCCTGATTCAGTTTTCATATCATTAATCACATTAACTCACGGATTATAATAGCAACACGGAATAGAAAACTACAAGCTTCTTAGCTTACCATATGTATTTCATCATCCTTTTCTAGTTAAAACTTCTCGTGTCACACCATATCAAGAATTATTTCATTTAAGTTTTCTTCTAGAGTTAATTAGCTGGTTAAGTTCTATCTTAGACTTCTGACATTACTGATGAGTCTAATCTTGTTTTTACCCACTTCTATAATCTCTAAAATCTCTTACCGACTTGAAACAAATGTCTATTGTTGAGCACATCTGATCTGTCTACTCTTTTTTTTTTTTTTTTTTTTAGTATAAGTAAGTGCTATATTTGTAATAAATCATTCATACTTGATTTGATAGATGCATGTAAGAGATCTGAAATTTCATCTGGTTTGGAGATTATATAATCATCTCAGTTTGAGCACATTTAGTAAAGACGGTCATATTCACAAGGTGAAAGAATGTTTCTTCATCACAGACAAATCTTACACATGATTCTCTTACTAGGTTATGTGGCAAAGACAGACATGTCACACTTTACTCTGGCTAGGTAGCAGAGCACTAGCTGTGGGGCACAGCTGTTCATGGCTGGAAACTGCCTGCACATGAAGATGTAGATCCCTAAATGCTTCTTTCATTTTAGACATGGTAATTTCCATTTTGGTGGTTATATTTTTACGCTCCACTTTGCACACAGAAAATTCTGGAGTCCTTAATAAAGACTTGTACAAAGCATTACTTTGCTTACAAGTTAAAACTAGATTTTACCTGTTCCTATTTCTACTCTTGTTGCTTCTCCTACTTTTCATAATAATTTTTATCTAAGTAACAACGTGATGACTCTCAATATGCCTAGAAAATTTTAATTTATCATAATTCTGCTAATTGCTATTTCTTCTCTACCTTTGGCTTTTAAGATTTAAGTTGTTGGTTCTGTTTTATTTTCTTGTACGTCTTTTGTTATCTTCATTCCCAAGGGCCTACATTCATCTTAAATGGCAACAGACTTTGTCACAGGAATATGAAGCAACTGCTCAGTTTTTGCTTGATAAAAAAAAAAAACCTACCCTGAATGAAAATTTTCCATTTTAAGCAGTCCACAGTGATAGGTGGCTCTGGAGCAAACCACATATCACCAGAATTTCAAATGTTTTGCTGAAACATTATCTATATAGGACAAATCTTTCATTCTAGGTTTTCTGCACCTGTAAATGCAGAATTTTTGTTTCTGACTGATGAAACTCTTGTGGTTCACCATCCTGAAATAATCCTGTCTTACACTTATCTTAGATTCATAGAGCATCCTGAGTAGGAAGGAATCCATAAGGACCACTGAGTCCAAACCTGGCTCTACTGAACAGCACCCAAAAATCTTACCACATGTCTCCGAGTATTGTTCAGACACTTCTTGAACTACAGAAAGTTCGGTGCCACAACCACTTCCCAGGGGAGCCTGTGCCTGTGTCCAACCACCCTCTTGGTGAAGAACCTTTCCCTGATACCCAGTGTGCTATCAAACATCAAACAATACCGGTGAGAGAGACAGGAAAAATTTCAAATGGCTTTCTACTAAACTGTAGTTGTGTTTTTTTCAGAATTCCCAACAAGGTTGTAAACTTTTAGATAATAATAAATCTGTTATTATGAGGTATGCATAAGAAGTCCTGGCTATGCTAATTCTTGATTCTTGTATGTACAACCTTAATAGATATGGCTATTTAGAGGTTTTGATCTCCTGCGAATGAGAAGTTTGTATATACAGATGAATATGTATATGACTGGTAACAAGTCAAACAAATACTTCTTTTTCATTAGCCACAGTTCTTTATAATCACAGAATGGAATCGTAGAAACACCAAAGTTAGAAAAGACCTCCAAGATCTTCCAGTCCATTGACCAACAGTACTTCCCGCTAAACTGTGTTCCTCAGTACAACATCTAAATGATTCTTGAACAGCTCAAGGGATGGTGACTCCAGTACCTTCCTGGGCAGCCAGTTCCTGTGCCTCACCACTCTTTCAGAGAAGAAATTTTTCTTAACATCAAACCTGAATCTTCCCTCACACAACTTGAGACCATTCTTTTGAGTCCTGTTGTTAGTTGCATGGGAAATAGGCTGATCTCCACCTAACCACAGTCTCCTTTCAGGTAGCTGTAAGGAGAAATAAGGTCTCTGAGCCTCCACTTCTCCAGACTAAATAATCCCAGTTCCCTTATCTGCTCCTCAAAAGACTTCTGCTCCAGGCTGCTCACAACCTTCACTGCCCTTCACTGGAAGGTCTTTGATGTCTTTCTGGTAGAAAGAGGCCCAAAACTGAACATAATATTCAAGTTGTGGCCTCATCAGTTCTGAGCACAGGCGGGGGGACAATCTTTTCCCTGCTCCAGCTGGTAATGCTGATATAAGCAAGGATGCCATTGACCTTCTTGGCCACCTGGGCGCACTGCTGGCTCATGTTCAGCCAAATGTTGACCAACAATCTCAGGTTCATATCTTCTACAGTCTTCCAGCCATTCTGCCCCATGCCTGTAGCATTGGGAGGGGTTGTTATGGGGAAAGTACAGGACCTGGCATTTTATCTTGTTGAACTTCATTTCATTAGCCTCGGCCCAGCTATCCAGTCTGTACAGATCCCTCTAGGAACTTTCAAAGCATTGCCTACAATTTTGAAAACCACATTCAGAAATTCTTTCCTCAAGCTACTGATTTATTTTATAGCTACCAGCAGCTACCTAAACGTCCACTTAACTCCTTCCCCTCTGTAAGGAGAGAAAATAAAAGGAAGAAGACTTGCAAATCAAAATAATGACTGTCTAATAGTGATACCAAAAGCTACTTGCCTTTTTTTTTTTTTTTTTTTTTTTTTTTTTTTTTTTCCCCCAAGGCAAAAATAATTCTTTCAGTGCTTTCTATCATCACGTTTGGCACTGCTGCCAAGGAAGAAAAGTGATATAACTGTGAACATCCCTTCTTCTTCTTCTTTTCCATGAACTCCTTATTCTGAGCATGGCATTGCATATTATGGAATATCTCTTCTCAGCTGGGATCACATGTTCTGTCTGTATCACGTCCCACCCTTCTGGCCATCCCAACTTCCTCACTGGAGTTACAGAGCTGGCAAAGAAGTAAGCTTGGGCAGTATGTAAACCAAATCACTAGGGTATTATCAACACTTGATAATGATGAAAGTTACCTTAGCCAGACCCAGAATAAATGTGGAGAATTCTGATTTATTAGGACATCGATTTCTTTCAAGCAAAAAAATTTCAGATGAAATACTATCAAATTATCTGATCACATGAGAAGAATATCTACATTTAACTAAAAACATACCCACTACAGTTACAGAAATGGCTGCAATGTAGTTTAAAACTCAACAAAATCTAAATATTTATACCAATTTGAGAAAACTCAAGTTGGGAATCCTTTTAGATTAAAGTTCAAAAAGCTGCCTGGTGTCAATGTAATTATGTCTTCACTCACATTATGAACTGTTCTAAGACATTTTTAAAACAACCCTATTATTCAAGAGAGTCAGATAAGTATGAAAATAAGGCCAAATTGGATCTTCCCCACATCACCCTCTTACTCTACCCACTGCATCAATAATTCAGTTGGATTTGCCAGAGCAAAAGAAAAGAGCCTATATGGTACCTTATAATTCTCTACAGAGCTTTGATAGACATCAAAGTACAAAATTCTTTAACAGCTGGGAATTAGATTTAGCACAAAACAGTAAAGAGAATTAAACAAGTCCAGCTCTTTCCACTGTGCTATTTTATTTTCCTCCTCTCAAACATTCTACTTTTTGCTGTTGACTTAGACAAAACAATATGACAATGATATGACAAGAGAAGTAATGGACAAATATTTATTCATATGGTATGAAAGTGCCCATTATAAGCATAATTTGAATAAGTTTTTAAAACATTAATTATGTATTTGCTAAGAAAACTGACAATAATCTCCCAGAGTGCAGCAGCACTTTCTACCAAGAGCTGTCTAAACAACGTTGGAAGAATATTAACAACAGCTGAAAAGCATGATACCTGTATTACATTATCACTGAATTATTATTGTTATTTTCTTTGAAAAGTTGCAATAACTTTAGTGAAGTATACATCTGAAAATGACAGAGTAAACTACACATGTCTATTACTGATGCTACACTGCTACATAGAGGACTCTGTGTTGCTTTTTCCAACAAGTAGACTTCCAGAGAAACAGAGACAAGTTACAAGATCTACTCCATTCTTAAGTGGACAGGGTGACTTCAGTGAGATCAATCACACAGCTACATACTGAACAAAACGTCTGGATATACAAATTTTGGATAGTATAAAGCTCCTATGGTATCTTATGCTGCAAACTGAAGGTAGAGCTTTTTTCTTTTTTTGTTGTTTTGTTTTGTTTTGTTTGTTTGTTTGTTTTTGTTTTTCTTAAAAAATATGCTGCTTAATTAGCTTCAGTTTAGAACTAGGTAAAATGTAGCTACCTCTGTCACTTTCTATTTCAGCCTCAAAATCTTTTTGGCACTGACAGCATCACTAGTCTGTCACTTTCCAGATTACATAAATGAGAAATTTTAATGTTAAAGGAGAAAGACTGAAGAAGACCAGGAATAAAAGGAATAGGTACATAGACCTCAGGAGGTCACAAGGGCATTTGATACTGACTTGAAAATACATTGGAAGTTGTTCAGTTATCTATGCAAGGAAACAGACATCTATCAGAGTCAAAACAGAAAAAACTGTTCTGTATAACTTTCAAAAGATCAATTCAGATAGTACCAGCTGTCATCAGTGCTAGATGGCAAATAGAACATCACAGATTTGGAAAGAATCAAGAGCTGTCAGCTGTAAATAAAAGGCTAGCAACCTTCAAAATTCAGAGACTAAGAGGGAGGTAAGAGATATGCAACTTCTGAACTAAGCTTTAGAGTGGAAGACTGTGTTTTGGAAGAAAAATTTTTGTTTTTACTCATATCTGTGGTGACTGACTTATGATTTTTGCCCGTTGATGATTTCTGTTTTAGGTTTAATGTGCAATTGTGTGATGTTTTCTGTTGTAGATGTCATCACCTTGGTTTCCTTTTAAGAAAGATTGAATAGAATCATTTCTTCCAATTAAGAACAAGGTTATATTCCTTTGTTTAGCTACTTCTGCAAATTGTTTTCACATGGTTTTCTGTTTAAAATAATTTATTTCTTTTTTCTTTCTTTTTATTTTCTTTTAATTTATTTGTTTGTTTGTTTGTTTGTTTTTTACAAGAGCAAGCTTTTACGTTGTGCCTTTTTTTTGGTAGTCTTTATATGCTACTTCTGTGTCCTTCTGTTGCCTAATGCAATACAGGGATTTCAATCAATTGTGGGCATACTAGAACAAGTCTACACAGTACAGGGAAGTGGTATCAGAAGTACTGATCCTAAAAATGAGGTGGTTGTAAATAGCAAGGTGCAGCACCTTTCCTATCTTTTCCAAGTAAATCTTTTGCTAATATTCATTCCACTCTCACGATTCCATCCAGAAAAAGACTCAAATCTATCTGCAGATAACTGCTTTTCACTTTACAAAGATGCCCTTATTCTCCACGGATTTGAAAAAATTGCTATTGCAAGAGTGCAATAAACTTCTTACCCTGCACACAAATTGAATTCAGGTTTACAATTCAAGCTATAATCTCAGTTATGACAACAACAGTTAGGTTTGATATTGCAGATGTATGTTTGAAAGATGGTAGAATACAAAATGGATAGAAAGAATTATGTGTTGGGATTTTACAAGGCAGGAAGAAAAAAAAATCACTCGTTTGTTCCCAAATGCCACAACTGTTCTTTCCACCTCTCACTAACTTCTATGAAGTTCTCCTTTGTGCTCCTTTTTGCCAACATATTTTTTCTGCTTTATTTAGCTCACAGTGGCATTTAGTAAGTTTAAGAATATGAATAAATATCCCATAATACTCTGAAACAGAATAGGTCCAAGTCAGACTTTCACCAACAATTAATAATTGCAGGACATGCCTTGTCTGTCTATCTGTGAAAGGAGGAAAATTTTAGACATAGACCATTCATAGGTAAGAAATGTAGGTGACATTCATGACAAGGCTGTTATTTATGTACAACCTCCTTTTGGAAAAACATACAGCCAACAGACCATAAGGTGGGAAGTGCTTTAATTCCAGTGAATCTGTAGTAAAAATAAATTTACTTGTACATATTTTTCTAGAGAGAAGGGTAAATGTAGCAGCAGTTCAGGTTAATCACAGGTAATTATGTTTTTCTTCTGCCCCCATGCATGACTTTGAACTGTCATTTTCAATGTTTGCTTGTTTTCTGGTGATAAGAGTAGATGTTCAAAACCACAAGTTTTCATAAAATTATAAATCAGTCAGCACAATTTATGCCAGACACAGTGATAAATATATGGTTATATTTGATAATTTACAAAAGTATTCTTGTTTTTCTGTGACACTGAAAGGCTGTTTGCTTAAATAAATATTTAACATTGTAGGTACAACATGAAATATTTGCTAGATAGTTTAATTGTCCTTTGTGAGTTCTGTATTGTTTATTTTATAAAGTTTTTCCTGGTCATTGCAGGTATGTTTTCCTTTGACAATTTTTTTATAATGATTTTACTTTACAAAACAGTTCTTCTGTGCAAACTTTTATGTCAAAATACTAAATGCCCATCTATTCATGCAGTTATCACTGTATTCTAATATTCTTCTCCACCTTTCTAATTAATGTGGACAATATATAGTCTTCTAAAGATGATCTTGTGAGATGTTCCCATTAGTTGAACCACTGCATAACAATAATACTAACTTTGATGCCAACTATAATAAACAATTGGTTATTACTCAGAATGTGTTCAGTTTTTCCATTTTATTTTCCCAAGACTTGTATACCAGATATCAAAACCATGCAAAACAATCAGAGTTGCCACATTCATCCTTTTGACAGTACATTTACAAGATACAATCCTTTTAATATTTTTGTTCTGAGGCTGTATTCTAAATAGCTTGAAAAAGTTATTTCCTGCATGAAAAGAGAAGTCATGTTCAATAAAAAAAATATAACATATTCCAAGAGGAAAAGACAAATAACCAAGTTACTGAGAGGAAAATTGATAGATAGATAGATAGATAGATATAGATAGATAGATAGATAGATAGATAGATAGATAGATAGATAGATGATAGATAGATAGATAGATAGATAGATAGATAGATAGATAGATAGATAGATAGATAGATGATAGATAGATAAGGACAGCATGAGTGAGAGCAGTATAAATACATTTTTAATTAATAAACAGGGAGGGTTCTATCTTTGTTATCTTGTCAAGCTGCAGTTATGGATGAAGACATTTAGCTCTGTGATGATACTGGAATTCCAATGAAATGATGTCAATAGGAGAATTATAGTTGACATATAATGAATGTCAGTTCATTCTGTATACCTTTCTTTGTCAAATCTTTAAAAGTACTTAGATTAGTTAAAGTAGCTACAATCTATGTGTTGCAATTATAGATGAAAGTCCTGAGTATTGAGTCACATAGATATCTGTAAATGGTAAAGGTCCTGCAATTATAATATGTGAGTACATAATCATAAGATATATCTAAAACTTAAAAGTTTAGTGTTGTAACAGCTTTAATAATTTCATTTTATCATGAAAAGAAATTTTTAAAGCAACTAATGTTGAAGTCATTACTAATTTCCCAATACACATGGAAAGATTTGTTTGTTTGTTTTCACTGTTATTATATACTAATGAAATCAGATTTCATTCAAAAATCAATATCTGTACAGCTGAATAGTTGCTTCATTAGGATACAAGTCAAGTAATAAGATTAAAGTCTGTTGGAACTGAAAAAAAAATCTTTTTTAAGTACTTTGACTGTGTGAATAAATTCAACTGAAAATAAATTTAACCTTTTGTCTTCCTGTAAAGTAATATTATTTTTATTTTTATTTTTATTATTTTTTTATTTTTATTTATTTATTTATTTATTTAACCAGCTAATGATTCAGGAACAGCAAATGAACATTAATATTAAAAAATAAAAATAAAAATAAAAATAAAAATAAAAAGCAAACTAGTAAAGAAATTTACATAGAGTTTATCATTTCATATCCTATCAGAATAATGATACAGTAATTAATGTTTTACATCTGACTTAGAGTAGAACATGAAATAGTTTGTTTACTTTAATAATACATTTCCCCATAGACTTTTAGTATAATATCTCATAGTATTGTCTCATTCATGACACTGTTTATTCTGCTTTTCATTTTCAGTGTTAGATACACTAGCTCAATGTCATGGTTTTATAATTTTTGATTGCTGTTATTCCACATCATAACATCATGTAGGACACTGGAAGTTAAAGTGTTAATGCTCCAGTTCTGGGTACCTGTCCAGAATAGAGGAAGAACTACATTCCCCAAGGGGCTTTGCGGTCAGAGAGGAGATATATCTCCTAGCAAGGTCACCTGATCACTCTTCACTCTCTTCTCCTTCATCTCATCTCACTGCTGCTCATCCTGACTGCACACATCACTTCAGTATGTAAAGCCTACAGCTTTCAGGTACTCTCTCATTATATTTGATTTATTAGCTTCAATTCTAATTCTGTTGTTTTATAGTGTGTTATCTTGCATTCTGATACCATATTTAGTAAATTAGTTTGTTTATCCTCAGATCGTTGCCACTGTTATTAATTATTTTGGGGTCCTGTTTCCCTTTATTGGAGGCACAGATATGCAAAATCCCTTCACCCCACTAGTCACGGAACTGTGCTGAACCAGCCCATAAACTCTTGACACTCAAATACAGCTGTCACCTACGCTCTCAGGAATTAGTTGTGACTGGACACAGAAGAGGTCCAGTTGACTAGAATTTTTCAAATAACACTCTCAGCCTACACTTATCTTCTCAAATACACCTTCAGAAGATGCACATAGCAACAAGAATTAGGATATCTTTTATTACAGATTCCTCCCTTTAATTGATATTCTAAAGATGTACAGAATGTTTCATTTCAGCCACTGTTGTTTAGAAGTTACACAAACAAATCAAATAAACTGATTATGTGACTATGTTCAAAAGGAATGTGATCCATTTAACTGTAGTTAAAATAATATGGACTGCAAATGGGGAATAAAGAACAATTAACCTTAAAATACTTCTACAAAGAGTAGTATTAAATACCAAAAGGAAAAAAAAAAAAAAAAAAAAAAAAAAGATATGTGTAAATAGCATTATTTCCTCAGTCGGCCTTTTGATATATCTGATTTATTGAAATATTGAATACTGAAAATTTTAGACAGGAACAGAATGCTTTTATTTTTATTTTTGTTTTCCTTTGCAGATAAAGAAGTGAAGGGCTAAAAAATATTTCTAGTTTTATTTTTATTTATTATTATTATTACTATTATTAAAACATTTTTTGGGGGAACGCTTCAAGGTTTGCGGACAAAAAAAAAAAAAAAAAGGAGAAAGAAAGCCAACCAACCAACCAACCAAAACTAACAAACAAAAACTGATCAGCAAAGTGCAGTTAGTAACAGAGTTAACAACGTGCCACGATGTGTGAGTGTGAACTTGAAAACACAGTTTCCAGAAAAAAAATCCCACTAAGTTAGAAACAAAAACGTTGCATCAGCATATGCCAGTTGCTAATGTCAGGATAACTGAAGAGAAAGATACGATGGATACACCTATCCAATATAGTGAGGATTAAACCTATGTACTTCCTAAGGCCAAGGAAATTTTGTTTGTTTTCTCATTTGCATTGAAATGGGAAATAATAAAATCATTCCCAGTGCCACTTCCTTTCTACCACCCACTCCCACCACCCAGCCAGCATATTACTTCTCTACAGGCATAACATATTCCAGTACAACCCAACAACCAGAGGTAAAAATATGACATATTTCAAAGGAGCTATGCATATTTCATGGGCAAAAAATTATCTCCTGGTAGACAGCAGACACAAATACAACAGTATCTGTGGACTGTGTTAATAACTATCTCCCTGAATACATACCTTTGTCAGAAGGCATTGTTTAAACTAGCCCTATGTGTCTGGTTATGTGAAATGGCATATGTCTGAACCCAGAAGGCTGTTCAGAAAACATTGCCCTGTCATGTGATATGACATATGTATGCGTCCAGGCTATGGAGTTGCCATATTAATCAGGTTTTTTTAGACATAACAGATGAGCTATCTATTTATACAATACTTTTAAAGGAACATTTTCTGTTACTTTACACTTGTAATAAGGAGACAACAAAAAAGGGAGAGTAGAAAATAAGTTCTTTCTTACTTTTGCACTCTTCCTCCCCTCCTAAAAAATCTACCAGCATAAGAAAATGCATGTGATACTTAGCATGTCTGAATTTAATTCAACAACTCTCTAATTATGGTTTACTAAGAGATGACATTTGTATGATTCTCTGTCATTTTCTGAATTAATGCAGTTAAAAAGTTAAGTATCTCACAGAAACTTCTGATAACATAGGAGCGGCGTGAGCTAATCTGATACAATTCTATCACACCTGTGGAGATATATTTACTAAAACATTGCAGAGAGTTTTTATTCAGTTGCCAACAAGCCAGAGAAAAGTGAATATTCTGGATTTCAATATGTACACTTTTTTCCACCTCACTTTCAAACGAATAGCTCTCCAAGAAAGCATATATATCAACAGTCAACAGAGTAATTTATAAGTAAGAAAAACATGGGAAAATACTTGTAGTGCAAACCCCAGCAAGCATTTATCGTGCCCAGCAACGAAGTACTCAACACATATAACTCAATCCTGTTACAAAAATTATAAATTTTTAGCTTTGCTAATTAGATATTAATTCTGAAAAGAGAGAGAAAGCATCTGCTGTTATGCCTACTCTATAGGATCATTTAACTTCATCTACCAAGGACTCACAGCATCTGCGTGGCTGGAGAGGAAATATTCTCTCCCACTTGCTGGCCACCCTCACAGCCTGACAGTGCATGGCACCTCCTCCTAGCAGAGTTCTTCACAGGCTGTGAAATCATTCTGGCATGCTGGCCAGGCACATTTTTCGTTACAGAATGTGGAAGTGGATGTGCTGCTCCTGATGGCAAAGAGACATCAAGGTGCAGTCAGAGTTCGTTACTGTTAGATGTGCACTTAGATATCATTAAATATTTTAAAAAAGAATGTTGAAATAGATTTCTCATGACAGTCTGACAAATTTCAAATAAAGTGCATCTCTGGTGTAGGGGTAAATTATAGGAAGAAAACACATGACATGAAGAAAACGAGAATGCAGCAGAGAATGGGAAGAAGAGAAATAAACTAAGGACAAATCTAAAATCATTTGAACAGAGTTTTCTAGTTCTTGCTATCATTTTGCTATGTATTTTTTCAAGTTCACACATAGAATGTGTATATTTCTATAACTTGGGAAGCCAAGCCTGAATATCAGTAGCAAATTTTGCTCTAGCAAGGCATTAAAACTTGGACATCCTAAAAACAAGATATTTATGGCTCCACATGCCTTATGAGCATCCAGATCTTATTCCAGAACAAATTCATTCATTTAAAACACAGCATACAAGGCTGTAAATTGTTCCAGTTAGTAAATTACTGCCACTGTTTTAAGTGTATGCTTCAATTCTCATTTGAATGAAGTTTCCAAATGAATGACATTTCAGTAGTGTCCAACTACTGCATCTTCTTTTACTTTTGCACAATGAAACTGAGAGAGAGCTGGAACTCTTCAGGCTGGAATAGAAAAGGCTGGTGCATAAATATCTGGAGAAAAAGAATGAAGACAAGGGTGCCAGATTTTTTCTTAGTGGTGCCCAGTAACAGGACAAGAGACAATGGGAACAAACTGAAGAGCATGAAATTCCATGAGAATACAATAAAACACTTTTTATTGTGAAGGGAGACAAACACCAGCACAGGCTGCCCTGAGAGGCTGTAGAATCTCCAGCCATGGAGTTACTAAAAATCCAACTACGATATAGTCCCAGGTAACCTGTTGTAGGTGACACTGTTTGGGCAGGTATACAGGGTCTGGCTGGGTATGGCTGGGATGGAATAAGCTTCCCTCATAGCAGCAGACATAGTGATGTGATTTATGCCCAACCCTCCCCCTCCAAAAGGCGTGAGGACTGTGGGTGGGTAGGGGGACATGGTCAAAACTGCTGAAAAACAACAACAACAACAAAGCAATGACTTGTCATTGTATTGCTGAAACAAAATATATGAGAGCAATAAGAAAGAGAATGATGGGATCTGAGTGTTTTGGAAAAGAGATAACAAACTTTTCAACAGATGTTTCTCTGGTCACAGAATAAACTACTTTAGATTCTTAAATTTCTATTCTCTCTGAAGAAATAAATCTCCATCTTTTCATTGTCAGTTATTTGTTCTTTGCATCAAGAAACATAGATGGCACAACCCTGCCTACAAAAGTGAAGGCAGGATATAAACCTGGTAGGCACCCTCTGGGATGAAAAGTTAATAATATCAAGAAAAGCAAATATGGGGAGAGAACAAATGATACTTGAAACAGATAGCATCAGTGTAATTATCTGTATTCTCTTTCAGTATTTGTCAGCATCTCTGATCTATATAGTTCAATAAAAAATTATAAAGGATATTAAAAACATTAATATTTCTACAATGTATGACCAACTATCTTCAGATAAAATGTGAGAGCTGGAACATGCAACTATCAACACATTCAAAAGCGATCAAAAACTAAGAGTCATCATTAAAGGCAAGGGTCTTCCTCATTTCTTCCTGATGTGGGAATTCTTCATTTTTACTGTAACATTTGTAAGTCTCATTTAGATTATAGGACATAGATCCAGAAGCTCATTTCATTTGTTAATGAGACAGAAAGATAACCCTTATCTTTTCCCCCTTGCTCCTCATTTTATCTGTGATTTCATTATTATTAAATTTGAGATGGAAAAGAATTATTATGATGTATAATACTTATAAATACCTTGAGACTATTTTCCTGCAGTTGAATAACTATATTGCTTGACAGTATGTACATAAAGCTAACCATCGTTTTCTAGAAGCTGGGCATATTTCTAGCCTCTTTCCACCAAATATTTACCTTATACAGTAGTAAGAAAATAATGTGAATGAGTCAGTAAATAGTTTGTTTCTTCATATTTTCAGTCAAGTATATAATTGAAGCACAGTTTATTTATGCTTTAGCTAAATTTTGTGTAGTGGCATATATTCAAGGTTAGATAGAGATAAACATATGTCATCATGGAATAAGCCATGAGGTAGATCTCAATTATAAGGTTGTCAAATACTTTATTTGTAATACCCTGATAACTACAACTCAAATGAAAATGTAAAATGTTACATAAAAATATTTATTATATTCACAGTAGCATTATTTCCTTTGTTTTTGTCAGGTTCTACTTTGGTCTCTGCCATTAAAGAGAGAAGCACAAGCTATTAAGTTGAAGGCTGAGGTACATTCAATGAAGGGCAAAGCTGCAGCATACTAAAAACAATTTCTGAGTAAACAAAGCTCTTGATGAAAGAATTCTGGAAGTCATAGGTTGGAATATGAAAAACAGGCTTATCCATTATGTGAATGTTTCAAAGCAGCTTGACTATTTTATGAATATCTTACTTAAATAACAACTCCTTATTATTTATCAGAACATATAAGCAAATTAAAAAAAAAGAAAAGTGAAAGTTAAAAAATAACAAACAAACAAACCTCCCCAAAAATAAAATTAAATGTGCCTAAACACTGCCGAATGCCAAAACCCTTTGAGTTTATTTTGGGGAAATTTTATATCTGTGGAAATTTCTTGAATAGCTTTTCATGTATGTCAATGTCACAATGAAGACATATGAAGCAATATTAAAAAACAAAACGAAACAAAACAAAACAAACAAAAAAAATCAATCAACCAACCAACCAAAAAAAAAAAAAAAAGCAAAGAAACAGCACTTGTTTCTCATCAAATAACTCAACTCAGATATGTTCCCATGTGTAGGATTTGAATGTCAGAGGACTGTCGTACACACATATTATTTAGAGGAAATTAATCTCAGTAGTCAAACATATAATACTGAAAGCTGCTGCCTACCAAGAAGTCAAGTACAAATTTCTTAAAATCATTACACATTCTATGATACACTAAAGTCTTTTTTTAAAGGTTACTTCCTAGCTAACAAATGTATAATTACTCCATCTGCCAACCCTACAGCATTGCAGTACTGTCAAAATTGCCATATGTGGAAAAGTCAGAATGTTGTCCTGTTTATTTAATACATATATTCTGTACAACCTTTGAAATCAAATGTTAACATCTCTCATGAGATCTCAAGATATATTGGGAATGTTTGTTTTTCTTCTTCCCAGTTAAATAAATGTAGGTGATATGGAATAGTCAAGAGCTCATCATCTCAACTACTGTAACCCAGACTAGTTCATTTTGCTTATCATTGTAGATCCAAATTTTCTGAATAGATCTGTACACTAAAGAAATATGGATTTAAATTTAAAGTTTATACTTCTAAACCAGCATGAATTTTGGCAAAAATAATATGTGAAATTTCTGGTATTTTTATGTATATCATTTTATATTTGTATATCATTTTATGTATATATGTGCATCTGGGCATAAAAGTTACTTCTTTCTGAAGCTAATATTGTAAACCAGAAATCAAGAAAAAGATACACTAGCCCCAAAATCCCGTTCTAAAAATAAATACTAACAACTCTTAGTTATTATTTGGTAATAAATAATGGACAAATAACTTTTGTTTTTGTTTGTCTTTTTAGTGTCTAGAGACATTTTTATGTGTAAAGGAATAGAAACAGATTAATAACTGCATGAGTAATGTATTTCTTAGACTGTACACTTAGTAAGTCAAGTTGCTATGTTTTACTGCAAGTCAAGATATTAGAACAAAATTGTATTGGAAGAAAAAGTGTTCTGATTTCAAACTTTATATGGAGAAATAAATAAATAAATAAATGCTGATTTGATAAAGTTTCCAGATCTTCTACTCTAAGCAGCTGCTTTATGGTGACTATATTCAAATACAACCTTTACAGAACTATGATGTCATTTATTGACAGCCTGTAATGATGCTTTATAAGTTATAATTCAATAAAGCTATTCACTCTACACAAATATTATCTTCCTTTGAAAGCAGGCTTATAACCTAAGGCAGCAAGTTAATACATATTTGCCCTACTAATATATTTACAGGCCATTTCAACTACTTCGTTCATGCATGAGAGAGTCATCTGAATACTAACTTTGTTTAGAATGGCATTATGAAAAATGTTCAGCAGGAATCAAAGTACTTTTAAAAGACACTGAAAATAAAATCGAACTAAACTTGCACAAGACTGTCTCCAAAGTAGGTAAAAAAAAAAAAAAAAAAAAAAAAAAAAGAGCACTTATATGTTCAAAGGTTTATATCTTCCATTAATTCATTCATTTCAATCATTATGAGCTGCTGTGATTTGTTATGAATCAACAGCTGATACATAAGCCTGAAAAAAAAAAGCATACCATCCCTCTAGGCCCCTTCTAGGTCTCAAAACACAGAATCACAGAACTGAAAAAACTGGAAAGGACCTCAAAAGGTCATGAAGTTCAAACCCCCTGCTAAAGCTGTTCCCTAAGAAGACTCCACAGCCTCACTGGGCAACCTGTTCTAGTACTCTGTCATCCTTATCATAAAGAAGTTCTTCTGTATGTCAGGATGGAACTCCCTATGTTCAAGTTTTAGGCAATTTCTCCTTGTCCAATCATTACACACCACTTAGAAGAGCCTGGCCACATCCACTTGCCTCCTACCTCCCTCCAGATATCTATAAGCAATAATCAGATCCCCTCTCAGTCTTCTTTTTGGACATGAGGGTACACTGCTAGCTTGTGGCCAACCTGTTGCCCAGCAAGACCCCCAGGTCCTTCTCCACAGACTTCCTCTCCAGCCCTTAACCTCTATTGATGAATTTCATTATTCCTCCCCAGGTGCAAGACTCGACAGTTACTCTTGTATAAACTCAACAGGTTCCTCCCTTCCTAACTCTCTAGTTTCTCCAGGTCTAGTTGAATGGTAGCACAGCCTTCTAATCTGTCAGCCACTCCACCCAGCTTTGTATAATCAGAAAACTTGCTGAGGGTGGTCTATATCCCTTCATCCAAGTCACTGATGTAAATATTCAACAAGATCAGACTCAGCACTGACACCTATCTGCAGTTTATGATAGATCCCCTGGATCTTTGAGAAATCAAAGGACAGCCAATTTTCTGCTCAGTGATGTTTCTCAGGTGCACTTTTTCTAGTGCATAGCTGTTACACTTGCCAAATGACTTCTGCAAGGAATGCATTTACAGTATCATATGGTGCTTAGTTGAAATGCATGAAATAAAGGAACAAGACTTGCTGGGTTTATTTACCATTTTTTCCTATCTATTGTATAAGGACTGTCTTGTACCAAGAAATACTGCATTCTACTGCAACTTAATAAATATTTGTGAGAATTTCTAATGGATTGACTTTTTATAATATGTACATAAAAGCTCTCTGCATACACCATGCAGTATCCCTCGCTTCTGCTTCTTTGGGCATCTGTCCCTTTTCTCAGTAGGACAGATCCATTCTTCCAATATGATTTAGAGCTCAGGATGATTTGAGTTGTGCATTTATGAAGAAGAAGAAAACATTTTCAGAATACTTGTCATGTTCATGGTTCATTTTCTATTCTAGACAGTATTTATTAAAGGGTAGGCAAACCGATTCCCACCTTCTCTCATCTCCCCTTTTTCCCAAGCATATTTGAGAACCATAAGTTATTCTTACTCACAGTCTAGGAAAATTAAAAGTTAAAACACGTGAAGGGAATCAGCTCCACTCCTACACTTATTTTGTGATGACTCCTTAGTTATTCACTAGTGCATTTTAATATGTTTTTCATTGTGCAACTAATACACTTGTCATGGTTTTGTAATTTTGTAATTTTGCTATCAATATTCCACATCATAACATCATGTAAAGCATGGATGATTTTGCCAAATGTGCAGTTCACAGAAGAAGACTACATATCCCAGAGAACATCACATTCAAGGATAAGTCATAGGACCAGGACACTATATAATTTCGTTCCCAAGCTGGAGCTCTCTCTCTCGAACTTCTCGGGGAGTGGGAAGCATTCCAGCCGTGTCGCCTAGAGTTCACAGTAGGCCTCTTGGTTTTCGGGGACTCTCTCTCTGTTTCATTCGACTTGTTAGCCTCAATTATATTATACTATAGTGTGTTATCTTGTATTCCAATATCATATTTAGTAAAATAAGTTTTCCTCCTTGGATTTCTGCTGTTTTTATCCCATTCCCCTTTTTTTCCCTTCCTTTCTAGGCCCAGGGGGGCCCTACGGGGTGGCTCCCCCATGTCATGGGCATAGGTAAATCTAGGTAACCCATGACAACACTTCAAACAACAAATTATGAACTTAGAGAAAAGCTCAAATTAAGAAATCTGAGGAAATAAAGAGGAACCTTTGAGTAATACTTCTGAAGTGACATAAAACCAGTATAGAAATTAAAATATATATATTAAAAATCTTTCACACTATGGACATCATATGAAAATCAATAATGAGATAAAACAAAGCCTTATTGCCATGAAGGTCAATAGACTCCAAAGAAAAACAAAATCTGTAATCTGAATAGAAGAAAAAAATAGAACTGTAGATGACATGAAATCAGTTTTTTTTAACAACTTTTCTTTATTTCCACTGGATATTGTTTGTTTGTTTCTCATAAAGAATATCCAGTGTTTTTTGTTGTTGTTGTTTTGTTTTGGTTTGGTTTGGTTTTTTGCTTTCTTCCTACACCATCTGCTCTCCTTAATCCCACATCACTCCAGAAATTTCCTTCCAATATGCATTTTCATAAACTACCTAAATAATAAAGAGAAAAGCAACTGAATGGAGAAAAACCTCAGGAAAACAATGAAGTAACAGCTACTGTGCACATTCCACAGTTTTATAGGATCTGAAATATGAAAAATATAAACAGATTTTACGAAACTCATAAAAAGCAGCTAAAATGAAACGTTTTTCCTTCACATTAATGAGGAGGACTACTAAATCAGGATCAGAAACAGTGATGGGGTGGTAGACATTCCTCAGCTTGCACAGCTGGGATTATGTTAGCCACAGTACATACTTCCTTCATGCCTCTGGCTAAACTCATTTAATTCCTGATTGGTTCTGTTTGTTTCTCCAGTACAAAGTTTTCTTACTATCAAACCTTACAAGTGTCTCAGACATCTGCTAAATTTTATGCGAGCTTCAGTTTTCTCTTCCTTCTTCTATGTGCACTTTTAGGCAAATTATTCTGGATAAGTGAAACTTTACCAGTTTTAATATCTCCACCTGCTGTGGAAGGAAGAAAAGGAAGGAGAAACAGGCTAAGCATACTGCTCATTTTTTTTTCTTTCTTACACTGTAATGAGGAGAAGCAGAACAGTCAGGTCCACAGCAACCAGACTGCTTCCAAATTACATGAGGAAAATTTCTTGACTCTTAAAATGTGTGTGTTTCCTGCCTGCTCTTTTCTATTGTCCTCTACACACAGTTCCCACCAGGTCTGGAATAGGGTCAGTAATTAGTCCTCCTTTTTTTCTGTTCAGAAAAAAAGAGAAGCAGCAGCACCTGGTGCTACAGCAACTGGGCAGAGATAGCCCTAGATTTCTATGGAAAGTTTAGGAGACTACTGGTGCCTACTGTGGAGTATAAGCAACACTTCATACTTCTAACCATAACATATAGGTAGATCTGACTTAACTGTGTAAAAAACTGGCCATAAACTGCCATGTTGGTTACACCAGGACCCCTTCTGCAAAAGGCAAATCATAGAAACAACAAACTACTTCCTCTGGCCACTACAGAAGATCTGACAGAATTCCTAGTTAGAAAACATATTTCCAAAGAGCCTCTTTCACATAGCTTGTCTCACACAGAAGTACCAGTTTACATTCCTACCATAGTAGCAGGATCATTCTTGCTGTCTTAAATGAGTAAGAGTTCTGCATCCAGCAGTAACACAGTTGTTGCCTTTGTTACCTTTGTCCAGCAACAGGAGCCAGCATCACAAACTTGCAAAGAAAAGGTTGCCATAGCAAATGGGTCTTTCTCTTTCTTTTTCAACTTTCAACTTTCTCCTCATTCTTTTGCAAATCACAGTGAAATATTTCTTTCAGAAACAAAGCAAGTGAAATAAATCCTTTTCTGAAGTAATTAATGCTCAATGCTCATCTTTCAGAATGCACATTCTTTAAAAAATGTATGGAATGTGAAACATCTTTATATTCACATTAAAATATTTCTTCCATAACAGTTTTTTATTTTTGTTTGTTTTTACATGAAAAAACAGACAAACAAAAGTACTACAGTTTTAGTTTAAGACTGAAACAAAGACTAGAAAAGTTTGGCACAGATCAGGTAACAAGGAGAGCTATGTGATCAAAAGCACATAGGTGTAAAATGACTACTTGAACATGTGCTTATTTCTATAACTTTTGTTTTACTGACTTTACCTTGTCTACTCGTTCTCTCTGAAGAGGAAAAAAAAAAAAAAAAAAAAAGTCATGATGGAAATGAGAAACCTCTAATAAAGTCCTGACAATGTAAATATTCAGTGACCTTTCTTCACAAGAAGTAAATACACAAAGGAGTTATTGGTTTAATATACACGATTCACCATATTATCTTGTACTGCCCCCCTTCCCCCCAAAGTATTTTATTATACAATATAAAGTTATCAAGAAGTCAAAAACATTCACAAGTTTGGTAATTTTAGTTACTGCAAAACAATAACTTAATTCCACTGTAAGTACCAGTAAGTACCACTATGATAATTCTTTAGATATGTAATTGCACAGTGCTTCATTCCATATCATCAGTGTTTAGCTGATGAACAGCTAGTCACTTTCAGCTCCACTTTCACATGCAGTTATTGCATGGCATAAGAGCCCTGCTCTAAACAGTGAATTATTAGCTTTTTTACCAACTTTTCTATAAAGAATTGTATTTTATAAATTTAAACTTGCTACAACATCAGCAATTGTGAGCACAGTGTCAATGTGATTTTACAGAAAAGAGACAGAGACCATAAAATCAAAGAACTTCTAATATTTACATGGTTTATGAAAGAGATATAGAATCTTGCTGCCCGGATTGTTTTTTATTTTGTTCCTTCATGTATTCAAAATGCAGCAATTTCTGCTGCAGTCATCAGTTCTTGCAAACTGAGCAGCCAGTAATTGAGAAATGTACAATCAATAATTGCCTTTCTTTTAAATGACTTATTTAATGTCACACAGACTCTTTGACAGTGGAGTAAACAGAACTTCAGATCTTCAAAGCAGTGGTGAACTTAATTATGTATTCTTCCTCCTGGCCACACTTGCCTCTGCTTGGGACAGAGTAAACTATCCGGGCCCCCTCCAAATTCTCAGATAAGCAGGAGGCACTTGACCATGCTTCTCAGGATCGCATAGCTGAGCCCAGTGAAAAGCTGCTGCTTCAAATCTACTTAGTACACCAGGATAGTTCTTGTTGAGAATGTCAAAGCTTCTCCTTCAACAGTGGAGCTAATTTACAAGGGGAGGTTATTAGGCAAAAAGACAGTTTAAAACCAAGCAGTAGAGAAAGGTGAAAAGCCCTCTGGCTTGTAATAGCTGTTTTAACAGTTTTGATAATTCTACTTTGAAGGTAGAATAAAATATAAGCTGAACAGATTCAGATTAATTTGTATGGAGAAAATAAGTCATCAAAATCTCTGAATTACACTGATTAAATTACAATGTATTTAAATTAGAAATACATATTTCTAAATCTTTCCCTTAAAATTAATTTTAATATAGGAATTTATTGATCCTAATGGGAAAAATTATTGCTTCTAAGCTGAACAAGGATAACAACAAATAACAGCAATCTTTACAGTGTCACACATACAGTACATGTTCCTTTTTTCAGCCTCATGCAGCCTCATGACACTGTTGTACATTGCTTTTATCAGAACATGGATTTGTTTGGAATGTCAGATTTGGTACCTGCTTCATCCCTGAATATTTCTACACAACTCAGTGGAGTTGCAAGTTGAAACAAAACTGACCATTAAACAAGGAAAAGAAAGAAAAAAAGAAAAGAAAAAAAAAGAAAAGAAAAAAAAAGAAAAAAAAAAAAAAGAAAAAAAAAAAAAAAAAGAAAGAAAGCCAAAATTTTATCTTTCAGTGTGAAAGACACATTGTAGACTTATACCATTCCTGAGGTGCTTCCATTTTAGTATTTTAGATACTGCTAGGGAGAGTGCTGTAGCAGACTTTTTAATTCATTCATTGATACGAGAAGAGAGATATTGACAGGCAATTGAATTACTACAACTCCTGAAGTGCACACAGCACAATCCTAAATACTAATACAACTGCACAAAATGACCTCCTTGTAGGAGTTGTTCCTACTCACTTTTGTACAATAACACTTTTTAAAAATTGCAGGAATATTTATTACTCAGATTTTTACCATGAAGGATATTGTCCTCATCTAGATCTGTTACATTACTAAATGGAGGTATGGTCCCATGTAGCAATCAAAATTTGAAGAAAATAGTTACTCAGAAAAAACAAAAAAACAAAACAAACAAACAAACAAAAAAAACCCACAACCAAACCAAGGCAAAAGTGAAAGTCAGTGAAATAATTTATCTCTCTCCCTGTTAAATAAATAATGCCCTATTTCCATAGGTTGTCTGTATTTCTGGGTATCTAGTTATCAGAAGAGAAGAACTACATCTCCCAGAAGACTTCCACAGTTCTGTTTCCATTCACTTTTAGGGGGAAAGATAAAACTACTTCACGAGTAAAGAGACTTTCTCTTCTTTCACTGCTCATCTCTGCTGCGTGTGCTCCCTTGCAGTCTTGCATTAGCATTAGAGTAAGACCTTTGGTTTTGGACACTCTCTCTTTCATTTTCTTTGATTTATTGACTTCAAATCCAATTATACTATGCTATATTGTGTTATCTTGCATTACACAATCTTATTTAGTATATTAGTTTTCTACATTAGCTCATCACTGCTTTTTTCTTTTTAGGACCATCTTCCTACCTTTTTCCTGCTCCCTTTCCCCCTATCTCAGGGTGGGGCTCCATGGGTCCCTCTAGCTGGAATGGGGCTGAACTGGGTGATCCATGACAAAAGATTAACCTAAAAAGATGTCCGAAGGTGAATCAGATTAAAAGAAAACATACTCAATACAATGCACTAAACTAATAGGAAGAAGATACATCATCTCTCTGTATCTGTGCTCAATTATTCCATTAAACAAGCAAATAACAAAAACACGTGACAATATGTTTCAGAAGATATGTTTTCATAAACAAGAAATCATACTTATTCTTTCCTTTTATTTTTCTTTTCCATTTTTTAAACTATTTGCAGGACATACTTGCTTAGGTCTTTAACGTTATTATGTATATTTGTGAAAATTATGTAGTAGTTCACATAATGTAAGAAATGTTTAAATCCATTAAAATCCATTAAATACTACTGAATATCCAATGAAGAGCTTGATGTACTTGTTCCTTGTTGAGAACAAGATATATTTGAATAGAAGAATTTAGTGCTAGCCAAAATAAAATTTTAATAGTTTTTGTTTTGTTTTGTTTTGTTTTTTGTAATGGTCCTAGATAAGTGTTTCTAACAAAATGACTGGAATTGTAATATCAAAATAATCCTCACTGTCTTGCTGTTGCCCCTCATTCCTAATACTCACCCCTTTGGGCATCATTCTAGGTCCTCAGGTGACAATTTTACTCTGCCTCAGAACAATGGGATGATGACTATAAGCTTTCCGTGTTCTCGGGCTTTCAAGAATCTGAGCCTGATGCTTGTGGAGGGAGTCCTTTCCTTCTCTGTTTGGGCATGCTTAGGTGTAGCTTTCCTCAACAAGGCTCACACAGCAGACAGTATCACACAGCTCCCACACACCCTGGGGTAAGTTACACATCATATTACTATATGCATTCAGATAAATATCCCACATATAAATTTCTTGTGGTCATCTGATCCAGCCCCCTCAGCAGTGTAAGTGGGTAGCACCACCTGGACCAGGACCAGGGCAGTCTTGCAGACACCAGACTGTATCCCCAAGGCTCTTTGGGGTTTCTGTTAGTGATTGCAAAACTCATGTTTACAGGGCTATGCAAGTAGTACAAGAATGAGCAAACATCAGATGAAACTTGTAGAAGTTTCAAAATAATAAAATGAGAGAGAAAGAGAAAAATATTTCCCAAAACTGAGTATCCACTTAAATACAATGCTCAGATATCTAAAGAAATAAAAACACTGGAAGCAACATGATAACTATGTGGTCTGTAATAAGAAGAATTCTGTGTACAATTGATCACTTTCCTCACCTACTCAGGCTTCACATGTTAAATTTCTATTAACTAATGGAGAACAAAAATGAAGTCTGTATACTTTAAAATCACAGAATCACAGAATTGTAGGTGTTGGAAGGGACCTCTAGAGATCATCAAGTCCAACCCCCCTGCCAAAGCAGGTTCCCTACACCAGGTTGCGCAGGTAGGCATCCAAGCGGGACTTGAATATCTCCAGAGAGGGAGACTCCACAACCCCCCTGGGCAGCCTGTTCCAGTGAAGTATTAAGCAACAACAAAATTTGCTCAGTTTACACCACTGAAACTAAGATTACTACATTGCTCTCAAAACAGCACAAGAAGAACCAGACAAATACTTTAACATTACTGTGAATCTCCAAAAGGGAATTTATGTTAGATTAATCCTATTCCCATTACAGACTATGTAGCTTGTGTGCATATTAATTGATCTATAAAACACAGATTTATGAGGACTTCCACTTTTCCTAGACATGTAGAAAGAAAGACAAGATAAAAGGATTGTGGTTTAATTAGGTTTCAGTTTAATAATTCATCTGGCAGTAATTCATACAGTGCAGGTCATGATTCATTTTTGTTTCTATCTGGCTATGAGATTGTTATGAGCTTCCTTTGTCTATTTGTTCACTTGTCGAGTAACTATATAATATGAAGACCTGTCATCATGAATAGCATCCAGATTGTTGATCTTTTTTCTAAGTCAAGTGTATTTTGTAGCTAGCTGTTTCCCTAGTATCACGAACAAATATATATATTCACAACCTAATAAAATACAGCTGTTATTCCTTGGAAAATTTAGATAATATATGTGTTATTTCAATATAAATTAATTCTGCCTTTATTTCATGCACTTTTGGATTGTCAGTCCTCACAGAAAAATTAATTGGTTCCAAGCTTATTTAATTGATCCTTACCTTACCTTTCGATGTAGCATTTCAAAGCACATTAGTTAAAATTACTTCTACTGCCCTTAAATCCCTTTGTACCTTGATTACTGCAGGCATGTGTTAAAACACTGCCTGAGCATGCCTGTTTCATGTACTAAACAGTTACGAAGAACATGCAAATAGCGTTTGGTACTTTGAACCCAGACAGAAGTACACAAAATTACACAAATGGTGATAATGTGTGTGAATTCTATAACAGTTTAATTCTAGTAATAATGTTTTGAAACATAGATAAGCCATGACTGCAATGAGGAAAACAAAGATCTGTAGTATAGTTGCATGAATAAAGTGAAGGAAAAGAGATACAAGACATAAAATCTAAAGGCAGAAAATTTGTCTTAGAAAATTAAATAATTCTGTGAAACATGCAGGAAGTGTCTATTGTAAAATTAGGATAATCCTGCAAAAGAAACAAGAGAGACTACAGAATCCTACAAACACAGAAAAGTCTATCTCAAAAGAGATCTCTGAACAACGTCTGATCCAATCTCTGTTGAAAGCACGACTTAGTTTAGTTTATCCAGGGATATGTCAAGTATTTCCAACAGAAGAGATACTAACATTTTTCTGTACAACCTAAGCCATTGTTTAACTTCTCTGAAGATTTTTTTCCTTATATCCATGGAGGGTTTCCCCTGAAGTAGCTAGTGTCCATCTCTTCTTGCCCTGTTGCCATGTTCTTGTGAAGTAAACACATCCATCTTCTCTATAGCTACCATTTATGTACTGGAAGGCTGATTACTCCCTCTGTATAAAGATATCTTCCCTAGGATCACCTAATATGATTCTTTTAACCTTCTCTCATATTCAAACTTGTCCAACTCCCAGTCATTCTGATGGTTTCCCCTGCAAGACCCAGTGGTCTTGCAAACCCTCTCCAGTTTTGCAGTGTCTCTTGACCAGAGTGGACCAAAACCAGACAGTATACCAGCTGCAATTAAAAACCATGAAGCAGAATGAAATAATCATAGCCCTTGATTTGCTGTCTATACTCTTGTTGATCTAACCCAGTATATGACCAGTCTTCATTATTCCAAGACTGCTTTAATGGCATATTAAACTTGTGATCCACTAAGACCTCCAGGACTTTTTCAGCAGGTGCATCACAGGCAGTCCAACTTCAGCCCTTATTACTTCTTGGGTTTTTCCCATTTTTGTTGAATGTTATGTCTCTTGCTACCCAATCTTCCTACCTGCCTAGGAGTCTTTTGTCATCCTTCCTTCTATTGTGTCTACCTTGACTCTGAGATGACCCATTTGGCTGAAACATACATAGGCTTCATTCAACCCCTGCATCCAGGTCCTTCATAAAGATATTGGTCATTGTTACTAAAAGAAACCAGAATAAGCCTGGATTCCAAAATTTGGATGTCAAAAAGCAGATTAATTCAGTTCTTTTCTTTTGGGGGTGAAGCTGAGGCATCATTGCTGAAACAAGAATGACAGTGAAAAATTCAGGTGGCCAATTTCAGTTCTGGCTTTCCTGTTTAACAAGGTAAGTGTCTAAGTACCAGCTATTTTGTAGGTTGGTTGAGCACGACCTCCCCTTGGTGAACCCATGCTGGGTACTCCTGATAAACTCCTTATCACCCAGTTGTCTGGAGATGGCATCCAGCACAAGCTGTTCCATCACCTTCCCTGGGACAGAGGTGAGGCTGAGTGGCCTATAGTTACCCAGGTCTTCCTTCTTGCCCTTTTTGAAGACTGGAGTGACATTGACCATCCTCCAGTCTTCAGGCACCTCCCCAGTTCTCCAAGACCTCTGAAAGATT
The DNA here is from genome assembly GCF_054131305.1 of Coturnix japonica. Lineage (NCBI taxonomy): Eukaryota > Metazoa > Chordata > Aves > Galliformes > Phasianidae > Coturnix > Coturnix japonica. The sequence goes on from NC_140664.1 coordinate 81,202,956, forward strand.
ACAGAGAGCGGCTCAGCAACGACCTCCGCCAGCTCTCTCAGCACCCACGGATGCACCCCATCAGGTCCCATGGATTTATGGGCCTTAATGTTTCCTAGGCACTCATGGACCATCTCTTCCCTGACTAAAGGGAAATCTCCCATTCCCCAGACTCTCTCATCAACCTCCAGGGTCCAGGATTCCTGAGGGAGAGCCCTTTCACTAAAGACAGAAGCAAAGAAGGCGTTCAGTATTTCCGCCTTCTCAGCATCCCGTTACCAGAGCACCCCCCTCACTTAGTATGGGGCCCACATTCTCCCTAGCCTTCCTTTTGCTGTTAACGTATTTAAAAAAGCCTTTTTTATTATCCTTTATCTCCTTAGCTAGATTAAACTCCAGGTGGGCTTTGGCCTTCCTGGTCGCATCTCTGCAGTCCCTGACTACATTCTTGTATTGTTCCCAAGTGGTCAGACCCTTTTTCCACATATCATGTACTTTCTTCTTTCCACGGAGCTTGCACATGAGCTCCTTACTCATCCACGCAGGTCTCCTCACACCTCTTCCCAATTTCATAGTCACAGGGATGCACCGATCCTGAGCTTGGAAGAAGAGCCGTTTAAATGCTAACCAGCTCTCACAGGCCCCCTTGCCTTCTAGCACCCTGGCCCACGGGATAGCCCCAAGTAGGTCCCGAAGGAGATCAAAGTTGGCTCTCCTAAAGTCCAGGGTAGCAATCCTACTTTTTGCTTTGCTTCCTCCACTCAGGATCTCAAACTCCACCATCTCATGGTCACTACATCCCAAGCTGTCCCCAACCTTTACTTCCTTAACAAGTCCTTCCTTATTGGTGAGAATAAGGTCCAGCAACGCCCCACCCCGCGTCGGTTCCTCTACCACCTGCATCAGAAAGTTATCTGCACTGCAAGAATTGTCTGGACTGCGCATGCCTGGCCATGTTGGTCGTCCAGCAAATATCTGGATAATTGAAATCCCCCATAAGTAACAGTGCCTGGGAGCGTGCCGCTACTTCCAGTTGCTTATGGAAGGCCTCATCAACCTCCTCCTCCTGATCAGGAGGCCTGTAGTGCACACCCACAACAGTGTCCCCTTTGCCAGCCTGGCCCTTGATTCTCACCCACAAGCTCTCGACTTCTACATTACACTCCCCCAGGTGGAGTTCAATACATTCTAGCTGCTCTCTCACATAAAGAGCAACTCCACCACCCCGCCTTGCCAGCCGATCTTTCCTAAAAAGCACATAGCCCTCCATGACAACATTCCAGTCATGTGAGCTGTCCCACCACATCTCCGTGACTGCAATGAGATCATGGCCACGTGACCGCACGCAGAACTCCAATTCTTCCTGTTTATTCCCCATGCTTCGCGTGTTGGTATACAGGCACTTGAGGGAGGCAGCATCTCCCCACCCCTCTCCATGTCTTTTAACTCCATTGTCTGCACCCAGCGAGCTCTGCTTTGAGTCTTGAACTGCCGCCTCAGACCCAGCGGCCCTCGTTTTGTCCCCTTCCCCCATCCTACCTAGTTTAAACACCTGTCAATAAGTACTGACAGTTCCCCAGCTAGAACCCTTTTACCCCTTTGAGACAGGCCGCTTCCATCTGCAGCTATCATTCCAGGAACAGAATAAATTGCCCCATGATCAAAAAAACCAAGACTCCTATGTCGGCACCAACTCTTTAACCATTTGTTTAAGAGGTGGGTTTTTAGGCCCAACTCAGTATCCCTCCCTGCCACTGAAGGTACAGATGCAATAACCACTTGCACACCTGTTCCTTCGATTACCCGCCCCAGTCCCCTGAAATCATCTTTGATAGCCCTCAGGTTTTTTTTACTAACTTCTTCACTGCCAGCCTGAACTATCAGCAGGAGATAGTAGTCAGAAGGGCAGATCAGACTGGGAAGTCTCCCAGCAATGTCCCTGACCCGTGCCCCAGGGAGGGAGCACACCTCCCTGCGGGTAGTGTCAGGCCGGCATATAGGGCCTTCCATTTCTTGCAGAAGGGAGTCACCTATGACGACTACCCTTCTATCCTTCCATGTGGAAGAAGATTTGAGGCGCGGGTGTGTCCGCTTCCCCCGAGGCACCCTCACAGGTGGGGCTGCTTCCACATCGGCATTCACCTCTCCCTCAGGTTCCAGGGCCCCAAACCTATTTTGCAGAGGCACCTGGGGAGCCAAGCATGGTTGTGGGGGGGACGACCACTCCTTACTTCACCAGATCAGCTTAAACAGTGTTAGCTCTTCATTAACATTAATGCATATTTGCATTTTCATTTCATATTTTAAAGGGGAAACTAGCAGTACCAGCAGCCTCAGCATACCACAAACTCAACTGGTACTACTTTGGTCAGGCATACATAAGCAGCTTCATCAGCTTCTTAGACTGTGCTCCTTTTGCAATTTCTTAGTGGTTTTAATAGTTATAGCATTAGTTATTCTCCTATTATTAGAAATTTCTGCATTTCAAAACAAAGATAACCCTAAAACACTAAACTTGCAGTACATCAGATTCTAAATATATAAATACCTGTCTCCAAGTACCACAGACTATCCATTACAGACAGCTTAAAAACGTGAGTCAGACTATATTGTCAGATGCTGAGAGGTGGGAGCTGAGATACAGGGATGCATGTAGGATTTATGGAAACACCAATGCACAGAAATGTCATACATTAGTTTGATATCCAATAACAAAAGCAAACATTCACCTGCTAAAATTCAACTGTAAAATATAAATCCTAAGACTTTCTCCACCAACTGGTTAAAAAGGACTGAACAAAGAATTGATAAACATTCTTTTACCATACATTTATTCATCACAAGAAGTTAATTGTCTTCTCTGTCAGTCCTCTGCTGCGTCACAAGTATTTCTATATCTGTATGTCAGTTAGTTCCCTGTGTATCAATTTTTAAAAATATTTCATTATATCAGCAGAAATGCTATGTTCATGCTGGCCATTTGCCCCCATATCTTCAGAGATGCTCTTTGGTTTCAGCACCAGGGTAGGAAATTATTGCTATTGTGAAAGGAAAGACTCTTGTCTCTAAAAATCCATCTGTGTGTTACAGCTGAGTGAAAAAAAAAAAAAAAAAAAAAAAAAAAAAAAAAGACGAAACAACAACAAAAACCTTGTGAGAACTGCTCCAAAAATAATGCCTCCTATTTTATTATACTGACACAGAACATCAGAGTGCATATGAAGCAAAAGTGTGTCTTTAAATTTCTCCTTGCAGAAAATCATTGCACCCAGTTACACTCATCAATTCTTGCTGATCACTGATAGAGACCAACCTATGCATGTGAGCACAGAGAGGATGTGGGTGGTGCATTTAAATAGTAGTGACAAAAGTGGATCACTTCCACTTGCATGTTCATGGCTTTGTTCATCACTGGAAATGATGCCTTGGTAAAGATAGCAACTCTGCTGAAAAAGAGTGTTTTGTAGATGAGAATTTGCTGTATCAAATAGTTGTTGTGCTCTTTGTACCTGCTGTAGCTTCCATGGAAGTAAATAAGAGACATTACTTTTGGAGCAACCTACATTATATGCTCAATTCACTACATATTCTTAATTTATAAAACACTCCAGTGTAAGACTACCACTTTGGGACTGTACACAGAATACATTAATAGGTGACAGGAGAAGGAAAAGAAAAGGATCTTTGATTCTCCTGTAGAACTGAAATTCTGTGACAATATGCATCAGAAAATTCAGTTACATTGAAGTCTGTAGTGCAGTAAGACACCCACAGATTTTCTAAAAGGATACATACTGATTTAAATCAGAAGTCTATGAGGCAAGTCATTTTCTAGCCTCTACATACTATTCCTCCAAAATCTTCAAACTGTATAAAGCTTCTGTGCTTTGTACAGTTGCTTATACTCCTTGCTATCCACAGAATGACAGATGTGCTGTCATGCACTTCTAATTTACTTGTATACTCCAAATCTGCAAGATACTTGAACTAACACTGGAAGTGCCTGAGTCATCCCATTGATTTTAGCACTCATGCTTAGGCGAAGGTATGTTCTTAAAGATGTCAGTTAATCAGGATATTAAAGTACATTTAAGGAGTTCATAAACCATGTTAGCATTGAAGGTTAATATTAAATGCATCAATAAATGGTAGAAGATAAGACTGTTCCTTAATATCACATTACAGAGCAAAATATTTCTGTAGGTTAACCTGGCTTTCAGAACGGTTGAGCTGAAAGAAGATTACATTAAATAGCTAAAAATTATACAAAATCGAATTCACTCTGGGAAGTTGTTCTGTCAGACTTGTATTTCTTGAGTAAAATGGATGTGTTTTTATTGAGACTAACATTTAAAATATTGTCCACTAATGTGGTTTCATTGCTCATGCAGAATACAATTTCTATTTACTCTGCTCAGAGGTTACAAGCGGTGTCTATTTACTGAAGCCAGTTCAATAACTGAATGCAGAAATGTGTATGTTTACATTTACACACAGTAATCTATCATTTAGCTGCTTATACCACAGAGAGCCCTCTTACTGAAATATATTGCTTTTTCACCATATAATTTTCTTCCGTCTTGTTTCATGTAGGCTTTCTATTACATTTCTTATACCAGCCACCTCCACCCCTCTAATTGCCTCTTTTACCAACAATCTCAGCGTTTAAAATTCAGTAGATTCTTTTTCATAAATATCTGCTGAGAGGTTCAGTTTTCCTTTTCTCTGTCAGAAATCCATACTAGGAAAAGACAGGCACAGGCTGTGATGAGAGATAATAAAAAGGCAGTCATAACTGATGCAAGAAATTATATATATATATATATATATATATATGTATGTATATATATATTTTTAAGTGCAATGTTTAGAGCAGTGCTTTTTAGCAGTGGAACATTATTACTGGAGCTTTTTGCTCACTTGAGTCAGGATCAAGTAACTGCCAAATCAGAATCTCACCTGATAGGTTTTAAGGCTCCCTGGAGTGCTTGACCTCACAGAGAAAACAGGAGGAAATCAGTTATCAAGCTACACTCATAATAGTAACCACTTAAATCATACCCAGAACACATTCTTCCTGGAAGAACTAGCTTTCCAGAAGAATAGCCAAACACTCTCTACCATAAGTGCTGACTGAAGTAAATTGTGTTAGTATGCGCAAACATATTGTTCTCTCCTAATTTCTTCCTCTTTTTAAAAATATTATTAGTAGTAGTATTTATTATTATATAGTTTTTATATAACTAGTTTTTATAAACAGCAGTATATTTAAGTATATTTAAGCTAGTATAAACTACTACAGCAAAATATGTAGGTTGCTCTGAAAGCAGTATGTGTTTTACTTATCTCCATGGAAAGTACATCAGGTACAAAGAGAACAACAACAACACTATTTGATAAGGCAAATTCTCATACACAAAATATTCTTTCGACTTGGTCACGGCTGTTAGCCATGCATTTTCTCCAACAATGAGCCCACATACTGCACTTGTAAAATACTGCACCAGTTGAGGTTACCCACCACTCTCTACCACCACTGCTGAAACACAGCACCCTCACTGTGCTTACACCTACTGTTTGATCACCATAAACGTTCAACAAGTGTTGATGAATGTCATTGAGTGCAATCTTTTCCCACATGGAAGAATTTAGTGACACACCTTTGCTTCATATGCTCTTCCAGGCCAGATGCCCTTTTATCAGACTGTCTCTCTGCTGCCATTTTTCACATGGCAACCAAATATAATGGTGTAATATTGAAAAAGTTCATCTGTTGCCTTTCCACCAGCATTCACACCCAACATAGTGGTCCAGAATAATAAAAATGCTGGCATTACTTTTAGAGCAGCAGTGTATACATTACATATCCATAATGCAATTAATTGCTCATGTAACTTCTGATCAACTGGTGCCCCACCACAACACAAAGCCTCACCCCACTCCAAACAACAACCACCCAGCCCTCGAGCAGCAGTTGCTTCCAGCCAACTGACCACAGCATTATGGCCTTCCGAGCAGTGCCATGTGGTCCCACATTTTCCCATACATCCTGACTAATTATTCAGATGTAATTCCTATAGTCCATAGGTCGTCCTGCTAACTTGTCTCAGATGAAATCAGGACACTGTTTTACGTTGTTGTCTATGATAAAGGAAAGAACCCAGGGAAATGTTGAACCTACTGGCATGTTTTTTCAGTAACAACTTGCTGTTTATTTTTATACAAAACAGACCTGGCTTGAACCTCTCAAGTCACTGCAAATTAGGGAAAATTGTATTTAACTGAATTATATTGATATAGAATCACCCTATTCCATGGCTTTTTAGGCTAAAATGCCATTATACTGTAATTCTAATTTCATCTTCACAAAAAGGCAAGGAAAATAACAACATGAAAATTGTGACTGAATTTTTTATAAAATATTTCTAAGTCAGTGATTGACATTCTGATCTTTTTAATAATTTGTTTTGGTTTTGGTAACATTATCATGCAGGTTCCAGATAAATGGATATTTTACTGTCACAAATTGCTAGCACAGAAAAGAACTGCCTGGCTATTCTTAATATATTCCCATTTGACTTTCTTTTAGCTATTAAATTAACTAATCACTTTCTTGTACTATGGATTTCTAGCTTTGAGTATGTGTTGATTAAAGATCAGCGTGCATAGTAGTTGATCACCTGCTTTGTAATTACACCTCCAAGGTTTTGTAGCTGAATGAAAAGTGACTGCTTCTGAGTATTAGAAATGTTTCTATTTTCACCTCCCTGGAATATGACTCTTAAGGTCTGAATGGACATCCTGAGCCAGATGCAGTTTGCTTTTTGCAACAAAGAATGTAGGAGGTTTTTTTTTAGTAAGAAACAAACTTTACAGTCAGGGAAATCACACTCACCAGTATAGTAAATAGAAGCATTTACTTCTCCAAGGTCATTGTTGGAGCCTATTTTACACTCCCTGCACAACTGTCTAATGAAAGCCCTGGGTTCTGATGATAAAGACTTTTTCTATCATCTGTTTAATTTAATGAACTTGCTAGCCCATTTCTAGCCCAAAGCTGCTTTTCTTCCTAGTTGTCAATGGATCAGCATTCTCAGCATTTTTTCTCAAATTTTAGTAATTATTCAAGTGATTCCCCAATGAATTCCTCATATGCTGTAGATGCAAGAGACTGTAATCATTCTGAGCAGTATTCATCCAAGTACAGTTTTCTGTACACCAATTGGAGCTCACTAAAAAATTGTATAAAGGGAAGAGCAGGAATAACTTGCAACTGCCTATTAAGATATGATCACTCGTTTGGTTTAAAATCAAAATCACAAGAACATCTTTCTGTCAGTACACCTTTTGTTTCTTTTCACTTTTTATTTTATTTTAATTTATTTTTACTTAAAGAGAGTTCAGCTAATATCTCAAGTTGCAAGGCAGTAGACATTGAAACAAAAACTGAACACATATTCATTCTGAAGTATGAAGTAATTTGGAATTCCATTGTCATTTCCAAAGAAAATTAAAGAAAACATTATTCATAATGTCACTGGAGGCATAAAATCCATTCAGAATTCCTAAATAAGACTGGATAAGTTCTATGCCAGTCCAAAACTCAACAGCCAACTCCACTTTCAATTTAAAACAGTAGTCAAGACAGATGTCATCTTACCAGAACTGATAGCTTCCTAAATATCTCTGACAGTATGTGAGATTCTTCTTATGCTGACTGAAATTGGTATAACTACCAGTTAGGTATTACTGTTATAATGAACTAGATAATCCTATCTAATCTGAGAACTATCAGTTATTACTAAAAATAATCAGATTAAACATCAAATATATATTCAGATGAATATTCTTTCTTCTCTTGGCATTTAAACATTTAATGGCAGCATAAGAAACTGAAGATGAACTTTTCACATAATGTGAGTCAGCATCTGAAAATGGAATAGAAACATTAAAAAAAACACCTTAAGATTTTCTTTTTTTCAGATTTTTTTCATACCATTTACCATCTGCCAAATATATAACAATAAATATATTAAATGTTATCAAAAGTGTACTTAGCATCATCTTCTGAGGCTTTGAATAGTGTGTCACGTGAATATTAACTTTTTCTGCTTAATTAAATTTTGCAGTTTTACTGCATTAACCTGCTTATAGTGAAACAACAAAAGAAATGCAACCCTCAGGTAGTTAAAAGCTGATTATTATAATTTTTTTCTAAGTAAGTGTTCACGTCTCCTGCATTGTTGATGCATTTCCTTAATCAATTAATGGGAAATAATGAAATGATTTCCTAGAGGCAGTCGATCTTTGTTGAAAATTTTCAAAGTGTACTTTCAAGTGATTTCAGCTGTTAGACAGCTTGTAGTTTTTCTTGTAGATGTCAGGTGAGAGCTCCAAGTCTACGACAAAGTGACAAAAGACGTTAACAACCCCATTAGGTACAAAAACAAGACCAAAACAAATTGACTAGTAAACTGCTTCATCTGTCTCCAGCTATTAGCTCATAACAATCCTATAACTTCCAAAGTGCAACATTTGCCAAAAAAATCCACACCATGCTATCCTTCAAAAATGTAAATGCATTGATTTAAATGTTAGTTTATATCCTGTACTATAATCATCTCCTATGGTGTACTTAAAATCTGAAGCTGAATAATTTATATGGAATTCTATCAAATTCGCAATGCCATGAGAGCACTGACTCTTTCATAGGAATGCACATTGTTTTGTATGTCATAGATCTAGATAGAGTTTGTCAAATGTAAGCTTTAACACGGGTCTTCATCAGAATATTCAAAATAAATAAATAAATAAAAGCAATTCTATTAAAAGCTGATGCATGTAAGACATTGTTTCAAATGCCAAAGGTGAGAAAAGAATGTCTTAGACAAGCAATATGTTAAATATTTTCCCTAAAAGGAGAGAATCTTGCTCTAAAAAATTAGCAAGACACATACAGTTTATTTAAGAGAACAGTGGGAATAAAGTAGCAAAACTAAAAGAAAAAAAAGTATGGGGAAATAATAGCTTCCTTATATAGAATTCAGATTACCTAGGGGAAATTATAATATGGAATAACAGTCTATAAATATTATAAGAAAAGCTTATCCAACAATAAAAAGTATTTGAAGGATCATAAATCTTAAAGTCATTTTTTTTTTTTCATTTGTTCTCTGACAATTTAATAAATGCTAGGAAATCTGGAAAATGCTTACTGAAACCATTACAGGAAGTTTCCTTTTAAGGTGCAAAGAGAGGAATGTAAATTCTCTGAATTAATTCTTATTCTACTTGCAGCAGAAAATTTTCAAACTAAATTTGTAAATATCCAGAGTAAATCAGTGTATCAGAATCCTTGATCAATTGCTTCAATGGACAGCTGTCTTTAATATTAAGAATTTCCATCTAATCAATAATCAAATATTTCCAAGTTATAAATCTCCTGTGTTGTCCTGGTTGTATTCCATATCACAACATCATGCGGCAAGTTGTTGGGTGCAGAGGCACACTGCACAGTGAGGATCTGTACTTCCTGGTCACATGTTCTAGCACTATCACATGAGTCCTTATCAGCTTGGGAAGAAAAGCTCCAAACTTGTTAGAAGTAACTTTTAACAAACAAGATTTTGGTTCTATGAATTGCCATGGCCATTTTACATGGCACACTATCTGTTTCCAATCAGCCAATTTTCAACGTCAGCTTCATCTTCAATGAAAGTAATATTAGCAACTGTTCTGTACACAATTCTTCAAATAGATGAGGAATGCACAGCAGTCAGAAATCACTCCTGACTCACAAATAGAGTACACCAAGTACCAATGGTTAGAACCCAGGTAATATGAGTTCATGATTCAGAATACTGTATGCTGCCATGCTTCACATTCTGCAACAGTTTGAGAAGTGAGCTGTTTAGAAACATTGTGAGAAAGAAACTAGGAATCCTTCAATCAAAACTTGAAGCCTTGTGTGCAGTGGGAAAATCTCATCATACCATATGCAGCCTTCCTATGGTCACTGATGCTGGAAACAACAAAGGATAAATTCCTCATCTCTTGTTAGCCAGATTTTTTAATTTTAATGAAATTAAATTGCTGGTGATTGCTTGGTAACTATTTAAGCAAAAAAAAAAAAAAAAAAAAAACCCCAAAAAAAAAACCCACAAAAAAACAGAAAACAAAAAACAAAACCCCCAAAAAACCCAAAAACAACAAAAAACCCCATAAAAATAAACATTAAAAAATTAGAAAGTATGTTGTATCCCCAGCTGATAGTTCTATTTATGAGTCTAAAATAGGAGAATCACACATTCATAGTTGGCATTCCATCAATATAAAAAAAAAAAAAAAGAACTTTTCAGTAAAGCATGGTGCATTATATGTTTCTCTTTGTGACATTAAAAAAAAAAATAATAATAATTGCCACTTCTAACTCTATTTCATTTAAGTTTATTTTACCTATTCTTTCTTTCAGATACTTAAAGGATAATTCAATTTTCAGATGTAATGATGCTCACATAATAAGTTGATAGGTACTTGCGCTTGATAAAGACTAAGAATGTCCAGAGTACTAATGAAATCAGCAAGGTTCAGTAGTTTCTTGTTGTATAGAATGAAAGCTTCCTCCTTGAGATGTAACCTATGCAGAGTGTCCAATTATCTTTTGGCAAAGGTGTATTACCTTTCAAACTTTCATTTCACTTGCAGTGCTACATAACCTATGGCCTGACAATTTCTGTAGGACCTGCCATGGAAACAATTCACATCTAGATTGGTTCCTAAATTTTGCTAAATAGAAAACAATTGTTTTTCCACTCTATTAAATTATCATTGTAAATAGAATTCTGGCAGTAAGCTGTCACAGAGTTTCAAAATACTTTCTCTACAATCCATGTTTAAATTTAAAGTGACACACACAATGATTGTTAGCTACCCAGAAAGAAAACCTTTGGATTTTCTTATCATGATAGATATATTAGTGAGTTCACAGATGGCGAATAAGTGTTTTTAATGAAATTTACTACAGCATATCAAAAATATTTGAAACCTTGACATTTTCTAAAAAGAAATGTATTACTCATATATTTAACATTCTGTAGGTTGAAGCAAAAATGAAGATATAGATTTCATATTAAAGCTGTTCGCAAATATGATTGTTTCTAATAGCCTCAAAAAGACAGTAGTCAGCTGTTATGTTTGTAGTCCAAACAAACTAGTGTCTTTCAGCAGGTGAACAGGGAACTAAGGTTTTTGGAGCTTAAACTTTCACAAATATCATAGGATAAAACTGATACATTCAACTGAAAAGAACGCAAGAAAACTATGTAAAGGTGGAGTTTGTGAAAACAATTTATCTGATTACTATTGAACCTCTGATGAGATGTTGATGTATGTTACCTGGATCAAGGGTTGATATTGATTAATTAATTATATTTACTGCAGATCGCAGTTCATTTCTACAAAATGTTGCAAAAATGTCAATATACCATAACCAGTGTATTCTGCAGAAATATATGCATGTAATATTTCCCCCCCTTTTTTTTAAGCTATTTTTTTTAAATAACTATTTTTATCAAAGTTATTTTTTAACAAATTTGTATCCAGCTTTGAGAAATCTGGTCAGATGTATGAAGGAGAACTCTTGTGCAGGGAAGGCCAATTAAAGAGGTAAAATTCAACTAAGGATTTGAGTTCAGTTGGATGTGACAGCTCATGAGAAGGTGTCGCAGGACACTGACAACTAACACAGGGTCTAAGGACATGACATGAAGAGCAAGAAGAGCATGGCAGAAGTGAGAGTGACAGGACTAAGCCACAGCAGTTCCTGTGGACTGTGCAATTAAGCTGGAGAAGAAGTTCTGCCTCAGACTGTACTATTTGTGACAAGGCAGAGTCTGAAGTCATTTATATTGTTCCTCATACTGTCAACTGCACCTCTCCTTGCTGATGTTTGCTTCCAGTAATCCACAACAAGCTGCAATGATCTCCTGACCTCCAGAGCAGGTAGATATTCTGTGGTACACAGAGCAAAAAAAGTCTCTTTATTTTGAGCAGTTCTTTGCTTGGCACCTTTAATCTTTTTAGTCTGTGCCTTCCACCACAATAGTTTTAGACCATGAGATACACCTGGAAGCTCACAGTCCATGAAAATGAATTGTTACATGTTCCCCACAGGTCATCTGTATTCAGCATTTGCCAGGAATTTCACATGCCTAGCACAGTTTCTGCTTTGCTGTTGATAAAACATCTCCCCTGGAGGAGAAATATGAGATGCCACAGAATGCAGAGATAATGAAAGTACATCATCAGGAAGTTTTTTTACAGAACCAACTTCCATGGTGAAGTGGCAGAAATATGGAGCTCAGGAATGGAACTGTAGGAAGATATGTATCTTTATGTGAGGATCTGATTCTCTTAAGTAGTTAAAAAAAAAAAAAAGCCCACAATAGACTGGGCTGAGAGAAGCTCTGCATGAGGAAGAAAAGGGGCTGACTGGTGATCTGAACTGGAAGCTTAGATTAAATATCTCTGCCGAGGTTAGGTGCAGAGAAGAGAATCTCAAAGAAGAGAATTTCCACTGAGATATTAGAATCAGGGGAGAGAGTAAAGAAAGAAGTCTGTATGTACTAGTTTGTAGTGCCAGGTGAACTACATGAAGCTGCTTTTGAGGGTGGTGTCAAGCAAGAAGATTAACATCAAGTCTGCTATGAACTTTGAAAGGTTGTGGTGATGAAGGAGGTGTCCCTGATGTTTGGAAAAAGGAAAATGTTGCAAACATTTTCACAAACACAGGGAAAATGCCATTTAGCCTCACCTAGGCACCTTGAAAATCCTGGAATAAGTCCTATGGAAACAATTTTCTGAGCACAAGAAGGTGGTGACTGGAAAGAGTCAACATGGATTTTCACATTTGGAGTGAAAGTAAAATATATAAAAGAGAAACAAAATGTTTTAAAGAAAAAAAAAGGAAAGAAAGTTATTGCATTCTTTTGGTCAAGAGCAAAAAAATATACTGACAAACAGAGCCTATGTTATGTGCATGAGAAAAAAAAGAAAGAGAGAGAACACTTTTGCCAGCTGGAACAATGAAAATATTTACAGTATGTTCACAAGATGATTTATTGGAGTTTACAGCTATGGGATGAGTACATTCTCTAAGGTACTAGATTGCCTGGAGCCTACACATTTCTCCATGTTCTTAAATCATTTCCAAACAACTTTTAAAGTATACCACATATATTTGCTAAGCTTTCTTGTTCTCTGACAGCCAGAACCACACGTACAATCTGTGTAATATATGTGAACAGATGGATGTTGGAAAAAAAAGAAAAAAAAAGCTTGTCCATATGAATTCACTCTCCAAATGCATGACCAGTGACTTGTAGATACCACTTCTACAATAAACAGCAATGTGTTAACACTCTGATATTACTGGAAGTAATGCCTACTTGATATTGTCTGTATGCACAATATGTCCAGAAATAGTACATTTATTTTGGTCAAGAGGGAGTGTTTTAAAGGCTGATTAGGGGACTATGAATTACACATTATGACTGACAGACCAGATTTCCAATATATCAAAGTGCATACACAACATAATTCTTGCCCCCCAAAAACATATCTTCCCTAAATGTAATGAATGAAGATTATCTACAGTGTTTCAAAACAAAGAGCTGAAGTTTAAACAGGGGGGAATAGATAGACATGACCCTGAATCAAGACTTATTATCTGGGTAAAATAGTGCACAAATGTAAATGCTCAGATTTTCAGAAACAAGGCTTGCTCACCTCCAGTATGGAGAGTATTAAATCACCTTTGTTTGGGCCTGGCGATGTAACCTAACACAGGACTTCAAAGCATTTATTTTAAACTTGCAATTTTTCACACTGGGACTGGTTTTTTTTTTGTTTTTTTTTTTTTTCAACAAATGGCATCCACTGCATTTTTTAATACACATGTAGAGATGTTAATAACTGCTCAACGCACTATGAAATTATCTCATTAATAACCATAACATTTCTGAGATCAGAAAGGCAGTCATTTCAAAGCATGGAGAACTATTTGACTAATTACACATTGTAAAGAAATATAAAAATATTAATTGCAAGTGTTTGCAGTATATATGGGTTTGCTACACTTGTGTTTTGTTTTCTGTTGCATAGCATCCACTTATCTAGAGAAAATGTAGTTCTACTGTTCATTCCTAATGCTGTTGTTACCTTTGCAGTAAATATAAATAACAGGTGCTGCACAGTCAGGGTTAGGACTTGGGAAGGCACAGCCAAGCAAAAAGAAACTGATTTTGGTGTGTCAACAGAATTCCTGTGTGTCATGACTTGAGCCACTGCACGATGTAGTTTGAACAAAATCTCACCATGATCAGTTGTGGCCCCTTAACCTCTGGCTCTGAATCCTGCTGAATAAGCAATGACAATACATACTTTCACCGACAGAGATAAATGTGAACAAAGAAGTTTTCCAAATACACGAACTAAAATATGTGCTAGTAACTAACAAAATAATTACAAAGAGGAAAATTCTGAAGTTTTCTTCAAGACTGGGACAGGAGCTGACTACAAGCTCACCATGAATATGAGATTCACGTTTACTGATTTGAAAAGTTTGAGCACAGGGTGTAAGAAAAAGAAAACATCAAGAAACATGGACTCATATACAACATCAGCTGGTCTGCAGACTGACAATCCACCCATCTGTAGGGATGATCCGGAAGCTAACTGCCAGGGACAGCATGATTGTTGCCAATGAAGATCAAGCACTAGAAAGGGTGTGGCTAGCAGGAAAAGGGACGTTTATCCTACCACTCTAACCCACCCTGGTCAGGCCACATCTGGAGTTCTGTGTCCAGTTCTGGGCTCCTCAGTTCAAGAAAGACAGTGGAGGGCTACTAAGATGATTAAGGTCCTGGAATATCTCTCTTGAGGAAAGACTGTGGCACTCATGACTGCTTAGCCTGGAGATTAGAAGACTGAGAAAGGACTCTATCAACATTTATAAATATCTAAAGGGTGGTGTCAAAAGGACATTGTCACGGGTTTTTTTCAGTTGTACCTAGTAACAGACAAGCAGGCAAAAACTGGAAAATGAAAAGTTTCTTATAAACATGAAAACAAATTTCTTTGAGGGTGACATTGTACTTGAATAAGCTTCTCAGAGATGTTGTGAAGTCTTCTTCGTTGGACTTATTCAAAACTCATCTGGGCTTTTGGTCCCTTCCAACACCTGTGATTCTGTGATTCTGTGCATTGTGATGTGGTAATGCTGAGAAAAAACTATTACGTGAGGGCTGGCTCATGAGATGTGACTAAGAATGCTAATTCATGCAGAAGTGTTATTTGGAAAAAGGCCATAAAGAATCAATCATATATACCCAACTATATGCAGTAGCAAAGAACAAAACAAACAAACAAACAAACAAACAAAACAAACAAAAACAAAACAAAACAAAAAAACACCACGCTTTTTCTCTGTTTTATCTGATTTCATAAGTGATTTCTTGGTTAGTCCCAGAATGCAGAAACCTGGGTGCTGTTTTATTGGGACATCACAATATCACAATAAATAATAACTTTAAATATGTAATTTGTTGTTAGGGAGGCATTCTAGTCAGATTTTCTCTAAAACAAAGAATAACTGGTATTACAAGTTCACTTTGTTGCATATGTTGCATACATCATATGACACATGATAAACTGAAGATAGAAATCATAGAATCATACAATCATACAATCACAAGTTTGGAAAGGACCTACAAGATCATATAGTCCAACTGTCCACCCTTTATCATACCTACAGAAAACCACTAAATCATATCTCCTAGCTCCCTGTCCAGATGCCTCTTGAACACTGACAGGGATGACGACTCCACCACCTCCCTGGGCAGCCATTTCAGCGCCTGACCACTCTCTGAGAGAAATAGTTTTTCCTTATGACTAATTCTAACCACTTCTGGTACAACTTGTGGCCATTTCCTTGGGTCCTGTTTGTTGCCTGGGAGAAGAGGCCAAGCCCCTCCTCATCACAATCTCCCTTTAGGAAGTTGTAGAGTGCAGTGAGGTCTCCCCTGAGCCTCCTCATCTCCAGGCTAAGCAATCCCAGCTCCGTAAGCTGTTCCTCATAAGACCTGTGCTCCAGACACGTCACAGTTTTCACTGCCCTCCTCTGGACATGTTCCAGGGCTTCAATGTCTTTCTTGTAGCGACAAGCCCAAAACTGAACACTGCACAGTCACTAAGAATTTCAAATACAATAAACTAGTACAACATAAATGTGGTTTACATGTTCTAGCATGCATCAGGCTTCCCCTACTCCATCCCATTGCTCTAGCCTCTAACAGATCATTCTTTAGTATTACAGTAATGTACAATTTTACTCTGCAAATGGGCCACAGGTTAATTATCTCATTGACCTGCATAAAGCAGTTTTCTAAAACCCTCTATGAAAACAGCATAAGAAATACAGCATGTATTCATCATTGAATACATCTGGTTTGCGTTCTGTGTTTATTGATTTCTACCTACACAAAAGTCACTCTGAAGGTAATGTCTTCTTTTCTTATTCTCTCTCTCTCTCTTTGTTTTTTTTTTTTTTCCCCTACAGAAATTACAAAAGATACAAAGTCCACTTTGTAAAATATCAAATATCACCATTTGATAGAGGAAATTCTCATCCAGTCTCCCCTGTGGAGAGCAAGAGTAAGCTCTTGTAAAAAACTGCAGAAGCGACTCACTTTTTCACAGCTGCTATGCCAGCATCATTGCTAGGAAAATGATGCCAATGCAGTCCATAATTCATTGGCCTAAACTGAGTCAAAAGCACTGCATCCAGACTATACAGCTGATGTGGTAGGACAATCCAGCTAACATAAGCAGTGTGCTCCATGGTCATTAAACTGTTATGTGGCCTGGTAATATTGTGTTGCAAGAAAAAAGATTTTCTTTTTTCTTGTCTGATTCTGGAAGTTTGAGCTTTCAGCTTAGTTTGTACCACAGTGTAGTAGTCAAGAGTTGATGGTTTGTTCAGGTTGCAGGAAATCCAAGAGGATCACCTGCTTTCATGTATCTTGAACTTTTCTTTCAAATGGGGAATTCACGTCACCACTCTATGGACTGCTTCTTGATTTCACTTCATAGTAGTGACACCACATCTCCTTGCTAGGAGTTATGTGACTGAGTCAGGAAACTGTCATTGTCAGCCTTATATTAGTTTAATAGGTCCTAACAAAATTGCATAGTGTTCTTTGTGTTCCTGTGTGAGAAGGAAGCCAATTGCTGCATACTATCACACCACAAAAAGCAATGGAATGAAATATTGATAGGAAAGTTCAGCATCTACTGTTCTACCACCAACTACAGCCTCTGACATTCTGGATCAATATAACAAAACAGAAAACATTACTTCAGCACAACACTTGTGCATATGGCTGTACATGGTAAATGCTAATTAAATGATCACTTACCATATAATGCAGACAATTTTCTTGAAAAGTTTTCTCTTTATTACATTTAATTTCACTAATTTTTACAACATACATAGATATTCCTGTGATTATTTATATATATTTTTTCAGATTACCCTTTTAAAATAATAAATAGCACTAGTATCAGGCCCTGTGGAACCTGTTTGAGGTTACTCTTATTTGACTGGAATTGTCTTCAGCTGACATTTGTAGAGATTTGACAATTATCGAGTTCTTAATTAATCTAGCAATAGCCAATGCATTCTCTTTTCATTACTGAAGGTTATTCTAGGAGCACTTCAAGAAAGTCGTGTTCTCTTTGCTATAGGAGAAATGTGACCCATTCTTACACAAATCATTACATAGCTAGCTATATCTCTTCTTCAAATGCATTGACAAACTGAAGCAATCTGCATTTCTTTATACATAATGCCTAAAACAATGCATTATTATTACTATTATTTTTAAGCATGTCAGTTGTACACACTGTTCCTTTACACAATGATTTTGCTTTACTCTTTTGACTATGAATGCAATCTGGGATTCAGTTCTGATGAGGTTCGAATTCTTAAAAAGCACCAGTATCTTTGTTTGCCCCCTCCTTTCCTGTCATATGAGAAGCTGACGTTATATTGCAGTAACTTGAAAAGTAATTATAATTAAAGATTTACAGAATTAGGTCTTTCATTAGTTGTAATCAGTAATATTTGCTCTAGAATAATTGCTAACGGTGATTTAAGAAATAATTTAAATGCTGTAAGTCACCATATCTGAGAACCCAGAGAATAAGGAACACTTCTAACGTACTAATGGATTTCTCTCACTTTCACTCCTGTGCCTAATTTATTACAGCTGTGTCATAATTATGCAGCTATACAGGCACTCTTAGTTACATTCAACAGTAGTTACAGATCTGATCTAGTAACCATTTTAGTATTTCTTTTCCTCAGATTATGAGATATGTGAACATTCTGGTCTTGATTTTAAATGCAGAATATGCATTATATATGGCCCTCATCATTTTTTATTCAGTTTTTTACAGAATTGGATATAACACAAAATTATATATTCTAATAATTTCTAAATGTGTTTGCATATTCATCTCTGACAGTTATATTAATTAAATAGGTCCTACAGTAAACCAAATTCAAGCGTAGATTTGATGTAAAATCCAACTCGTAACACTGCTGGACATCAAAGCTGGTTGAATCTTCATATACTTCACACATTCTTTTTTTATCCAGGTTCTTCTCTGTTTGCAATACAGTCATGGGTTGGCTTTATTGTGTAAGATGAGAAGTTACATTAGGAAACATGGATGATAGAATTAGAGATCGTACAGTCTTTCTTCTTGTCAGTGATAGAATTAGAAATCATACAGTCTTCTTGTTAGTGACAGGAGATGCCTTTAATTATACATGAGGGCCTTTAGCATAACAGATTTTTGAATACTTGAAATCTGAAGTTTTAATTTTCCAAATAAAACTAACATTTTTTATTTTTTTTTAAACAGAATCTTATTTTTCCAGTATTAGCTAGCATGTTGGTTTTGTGTTATACATGGGCATGGTTTTCCCTTGAAACTATTAGAAGCTACAGTGAAAAAAACTTTTTTTTTCTTCCCCCCAGAAGTTTACTAAAATGCGACTGAACTAGATTTCAGCAATATACATGACAACCAGTACTCAAGATATCTGCACTGAAGAGCAAAATATGGATTTAAATTTAAGGAAAATGATCAAAAATAGACACATATGAAGCTCATTATCATCTTTGAAAAGTTGAGTATCAAGTGGATAAAAGTGGCACTGCGTTGCAGTATACAATACTACTTCTAAAATGTGGGAACTATTGAAATCTATGAAATACTATTTCTATTCTGGATACAGAATAAACACAATCCCAGAACTGCAGGGATTGGAAGTGACCTCTAGAGATCATCAATTTAAATTTCTATCACTACAAATTACTGAGAAGAGCCTGACCTCATGCATTTGCCTCTCACCTCCCTTTACATATTAATAAACATTGATCAGATCCCCTCTCACTTTCTTTCCTCAGGCTGAATAGGCCCAGTTTACTCAGTCTTTCTTCCTAAAGGAGATACCCCAGTCCCATTATCATCTTTGTGGCCCTCTGCTGGACTCTTTCTTGGAGATCCCTGTATTTTTTTGTACTGTAAAGCCCGGAACTAGACACAGGAGTCCAAATGTGGTCTCACCAAGGCAGAGTAGAGGAGGAAGATCACCTCCCTCAACCCTCTGGCCATACTGTTTTTAATGCATGCTAGGGTACCACTGGTCTTCTTGGCCATGGGAGCACACTGCTGACTCATGACCAACCTGTTGCAAACCAGGACACCCAGGTCCTTCTCCACAGAGCTCCTCTCTATCAGGTCATCCTCTAACCTCTACTGGTGACTATGGTTATTCCTCTCCAGATGCGAGTCTCCTCCAAGACACCTTGCAAGAATCCCTAGATTGTCAAATGCAGGTGTGTTGTATTAGGCGTGCACGAACACTCGGGATGTAACGCGATAGACCCTCCCCTGCTCGATTATGCATATGTAGAAGGAGTTATGCATATGTAGAAGGGGTGTAGACGAAGTAGATAGCGACTTATTTAAACTGCTAACACACATAATAAAATGCCATTTAGCTATTCACCATATTGGTGTGAACGTGTAGTTAAATGGGCCCCGGCTGGACCAGGTCGGATTCGCGTAGGCTTAACGCTTGAATCCTGACGTGAAATGAACCACAGGTAACACAGGTGGAATGTTACATTTAATGTCTATGGACAGGTGGAAACTTTGTGGAAACTGTATGAATATTCATACATTAAATGCATGTAATAAGGGTGATTCAGCTCTGGTGTGTGCACATTTTCAGGTGGGATCTCCATATATCCAGAGCTGTAATAAAACAGTGTCAACTTCATAAACTGTCATCACAGAATCATAGAATGGTTTGAGTTGGAAGGGATCATCCAGTTTCAACCTCCCTGCCCTGACCCTCCAGTGACAACTCCCACTAGACCAGGTTGCCTTTGAGCAACATTCAAGGCCATCCAGCCTGACCTTGAGTGTTTCCTTGGAGGGGGTATCCACAGCTTCTCCAGGCAACTTGTTCCAGCATCTCACCACGCTCACAGTAAAGAATCTCTTCCTAATATTTAGTCTGAATTTCCCCTCATTCTAATACTGCCTACCCTTATAAAAAGTCACTCCCCAGCTTTCCTGAAGGCCCTCTTCCCTGAGCCTTTCTAGGCTGAAAAGCCTCAGCTCCCTCAGCCTATTCTTGTAGGGGGAGTGCTTTAGCCCTCTGATCACCTTCGTGGCTCTGCTCTGTGTTGCCTTGTGTAAGGTAACCTAAAGAACTACGTCCATCATTGAGAATGTGCATCTGACGGCCCCATGACCAAGTTACACGCTGATCACACCAATATGGTGAGCTGTAAAATGGCGTTTAATGAACCGTGTGAGACCCTTATATAGGGCTCCAATTTCAGCCTCATACATATACATTACCGAGCACGGGGAGGCCTATCGCGTTACATCCCGTGAGTTCGTGCCGCCTAATACATCATTTCCCCCTCTCCATGCTCGATAAAGTATGCCCCGTTACATCCCGAACGCTAATCCTTAATCCTAATATAAAAATGTTAGTCTCTATAATTTAAACTTAATAAGTTATCTAAAAAGTGAGGTAGACAAGCTACAGAGGTAGGTAGTGCAATATCTAATAACATCAGTAGTTTTCTAATGATTATATCCAAGGCATCTTGGGTTTATACAGTTCCTTCTTCTCAAAGTTTATCATATACCCGTTGGTACTCCATTTTTTCGTTAAACATTCTTTCTATCATACGCTGTAAACAACCCTGGACACATTGAAACAAACAAGGTAAGCAAATCATTAAAGCTAAAAAGAATAAAATACCTATGATTAATACTTTGAGAAACTGCTTAAGCCATGGGCCCAGATTACCAAACAGTCCCTCCAACCAGCTTCCGAATGCATCATCTATTGCGATCTTCTTCGTGTGTTCTTGCATCCATTCCAACTTCCTATGTATCGAATCGCTGTGGTCGCTCAGATTGAAACAACACATCCCTTCAAAGTCCTTGCACCCGTGCCCTTGAGCAAGCAGCAGAAAGTCAATTGCAGCTCTATTTTGAAGAACAGCGTGTCTGATGTTGTTAACGTCCATCAGGAGTTCCGACAGGACTGCTGTGGTGACATTAGCTTGCTTCACGGACCAGCATGCCAATCTCTCAATTTCTCTTAGGGCCTGGGCTGAAGCTACTCCCGGAGCTAAGACGGATGCAAAGATTCTAGCTGTGGGACCCCACAGCTGAACCTCATCACTACAATCCTGGTCCAATGTTTTTATTGACCTTTTCTGGCGTCGAGCTCGATCGATCTTTTTCATAACACTTATCATTGCAGTGTGATTGGGAGCCAACAAGGTCAGCTTTCCCAAATAACACGGCCCCCCAACTGGATTCTTTGGTATCCCTTGCCAAGCTCTATCCCCACATATCAAAAATATGTCCTTAGGAAGGGCCTTGGCTGTACCATTGCAGTTTATTCCTTCCCCAGCTAAAGGTTCTTTTCGAGAACAACAACCAGAACATGCCAGATCGTCAGGGCCCCAGTAGCATGAGAGATTATAGGTGGACCCGTTAGGATGACGTACCACATACTTCTGATTGTAAGAGAGCCACCTCCCACCCTGCTTTATGCATTGGTCTGCAAATCCATTCTTGGAGCCATCCCCGGAGCAGGGATGGGAGAATCCCTCCACCCTTTCAGCTGAGAAACCACAATATGCCCCTGACAAGCTATATATGTCAAATTGAATGGGGTTAAGTAAAGTAAAGGGTTCCGACCCAGTTGTTCCCGAGAATGGTGCCCCATTCCCGAGTAGGCCTTCCCATACCCTGCGATTGGACAGTTGACCCGGTGTCCTAAAACCCGAAAAATACAAACATCTAACCGGGCGTTCCCACTTTTGAGAGTTCTTATTCCATGTTACGTTACCAACCGATTGGGATCCAAGAAGCTGCAACTCTGGTGGATCCCAGGGCAAGGAGGTGTTCAAGGATCTAATAAAACATGCAGACATTCTGGCCCAGTCAGTGAATTTAGACTCAAATGCTTTCATAAAGAAAACTTTGTCCACTGCATCTCTCTTGCAGTTGTTCTTATGCACATATCCGTTAAACTCCTTTGGGTCCCACCTGGGTACACCTATAAGGCATGTTCTAAACGGTGATGTGGCTGACTGCAGGCTAAGGCAGAAATCTTTCTGCCCAGTTCGATTAGACCATGTAACCCAAATATTTTCTGGTTGTGATGTTAAGTGAGTACCCTCTCCCCCGGTAATGAATGCAATTACACAAAGACACACAGCAAGTGATACAACAGATGTCCTTCTCGTTGGTACTAGCAGCAGTTCTTTATCTGTTCTTTTTCCTTTTTCTTCCAAAGGTACCCAAACCGGTCCCTCCTGTTTGACTACAATTGGGAACACCGCCCAGTCCCGCTCCTTGAGCCCCACCTCTCGCATTGTATCGCAAATGTCAGTCCAATCAGTGGGCTTACGCGATATCTCTCGCTCCTCCCACTTCTCCCCCCTCCTCCGGGGAACCACGACCGACTGGGTGGGGACAGGCAATTCCTTCCGTTCCTCCCCTTTCTCCTCCCCCTTCGCGGGAGACGAAACCGACGGGGTGAAGGCAGACAGTACCTTTTGTTCCTCCCCTTTCTCCTCCCCCTCCGCGGGAGACGAAACCAAAGGGGTAGGGGCAGGCAGTACCTTTCGTTCCTCCCCTTTCGCGGGATGAGGTCCCTCCTCCGGGGGCGGGTCTAGGGGTGGCTTAACGCCTCCACGGCGCGCCTCCCCCCATGACTCTCCCTCCCTCGGACAGGACCCACCCCCCTCAGGTGAACGAAAGCTCTGCAAACAGGGGTATAGGCGGGGATAATATGGCGGCGCCTCCCCAGATGAGGCAACTTCCGCCATCCCTTCGGGAGTTGTTTCGGGCGCCGCCATGGCCATTGTGAAAACGGCCGGCGTGGTCGGCGCCATCTTGGGTACGGAGTCGCCGCAAGGGAGCGGTTCCTCCGCACCCTCCGGGACCCCAGACGTCCCGGAACCCACCCCAAAAACCCCATTCGCGACTGCCTGGATCTTTTTCTCCTCCTTAGCCGCTTTAAGCGCACCCAGGACCAAAACCCAGGTTTTTAACTCCTCCGCCTTATAATCGTTTGTTGCTCTTAGGAGCAGGGCAGCGGTGAAAGATTCCCACCGCTCCGAATCGAGCAAATTACAAGGGGAGGGTGAAAGCTCCGCTTCCTGCAAAAAAGTAATAACGGCAACAATCTCCTTCATAGAAGGAGCATTCCTACCGCAGTGGGTTTTACAAACCCGTAATAGTACCTTTGTGACGGAATCCATGTTTTTTCTGGTGCTCGACACCGTACGTCCTCGCACCCTTTGTATATATACCCGGGCCCAAAGTCCCACGGTCTTCCACGGTCTCACCGCAGGATAATCAGTAGCTGCAGCCAATATATCGCCCCTCCGGCGCTTCCACGGGATCTAACCGCAGGATTCGCGTCCGTCTCGCGGTTAGCCGTCGCACACTCACTCTCAGGACATCCTCACACGGGGCACCAATTGTTGCCTTGTGTAAGGTAACCTAAAGAACTACGTCCATCATTGAGAATGTGCATCTGACGGCCCCATGACCAAGTTACACGCTGATCACACCAATATGGTGAGCTGTAAAATGGCGTTTAATGAACCGTGTGAGACCCTTATATAGGGCTCCAATTTCAGCCTCATACATATACATTACCGAGCACGGGGAGGCCTATCGCGTTACATCCCGTGAGTTCGTGCCGCCTAATACATCAGCTCTGGACCCGCTCTAGGAGCTTGATGTACTTCTTGCATCAGGGTCCCCAGAACTGGACACAGGACTCCCAGTGTGGTCTCAAGAGAGCAGAGTAAAGGGACAGAATAACTCCTGAGAAATGGTTGCATTTCTCTCAATGGAACCCTGGATATGGTTTGCCTTTTGGCTGAAAATTATCATTTTGCTTGGATAATTTTCTTGGTTGTTTTTTTTTTCAGTAACAACTCCATACAACAGGTTCCAAAAAGATCAGTATAGATAATGTGTATGCTTGGTGCTGTTTCATAATGAATAACAAATGGCAGTTTTAAAATTCAAAGGAAAAAATAACTGTACATAACTCACCTCAATGGTTTAAATTCAAAATTTATCCTGGCCCAATTCTCCCTTCTCCCCCCCCCCCTTTCTCTCCACATTCACCTGCTTCATTTTTTCTTCCTTATTGTGTTTTCATTATTATGAAATTGTTAGAAATAGAAATATAATATATTGGTTGTGATATGGTGTTTGATAGACAACATTTTGTTATTAAATAAAGTCTAGCTTTCCTTGTGGACCTTTATTTTATCTTTATTTTATATTTGAACTGAGAAAAGAAAAAGAAACTTTTTTTTTTTTTTTTTTTTTTTCTTTTACAAGTAAAGATCTCTAATAAATAATATTCCAGGATAGCTTTAGAAAATCTTAGCCTTTTAAATCTTTTTGACAGTCTCTTAAAATAATCTGGTTATTGGTAGGATATAATTATATCAGTCTACCATCAATTTTCACTTACACTGCTGCAGCTCACCAGAATTAAATGCATTATATGTGCTCATTAAGAACTGCTAAATTTAATGCCATACTGGGAGGTAAATTACCTTAGTCATGTTTTAAACTTTGTTGAGAGCCTTAGACATGGTGTGGCTGGAGCTATAAAACTGCTTAAACTCAGTACTGGAGACAGCTCTCTGTTTTCGCTTGCAGACGCTGAAGGCTCATTTGGCTTCTGCTTGGGCCTGCAGCATCTGTGAAAGTTTCCAGATTCTTATTCTGTTGGGTTGTTTAACAATTTGAATCCTCTCTTACTAATTATTTTATATTACTTTCCCCACCTCCTCCTCCCTCCCCCCCCGGCTGTTTCCAGTGTCTTCATATCTTGAATTTGACTCCTGCTATCTTCAGTTTGAAGTGACTCAATTAGAAAGTTGAAAAGTCATGCCAAGGAAGTATTTTTCTTGATTATTTTCAGATTGGACATGCTCAAGTGTGTTAGTAGGAAGGGTCATCACAGTGTAGCAGCCATTGACATATATTATCAGACAAACATTCTGTTTCAGACTGTTCTGTTCTTTTGCAAAGAGATGGCATTTTCTGCTTCACAGAAGAAAGCAGAGATTCCTGTGGATTTCTTTTTGAGAGGAGAACAAAAAAAAACTAACAAACAAACAAAACACCCCTAACATCCCAGCTTCAGAAGAAAAGCTCCTCTTGATTTTGTACTTCTTTTATCAGATTTAACCAATCTCATCTATTGTGATGTTGTGTGAGCATAGGGCGATTATGAACATAAACTTTGTGTTTACACAGACATTCTGTTAGAAAACCATGATTAATTACAAAATTTTCAGGCATTTTAGAATAATTTCCAATAGCTTTGTGAAGTGCTTTAATCTACCTATTAACTATGAAAATTAAAGGAGTAGAAAGACTGGAAAATTTACAACAAAAGGATACACAGAATTTTCAAAAAAGATTTAATTTGAAATTCAGATAAGACAGTGAGTCAATAACAGATCATTCTGGGGAGGAAAACTTCTATAGAAAAATCAAGCAGCATTTCAAAATTAACATTCAGAAAGCCTTCCTATTTTGCTGGCATTTTCATATTAGGCTTTGTATTCCAATGTCATTGAAATCCAGAATCACAGTTCAGTCCTACAAACTGGAAGGCAAAACTGAAACTCACTCAGTTGCTAATAGAAACCCTATTCCTTTCACATTTGAGTTTACCCTTCTTTCTAATCTGCTAATATAGGAGGATTATTTCATTAAATTTAACAGAACATGCTCTGTTACATATACTAATTATTTATACAAGAAATATGATTTAATATTTGGAAAATTCTTGTTGGTGCCTTTTTTATAACATTTTAATTATGGTTATTTTGAATTGAGTCTTACTTGTTTGGGCCTTAATGTTAGCAGGGCCTTCAATGTACTTTTCAATACTCTCCAGTGCTTATACTGAATAAGCGCCTTTGATGAAGTATAACGAATTCTCCTGCTGGGCATTAAACTGGTTTAGGGACCAGCACTAGGGATTTATTGATTTTATAGCATATAATTAAAGGTGATATACTTAAAAGTTAGTTAGCTAAATGATATTGACTGGGGATGCTGAAACAAATGATGAAATTCTATGCAGACTTAAAAAAAAAATAAAATTAAATTAAAAAAAATCAACCTAAGCTAAAATGTTCTCTGAATAAGTAAATAAATAAATAAAATTTAAAATCAGAATTATTTGCTATTACAAGCTACACAGCATTAAGAAAAATAATAATAATTAACAAAAAAAATAAAAAAATAAAAAATAAGGCAGTTCCAGTATTCATAACTTGCATTATGTTTTCTGTTGATTTAACTATAAAACTATAACTTGTATTTCAGTTAAAATAAATAAATAAATAAATAAATAATGGAAAAAAAGATGTTGCATTGAATAGGTAGGTTAGTCCAGTAATAGTGGTGAAAACTTGAATATGCTTTTCACATACAATACCATGGGCAGAAGTTTAAATAAAATATTCTGGTTTTACACACAAACTTGTCTGAGATCAAAGTCATTATCCTTTGTAAGACTTTATTCCAAAACTGCACAGAAACAAAAGAGGCTGTTGAATTGAGGGGTAGAAAAAGATTTTTGGAAATGCAGGAGGTTGTGGCTACATGCTACCAGCCACAAACCAGTACCTCTTTTCAGAACAAAGCAGGTACATGAATGTCAATGCAGGTGCTGAGTCACAGTGATATTATAGAACTCAAATTTGACATGTCACCTTGAGAAATTTTGTTGTGCTTTTAAAATATTTTCTATTATTGATTAACATCCATAAATGAACAGTTTCTATGGTTACTTCCTACAGATGCTTATTTAATAACTAAACAGTTTGTTTTTATCTCATAGCCCTTATTCCTAATCACTTTAACAGCCCTCCAGAATTCTTAATAACATTTGCAGTGGGAGAGAGATCTGTTGTAGGTCTTTCTGCAACACAAGCAGATCCAGTCATAGCATAAGTTTTAGAACACCTCTGGACAAGTCATTGTTGTAAATTTATCTTGCTTTATTTCATGCTCTCCTTGGACAGAAGAGTTTTCTCAGCCTTGCCAACGTTTTCCTTCCATTTTGCAAGCTGTTTAATGGTTGCTCAGGTTTCAAACTCACAGCAGTTAAATTAATAACTTCAGTTTTAGCAATTATTTGATAGACAGATGAGAATTTGCAGCAATGCATCAGCATATAGCTCTCCAAAGGAGTTGAATAAATACACCTTCACTGATTTCTAAGACAGTTTAACAATACTAAATGGGAAAGAATAGCAATAGTCCCTAATGCATACCTAGTTACTATTTGTTAAAATACCAGTGTACACAATGTAATTTGAACCCCCTTTTTTTTTCTTCCTCTTGTTGGCTACAAATTTGATAGTAAAATCCATTTCTACACAGCCTCTGAACTTTAGGAATCATTGGCAATCTTTTAGTATGGCAATTAGCAAAGGACCAAAATCAGTGGGTTACAAGCAGCTGTTACTTGTAGGGGAAGTTATCTTTTAGGTCATTTCTAGAAAAATCTGTAATGCTGCGATGTCATTTCCAAAAGTTGATTTGGCTTGCAAGAGGTCAAGGCTGTGACCCATAATGACATTCCATCATGAACAGACTAGAAGTGAACTATTAATATTATTACTGTCCAGCACCAAGGTCAAAATAGAACACTACAATGTGATGTTTTGTGGGGTGTTTGGTTTTTTTTTTTTCAGCTTTGCACTTGATTTCTTTTAGATGAAAGGTTTCTGAGATTCAGAAATGTTCACACCTTCAATTTTTCTGCATGACTTGAGTTTCTATACGTTCACAGACAAAAACTATAAAGGTCTGACACTTTTACTTGTGCAGATAGTTTAAAATCATCTAACAAAGCTGAGTGTAACTACTGGTAAAGAGGACAGCTTGTTTATTTATTCATAAAATTACAAAATTACTCTCCTGCTTTGAAATTGGATATGTTATACTTTTCTCTGACAGTTTACTGTTTACTCTAACAAATGTCTGTGTATTTTTCCCATTTCATCTTCTATTTTGAAAATCTACTAAAATGTTTTCTGAAATTAACATCTCATTAGAACCTTGGCAGGTAAAAAGTGAAGTGTTGCTACAGTTCTTTCCTAATGGTATAATGCAAAGAATTACTATTGGGTTAAAAAAAAAAAAAAGAAAAGAAAAGAAAAGAAAAAAGAAAAAAAAAAAGTTGGCTACTGTAATCCACTTGTATTATGATTTTGAAGCAGCAGATTTTGAAATGTTCTAATTATCTTGCCCATATGTTTAAATGTTCCCTGGCTTAAGGCCAGAACAGAATACAGTGCAGCTGAAGAACTGCTACATAGAATGCACTGAATATTCTTCAAATTAAACCTGAGCCACTGATAGTGATAATTTTAATTCCATCTCTGTCAACTGACATTCCATCAAAATTATTTAGAAATAGAGCCTGTCTGCCTCTGAGTGGAACTCAAGCACATAGAGAAACAATAATAATAATAAAAAAAGACTGTGCTTCACTTATGCCACTTGAGAAGTCAAAATAAAGTCAAAAAGTCCTGCTGTTCCTAGCATACTACTTACTACTAATACACAGAGCTATCCATAGCTGTTGATGGGTTCAAACAGCAGAAAAATACAGGCAAAGACCTACTTAATAGAGGATCTTTGTTATGTACAGGGAGGAAAAACCCTTGTATATAAGTATGCAAAAACATAAAATTATGCATATTAAAAGAATACAAGGACATGGTCTTAAATTGTACCAAGAGAAGTTTTAGGTTAGACATTAGGTAGAATATGTTCACAGAGAGGGTGATCAAGCTGCTCAAAGAAGTGGTGGAGTCCCTATTCTTAGTTATTTAAAAGACAAGGCACTAAGGAATATGGTTTAATGTTGGGACTTAGTAGAGCTGGTTAATGATTTGACTTGGTAATCTTGAAATTCTAAGTTGTTCTGTGATTCTGTGAATGTTTTAGAGATAGTATATTATTTAATCAAGCTTATAGACATTGAATTACCACCCAGTTATGATGCCAACACCAACACCACCAACAAAAAAGCCTATTTGTGTTACAGTTATATTATTACAATATAAATCAATTTTATTAAAATGCAAATGAGATATTCTTAGGAAAGAGCATAATAGAAAGTTTAAGTCAGTAGCAGTGTTATGTCTTTTGTTTGAAACTGTACTAACTGGACCTCATGAGGATTAGAATCTTTTAGATCATGTTATTGGTGCACTTTTCCCTCCAGCAATACCCATTACTGTGAGAATGAGATTTCTAATTCAACAGACACTGTGTAAAAAGTGAACAATATTGTGCATCTTTGACCTTTTCAGTGTTCTTTGTTTTAGTGGCTACTCATGTACTCCAACAGCTCTTGCAAACTGAGGATAAAAGAGAAGATGGTCAGTCGATCAAAATAGTTTGCATTTCAAAAGTTAGAGAGCACATGAAATACCCCTTCATTTATGGGGTATTCATGTTCTAGATACTCATTTTAAAGAAAACAGACTATTGTACAAACTCTTGACAAAGAAAAAGACTGTGCTTTTTGTTGGAAAAACTTCCTTGCAAAAAAAAAAACTGGCAAATTAAAACATAGTTTCTATAGCATGAAACATATTCATTATGATGAAAATATTAATGTAATATATTTGTTTGAAAAATGCATACAGAGATGAAGCTGGAAAAAAAAAATTAAAAAAATGAAGGTTTGAAAACATGCAATATCAAAAGTCCACCACGGAAGCCTGATATCATAGTGGTTAAGTCTTTTTTAAGAATGGCCCTGCTGTCAGCTTGAAGAACTATTAGCATTTACCTGGTATACACGGCATTAATCTGTTACTATGATATCAAGTAGAACATTTTATTTTTATTTTATTTTATTCCTCTGTAGTTCATATTTTATTTTATTTTATTTTATTTTATTTTATTTTATTTTATTTTATTTTATTTTATTTTATTTTATTTTATTTTAATTAAGAGATCAGCATCAGAACAGGCATTTCTGTTGAGAACTTGATTCATTTCATCCTAAGAAGGATGTTTAAAATAAACCAGATCAATTATTTGAAAGTGAGAGGTTTTATGCATTGACTGAAAAGGTAGTTTAAATGATTAGATTGGAAATAGGTGTCAGCATTCCAGACACTAAAATTAGACAGACTCAATCTTAATTTTTAACATAACAAAACCTAGCTATATTTCCATTCATGCATCAACTATCTGTTTTATTCTATTCCTTGTAGAAATCCAGGTTTCTTGTTTCCCTCCTTTATCTTAATGTGATTGGAGCACATATCAAAGCTCTCAGAAGATCAGTACAGCTCCCAGGAAAATAAATAAATTAATAAATGGATAAATAAAGAGATGGAAAGGACCATCAGCCCTACTCCCTGTTTTTCTACAGAAATTTATTAGCAATTACAAATATAGGTTGAGTTAGGCCTTATGCTTGGGTTTGATATAAGAATTTACCTCTGTTTTTCTCACTACAATACTTTGACTACTTTATGTCAAAGTAACTCACAGATGGTGAAGTAATGCTTTTATATTCCTGTAGTGTCAACTTGGTGCCAAAATTGGCTTTAAGAAATGTTATGGGCCTATATTTGAAACTTATCAGAAATAAACTTATTTGTGAGCACCATTAAGTTCTTTAAATAAGGTCTGTAATTAAAGCCAAAGACACATACTTTCAGAGTCTGACAGTTGCTTCTCCCTCTATGAGTCAACAAGTACATTATAGACTTGTGTTGTTCAGAATTGTATCAGAGGTGGTCATGTATCTATTGACTTTATGTCTAAATGGAAAAACTGAGTGTTATTATACTTATTAAAGTATGTTGGAAGAAATGAAAGTGGCTCGACTAGTCTTTCACAGGTCTTGCACCTGTGTTATCTCACGTTTTTACAAAGTATGTCCTTAGAATGTAAAGTGTCTCTCAAGTGGATTGTAACTCTCAGAGGCAGAATTCACAAAGTACATTCAGGAACTGAGTGGAAGAGCGACATTGCACTCTTTTATACCCTGCATCTATGCTTTGTCCTCTACATTTCTGCTTTAGATATCTAGTTTATACATATATACATGTGTATGTATATGTATATATATATCAAGACTCTTCAGAAACTGGAGAATATATGTAGTTCATGTTAATAATGTTACAAACATAATGAGATAAAATATATCTTATTATTGTTATGCACCAATCTACAATTTACCTTTAACTCATTTAGCAAATATTTTAAATCACTAAATTAAGAAAAATATTTTTAAGGCACAACACTGTTTTGAGTGTTCATCTACTGAATGATATCTGGACTTCCAGCATTTGAGACCCTGACTAAATTTGCACCTAGTGATTCTCAAAGCTCAGAGAAGGTGTTTTAGCTAGCATTAACATTAACAAGCGGTGCAATGGCATCAAAAGCTCGCCCATGATTAATGCTATTGAGATTATTCTGCATGCTTTTCTCTGGGGCGGAAATTAGCCAGTTTTGTCTTTTACAAGGATAGCTAAGCTTCAAGAGTAACAAGCTTAGCAATGCCATTAGAGGCAAGAAAAGATTTATGTGTTCATGGGTGTGTGTGTTACATGAATACCTGCAATGAAATTGTATAATCTCACTCATGTTTAGATATAAAAAAAATGTAGTGTCACATTTAGTATAGAAAAAAGATATTAATGGCATTTAATTCATTCATATAATACTAGATTTATTTTTATTTTTTTTTTGCAAAATCAGTTATATAATGCTTTTCATTCCACAGATAGATAAGTTATTCTTGTTTTTCTTCACATTTAAATGGAAAATGTGTAACTTGATTTCTATCATGAATATTTCCACGATGTCTAACGTGTATATTTGACAACGATATCTTTCATGTAATTTGGCATATGTTGGTATACATTTATGATGAGGAATAATATTTTTATCATTTTTCATAATGTCAAGTACATTTGGTTACTATTTTATGCAATCATTTAACAACAGTGTTGAAAAATAACCTAAAAGAAACTTATGAAACTTACATTTTATCTTAATTGCTCTACAGTAAATGGGGTTAAATTAATGCCAGCACATCAAAATAAGTCCTCTGAACTTCTTCATGAAGGCTATCCCTTTTTCTAAGCCAAAATTTCTTAGACAAATAGATGGCAATAGTACCTAATTTAGAAATTATCCTTTCTCTTTTCCTTTTCCTTTTCCTTTTCCTTTTTACTTTCCTTTTTTTTTTTTTTTTCATTCAAATGTATATATAAATATTACTTCACAAAAAAAAAAAAAAGGAAATAAAAATTGCATTTCTTGAATTTGCCTTACTGTAACTCGCAAACAAGTATTCAGGAAAATCATGTGATATACTTGATATGTGATACTTAGCATGGATGAGTAACATAGCACTCAGATTTCATCAAATTTTTAAGCATGAAAGCAATTAAAATACAGAACCTTAATAGAGGTTATAATGTGAATATATATATATTGTGAATAGTGAGCCAGTAGCTCTCTTGAGCCAGGTGTGTGGGTTGAACAGGCAGGGCCAATCCCAGTACCCCTCCAGCAACAAAGCTGGTCTGGGCTTAGGTCAGGCTGTGGTTCCAAAGGTGGGTCCAGATAAGCTGAGGCCATGTCAGGGCAGGGTAGGGCTGTGGGGAGCTGGAGCTTGGCCCAATAGTGGTTGATAGCCTCAGAGTTCATGTGGGAGCCCAGGCCTGGACAGGTACATGTTGGGTTGATGGTGCTCTGACAGAACTGCTAAGTCCTAGATTTAGAAAAGAAGCTTGTCTCTGCACTGTAGACAGAAAATGTAAGAGTAGAATCATAAAGGTTCTTGAGCCCTGCCATCCTTCTATTTCTTTCTTTGTCATTTTATCTAGCTTCTCATTCATGTCCCGTCATGTCCTGAAGCAGGATTTTAGTGCCTCTCCTGTTCTCAGTATGGCAGAGTGAGTGCTAGAAAAAACAAAGCCATCAGTTGTGACAAAGTCAACAAAGTAAGATGTTAAGAATAATGTGAAATAAAATTTTCTACCCTTCTACCCGAAACTTTAATTTCCCACTTCTTGCTCATATGGAACTCAACAAAGAACAAGAGACTGGAAAATGCCAGCTTTTCAATGGCTATTATAGATTGCCTGCAACTGTAAAAAAGTATGTTCCAAATGCAAATGCCTTCTTATTCCTTATGTACTCTTGGTTTTCCATTATTGGAGAATTTTTTCATATTAATTAAAGCAATAGTATTAACAACATCCTGCCATTCTCTTATGTTTTGTAGCAGACATATGCACTATACTTTGTTTTTTTTTAAAAAAGAAAAAGTACCCCCCAAAATATTATTTTTCTACTTTTTTAAATACTTCTGTTGCATATAGTTAGCAATGCTCCGCATGTATTTTTTCTTTTTTAAAGTACAATCCATTCTGATACCTATGAAATCTATGGAACTCTGTCTAGTTCCCCTAGCATTAGTTCCTACCTGGCATTAATTATACATGGTAGCACACTGTCTAAAATGAACCATATAACGTAAATAAGTACAGAGGAAAAGTATCTGGTGAGAATCCTTCTTTCTTTTTGAAACTCTGCTTCTCTGGGAACCTCTGAGCTAAAATTTCATGATGATTGTGAACCTGTGAAAATCCAGCATGCAGTTATCTAGCTAACAGTTTAAACATCTCAATCTGCCAGAAAGAACAGAACTTTGTGATAGACTATTAATTCAGGAGACACTTCTAAATCAGGCTATCACTTTTTGATTGACTATCACACAGCATTCTTCATGTTTTGGGAAATGCTACATAATTAGAGATGTGATTATCAATTGTAATCTGCAGATTTTTTCTTCAGTCTCAAAAAAGAATACTTTATTACACATTAACATTTATTGCTTCATATTTTTTCTTACACATTCAAGTGCAAGAACATAATTATATTATCTACCAGATATATTATCCTCCAATTTATAAACTCATAGTAGAAAAAAATGTAGAAAAAAGGCTATATTCATTTTTGATTCAAAATTGGGCATCAACTCCTTTCCCATGTTGGAATTAGAATTAATTTGCCAAATTCCCATTCAGATGAATTAATTCCAAATAGGATGTGATATCACTTATATTAATATATCTCTAGCATATTACCCATAATGACGGTCAAGTTAATTCACTAAAACTTTGACCATCATTAGAAATAATGTGCTCAAGAAACATAAATCAAGTTGGTACTTTGTATCATATTCTTTATTGCATTGAATGTAAATTACATAACGTGATTCCATATGAATTTCAAAACGATTGTTTCACATTATTGCTAATTAAAAGGAATTTGATGGTATTATATAATTATACTGATATTTAGTTAAGTAGAGTCAGCTGTTGCTTACATAAGATATAAGGGTCAAATACTAGATAGATACTGGTGTAGTAGAAGATATACCAATGCCCTTTATCATTAATACTTTTTAGATTCTAGATAAAAACATTTGATACTGAAGGGAACAAACAGAAATAGAATTCTAAAATGAACTGAGGTACAGATCAATAAAGTAATTCAGACTAGCATCAGAAATCAAGATATAATGTACCTCAGTGTGCAATCCCACAAGAATTATAAGAGATATAGAATTTAGTGTTTCTGAATCTGACATATCCTGGTGCACTACTCACTTTGTACTTATTAACAACTTAAAAGGACTTAGAACTAATTTCTTAAGGAAATTTATTTAGGTGTTTTTTCTTGTAGTTTGGGGAAAATCAAATTATATTACCACCTAAAATAAAATGACTCAAACTGGTGTATCTGTTCACATTTATCACAGCTCTGTTTTTGTTAAGAATGACAACTTTGATAATTACTGTCCTTTAAGAAGTGTAACTTCCATCAAATCTAGCATGACATCTTTGATGTTTGACATTAAAAACACTGCATTTGTTGGTTAGATCCTCATTTCATTATATTGTTAGCTACCAATAAGAAGTACTGATAAGAAGCTTCTAATTTCAAGCAGCTGAACAGTAGTCATCTTTCAAAAAAAAGTTTCACTGTATTTTAACAGAGCTGCCACAGGAATTATAACTTTTTCAGTCCTTTTTCCTGAGTAGACAGTGTCTCCACTCTCACAAGACAGCGTAACCTTTTTTTTTTTTTTTTTTTTCCTTTTACCATTCTTCCTGCTTTGCAAAAGATTGAAAACTGCAAATGTTTCAACAGTCTGACGGTTAATTGTCTTTGCTAATTCACTTTTGCATGATAAGGGATACAGGATTTGAATACAACTAGTAAATTCATTCAGAAAGAAAAAGAAACTTTTTGTTGTTGTAGTTTTTTAATACGACATTCTCTTTGGGGGGAAAAAGAAAAAGAAAAATGAAAGAGGTCCCTCTTTCATTCTTTCATTCAAATGAAAGGGGTCCCTCTTTCAAGAGTTAGTTCTTCATTTTATGTATAATTTAGCTTTTCATTGTCTATAAAAACAAAACAAAACAATATTTATCTGATATAAACCAAAAGACCTGCATTGTATTACTATTTTTAGATGTGAATCTAAGTTCTAATAATAAGAGAAATAGTCTTCTAATCTAATGATTATGCTTTCCCTGGTCATGTGATTGCTGAATGAAGCAGTTTTTAGAGACATTCTTCTTTTCAAAGATTTTCTAATAAAGCCTCTTATTCTCTCAAATTCATTCTCATTTTTGACAGAAAGATGTTAAGTTTTGAAAAATATTGACATCCTATTGCTGAAAATATTAGGATTATTTAAGACAAATACAAACTGAATACACTGAGAAAAAACATATTTCTCAAGGACTATTGAACTAGAGACATAACCCCATGTATTCTCTCAGTGCATAACAGTGCTTTCATGAAAGTTATTTATATTTCCTTCTTAGTTTCAGATTAATCACAGGAAGCTATTCATTCCATTAGAACTTACCTTTTATAGCAACGTGAAATCTTCAGCGATTTCAGATCAAGTCTATCTTAATTCTTACAAGTTGCATGATCAATTTTTCTCATATACTCAGCAACCTTGCTTAGCCAGAGATCAGATAAATGTTGCACTAGGTAACTGTCTTATCCTTCTAATTACAGTACGCTCCTTTATGATGAAGTGGCCTAATAATAGAAACACACTTTTTAAAGTAATTCCTATGCATAGCTTTCTTAAACAGTTAGTTAATCTCTTTTTCCCCAAGAAAAGGAAAATAGGTGGTAAAATTTTGGAAAAAAAAAATATTTGCTGTTTCTTTAAAGACCTGAGCCGATTACAAGCATATATTATATACTTAAAATTCTAGATTATTATTATTATTATGGAGAATGAGAAGCATTTTCCTTTCTGAGCATTCATTTGAAAAGTCCTTTATTAGAAATACATTTCCTGATGTGAACTATTTCTTGTTAAGGTCAAATACACAATGTTATAGAGCAAGGTAGACTGTTAAAGCCACCCTATAGTATTACAGAGTGCTATAGGATATTCAAAGTCTCTGAGATGTTTTAAAAATCTTGTGGGTTATGTGTAACTTTTAAGTATTTTCTACTTGTATTTTATTCATTGAGTTATGAATTAATAAATTAGCAGTTGAAATTAAAGCAAAGTATAAAATTATCTTCATTTTTAGGAGTACAATGGAAAGTTTAAAAAGTTTAAACAATTTAGAAGCAAATCTAAGTTCCTTAGGATAGGGATTTACAGTTACAATGACCTGAATTCAGATAGAAAAAATGTGATATCCAGTGATTCCAGATTGATATTTATCTTATTCCTGAATTACTGTAACGAAAGATGTCTTGACATATTACACACTAGGTATGACAGTCTCTAAAGGTCCCTCCCAAAGTCAATTATTTTGCAATTCTCTATTAATAAATGCTCTTATAAATGCTGTGTGTAATTGGCTCCAAATGCAAGGAGAGCTAAATTTTTTTTCTGAAGTTGTTAATGAGCATCCATTATAGTGGAACTCTTTTCCCATGGACAGTGATTACTAATACTCCTGTGGTTATAGATTCATCTTTTCTAAGCAAGCAATAAAAATAATAACCTTCATCTTAAACCTGCCTTTTTTGAACAAATATACTAATAAAAGAATCTTTTTCCACAAACATACATATGTACATGTATTTTTTTAGCTACAAAGTCGTAAGCTTATCAGATTCATCCAGTAGTAATTTTAATTTAATTGGGTCCATGCACAGTTCTTAGGGTTTTTGAGTTCAATTCCATAGTGAATAATCCAATGAAAATTAAGTTAAGCAGACACTCAGCTCTGTGCTTGAAGATCAACATTTTTATTTTATTTTATTTTTTTCCAGAAAGTTTCTCAGAAAAATACAAGAAGCGGGGAAAAATGAGTACCATAATTTATTTCAGCCTGTTCCTAATTTTCACCATTTATTTTGGTGGAAAATACTTAAAGTGTTTGCTAATCAGAACAGTAGAATTACAGAAATGTAATTTGTTCAAAGACTTAGATAATATGTTTGTCCATTTCTCTCGAACTACAGGGGGTATATATTAATGGTTTGGAAAGGCAAATAAAATGTAGCATTCACTAAAGAAGTAAATATCTTCCAGTATTATAACACCTCATACAGATTATACCAATTCTAATTGTATAAGTAGTTAACTATAAAATTAACATTATGACTAGAAATAGATAATTACATCTATAGCCATTGCAGCTCAATTATAATGTGATTATTCATATCAGTCATTTGCTTGGCTGACATCGTGCAAAGCCTTGAACACCTTTTGAACATCAAAGAAGTATAGTGTATTACTGTTAAGCCACAACCTTATTATTTTCAATAGCATATAGAATTAGGTTAATATCTGTTCTAACAGACTCAAATTGTTTTCCTTTCCTAGAATTTCTGAAATTCTTTTGGCTTTTTTTTCCCCTATATTAACCTCTGTTCAGTGTATCCAGAGCCATACAAAGTTACAATATTTACAGTTCCAAATATATGTTAAATACATACCACAGTGCAGTAAATTTATGGGGCATTATTGATCTTTTTCCCCATTGTTCTTCAAGTTTGTAACCCATTAGATTTTTTCCTATTCAAGATGCAGGAATTTCCAAAACTCTTCTCCATACATTCTGCTATATTTCATCCTATGAAGTCATTTCAATTTCAGCTCCCTGACCTGTATTCTCAAGGTACTCTCAGGGACAAAGTGTGTATTTAATTAACTGAAGTGACTGAGGCATTTTTGCTACATTGTCTAGCTATTACTTTTGGCACAGCAATTTATTGCAGTATTTCTTTCCCATTTCTAACAGGAAAAAACAAACAAAAAAAAAAACAAACAAACAAACAAAAAAAAACAACACTTGTTTGGGGCATATAAGCATCAGTGTTGTTGACCCAGACAAGACTGATGAAAAGCACTTTCTAATGGTCCTTATAGTAGTTTCTAAGAATACTTCACTGTCTCTGTACCTTAATATGGGAATGGAAATTACTATCATAGAATTATAGAATAAATTAGTAGTTTGGAGGAGCCGTAGAGGACATCTAGGGCATCTGATACTTGCACAGAGCAAATCTAACCTCAACAGATTGCTTATGGCTATGCCTGGATACATCTTTAACTTAAAGGATGGAGACCCCACAGCCTCTCTGGGCAGCATGGTCACTGAATGAATATTTCTCCAGATATCTGATCAGAATTCCTCACACACCAATTTGTAACTATTGTTTCTTGACTCTTGTGTGTTTCCAAAAAGTGCCTGGCTCCTTCTTCCCTGTCTCCTCTGACAAGGCCTTAAGGTTTGCCATTGACCTTGTCCCTCTTCCCTGTGCTTTAGCCCCCATATATTTTGTTAGGTCCTCATTGGACTCACTACAATATATCAGTATCTGTACTACTGGGGAGTCCCAGACCAGACATAGCACTACAGTTGCAGCCTTAGAAGTGCAAAACACAGAGGAAGGATCATATTCTTCACTCTGCTGACTACACTCTTGCTAATGCAATGTAAAACTATGTCTGGATTTATTTGTTGCAAGGAGAGACTGCTTGTTGCTGTTTAATTTGTCTGCTAGAAAAGCTAGAATTTGTATCTTTGCCCCTCTCACGTCTGGTATTTCCCAGACTGTCATTTGAAGAAGAATAAAGAAAATTGCTTTTGAAGAATTTTTTTTTTCTTCTCTGGGAAGTATGTATTTAAACGTCTGTGCAATTACACTTCATTTGTAGAAGTCTGACAACATTTCCTTGTTAATGTCACATATATAACTTTGGAGTTTGTAACATGAAATAATAAAACAAATGTGTCAATTATAAAATTTTGTTGTTTTCTGTGATAAGGAATTTTACTTTACAATACTCTACAGTCACAGATGGAATACTATTTTTACTGGATGCAAAAAATATTTCCAATTAAAAAAAAATATATAATAATAATAATAAAATAGAAAATACCTGAGTTTTTCAACACAAATTATGATTTTCCTTAATTGTCTGATTTGAATATCAATTATTTTAGGAATCTGTTTTATCTTTAACTACCCAATAATTTAAGCATCATTCATTGTAACAGACATTCTGCTTGATTGAAATTTATGTACCTCCAAAATCATTGCCTCCCATTTGTTTCAACAAACAAGGTAGTTCAAACATGCATAAAGCTCCCCATTGCATGATGTGTGAGTATAGTAACTCAGAGCAGAAATTTCACGTCTTGTAAACTTCCTAAGTTTGACTCGAGACATCCATTCTGTATTTGCATCAAGTCTGCTTTCTCTCTCTTCCCGTTCCATTTTTGTCCATTACAAGAGAAAGAACACTGCATCTTGCTACCAAATGTGACTGATGACATTGTCTCCTCACCCTTTTCCTTTCCTTCCAGTACCTATTTAGGAGCACTTACTGTGCTTTCCATCAAGTGATAAGATCATTTCCAGCAACTCCAGCAGGATGCACTCCAGTTACAGAACTTATGAGTCTCCTCAGAGCTCAGTACAGACTTGTCAGACTTTACTTTTGAGCTTTGTCTTGAGCAGTGCTGTATTTTAATATGTGAGGGCATGTGTGTATCCACAGACATGTACAAGTATGTATTACACTTCAAAATATTTTCATACACACATTCTTCAGGAGCTTCAGAAATTAAAGTCATAAACATATATTCACCAATATTCTAAAAATCTTACAGTATGTAACATAGTAAAGCATTTGACTTTCTTATTATCAGGTTTCTCCTTTGTTAATTCTTACAGGCTCTGTAATTACAAGGAACTGTAATGAAATTCTATGTAGCTCTAATCAGTTACAGATTTTTCTCCTAGGATTATTCTTCCTTTACCTTTTAATTAAAAAGAAAATGGTTGCTCATAATTGTAAGAAATGTTCTTAGGTTTTAAGATATCTCGTATCTCTTTTTATATATTAACACAAGCCTTGGTATCTGCCTCTTAATCTGGGGAGAAATTTGAGTTCAGTTGCTTCTTAATAGAAAGGAAAATGCAGAATAAAGACTTTCTGCAAAGCCCACCAGAAGAATCTGAGACTTACAGTGAACCTATTGGATGACTTCTACTTTTCTGTTTATGCTTTCATGTTGCTTTTATCATAGGAAGCAGAGGAAGATACTGTGTTTGTCTTAGTCTGGCTGTTTTGAAGCTGACCATGCTGAGTGTGCAGAAAGGAGAACTGGGCTTTCCCATAGAACAGACCCAGGTATCCAGAGAAATCTTCCAGAATGAGAAAAACTGCCTCAATTGCAAAGAGCAGCACAAGCTGACAACAGAGCACTCATCAAGAATGACTAAAAGAAATATTTTCCCAAGAAATCAAGAGAGGGCAGAATGGAATTTGGTATCACAATTGTTCTGTGAAAACTGTTGTACTAAAAAATGAAACTGGAGGAAACTATTAATCCTCCAAGGGCACAGTAAGCTGGGAAATCATTTCACAAGCCATTCCTGGTTTTTTTGTTTTGTTTTGTTTTGTTGTTGTTGTTGTTGTTGTTGTTTTGTTGGGTTGTTTTTTTTTTTGAATGGTCTTGTTCTGAGATTTAAACTTTTAGATGTATATGATTCTGTGCAAATTAACACTTTCTTTTGAGATACATATGGTACTTACCACAGGGAAAAGTAATGAACCTTAAACCTCTGGCTGCCAAGATACCATTGAAACATCAAGAATTTGTGAAAATGCATCAAAAAGTGGGATTTTTTTTGTTTGTTTGTTTAATGAATAAATAAAAACTTATTAAATATTATGTGTAATGTTAATTAGAGGTGGTATACATTGTTGGAAATAATTTCACTTCAAAGTATCATCACATACTCGAAACAAAAAAAAATCATTTGCTTGAAAAACAATTTGCTCTTCATTCTATGGATTTATTTTAAAGCAAAGTAATTCAGTAATTATTTATAAAAATAACAATCTTTTTTTTTTCTTTTAACACAGAGATTTGCAATCAAAATTGTCTATCTTCATATAAACAGATAGCACATTTTATTTTTACACAAATTCAAAAAATTAGTAGTTGAAGAAAGACCTTTGTGGAGAGTGTACTATATAAGCCATTCTACAATACATGTATAATTCAATTACAATGAACATAAGAGAAAGGACACAGATGAAGCTACAAGTAACAGTCTTTATTTGTTAAAATAACTAATTTTCTACTTGGGTAGGACTAAATTAGCTGTTTTGAAATGCAGCATTATCAGTTGTTCATAGTCTGGAGCACATAGCAACACAAATGAACCACCGGAGAAATATTTTGTATATTAAAACCCTCAGCAGTTGGATACTACTGTGACTGGAAGAGCATATAAAAATCTGTTTAATAAGCAACAGAGGTGGAGAGAAGTACATGAGCAGGAATCCAATTAGGTCAACTTGAAGCAACCAAAAAAGCAACATTTTTCCAAGATATATATGAAGGGAGAACCCTTTAAAAAAAAAAAAAAAAAAAAAAAGCACAGGTTATAAAGCAACATAATATGGAATTCAGAATTTTGAGCAAATCAGTCCTTCAACACATTCAAATTAAACATGCAAATTCAGTGAATTAACATTTCATCATAATGATGAAGCTATCAGCTCCTAAATGATGACAAAGTCTTCTACAAGGATTAGAGATATCATCAAATCCTATACAAACACCTTGGCTTATTTAGGTGACATTAGAGAGCAGAAAGTGGATAATACTGAGAACATTTCCCCTCAAAGCTCTAATAAAGGAACTTTCATGAAAATGCTTAACGATTTAAGTGAAGCAGATTTTTTATTATTTGTTCAGTATATGAGTAGACTTACATTTAAGGGGAAAAGAATACCATAAGCTTTTTATTTTTATTTCCTAGAAATAATGAAATGTCAATGCAGACACAACTTTTTAGGTGGAAACATATATGGAAAGGGATTTTACATTTTGGTTTCAAGTATATCTCTCAATTCTACTCTTTCATATTGAGATCTCTACTTTTGCTATGTGCCTAGAAGCGGATATGATTGTATAGATTTAATGGAAGTATGAATACACACAGAAATTTTCAGACAATCTGTATTCTCTGTCCATTGCACATGTTAATTCATGACTTATGCATTTATAAGTGAAAGTAATCTTCAAAAACTAGTGAGACTCATTTTTGCTCTGAAAATATTTTCTTATAATAAAACAACTTTTTGAATAGTGCATATATGAGAAGATATTTAACATTTACTCAAATTTGATCTAT
This sequence comes from Coturnix japonica, assembly GCF_054131305.1. Taxonomy (NCBI): domain Eukaryota; kingdom Metazoa; phylum Chordata; class Aves; order Galliformes; family Phasianidae; genus Coturnix; species Coturnix japonica. The sequence goes on from NC_140664.1 coordinate 81,246,387, forward strand.
TTTATAATGCATATGTTTAGAGCTATTGACAGGCATGTAAATGTCTCTTATTTTAGGAGGTTGTTGTGACTTGTGTTTACTTGCTAACATTTTCAAGCTTTCCATCACATACTACTGCTAAATATATTTTCCTCTAAAAGGCTAAACAACTGATATTGTACAAAGGCTGCTTTAAAAGTAATGGTGACTACTTTATTATATTGCCTGAAAAAATAGGGTCTGACATGGGTGTGTATGAGAAGCAAAGATGTGTCACTGAATTCCTCCATGTGGAAGAAAAGGCACCCACTCACATTCACCAACACTTGCTGAACATTTATGGAGAACACACAGTAGATGTGAGAACAGTGATTTGGTGGGTGGTGCCTTTAAGCAGTGGTGACAGTAACGTGAAAGACAATCTGTGTTCCAGACAGCCATGCGCATCTGTGAGACCATGAAATGAATGTATCTCAATCTGGTCATCTACATGAGTGGGAGGGTTACAATTGAGAAATTGTGTACAGAGCTGAATATCAGCGTCAGTGCATTGGAAATGATGATATCAGTTTTAGAATACTGGAAAGTTTATGCCAGGTGGGTCAAACAAATGCTCACACAGGAACAGAAGGAACACCATTTACAACTTTATAAGGACCTACTGAACAAATACAAGGCTGAAGATGACAGCTTCCGGGATCAAAATAACCTGGATCATGACAAGCTGTGTACAACTGCTTCTCATGTGGATATTCAGATCTCAGCAAAGTTTCAAAAATCTAAAAAATCTAAAACTGAAGAAATAAAAGAGGACATGGAGTTGAGACAGTTTTCTAACAATAGTAGTACACCATCGTGAGAAAGACCTCTCTTCAGTATCTTTAATGATGTCAGCTTAAGGAAGGGAAATAACTTCATTAATAGTATATTACAGCACTTTTCATAATGTTATGCAAGCTGTAATTTAGGTTCAATCCACACATCTCCAGGTGGAACACAAAAACCTGAGATCCCATTCTGTAGACTTGTAGCATATAACAGAAAATGGGGAAAAAATGCAAACACTTCTTTTAAATAGGAGAACTTGTTATAAAGAGAATAACTGACCTTATTTTGAATGGATAACCTATGCTTAGACAGTCTGGCTTTGTCATACACAAGTAGTCTTGTGTGTTTAGATTCCAGCACAAATCAAGCCCTATTTGTGCACCTGACTAACCAAATACATGACGAGAAGTATTTGCTTAGACAGTTAATGAGAAATAAAGAATATATTTGTTCATCCTCTTCACAGCCTTGTCCAAGTGGCATTTTTAACCTCTTTTTTCTCTCACTCACTTTTTTTTTTTTTTTTTTTTTCCCCCTTATTGCATTTTAATTATTCCTTTCAATCACTTATCTTATTTAAGGAGTGGTTTATGGTCAGTGTTTCAGATAAAATTTACAGTCTGGGAACGGTGACTTATTTGTCTTTGTCATTTTATTCTGATATATATTTGTGATCATCTGATATTTTCTAGCTTGCATTAAAAGTTTTGAGTAATGTATTTTCATTCAGCTGAAAATTCATGAAAATTAGTCATATTGTCTTCAATTTCTCTCCAGTATAATCTGTGCTTCTTGTTATATGCACAATCTGCTACTTCTGGAAGTACAAAGTCCATACTAGCTCTGAAAACTTTTTGACTCTCTCTTTAACAGTCCTGTTACCCCTTCTAATTTTAATCCACTCTCTGTATTTCACATTTTGTAGTCTCATTGTAATGATTTTTCTTGGCCTAAATATTCATTTAAAAATATAAGCTTGGTCTTATACAACAGTTTGACAGCTTTCATCCTTCACTCGACATCTTACATAGGCAGTTCTCACATGGAGTGTAAATTGTTAGTTTTCTGACAGTTGCTACTTGTTACACTGCTATTACTTCTGAGTCTAATAAAAAATGAAGGACAATCAGAATACCACTGGAAGCTTAACAGTGTACCTAATTACTATTATTTTTTTCTACATGTTTAGGAATCAAATGCTGTACAATTTTATATGAAAACTGAAACATGACTTCATACTTATGTATGCACATATATCCTGAATCTCCTTTTGAGACAGCTTGCTGCCCTTTCAAAAGTAGTAATAATTTAAAGCTGTCTAGAAATTATACTATTAATAACATCCTAGAATATTAAATATTCCTGTGAAATTGATTGCCATAAAATTTTAGATGAGGGGTTTTTTGCAAAATATTGGATTAAAACATTAATATCAGTTATATAATGACTATTAACTACTTCTACAAAGGAAGAATATTTTTTGTTGTTTATTAGATTTATTGTAAACGAAATAATATGGTGATAGAAAAGGCAGTAATGTTTTGTTTCAGTTAAAAAAAAAAAAAAAGAAAAAAGAAAAAAGAAACAACAAAAATCAGTGCCTAGCTTACAAATAAATTTCATGTGCAAACCTACTAGACTACCTTTTTCAATGTAAAATTTTAACCTGGTTATGATTAGATAATATTATCAGGTGCATAATCATAAAATTGTTACACACTAGCGTATACTTAAATCAAATTAAGATAAGGATTTTTATCTATCTTCTAGAAACATATGAAAAGACTTTTTGACACTTACTACTCGTTCAGGACTTCCTTACTAATCTCAGGATGCTAACTTCAGTGATCCTCTCTATCGTCATTCTTGAAGCAGTTCAGAAATTGAATTGTAACATTTCTTACACTAATTATAAAAACGTGGGAATTCTGGTCTTCTTAATTAATTTAATCAACTGTTCTTTGACACTTCCCACATGTACCTCCGCAGTCTAAATTTATTTTGATTTGCTTTACATCTACCATTACATAATGAAGATTGTATAGATTCAGCCTAACCCTTTTCCAAATATAAGATCTTGTAAGTTCAAACTCAGAACTCAGAACATGTCTCAGAACATAGGAAAAAAAAAAATGAGAAGACTATCAAAAGTCCAGAATTTTCTTTCCCCCAAGCTCAATGAAACAGTTATGGGAATTGAATTTATTTTATTTTTTCATTTTAGTTCATTCTAGTTACATCAAATTCTGTCTTCATCAAAGGGAGAAAATTGTATCAAAATCTTTAACTACACTGATGTACATCTAAGTAATCTAGTAATATCAATTCAGTCCCAAATTACACCAACACATAGAATTCAGCATATGGTTTATCTACTATATGTATTAATATTGTGCTAACTTCCATGTATGTGTGCTCAGTGACTGTAAGGCTTTAAATTATTGATGTTAGATTTTTAATGAGAAACTCACATTTTCATTTACAGTTGTTTTTCATTTCCATTTATATGAAAAAGATTTTTTCTAATACCAAGTACACTCAAAATGTTTTACTGAACATTTCAGTTAGAGACAATCAGCATGCTCTGGATACTATTTCAGGCAGAGAATGAATTATGAGCAGTACTTAGAAGATAGAATTTCAAATGAAGTCATGAAAAGTACAATATGCATCATGTATTCCACAGATTGTGAGTTTGAGTTTCATGGAAAACAGCACACCTAATTCCAGAAAAAACAAAACAAAACAAAATAAAAAACAAAGAAACAAACAAAAAACAAACAAACAAACAAAAACTATGAACATTTAACATACATAATTTTACATACGTAAAAAATGATTGTAATTATTAGCATATATTTCTTCAGAAGAAGGATATATTTCTTAGAACTGAATAGATTTAAACTCAGGATATCTTATCTTCTCTTGTCAACATTTTCTGTTTACTCTGTTCTTCATGACAAAACTTGCAGTGTTCAGAATTCTCAAAGGTTTATGTCATAGGTATTCATTTTCCCCTTTCCCGTTTGTTGTTGTTCTTGTTGTTGAAAAAACGATGTAAAATTCTTAATTCAGGAAAAGAGTAAGAAAAATAATTAAAAAAAATTCTGAAAGATGACAAAGCTGCATCATATTTTCTCAGTAAGAGACAGCTGCAGGTGTTTTCAAAGGCATATTAATGACCACTGAATATTTTGAAAGAAAAAAGCATTTGAGGTCACAAGTGTTGTAATATGTCTCTGCCCTGTAATAAATATTTAATAAATATTTAAATTTTCTTTTTGGTATGAGATCTCATGAATAATATGAATTCAAGGGAACACTGCTAATTGCAGAAGGATTTGAGAAAGGTGTTTATGGTGCTTTTTAAAATACTGAAATATGGTTGATGAAAACACACAGGGTTTTACATAAAAGTGTATGCATCAGAGAATTTATCAAAACTATCAAATAAAATTAATTTTCAAAATACTGTTCAAAATAAATAAAAGCAAGTTCAGTGAAGACAAATGAGAAATGCTATACTTCAGTGGAAAAGTCAGTAAAAAATGGAGGCCTCTGAAGCAGATGATGGTGCAGATGATTCAGAAAATTATAGATTAAAAGTGTGTCACACTTAGCAGTACTATGATAATATCTAAAACACAGCATTTACTGCTCAAAATAGAGCTTATGTACTCTGTTAGTGGAGGAAACTAACATTTCCACTAGTGTGAATCTTACTGTTCAGAGAAAAGATGTGAGAGAAGCTACATACTACAGCACAGGAAAAATAGTAAATAATAATAATAATAATAATAATAATAATAATAATAATAATACATGATTATATTCTGACATTATCATATAGAATTATTTAGCCCATTATTCTTAAGAAAGTACACATTTTCTCAGACTAAGTATTGAATCAGTGACTAAAAATAATCAGTTCATAAGTCCATAAAATGAGGAAGTGAAACAATACTAAAAAACTGCTTTCATTGATTGAGGCTTCTTTAATAAACTCAAATCATTTCTTCACTATAATTTCACTCTTGTTTATCATAGTCTAAAACACCAATAAAAATTTTCTAACCCTAATATTCAATAGTATCTGAGATTTGAAAGTACAGGTTCGGAAGTAATATTGTATGTGATATGCATTCTGGATAAAGATAAATAAATTAAAATTTCATTTTTTTAGTCTTCATATCATTAAACTTACTTGCTGAAAAATAAATACTAATATAAAATATTTGCATGTGCCGGAAGAGTTCACAGTTTAGGAATATACTTCCTTCCTTTCGGAAGTTCCAGGTATTGGGTAAGGCTAGAATATTTGCTGGTTCATGTTTTTACAAGATCAACACATTCCAAATTTGTCTCCATATATTGTTCCACACGCACCAAATAGTTTCAGAACTGAGAAAAGCTTTTTATATAGAGTATTGTGTATGGTTTAAATAATAGTAATAATAATAAAGCTATATATTTACTGATTAACATGCTTTGACTGGGATAATTTACAAAATAGTTAAGAAGTATAGTCATTGTTCTTAAAGAGGTTCTTTGCCCAGTCACCTTCCCTTATGCTTCTGGCTAGTATAAAAATTAAAAGTAATTTGCAAGCTTCCTCTTACTATGGAAAATTACAAAACAAATACAACACTAGTTTCTAGAGCTCCCTATCCATAGCACTCCTCAAGTGCTATAAACAATTCACAATATGGAGGTTATCAAGGAAAATATTGAGAGTAGATTATAATGACTTGATCTCAGGCTTATTTCATCTGTAAGAGATCCCCTGTTCGACTGGAGAGATCCCAGTCTGCTGACAGAAATTATTGAATAGCCCAGTGTCTAAACTGTGCTGCAGTAGTAAACTAATGAGCTGTAAAAAGAGGGATGGAGATAAAAGATGATAGCCAGGAGTGATAATTACAAGAAATTAAACCCTATCTCTGAAAAGCATTATAATATCAGCCTTTTGTTTAATTAACTTTCAAATAAACAGCTCCTGATTTAAATCACATTTCTAACATATTATTCGCTGACTTTTTGTATCTACATATTAATTCGGATTTTATATGTTGATGTAGAGGGTTGGAACTGAATCAGTGGTCTAAAGTTCGAAGAAAGCTGGGATCTTTTATCTAGGAACCCAGAGTGATCTAAGGCATGCAATGAAATAAAGAAGCAAGCTGAGCTGACCTCACTGGTGAACCTGGCAGATGACAGCCATTGAAATTTAATTGGAGAATAAACTAGTCTAGCACATTTAAAGTATTTTATTTTGATAGTATCAACTAGAAATTTCTAAACAAGTTCAGTAATATTTAGAATTCCTATAGAAGTAGTGTTTTTCTAGAGTACTCTTCAGATCTATAGCATGAAAGTTAGAAAGCCTTGCAGTAGGCTTCAGTCTACTAAAAATAAATAATTTATCCTATCTGGTTATCATTGTCATGTTTGTTTGTTTGTTTGTTTGTTTGTTTGTTTTTTGTTTTTTGTTTTTGGTTTTTGTTGTTGTTTTGTTTTGTTTTTTGGTTTTTGTATATAACTCTGATACTATTTTCACAAGATTCGGGCATTATTTCTATGGGGATAAAATGAGACTAGATTTAGCCTTTATGCATGCAAAATATATTTAAGAAATGAATCCACATTAGCTTAGAAAATGTCCAAGGACTCTGAATATGTTAAAAACAGTAAAATTAAAAACCAAGTAAACCCAACATCATTGTGTGCTCCATTGTGTCAAGCATACAGAACTATGGAAAATATGATCTCGCAAAAATTCAAATACATTAATTACTAAATACAAAAGGATATAAGTTGCAATAGACTAATTTTACTAAAAGTCAAACATTAATTTATATATGCATTCAAAAGTACTATTCTTGTTTATTACAATTCATTGCCATGTACATGTATCATACATAATTCTGGGTTATTAAATTCCTGAAGCATGTAATACAACAAACTTAATAGATTTTATGCAAATCATTATATAACAAAATAAGAACAGATGGTGCTCATTACATCAGAATCTTTCTATAAGAGTTTCATATTTTGTGTAAATTAAACAAAACATAAAGGCACCTCCCTGGCACCCTACTTATTTTAATTTATTGTGTCCCACTGTTTTTCTTGCTATTTTTCTATTCCTTTGTACAGCATTATAATAAAATACGTGCATTAACATTCCTTAGATATTTAGTAGTTTACTATTTCTGAACTGCACTGTGATCCTATATAGATATTTGTTTATTCCTATTTATCTGTCAGAAGAAAATCTATTGCTATCTATAGAGTATGTAATTCATCTCATGCAGTTGCCTAGAGGAGAAAAAGCAAGCTTTACACAGGGATTCTTAAACTAGTATCTTTTAAGCTCTATCACTATATGAGTCTGTAACACGTTTCCCTCAAAATTCATTTAGTTTACATTCTCCCTGCAGTCATCAGTATCAGAAGAACCAATCAAGCTAAAACAAGTTATGAAAAGAAACAAAAAATTCATAAATACAGAACCAAGAAAAATAGGAACAATATAACTTCCTTCCATCCAAGAGATTTTAACAGTATATTGGAAGGTAGTGTCTCTTATTAACATGTAAAACAAATGTCATCTATGGCAGCAAATATTCCAGAACAGTCTGCTATATATCCTTGACTTTCATCTTGAACAATAATATATTATTTTAGTAAGAAACTGTCAGTGAAGCAGTAAGCAGTCTATAAAAAACTATATTAAAAATATTATTCTAAGTATTTTTAAAATAAAAACTTACTTATTTTATAAGTAACTAAATTTAAAGATTGATTTCCTACATAGATATAGGTATTCATATAGTTTCTCAAGCACCTCTTCATAGTCAACTCTTCCACCTCAGTTTGTTTCATCCCATAATAACTATTTTATATTTTCCATTGAGTACCTGAACACTCTTCTCAAACTTCAGTATCTAATACAGACAAAATGTTATGATATTATCTTATAAACAAGATGTTATGATGTTACCTTTGCTTCCCGGCTTCTTTTCCCTTTCTTTAATTGTAGACTAATATGTATTATTCTTACATACACTAAGTTTTAAAATTTTACCTAGTGTATGTAAAAAGAATTCAGATGTGATTTGTATACAACAGTAATCAAGTCGCATAATGGAGATGGAAATCTTGTTCATAATATTCATTTATTTTTTGTTAGCTGTTAGATCCCACCACTTGAACTCGGAGCTAGTCTTTTTTTTTTTTTTTTTTTTTTAATACACACTTTACAGGATATTCTACAGATAATTATTAAAAATATACATAACATGCAGTCTATATTTTCCTATACTGAGATTTAATAGTTTATGAGTTAATTATTTATTTCAACAGAAATCTTTAAAATTAATGGCCCAACCCAAAGATTTGATGGGTTGTTTTGCTTCAGGTATTTTCATCAAATAAAGCCAATCTCCTGCGTTTTCATGACTGGAGTGAAAATCTCTAAGAAAAGGCTTTCCCTTGAGAAACAGCTGAATTTCTCATGTTTTTCTAGTTAGATCCACAGTACTCTAGGATCTTATATCCATCTACTCTAGGCATTTGTTACAGTATCTGTGTATACTGTATATATACTTCAGGAAGTACAAAGATTTGTGGGAATGAAAGCATGACAAAGTAAACTTTTTATAAATTTAGAAATGGGTTAGTCACTAGCTTTCTATTTAAGTAGCTTGAATAATTTTAACTGGACCTGTTTTAGGATATGTTAGTTTAGAGATTGGAGTAACTGCTGGATTTTCTGATAATGATTAGCAGGATCCAATGCAAAACTTACAGGAAATTGTTATGATGGAAAATACAATTCTGAGACTAGAAGCCTAAGGGAAGAAAAAAAAAAGAAAAAAAAAAAGAGGAAAAAACAAACTTTTTTTTTCATCTTTAATTTATAGAAAAAACTCTTAAGACAACAACAAACCAAAACAAACGGAGACAAAAACCTGACAATTAGCAAATTAGCAAACTCCTTTAGTGATTATACCAATATTGAGCTCCCTAAGCTTTCTTCTATATTTTGAGTGATAAGAGGACCAAATGTAGAATACTTATAAACAAAAACCTCCAATTACTTTAATGCAAGTTAAAATTACATGATTGTACTGAGATTAGCTTTTGCAGGATTTAAATGAATCTCATATTACTGTAGTTATTTCTTTTCCAAAACAGGATTTTATATATATATATATGTATATATATATATATATATATAATTAAATATATATTTAATTACATATAACTAGTTTTGAAATATTAAAGAAAGCATACAATCTTAAAGAGTAGTCTCAGTTTCCATCAGTTTCTAAAAATTAATTTAACATCACTTTATGCAGCTTTCAATTTATGCAATCATTAATAATTACATTAAAAAAAGGGAAGCCTTAATCTGTTGCTTGCAGACAAGTGAACCTGTGAAATATTCCGGTAAACATTGAGTATGCTATATTACTTTTAAATTTTATTTCCATTTTCCCAATCCAAAATGTTTATCTTTTCTTTCTGCTTTGCATTTTAAACTGCACAACCATTTACAAATAGGTAAAGAATTCCGTGAAATTGAGATAATAGTAACAAAAGAGAGAGGAAGTAGACATATAAGGAGATATTGGTATGAAGTCAATAAAACACTTGTTACCCTGCTTAGGATGCCCAGTACGGTCACCACAGCTCAGGATAAAATTTTGGAACTGATTAGTTGAGCATCCCTGCACTTCAGTTTACTACTTTAAACGAAATAGTAGTTCACTTCTGGGATCAACCACCTATTCTTTATAATTACTTTTTATTCTTAGGATAAACATGTTCTCTGTCTTGATTCCAATGTAATGTATGTTCTTAAGGAATACACAGCTTTGTATTAGTAGATACATACAAAATATATACATAAAGATGCACAATAAAAAAATACTTTTTGAATAATAGGTACATACATTTGGTCAAAGCGTTTTACAGCTCTAAGTCTTTGAAAGTAGTCACACGAACTGTAGCAAGCACCATACCAGAACAAATTCTTTAGTTGACTTTGAACTGCATTCATTTCATGGAACTTTCTGTACTTTATTCACAAACTAAAACTTCTGTAGAATCTTGCAAGTTGGAGTCTCCTGTTTAAGTTATGGAGGCTTTTGCAAAACACATTAAGTTAACAAAAATGTAGACTCCAAAGTCTTAATATGTCTCTGTTATGTCCTGACTGACATAGTTCAAAGCTTTATGATTTGGAGAAACATTTACAGTCTCAGAAGACAATCAAAATTCCAGTGAAACACACATATGACTTCTAATCTGACAAAGCCTTGCTTCAGAGAGATTTTCTTAATTAACTAATTACAGGCCAATTATATTTTATTATTCATTATAATATTTCAGACAGTTGAGCTATATTGACTGTAATGTGTCACATTTACTTCCCTTTTACATACTTAATAGTAATGGTAAAATAAATTTATACTATTTAACGACAATTTTGGCTTGGTTACATGTAAGACAGAATAAGCTGATTCCATGAAAACCATTGGACCACTTTAAACACTGATAATATCAACAGTTTTATCTGTAATTATAAAACTGTAGAGAATTGTATGACAAATAAATAGGAAGAGTTAACTGAAAAATAAAGAGCACTAGAAAGAAATAATTGTTGATTTACCATACATTTTTTCAAAAGCAAGAGCGTGATGTCTTAAAAAAAGAACAAGTAGATTGAAATGAAAATCAAATTAAAGCAGAGTTAAAAGAAGACATACATAAGAGAATGGCAAAGAAAACCAAAATAACAAAGGAACTACTTAAAAAAACTGACCTAGTTAATCTAAACTGAGGAAATGGATATGTAATACCATATTACCATGCCACTCAGTGAAAGATGAGAAAAAGGAGGAGAAGGGACAGATGTTAGAAGCGATGATGTTTGTCTTCCCAAGCAACCATTACACACAATCAACCCTGGTTTCCTAGGAATGAGTGGCCACTTGACTGGTGATTGGAAACAGTGAATGAATTCATTATTTTGCTTTGCTTGAACACAGTAAAGCTTTTGCTTTACCTACAAAGCTGTCTTTATCTCAACTCAGAGGTTTTCTCACTTTCACCTTTCTAATTCTCTCCCACATATCACCCGGGGAGAATTAGTAAGCCCTGTCTGCCTCCTGTGGTTAACCAATCATGCTAATGTATAGGAAAGGCACTAACATTTAACAAGGAGTTCTAAACTGTTGAAGAAGTTTTAGAACTTTTACTGTAAAAGTGTACATATAAATATGATCACAAAACAAAGATGAAGAAACCAATATGAACACCATATTCGTCTTGGGGATTATCCAAGATGATGACAACACACTCTAGGCACTCCAAATACCACCACTACCAGTGTGAGACCACTGAGGACCACAAGGAGTAAACATAAGCATAACATCAGGTAAAAGCATAGAAGCTAAGGGATGTGTGTGCTGTAATTTTGACTGCATTAATAATCATTATTTTACTTTAACAGTACATTAGTAATGATTGGGCTCTAGAGTTTTCAGTTAAGAAAATAATACTTGTTTTTTGTATATATGTGAGGTCTGCTTCCTCTTTGCCAATGAGCAATACTTTCAATATTTTGAGCATAACATCTCTAGTCATATGCCATGGTTGGGATTCCACAAATCCTGGTCCTATGTTCATGGTGCAAGAGGCCTGATATAAATAAAACACATTGTAGCACAGTGGCAATGTATAAGTCACCAAAATTTGATGCCATCTGAAAACTGTTAAGACTGGCTTGAATGGCTAAATACCAGTCAACTTAGTAATGGTGTAATTAAAATGCACATAAACTTTCCCAGTTTTCTTTTGGCTGTCTGTAGAGCGGGTTGCTGAGATGTCATGAATATTAAAATTCATGACTTGTGATGCCAGCTTTCTTGGAAGCAGAAATTCTGTTCCAGGAAAGACAGATTCTAGAATTCTGATAGAATTTAGTGACATTTTTGTATGAAAAATAAAATTATTTTCTTCTGCAAAATGGAAATCAGGAAAAAAAAAAAAAAAAAGTAAAAGAGATGGTTTAAAAATAGAAGCGAGGTTGCAAATACAGATTCTGAATTCACAGCTCAGACATAAGCCCTAGGGTTTCTAGCCCTGTGGCAGAGCAATATGGAGGAAAATGGAGTAGCTGGAAGCTAGTACCCCAGAAATCTGTGAGAGTTAGAAGCCAAGGTTCCAATGTAGTCTGGCAGGAACTCCAACTGCCTCTCTCTCAACAGAACTTCATTCTGAATAATACATTTGCACTCCCCCAACACTCCAAAATTATATTATCATTTTCTGTGTATAGGTCCATGGCACTCACAATCCTCAAACCAAGGTTACCATATAGGAAACTAGACTAGCAGTAAGTAATGCCATGGACACTTTACAGCATTTAGCTGTTTTTCACAAAAGTAAACTTACCCCTGATGATTCAGAAATTTATATTTCTGTTCATCTATCTATAATAAAATGTATTAAATAATTTAATAATTCTAAATTAGTAACTGCCAGATGTACTTAAAAATTTATATAGTATGTATGCAGAGTATTAAACTTAGCATCAAATTAGTTTAACATCTCTGCTCTCTAGGAAAACCTTATTTGTGATTGAAAGTATTTGTTAAACCCTGATCTAAGGAAAGCTTGTGATGAGCTTTGAAGAATGATATGGGCTTTCATATACTAGAGGATTAAAGAAAGTAATAACAAGGCAATAACCTGTTTTGAGGATAATATGCTCTGCTAAAAATAAGAAGTTACTGTCTTCTGGGTTTTGCCCTCAGTTAAGTATTTTAGTTACAATATACTTACATTTTCTTCACATTTTTCTGTATACTTACTACTTTGTCTCAAAAGGATATGAACAGATTAGCTGAGGGAGACGGCAAGGTTATACCAGTTACATGTCACGTTAGATTGCCTGAACACGTCTAAGGAAACAACCCTGTGGAATTGCTAAGGCCAGACTCTGCACAGAACAAAACATGAACAATTATGGAATTTGGGATTACTCTTCCAGTCTCACCTGGAAAGTTCCCAAAAGAAACAGTTATTTTCAGTACATGCTGCCTCTGAAATTTCCCAGAAATACTGTGACATAACCCTATTGCATCCACAGCACCACAATAGCACAGTCAGTCTTTGTGGCACATGTATAGCAGCATTTTGAACTGCAAAATGTACAGTGCTAGTTTTGCACTGAGATTACTAATGAGGGTTGGTAACAATTACCATGCTGGCAAATCTCTGTCTATTGTAAACATAATTTCTGCATCTTGACAAATAATTGTACTAGAATGAGTCCCGTAAAGTGGATAGTTTGTTTCTGGGTTTAAATGGCTGGCAATCAAAAAGTACTCTACCTTTTCATTTCGACATGTGCCCTGGTGCTCCTGGGGAGGTCTGTACCTAGTGTCAGCAGAAGAAGGTTTTTTCTGCATTCTTACTGAAAGGAGGTTTGTGCCTGGGACCTTTGTATCCAAGGCGAGTTATGCAGTCTGAGCATAAAATGACTTGACACTAGCCACCACCTTGGGAAAAGTCAGTAAGGAAGACGTAACAAAATGAGAAATAAAAAGTTTAACATGAATATTTCAATGTTAGAAGGAAATGTATTAAAATCACTAAATAAGCATTCATATCTGGATTAAATTATGTTATAGCTGAAGAATCATAAACTGAGAAGAAAGCTTTAGTAATAGACATTGTTAAAGGATAAATTAGGTAACAGTGCAGTACCTTCAACAGCCATAGAGAGCTAAACATTATTACAGTTATACTACTCTTCAACTGACAACTCAGTATTGTGAATCATTTTAATAAGCATTCAAAACTGTTCACTCATTCAATTAGCAAGAGGCATTATGTTTTTTTCCTCCATATTTTGTTGAAAAAGCAACAAATAGAATATGAAGCTAGCATAAGAATTGCCCTTGTATTATATGTGTAATCAGAGGTTCATCATAATAAAGAGTTTGAACTTTCCACCCTTATACCTTCCTTTATCATTTTTATAGTTTTATCTACCTGAGGTGCTTCTGTTTCAGCAATACATACAGATCAAGATCATTAACTAGTATTTCCCCAAAATCCTGACTAAACTAAAAGAGGCAAATTACAGAATTATATTCTTAGTAAATTCTCTACACTGAGGTACTTTCATCAAATTATATGAGTGTAGAACCTCAGCAATTTCTTCTTTCTTTTTTTCTTTTTCTTTCATTTATTTATTTATTTATTTATTCCTCTTTCTTTTCAGCAAAGACTAAGGTCATTGTACTTCTTTCAGTAATTTCTTAGAATTAAGTCTTCAGGTGGCCAATATTTAATAAATACATTCACATTTTTAGTTGCTAGAAACAAACAAAAACAACTAACAGACCAAGCTATGTGTTGATGAAGAGTGCTAATCACACTTACTATGTCAGCATCTGTTGCAGAGCCATGACCTCTCCTTGAGCCTTTTCAGCTGCTTGCTTTCCCCTTCTTTGACTTTTCATTCTCAATTCTGCAGCCCTGCAGGAAGAAGGAAGGTCGCACCAAGACACGTGACAGGAGTGGAGCTCAGGGTCCCTGGGGTGGCAATGGAATCAGTTCAAAAAGGCCCTAAAGCATGTGGGCGTTAGCCCCACTTTCTGCCCTACCTGGTATGACAGTGGGTCACAGTGCAGACAGATGGTGCCCAAACAAAATGCAGGATGTGTGTGTAAGAGAGATCTACAGATCCATGGGATAGCATAGATCATAAAAATTAATGATTTCCTTTTTTTCTGGCACACTGATCCCAAACAGGAGGTGGAAGAAGCCTAACTTTCTTTCACAGCTGGTGAATCAAACTATTTCTTCTCCTCCAACTCCGAATTCCTGTGCTGAGGCAGGGATATGTCAAGTCTGGTTCCTCCCAGGCCCAGATAGTGACCTCACATACTCCTGGCCCCTCTGAAGACATGTAACTGCCCACCTGGCTGTTCTCGGGCTCGTGGCTTTCTTCTTCCCCATGAGACCCAATGACATGAGCAGTGGGACGGATACAGTGGAACCAAACAAGAGGATAGAAAGGGAGTACCTGAGATCCTGGCAAAGGTAGAAATTTAATTGTAACAAGAATTGCCTGTAGGAAATACACATACACCCACCAGCCCAGCACAGGAAGTGAAAGTGTAACTACAGTGCATCAGGATGTGACACCTGGAGGATATTTGTAACCTCTCCCATGAGTTTACCACTGAACAGCACATGGAATATTCAGAGAGGGAAACTTTGCCACAGGATCAAGAAATGGTTCTCTTGGAGGCCAGCATTCTGGTTTCCAGACAAAGCATTTCAAAACTCTTATCACCCACACAATATGAGGATATACAATACTTGCAAAACAGATTACATGGAGACTGAATAGTCACATGCAATACTTAAAAAGCGATAGCCATCTCATGCCTTAAACTTGCCTGACATCACGACAACAAATGCTAGAAGTGTGAAAAGTTAAGGCTTAGGGGAAGGATTAGTGTTTCTTGTACATTTCTGATGAGTCTGAGCATATACACATCTTCTGCCTGAAATTTGTTGGAAGAAAACTGTTGCAGACATTTTTAAAAAATTATTTATTTATTTACTTATATTTGCTATTCAACAACTATTTTGTTGTATGCCATGTTTCCAAAAGAATCTGAGCACTAATTTTTGAAATGAGATGGCTTGAATAGACTATATATGGCATTTTAAATGGTGACTATTTTCCTCTTCCCCTCCCATATATTTGAAGGATATGTCTATACTTAAAACTGTTTCTTTAGATATCTACTTATCATGCTAAAGATTGAGGTGGTTTGGTAAATAAACAGTCATAAGGCTTTTTCTCCCTCTGACATTCATTTAATTTCATAATAATTTAACCAAACGAAACAATACATAAAAACACAGTTGTAATTTGGCATTTCTAGCTAAAATAAGGTTTATTTCTCAGTGTAGTATGTCTGTTTTATTTTGAGGAATGTGGAAGCAATACCCCTCAAAGGTATTTGAGAAGTATAGATTCGGTGTTCAAAAACATTCATCAAATTTGACATAACTCTAATAGTTTCAAAGCATAAGATATCATAGTAATTGCATTAATAAATGCAATTGCAATTAAATTACTCAATTGTGAATCATTCATATATTTATTTATTTATACACACATACATATATATATTCATATATATGAATAATTCACTTTGTTAGGTCTAGGGCCATCTCCAAACTAGTTATCTGACTGTTTTAAGCCTTAAAACTTCTCCTGCAGAGACTTTGAAGCAACTGTAAAGTTTTTACCTGTTAAAAATGATGTGTTTCAATGACATAATAACAATGTAGTATGTATGCAAAATGTATCCTCTGAGGTCTGCATTTACAGGGAAGAAACTATATACTGTTAGTAAAAAAGTAAATGACGTTGCAAGTTCATGGCCAAAGTTATGTGCTGAATGCTTTATAGGGCACTTGAAGTTGTAGGTTCAGCCAGGGAATACTTGGTTGTTGGATTGCTTTTTCTTTTGTTTTATTGGTTTTTGTTGTTGTTTTGTTTGTTAGTGAATAAAACACAATCTCTACTTTTAACAGAGTTTATTTTTGATGGTTTTCTTACAGGATACCATAGGGATGTAATTTATGATATTTTACTCACAGTCCTTTATATTTTTGATCATTGTAAATAAATTGAATTCATGTTATAGTTTCCTCTGTACTTGCCTTCTTTAACTGGATATCCAGAGGGTAATAGGGAGAACAGGAAATGTATTTTATTTGGTGATTCAGTGCAATTATCTTCTCTTAAAGCTATTAATATTTTTTGTGATGGTTGTTTGAGTGGTCCCTTCATATCTGAAGGTATATTTTTAAACAGCTTTGTTGACAGGCCAAAAATTTAAGTACGCCCTACTTCATTAATTTATGGTGTATTTGTAAAAACAGTTATTTTAACTGCACCATTATATTTATATTATTATTTTTTGTACTTATGCTACATTTCAAATGATTTCATTTGAGACTTTGTATGTGGTAGGGCAGCTATTTTGCTTTTACTTTGTAAGACTAGCCACTAAACAAATATACAGTCTGAAATAAGTGTCTTCTGTATTCCTCCCTACTGATCACATAGTACTTTTTGAATTAGATTAAATCTCCATTTTTGTAAATTTTGTAGATGTAGTGGAGACCCCTTTTAAAAAGAAACCCCACAAAAATCAGTAAATGAAAACCATACCATCTCCTTAATTGATATAAGTGTTCATATGGTAAGTTTAAGGGCCCAGAGTGATTATTTTGAAGATTTTTCAGGATATAATGGTAGGAACTCACCTTTGAAATTAAGATATCTGAAAGTGAAGTGCAAAAGTACCCAAAATGAGGATGCATGTGTTCTTTTTTGGATTGATGCCTTATTTTCTTTTTTGAGAATCACTGTCCAGCTGCAGGAAACTATTTGTGATATGCAATTTGCCCTTTTTTTTTTTTTTTTTTTTTTTTTTTTTTTTTTCCCCTTCAGAATTTATTAAGATTTGTAGAGAACATTGCGTTCAAAAGTCACACTGAATCAGTATTGGGTGGCTGGGGAATATGAAATTCTGCTAAATAATTAAAATTATGTACCAGAAAAGAATATATTCTCCTTTGTTCAGATAATCTTACTGTTTGTATTTTACGAAGTGCTGCAATTGTTTTCATCTGCAAGTAACAAAGGTCATTCAGTATTAATCTAATACACATAATTCTTCAGTTACATTAAATACTACCTCAATTTTGAGCTCATTGCCTGAAAAGATCTGTCAAAAATCTTGCATTCCAGAGAAGTACTAGTTATACTGTTTTAATTTATTTGTCTGTGAGTAGACACAATTTTCTTTCCTCTCTTTTCTTCTATCTTCTCTGGCTCTGAGACCTTTCTCTCACATAGATTGCACAAGTGTATGATTATTGAGTACTTTTATTCAAGCAGCAGCACTTTAGAAGTGTTGACTATCTAGCACATTTTATAAGCATGAAAATGAAATATCATCCCAATTTACAGTTGATTAAACTGCAGAACAGAAAAGTGGAATTACCTTGTTCAACATCCTAATTCAAGAGTGTGCAGAAACAGGAGAGCATAGAATTCTTCTGCCATTGCTGTCTCCTTGTCTGTGAAATACATAATCTTCCAAGTAATCTTGACTTTCTTTTTTTCCCAAAATGCTATGGCTGGGTAAAACTTTAGTCCAGAAAGTGATCTACTGAATTGTTAAACAAGCATGCATATTCTAAAAAAATTATGTGGACACACATCTAGACAGAAATAGTAGTTTGTCATTAAATGGTCATCTCCCCAGTTAAGACATAATTGAGTGAATTACCTGTGACTGAGCTGAAGATAGACTGGCTTCTTCTTCTTAAAAAAAAAAAAAAAAAAAAAGAGCGTGACTAGTATGCATTCCTTGACATGCTAAGGTTACATGACATGCATATTTTAGCAACAGTAAGATATACATTGCTCCTGACAGTTGTCTACTTCATGCAATTTATTTTATTTCTTTTACCATACCACACCTCATGTGTGACCTCAAATAGCTTTGAGTTATATGCTTGTTAGTTGCTTCAGCACCTGTAGAACAACAAAAACATCAGCATAAGAATTTAACTGTATTATTGTGGTTAATTTTAGCATCACTACTATCCCCCAGGTCAATTGCTGTGCTGCTGTGATTGAATCAAATTCTAAGGGAAGAGTATACAGTCCAGGGATTATCTTTGTTGAATGAACATTTTCAGATACAGTTCCAAAATCAATGAACTGGAAAGATGTCTGCTCATGCTGGGAACACAACTTAACTGTATGGTAATAAACACACAGGGAAGGTATCATACAAACAAAGCCATAGCCAGCAGCAGCAAATGACAGGTCTCTGAATTAGTATCCCTCTCCTTGAGCTTATATTTGAATATACTTAAAATCTTCCTAATCAAATGCTTGATACTGCACTGTGAAGTTAGCAGGTTAATGTTTCTCCAGTTTTGCCAGATAAAAATGACAAGAGATGTTGTGAAACAACAACAAATATAAAAAGGAAATTTAAAAAAAAAGGAAAAAAAAGTTCACTGTAATTTTTTTTTTTAATTATTATTATTTTTTTTTTTTCCCCTCTTTGGAAACAAAAATGTTGCAAAAGTTATAGTATTCCATAGAAATGTCAGCACTGCAATCTGTCTGCAGAAGTCTGCATAATTGGGAGAACTTTCACTAAACACAATGTAGAAGCAGAACCAAGTAAAAGGTCATGTGTTATTATTCACTGTGTAGTGCAAGAAGGAAGAGCAATTAAAAAAGCCAGAGGGAAAGGCAAAAGCAGCAGCAGTGCACCTAAAGCTCTTAGTAAAAATTTAGAAGTGGCAGAGTGGGAGGATGACATATGCACTGGTCCCTAAGGCTAGCATCTTTAATTTCTGGATTAGTTGAATCAAGGTAAAAACAAGAGTCACAGCCTAAGCTATCGACAAAAGTAGTAGTGAAGATTCCCCCAACTAATTAGGAAAATAGCTATTATTCCACAAATATACAGTAGAAGACTAACAAGCTATAATAAATCATTCAACCGTCCTCTTCCTCTCCCTCCCCTCCTCCACACACACACTGCCATTTCCACATATAAACCCTTTTTCCTACCTGTGTTATTTCTCTATCATAACAGTAAGCTATTATGCAAGATGTCAGTATATCTGGGCAGGTCCACTAGTGTTTATGGGTTTTTGAATTTCTGGATTGCAGTTTTTTTTAGTTTTTAAATGAAATTTAAGAAGCCAAAATCTACGGATGATTAGGGCTTTCTTTTCCCCTGTGTTCCATTCACAGTAGCTAGGAATTTTCCATCTTCAGCCAGATAAATCCATTTTTAACACCTGTTGTCAGTGTATGTATGTGCAGCTGCTTTTATATGAGACAAAGATATGAACACCTGAAAGCACTGCACTCACAGGCTGTCATCCTGTTGGAGATTTCAACCACCCATATGTCTGCTGGCAAAGCAACATGGAGGGCTGTAAGCAATACAGGAGACTCTTGAAATGCACTGAGGGTAACTTCCTGATGCAGATAGTAGACAAACCCATCAGAGGTCATAACTGATCACAGAATGAATGGCTTGAATTAGAACTGACCTCAAAGATAATCTAGTTCTACTCCCCTTTCCATGGTCATCATTGCCAGCTGCTGAGCTGAGCACTAAATTAGGTTGCCCCTGGACCCAACCAATTTGGCCTTGAATATCTCCAGGAATGGGGAATCCACAACTTTTATGGGCAATCTGTTCCAGCACCTAAACAATCTCTCGGTAAAAAATTCCCAACATCTAATCTAAATCTCCACTTGTTTAGTTTAAAACCATTCCCACTTGTCCTACCACTATGTACTCATGTAAAAAAATAGATATCCCACCTGTTTATAAGCTCTGTTTTAGTAATGGAAGTCCACAGTGAGGTTTCTCAGGAACCTTCTTTTCTCCAGGCTGAGCAAGCTTCAGCCCTCTGATCATCTTTGTGGCTTACTCTGGACCTGCTCCAAAATCTCCACATTTTTCTTGTACTGGGTATCCCAGATCTGGATGCGGAACTCCAGATAGAGCCACATGAGAGCAGAGCAAAGAAAGACCCCTCTTTTGGCTTTCTAGGCTGTAAGCACATTTCTAGATCATGTCCATCGTCCCTTCAAGTCATTTTTCACAGGTCTGTTCTCAGTGAGTACTCCCAGTATCTACACATATCTGGGATTACACTGACCTAAGTACAACACCTTGCTCTTTGCCATATTGTAACTCATCAGATTCATATGAGTCAATTTCTCAAGCTTGCCCAAGGCCAGTCAGTCTTAGCCCTAGGTCTGTTTTTTGTTGGTTTGTTGCCACCGTTCGGTGGTTTGTTTCTTGTGGTTAACTCATATATTTCCTGGGCTTTCTTTATACTCCGTGTCTTCATTCCTTTTGATGATATCCTACACTCAACTATCAGGCCAGGGCTGTATGCCTATACACTACCTCACTTTCTTAACTCATAAATGTTTCCTTCTACACTAAATCAGCACTTGCTGATACCACTATCTGTATAAACGTATTATTTATTATAAGCAGAAAGAAATCATAAAATAAAACAGGCATTAGGAAAAAGAAAAGCTTTTAGAGCTAAGCCAAGTAAAATCAAAGCTCCAGGAGTGTCAAAACAAGTTGAGACAAAACAATTCTGACAAACCTCTGTTTTGCTAACTCACTGCAAAAGGCTGTAGCCCATAACCACAATTTTAATATCACATGCACTGGGCTAGAAGATATTTGTTTTACTTTGCATTTCAAATGCTTGGAGTGATCCATAGAAAAGTTTATGTCAGCTTATCAGGCATACCCTCTGTCTTGAAACAATTCTGTAGCAAATCAGATGATTTTCCCAGATTATGCCTAACTCCTGAACTGTCCATGAAAAGACAAAAAGTTCTTGAAGTTTTCTTTTTAGCCATCTAGCTCAGGGGTCAAGCATATGCTGTGATCAGAAGCAGAAGATGTAATCACAATATTTTAGTTTTTGAAAAAGAAATTAAGTTGACAGGCATGAGCTACCAGCTTTGGAGTTTTTATTCATATATATAAAATATATAAGCTAATATTCAAATTGCAATTAGATCATGTTTTCTTTAAGCATTCATTAACATGTCTTTTATGTTGCAGTTTAGTGATAAAAATGCAATTAATGAATTCTTTAAAATCATTATAGTTCCTTACCTTCAATTAGTACTAAAAATTACCATTTCTACTGCCTTTGTAGGAAAATATATATGTGAAGTAAGACAGCAAGTTGCAACAGTACTGAAGTTTTAAAACTGTAATTAAATAAATTGATAAACAGCTAAATAACTTCAAAAATAACCTTCCAAATAAGTACACATTTGCATTATTGCATTTGATTTTACCTTTTGCTTTATCTTCAGATAATCTAAATGAAATTCTTTACGAAAAAAACACGTGCAGTAAATTGCAATGAACCAAAAATGTTTGTTTTTTTCCTGTGATATATCAAGCCATATGTGAAATGTGAGAGCAACATTTTGTGCAGTTTTTAGTAAATTGGTTTGCATTGATTAATATTCTTCCTCAGCTGGAATCATTTCATATGTAAGAAAAGTTCCAAAAAAAATGTAATGGCAGCTGTTCACTGAAAGTGCCAACAAGAGGCTTATGAGAGAGGTCTTACTTAAACACTGCATTAAATAATTTAATATTTTAAGATTATATTGGAGGTAAGGTCTCATACTTCAAAACATATAAAATGGAAACCATTAGGCATTAGGGAATTATGGCCCAGTACTGCAAACAGTGGGAACAATTATATGATTCCTGATTTTCAATTATTGAAGTGTCTGAAGTTAATTTCTGAAGTTAGAAATTCCTATATAAAATGCAGAATGATTCTTTTCAAATCATGAAAATTTGGATGCTGGATATTTGTTAGAAGAACCTTCCCAAATTAGTGAAAAAGAACTGTTGGTAATTTAACTAGTACTACATTAAAAGAAATGCCTAAATCCCCTTCCTTTCTATAACAGAAGCTTTAAGAACCTTCAATTCAGTGGTAGAGAAATAATCAGAAATTAAAGCAGGGTAACTTGCTACTGAATATGCTAGTGGAGAAAATAAACTTTACACTTTTGAAACTTAAAAAGAGAGAGCAGATGAGATGCAGTGGTTTTCAGGTATTTGTCTGTTTTGTGGTAGCTGGAATCAGCCAACATATTAAGAACCTGGCCTCAGCTCTCCAGAGCATATATTATATTAAATAATTGCTGGATAAAATGCCTGTCAGTATTACAGAAAATGTTTTAATGATCTGTCTTGTTTGTGGTGGGTTTTTTTTGTTTGGTTTTTTGTTTTTTTGCTTTTCTCTCTTTTTTCAGTGCATATTCCAAGAATTTGTAGCTCCAGAATCATAATAAAAAGAAGCCTAAGTACACAAATGAATATGTGGTAAAACGGAAGAAAACTGATAAATAAGTATCTTGATATTCTCGTTAGATATGGAAGAAGTTAACAAATACATTTCAGGAACAAGGAGTTATGACATATTTGTAGATTAAGGTAAGCTATGAAGAAGTTAAGAGTGGTATATCTTTCAGTGTTTAAAGTCAGGAGGCAGGTGACTGTGTGATTGAGATACACAGATGACTAGACAGCATACTGACTGATTTAATTATGCTTCCTTAATTTACTTCTATATGGAAATATATACTACTAAAACTACTAAATTGGGACCTGTGGGCTTTGTAGTCATTTTACTTTATCCTTGAATACAAACTAAATATGCTTGCATTGAACTGATCCTAGTTTGTAATACTGTATACTAATAATGTAGTACAACTAGTTATGATGGCAATTCATTCTGAATTTTTTTACTTCCCCATACTACATATTACACTAACAATACCAGTGAATACAGGATAATAAAGTCATCTTCATGCTTCTTGTCACACTGAATATTCTGTGGGACTAGTTTACTAAAACAGTAAAAATAACAATCTTGAAGAAGCTAGAGATTTTTAAAAAATAACAGATTTATAATACCTAATAAAACAGGATGAAACTCATTCTGAAAGCCTTAGTTTATGTAAGGTGACATATTGTGTTCCAAATACTGTTACCTAATTATATATCACTGATTTTAAGCTCTGTGTTCCTTTTTCTCTTTTAGTTCAAGTAGAAATAGGTAAAGTTCCCCTCCCCCCCTCCTCTGATCCCCCCCCCCTTTTTTTTAATATATGACTTAGCAATAAAAAGAACTAATGAAATAGAAATGGACCTTTAAAATGGAATGGTGTAGAGAAGGGATTTTTCCCAACTCTTTCATTTTTAAATGATTACAGTTTTGTCGTAAATAAATCTGCTCTATAAAACTGTGAAAATCAGATACAGCAACTTAATTCTTGTCCTTCCATTCAGAGGAAACTAAGAGCTGCAGTTTGTCAGGATCATTAAGTATGTAATGAACTCTTCAAACACAAAATGAATGAGTCAGAATATTGTAATATATGAGTTAATGATGCCTTCAAATTAGCAATTGCCAGAGACCATGTCTTTTTGTTTATATAAAAAACAAAGGCTTAGATATTTTATTACGTTTATATATGCTACTCCCATATATGCTGATAACATTGGAAAATTACAGACTTAAACAAGAAACTGCAGTGTTGACATAAAATATCAAATATAAGTATTAATAATACTTATTAATATTGCTTGCCACCTTTGTACTCTTCTCATTGATTTACCTATCAACATTAGAATTCCCAAAGATGAGTGAGTGTCAAAATTGCTGTCATCTTTTTGTATTTAATTTTATGCGTTGATCTTGACTATTAATCTAGTCATTTTTTATCTCTCTTTTAACAAATGCCCATATTATGTCACTCCTCTGAAATTTAGGAAAGGAAATACTGATCCTTAGTAGCAGATTTGGGGTGTAGTTCATGTATTTTACAGCTCTGCAAAACTAGAAGGAGAGACGCAGGAGCTTTTTACCAGTAATTTCCAGTACTTAAGAGGAATTTATAATGAGAGACTTTTCACATAGGAAGTTACTGATAGGATAGGGATGAATAATTCTGAACTAAAAGAGGGGTCATTTAGGTTAGATGTTAGGAAAATTTTTCACTGATGATGAGACACTGGAATAGACTGCCCAGGCAAGTTATGGGTGCCTCATCTGTGGACATGTTCAATACTGGGATGGATGGATGCTGTGCAGCCTGATCTGGTGCCTGATTTAGTGGCTGGCAGAGTAAGGGGGTCGGAATTGTATGATCTTTGAGGTCCCTTCCAACCTAAGCAATTTTATGGTTTTACAATTTCTTTCCAACAGGACATTTCCTCTCATAGATCATAATAAATTAATACTAAGAATAAAAATAACCATAATAAAAATTTTCTCTGAATCTTGTTCAGCTGTAATCACAACATAAATGCAAAGCTAGGCGGCTGTTTCATGTATGACATTAGTAGAATTTAAGCCTATTTGAAACATTAAACAGTCTATTTCAGAGCTCGGTCATTTGAAATAGAAAAGAAAATGGCAACAAAATTCTAAACTACAAATTTCTAGAATATTGTTTTCTTTGGCATATACAAATAAAGACTTTGTAGACGTCTTTGCATTTTATCAGAGGTTTGTTTGTTTGTTTGTTTTGGTTGTTGTTTTATTTTGTTTGTTGTTTTTTTTTTTTTTTTTGTTATCCAGGGACAAATAAGCATCATAAAGCAAAATGGCGAAGAATTAATCAGGTGGAGCAAAGGAAGAGAATATGCTCTAAGATCTTCATGAGCATTTAAAGTGCGTTACAGTACACTGAATATTGAATTTATGCAAATGAATATCAACAATTCACATGCTGTCATGTGTTGCATTTGAATTTTATATTGGAGCAGATACATTACATTACATATTTTGTTTTTGTTTTTTTGTTTTTTTTAATTTTTCCAGGTTTAAGGTCAGATACCATAAATGAATAAAGGAAGAATAAAATTTAAATTCATTAAATCCTAATTTTGCAATTACTTTTACATATACTTAGAATGTTACTATATTGAACTATATTAACCTTCCAATGGAAAAAAAAAGTCACTCATTGAAATCAGATTTCTCAGATGATTCAGCATTTTACAGTACTTCAGTTTTTCTTGTCCCCTTATTTTTTGTTCTTCCCTATTGTCTGATATGAAATTAAAATAATTGCTATTAAAAATTTAATTTGACAGAAAAAACACTTCCTAATGTCATATCTATGATTTTGTATCTGATATAATTGTGAGAGTTAGTATGAATGACAGATGAACAGTAGCACATTTCAATTGTAAAGTTTGGCCTTGGCTAACTTGTATTTTTTTACGTAATGGTAATCTCTTTAAAGTTCCTTGTAGTGTACAGTGGCAGAAGAGATGTTGTTAAGAAAACAAGTGTATATTATTTTAGAAACACTCCTGGTGTTAGGTATTGCTAACCAGACGGAAGATTACAAAACAGCTTAGAAAGTCATGTGCTAGCAAAGTAGTCCACTATATCATGCTTCTTGTTTTCATCAATGAAGGCCAATAGAGTTACAATATTGTCAATGTAAAACACTTCAGACAGTAGTTATTTTGTGCCATAAGTAATAGGTGATCACATCTGTATGTAAAGCAGAAAACTGGAGCACATTTGTGGAACAGTTCTTTCCCGTCTCTGCCTAAAATATAAAAATGTGCTTATTAGTACTTCATTTATATTAGTAAGATCTAGATCTTATTACAGGAAACTTTTAAGTATAATGAATGATAAATTTTTAAAAGTATGGTACTTGAGGGATTGCTGGAGGCAAAGAAAGTTTTGGTACTGCTGTGTCATTACTGGCCATTTCTGATTAATAACTATCAGTTCTAAAAATATATATATAATAAAAAATAGGCAACAAGAAGAGAAAAAGTCATCCATGAACTACTGAAGTACAAAGCTATGGAAAATACTTACTTTGTTGTTTTTATTTTTCTTTTTGTTTAGTTCATGTCGGTTCTTGTGTGTGTTGGGGGGGAGGCTGAGGGAAGTAGTTTTTAAAATATGTTTGTCATTGTATTATATCATTATGCTTTCACTGATATAGTTTTGGGAGTGACGTGATGGACATAACAGCTTAAAAACTGAACTTCATGCTGCAGCGAGAAGTTTTAGTTTTAGGTGCCTGCTTCCTTCATAGCATTAAGGTTCTCCAAAGAAAAACTCAGTAGAAGCTAATTTTGATGAAATAGTCAACTGAAACAGTTTCTACTATGCAAGCGTGTGTCAAACAGCTGAGGAAAGGAGGGTATGAAGCCTCAACATGCAGCACAATCTTTTATCATCTTATAGAAAATACAATAACCTCCATATTTATTTATTTATTTATTTATTTTCAGATATTTTCAATGTTTTTGTGACAGCTGCATAGTCACTTAGTGTAACAAACTACCAGAAATCAGTAACGTTAAACTTCAGGAAACTTTAACAATATTGCCCATGGTATTAAACCTAGGTGCTTTAGGAATACAGTATGATAAAATCTTAGCTTTGTCAAGTGTACTCAGCAGAGGACAAAAGTGTAATTTTCTTTGTGATTTGAAAAGCACATTTGAAATGTTCAGGAAAGCTGGCTGAGGAAAGCAAACTGCAAGAACATTTATTGAGGAAAAAGAATAAAAAACAGGCATATTTTGTTATTCACAGCACATGTCTTTGTTACTGTTAAGAATACCAGAATAAAACCATTCTAAACAGTAAATATAAATATTTACTGTTATAAATATATACTGTTATAAATAAAACCATTCTAAACAGTATTTAAGATGAAAATGTCTTTAAATAATTATCTGGAAACATTCATGTCAGATCAGAGGCTTGACCTGCAGTACGATGAAAACAATGAAAATAAAAAAGAAAGATCAAATTCCTGAATATATTATATATACTAAACTGAATACAAGAAAAATAACAGATGTAGAGAGGAGATATCTGAGTCCAAAACTACAATCATTTTAACTCTTTTCAGTCTCACTAGGAAATGCTATAATTCACTTTCAAGTTTTCAGGAAACAATGTTTTTCTGACAAATGCAATCAGGATAGCCAAGGCTGGACTATTTTCTTTTTTAAAAAAAAAAATTTATTTTATTTTATTTTATTTTATTTTATTTTATTTTATTTTATTTTATTTTATTTTATTTGTCCTTCTGGTTTCTGACTAACTCAGAATTCAGATCCTGGGCATTTTTCATGTAAATTGTTAGAAAACCTGATCATACATATACATGTATATATGTATATATATATATACACAGACATACATAAAACTTTTAAAATCACAGTCTGGGATTGATTTACAGAATTCTTTTAAAACATAAACACATGAGGATTCAGTGTGGGCAGCATTACCTTTTTTATCATAATCATTTTCATCATTATTATTATTGTGATCACTATTAGATATGTAAGTGAAAAAGCAAATCTTAGGTTCAGTTCAGGTTTGTTTCAGTTTCCAATTCATTTTACCAATGTTAACCATTGGTATACAGGACACTAGGATGCATACTTATTAATACATACATTCATTCTTTCTTAAGGAAGTTTCTTCAAGGTCCTTCTTGTTTGGTTGTGGGGGTTTTTTTGTTTGTTTTGTTTTTTGTTTTTTTTGTTGTTGTTGTTTTTGTTGTTGTTTGATTTATTGTTTTTGTTTGTTTTTTTGTTTTGTTGTTGTTGTTGTTGTTGTTCCTAAATCATCTTATAAACAAAGATGAAAAGTAGTTGTATGTCAAACAAGTTAAATTACCTAGTGAGGAAGACAGTATTAGGGATTAAAGATTTTAACTGAATTGTTATAACAAAAAAACTCAAAGAAATCATTAGATGTCTGCTTCTGGTTCCCAGCTACTCAGCATAGTAATGTTAGCTCCTTTCTGCAATATTTAATTTTTATTGTTTTTTAAATATGAAACAGTTTTCACGGTTTGAAAGAGCTGAAAGAGCTGATACTAAAAAACCTTCCAAACCCTAGATCAAGTTGTTTAAACCTCAGAGAAAATCTGCATCAAACAAGATGAATCAACTTTATAGTTACAATTTTCTTTGTTACTATGGTAATTGGCTCCCTGTTAAAACTAAGGATTTCTAGAGCTGTCATGTTAAAGTCTCTATCACTATTCAAAGATAGTGTAAAACCTGAGGAACTTTACTCAAGGTGGTTTACGCCATGACGTAAAATAACACTGGTCATAAAACAAAGCTGGAAAAAGTGGCTGACATACCAGAAGACTCTGCAATCAATCAACTAGACCTGGACAGGCTGAAGAGATCAGTACATGTTGGGGTTTGACATGCTGGAAAGGAGCTCTGCAGAAAAGGACCCAGGGATCCTGCTGAACAACAGGCTGACCATGTGTCAACAGCTGGTCTTTGTGGCTCAGAAGGCCAACATATCATGGGGTGCACTAAAAATGGTGTGACCAGCAGGGAAAGGGAGGTGATCCTCATCCTCTATTCTGTCCTGGTGAGGCCACATCTGGAGTATTATATCCAGTTCTTGTCTTCCTACTTCAAGGCAGGGAACTACCAGAGAGAGTATAGAGGAGAACTGCAAAGATGATTAGTGGCCTGGAGTGTTTCTCTTATGAGGAAAGGTTGAGAGATCTGGATCTTATCAATCCTTATACATATCTAAAAGATTTTCTAAAGGGTTTGAATCAAATGTATGGGGACAGACATTTTTGATAGTGCCCAGTAACAGGACAAAGAACAATGGGCACAAAGTGGAAAACAGAAAGTTCCACTGGGACACTGGGATAAACTTCTTTACTTTGAGGCTTACTCCGGAACAGGAGCAGTGTTAGAACAGGGTGCCCAGAGATGCTGTTGGAGTCTCATATCTCACCTGGATGCTTTCTTGTGCAACACACTGTAGGGAATATGCTTTTGCAGGGAAGTTGTGTCCTCCAGATATCTTTTCCAATCTCCACAATTCTGTAGTGTTAGATTTGCACATACAGTGAAACTGACTGGCTTAATAGGTTTTTATATAGAAAATGCTACCCTCTATTTCAGAACTCTTTCATATACTGATATACTTGTTATGGTTTCTGTTGTGATTATTTAATTATTGCGGTCAGCTGTGATTTGGAGTTAGCTCCTGCTGGGGGTTGGGGTAGTAGTCATAATCTACTCTTGGGACATAGTTCGTACTTTTAATATAATAGTTGCTATTCTTGTAGAACTGGGTTTTTTTGTTTTTTTTTTTTTGTTTTTGTTTTTTTTATTTTGTTTTTGTTTTGTTTTGTTTTTGTTTTTTCTTTTTCTTCTTATTACTAGGTAAAAGCAGTGGGTTGATGCTTGATTTATGGATATCAATTTGTGGGGGGAATTACTGAGATATTCTTTTATTTTAAGCTGCTTACTGAAGTGCTAAATCATTTGATAGTTTTATGTTTGCTACAGAGATAAAGTAAGAAAATAAGATTTCTTGCAAGTTGTCTTGCTTTTTTTGTCCTTACATCTCAGTGTTTGGTGAGCTGAGAGGTTAAAATCAGATCATTGCTATGGATTTGTGCCTTACCTTATTACCATTTGAGTCAACAGAAAATTCCTGTGGGAGTTCCAAGACAGAAGAAAGAAATTATTGGAAGAGATTATTTCCATTATTTTTATAATCTAAATTATTACTCTATAAAAATGTAAAAGGGAGTATTAATAAATCCCAGTCTGTACTGTTCCCTGGTGGCTATTCTCTGGATGCTGGATAATAAACAGCAGAGATAGGGTAGCTTTACAAGCTCCTCTGTCACAATCCAGAAAAGACTGATTCCTATCTATTTGGCTTTATTTATTTATTTATTTGTTTATTTATTTATTTATTTATTTATTTATTTTCCTTTTACTAACTTTTAGTAACCTAATTTTGCTGAAATAGCCACTGAAATTTTTTTGTTTGTTTGTTTTTATGTGTTTCTTTGATTTTTGTTTGTTTACTGTGAAAAGTTATTTCTAACAGCTGAAGAAAGGAGGTCTTTGAAGGTGTGATTTTCTTCTTCCAATTCCTTTACATTCCTGGGTGATCTGCGAATATGGATTATTCCTCGCTAATTTTTTTTACTGCAACTTTTACACACTTGTGTGTGTGTGCATGTATGTTTTTATAGCCTTGTTAAGAATATTGCAAACTGACTGAGCTTGTTAAGATGAAGTTTGGGGTTATTAGTTCGAGATATAAGGCAACTAAAATCTAACTTCTCACTGTAGGACTATTTATTGTTTGGTCATTTGTTTAGAACATTATTGTGCAAACCTGAAGTTGCAGTGTTAGTCTGTGCAGCACAGCCCTGTACTCCCATTACCAGAGTGGCCATGTAAGTACAATCCTTTTCTGTCCCTGTGTTGAGTTACATTGGTGAGATGAGAGTTCACCATACAGTTGTGATTGCACAGAATCCAGGGTGGTACTAGGACCAAATAATCACATAAGTAAAATAGCAGTGTCACACAGGAGTGTGTGAAGGAAAAGCTTGCAAAAATTAAGCTATAGTTTTGGCTAACTTTCTAAATAGGTCTTCCTTTAGTTAATTTGTTGTCCCCTCAGTGTCTCTCCTGGCTCATGAAACGTGAGGGCTTGTGGTTGTAATTGTCAGTAAAGATTTCCAATGTTTTAACTTTTTTTAAGTACTATCAATCACTTGGAGGACTACTTTGAGGAATATGTAACAATGCCTAAATCCTTCATTCAAACAGAGCACATAGGAAAACCATAATGAAATGAAGTTACTATCAGGTTTTAAATGAACTTAAAAGGTGCATATGATATCAAGGAAATCACAAAGGTAGTGCATATGATTTTCTCTTGGCTACTTTTGAGATTATATTTAAAAGTTAAGCATTATGATGGCTCAGTATTGGCTCTGAAAGTATGCAAATGCAGATAAATAGAAATGTTGTTAAGAAAAAAAAAGCGGTCCCGTGACATACAGCTCAAGTTCAGCTAAGTTATAGTCTTGTTATAGTAGATTTCTTTCAGTTGAGCTAGCTTTCATTTTTCTGTTACATAACAAATTCCATCTCTGCTACCTTCCAAATAAAGATGTCCCACTTATTTTACAGATATCTAAGGAGAACTGGGCAGTAGCACAAGTGTAAGCTAGCAGTACAGTGCAGCAAAAAAACTTGGTTTGCATCCTCTTCCACCATTATCTCCACATGATGTAGGAAGTATTTTACTATATTTTTAATTCTATACTAATGTGGATGGGTACTAAATGTGTGATTTAGAGCTTTTCACTACAATAATGCAGTTTTAATCATGTCACGTGGTCTAAATGCCAGTTATGTGTCAGGAGAAAAGAAAAAAATCTACCTGTGTGTTTAGTTGGTTTTTGTAATTGTTTGTTCTGTTATTTTTACACTGAGCTGAAGGGGGTGTATTTTATCTCCTGAAGCATCTGTCATATGTCATTCTCAAAGGCTGTGGATTATTACTGACAATATGCAGCTAACTCAATATTCAGTTTGAAAACAGCAGAGAAAAACCTGTTTACATTTTCTTTTAAAGTTTTGAACTACTTATAAACAAATTTTATGTGGTGTTTTTCATTTTTGCAATCAACGAATTTAGCTGTCATAAAACTCAAATTAGACTTTGGCTATGATGTTTAAACTAGCGTTGGGTTTATCATAACCAGCATTTTTACCGCACTGTTTTACTGTAGAGGTTTTCATTGTTGTTTTTTGGCACATTGGATATTTTCAATATGTTTCTCCAGGGTTTCCATCAAAGAAAACATTCTGATGAATTTTGTCTGGATAAATGTACAATGTAGATCTTTGCATTAGAGTTTGTAATACTTCACCTTCATCTGGAACTTGCAAATCATAGAAAATGCCTCAAAGGGAAATATTATAGAGAAACAATCATGAACACTTCTTAATTTGTTTCTTTATGAATGAGGCTTTCCACATCTGCTTTTCTCCCAGCTGTTCTTTACAAATATTTTGAAGTCCCACAACAGCACAGCTGATCAAAGTGTTAAGGGCAGCAAACAGGAAATGAGAACAAAGCAGAGAGTGATAGGATGTAAATGGGGAATACTGAGATGAAAGGTGACATTAGCAGAAATAAAAAATATAAAAGGGGAGCAAAGACTGCAGAACCTCCTTTTTCCAGTACTAATGTTTTATTGTCACTCAATATTCTTTTCATATCACAGGAATATAAGAAGATGAGAGGAATGCTGAGTGTCTCTTACATGCCTTGCACAATGAGATCTGTCTCACAGGCAGTTTATCTTGATGTCGTGATAAAATAGGAAAACTCCAGTGCAAATGGGATAAGTTGCATTTCTCAGCTTCATGATGTCACAAAGTTTTATACTTCTCCTTTTCTAATATTTTTTGCTCTTTCACGTAGATTCAGAAATTCCTATGCGTATTACAACAGTTATAAATCTCACAAAATGCTTTTCATTTTAACTGATTGCAAGAGAAAAAATGATAAGAGTAGCTGCAGCTGCTTAATGTCCTTCCAACATTGTAAGGGTACATTTTAATTCAGATGAGAGTGTAAATTATTAACACAATGAAACTTGATAGGTATAGAGAAGAAGCCATTTGATTTTGTTCTCCTTTTGATAATGTTAAATGTGTTAGATTTACAATTACATAAAAGAAATGACTATCAATATTGAGATGTCCTTGACATAACTTTAAAATGTCACAGATATCATATCTCCTCGCACAACAGACATTCAGTCTGACTTCATAACAAGCAACAGAATACTGTAATTTTATGACAGATACTTACTCTGACTATGTGCTCATTTTTGAGTGAAAAATCTCAGAATGGCATTTGGAAATACATACTACATTCAAGCAAATTAGTCACACTTGAATATTACTGTGAAGCAAAGGAAAATAAGTTTCGATATGTAATGAAATTTAAGTTTCATTAAAGTGTATTTTTTTTTCCTTTTTTAATATGCTAATTTTCATTCAGTACTTTCTTTTACTTTATCAACTTAGAGAATTTTATCTGGAAAGTGATGAGATGTTATGAGGTGTGGACAAGTAGGAAATAGTTGCATTTCACAGAAGCTCTGTGCAATCTGGTACTGGTACATCTTTATAGTCGTATGTTCATGCATAGGTCTGTTTGGTTTGTATCAAACTATAGTTCAACTTACTTAGAATCTGATAATAAGCAGGAATTATACAATTTTCCATTATGTGGAAAAATTTTCTCCTGAGGAAGAGTTACTGATAATCCTGAGAAATCTGTATATAAAATGGCACGAGAAATCAGAGAAACATATTTGCATTTGTTTCAGGCTGCCACTTTTTAAAGCTATAGATTATACAGGTCACTCTATATGAAGAGAATAAAATTGCCAGACTCATCAAGGAGATAAATCATGATGTTGTAGGAGATCAAACACAATTTGAGATTCCGAGAGAGAGAGAGAGAGAGAGAGAGAGAGAGAGAGAGAGAGAGAGAGGAGGAAAAAAAAAAAAAAAAAAAGTGCAAATATGAAAATGGTATAATTAAGTCTTCTTAAATCAGAAAATAACAGTTTATTCCATTTGTAAGTTTTTTTTTTTTAATAATGTTTGAACTGACATAGTTCAAATTTTTTGAATATTTGATTGTGGCTGATGGGCAAAATCTATTAATACACTTACATAATTAAAGGTGTGTCAAGACTTAATGCAAAGGCAAAATATTTTGTGAACTTTTTCCCTGTCAAATTTGCTAATGAAAAATGTTTCTGATGATGCAATCAGATTTCTATTTCTATCTGATGGAAGTAGCTAACTGTATTAATCCAATTTCATTTTTAATGCTTCAAACAACTGCTGCCTTTCCAAAATGTTTATTACTTCAAATATTAATTCACAGAATGAAAATAGTTAACTTTTGTGGTCCAAGTTGGACAGAAAACATGAGTTCTTTCATGCAAGCCTGAACTGAAAATGCTTGGTTAAGTGATACAGGAAGTGTCCATTTGGACAGATGCTCTGCTGATTTAATATATCATCTGCGAAAAACATTTGATAGATATGGTATCAACATTAGTTATGTTTTGCATTGCACTCTCAAAAATGTTGTACTGTCTCTTAATATATAAAATGACTAGATGGAAAGAGCAAAATTAGCTCTACAATTAAGTTTAGACTATCTTTATTAGACATTAGGCAATTGAGTATAAGAAAAATAATAATCCATACTGTTAATAGGTGCTAGGATGGGATTTACACTAGCAAAATAACTTATTTAGTATACTGAAGTCGTATGCAAAACACACATGTAACGCTCTGACCCAGTACATTTCTAGCTGTTTATGGTAATTTCTCTGTAGCTAATAACTAATCCTTTCTTATGAAAGCAAAATCTGACTTCTTCATAAAATGAGAGCTGTCAGGGAAAAAAAACAAAAACAACAAAACCAACAAACACAACCAAATACTGATAAGCTTTGAGAATGCATAAATCTTGTATTTCAAAGATGTGCATTGTATTTCAAAAATTTGTTATTGCATTAGATGATTTTTTTTTATTGTGCTTAATCATGTTAGATACATAGACTATAGAAAACTTATTGAAATTGCTCTTCTGGAAAACAGCGTGATACATTTATGTTCTTTTTGCAAGGATATTGGGAAGATATTTTTAAAATGTATATTATGGGGAAAACAGAAATTGAAAACTAGGTCCTTCTATATCTAAGTTATTTTTGGTAGCTACTGACTTCTAAAGACTGCAAGATCTTTCATCAGACACCTAATAGTCTTGATAGAGAGCAAATACCTCAGTTTGCCTATCCATGCTTAGAACTTCCAGGAAGATCTGTACATCTGCAAAAGTCTAGGATTATCCATGCTATGTATGGGAAACTGTTGATCACAGCCTGAACCTCTGACTGATCACCTGAGGCAAACAATGTGTCAGCTGTGGGAGCACAGGTGAAGGTAATTCAGCTGTGCTACTGGGAGGGATGGAGCTTGGCTCCACCCCTCCCAAATCGCATTTAAGGGCTGACTACCATTAAGGCAGGTTTTCTTTCTCTGGAGATCTCTCCTCTGTGGAGTTTACTGTGAGCCTCCAACATCAGCAAGCATTTTCCATTTCTCATAGGTAGTCTTTCTATCATGATAATCTTTCATACAAAACATCTTGTTTAACCTGTCAACTGTACACAGCACCAATGGCTGGCATGTTGTGCTGGTGTTCTATGGTGGAGAACAACAGAGAAAGGAACCTAGATGTCTGCACACATTGCTAAATTGAAAAACTAAAGTACTATGAGTTTCACAATGTACAAAAAATGTTTCTGCAACCTGTCACTTGGAAGATTATATCAAAAACTGTGTTATCTTAAAGTAACAAACAAGAAAGTCAAATGGGAAAAGTGAGAAGATTAGTTGCTGATGATAAAGTATACCTTGGCTTATAATAAATAAATAAAATTGAAAGATGAGTTTGCTTATTAAAGAGGTTATGCTCTGTTCTCTTTTAACAATGTATCAGTTAATTTCTCTGTCTGTCTGCATCCTTCTCTTATAAAATGATAATTGCATTGAACTCCTTTGACTTTCTAATGTATCTATACAAAAAAAGCTTCTTAAATGCAAGGAATTGTTATGCATAGAGATGATAAGGTATGCATTTCTCTAAGGACAGAATACAAAGTAATATTGCAAGTACTTTTTTTTTTTTTTTTTTCAGATCTTTGTGGTTTATTTTTGTAATTGCTAAACATCCTCCACTTTCTTATGCATACACCCCAAGGGACAAGTAAAGAAACCTTGAATACCTTATAATGTCCCCTATATGTCAAATAAAGACTACAGCTACAATCAAATTCTGGTCTAACCTTTAAAGATATTATCTCCATTGTTTCTCTCTAGAAGTGTACTTTGGCATCTGCCTACGTTATCTCTCTGTGATAAACCATATCTCTCCTGTGTCTTTTCCAGGTTGATGTTCTTATCCATCACTTCATAAGGACGATAATGTGAGAACAGGATGTGAGGTGACAAAATGTACTCAACTTCTGGAAAGAGATTCCTGCCAGCACTGAAGTTGGCTAAGGCATGATGTGAGTCATCGAGCAATAATTTTAGTGTAGATTGGATTAGGAATGATTTCTTGAGTGATAAACTCATCCTGAGTAAATGGCAGTCTGCTATGAGAGGATTTTTCATCGTTTTAAATACAGTAGGATGTTTATGAACTCCTCTGATTTTATAGAAATTTAGTGTATTTCCCAGACAGCAACTCCTAAAATTGTACAGTTCCATAGAAATATCGAGGTTTTTCTTATCTATTGCTGTGTACTGAAATTCATTTGTACTAATTTTCTTACTGATGATGGAATATGAAAACTTGATTATATTTTTATTTGTCTTTTTTATTCTTTTCTATTGTCTATGAAAGACTCAGGAGCCCAATATGCGTTCCATGCAAAAAACTCAGGTTGTAGAAATAGCTAACCAGTTGCAATAAATGAAGTTGCAATTTTACTTGGTTAATACTGTCTAGATAACTCTGATATAAACTAGCTATGTGACAATGTTCTTAAATGAATCTCAAAAGATATGATTGGAAGATAATCTTTTTGTTTGTAACATAACAGTAAAAGGTAAGCATAGGAATAAGATCCTGATTTTATTTGACAGAGCCAATAGCTACTTTCATCTATTTATTTATTTATTTATTTATTTTATTGTTTGCTTTACTGCTGGTTATGGGTGTTTAAACAAAATAATCAATATATGCAGGTTAATTATAGATTGCATAAATAAAACATGAAGATCCTAAGTAGAATCTTTGCATTTTCATTCAGACTGATCTTATTTTCTTTTTACAATATACTGACATTTATTCTACAACTCAGATATGGTAAGAAAGAAACATACAGCACTCACCAGAAAAATGTACACATGTTAACTGCTAGGTATGTAAACATCACAAGGGGGAAGAATTTGAGATTATTTTCTTAAAGTTAAAAAGCTTAAAATAAAATAATATTTTGGAACTTTCTTTTAACTTTTTACTTAAATAAAAATATAAATAGTAAACATGTTATGCTGGCATTGATCATGTATAATGACTAAGGGTTTACGTTTTGTTGTTGAGGTTATAAGTAATATTAGCCTGAATTTTTTGTCCCAGTCTTTTTAAAATGATTTAGCTAAACTGATTTCATAATGGTCTTCATGTCTTTATTTTCCTGGGATGCTTTAGTGATTAATTTAAAACTTTGTCACGGTGATGTATACTAAAATAAGAAGTCTGCAATTCAAAAGTGAATTATTTCAATTGACACATGGTATTTCATGATAATCAATATCTGCAATATTTTTATACAATACTACACAGCACAGTTTTGTTGTTGTTGCATATTGCATACAACAGGTGATTCTTCATGCTTTCCTGGTTATTATGTAAATAATAGCTAGGAAAACATACTGGTGTGGCAACAACTATTTTTATTGAAGATCATCTGACTAGAAACTATAAGGCAAAAAGACTTCAGTGTGTCCTCGGAAATGCCAACAACTCAGTCTTCAAAAAGTTGTGTATTTTACATTTCGTCTAAGTCAGACCTGTGAGACAACAAGGCAGATTTTCCTTTATTTTAAGCATCCTTTCTACAGGAAAGACAGGAGAGTTTGTGTCAACATTTTCTGTACATCCTCCAAGTGTTCTTCCAGGCCACAGTAATCAATGGATCTGTGATTGGGTTTGGTTGGTTGGTTGGTTTTTGGGTGTTTTTTTTCTGTTTGTTTGTTTGTGTTTTTTTTTTAGGCAATAACATAATAGGCATGAATTATCCTATGAATTCCCTTGGCTAGATGTGTATTAGACTGAAAAAGTCTCTGGAGGTGGTATGAAGTATTTTGCATTTGTGTATTCTGCTGTTGTTTCTCTCTTCATTCAGGACATACACATATATTTTTTCACCTGTGATGTTTTTCTTTTTTTTCCCAATTGAAAATTCTTAAGGCTTATGATACCACTTTGCATTCATCAACATGCAACACTTCTGCAACCTCAGTTGCAAAATATAACTGCAGTTTGAATTGGTAATGGGGTATTCAATCAACCTAAAACAAATTCTTCCTACACAGAATATATTATAAAAAGCAAATGTATTTTGAAGTCTAATTTCAACTAACTTTTTTCTTCAGATCTGTTTTTGAACTATGCTTACTGCAACAGGGTTTTTGTTTTTGTTTTTTTTTGGTTTTTTTTTTTTTTTTTGTTTTCCCTACTGTCTTATGTAGTTGGTAAAGATAACGGAACTGTCTAGCACTTGTGCAGAATTTATTAATACAGAAGGGAAAAACAAATCAAATTCTGCTTCTTGATTTGAAAGGTCACTTGAGGATAATTGTGTCAATGTTTGAGGTCTATTTGTTTAGTACTAATGATACTCTGTAGATTTGCAATTATTGTAAGACATACTTAGCAGGTTACTGAGCATGACTGTATCTTATATAAAGGAGCGATATGTAGATGCATTATTCACTAGAGAATATTCTATAAAATCCTGCAGTATAACTGTTTCGTCTGAGGCAGGATAATATTTAATTATTCAGATTCCTCTTAAGCACTCAGGAAAAAATGTATTTCTAAATGTTTAGCGTAAAACATATGTAGTGTCATTCCAGCTGAAAAATGATTCGTCACTCTTATGTGTCTTCTAATATTTAAAAGACTTAACTCTTTATA
Organism: Coturnix japonica; assembly: GCF_054131305.1. NCBI lineage: Eukaryota > Metazoa > Chordata > Aves > Galliformes > Phasianidae > Coturnix > Coturnix japonica. The sequence continues at coordinate 81,285,543 of NC_140664.1, forward strand.
TACAGATTTGAAATTCTGTAGTGTCTTAACTATTGTACTGTGAAGTTTATTTTCAAAGTGAGAAACTAAGAAATGATGGTATGCAAATAAGATAATACAGATAGTAATTTCATGTTAAAATATTTTTGTTGTGAATGTTCTATATGTCGCTGTCTCCTTCACTCTCTCCAGCCTCCAAAATTTATACTTTTATGCAGTCTGGGAGCTTATTTCATATTGAAAATATTTGGAAGGGCATAGTAGTGCTTACATTTTCATCCACCAGCTCAGAGCATGTTTCTCTGAGCATGAAAAGGTAGTTTCATCTTCTGAATAAATTGTCCAGCATAGCATAAATAGTTATCACTGTTCTACCATTTCTGCCTTTCTGTCCTTTTTCTTACAAGTGTATGAGAAAAATGCATGAGTGACCACAAAATGGTAGAGTTCTTGATTCTTCATGAAGTCAGGAGGGGACCAGCAAAACTGGTACCTTGGACTTCTAAAGAGCAGATTTTGAACTGTTCAGGACATTAGTAAGGAGAGTCCCTTGGGACTTAGTTATGAAGGGTAAAAGGGTTCAGGAAGGTTAGCTGCTCCTTGTGAAGAAAGTCTTGAAGGCACAGGAGCAGGTTATCTTCCTATGCCACAGGATGAGGGGAAGAAGACAGGTGTGGGTGACCATGGAGCTTTTCCTGAAGCTCATGAAGAGGAAAAAAAACCAATTTACTTCCTGGGGGAAAGGACAAGAAACTTGGGAAGAGTACAAAGAAGCTGTTAGGATATACAGAGTGAAAATTAGAAAGGTTAGAAAGCCCAGCTTGTATTCAATTTGACAATTGGGGTATGAAAGAACAAAATTTCTTTAACAGATATATTAACAATATGAGGACAGCAAAGGATAATCTCCATCATTTACTGGATGCAGTAGGAAACACAACCAATGTGGATAAAGAAAAGGTTGAGATTCTCAATGCCTTCTTTACTTCTGCGTTTAAGTCAGTCCAGTTATCATTGGAAACTACCTCCTGACCTGGAGGTCTTGGATGGGGAGCAAAATAAGCACCCTCCACAATTTAGCTGGAAACAGTTATAGACCTGCTACTCCACCTGGTCTGCCACAAGTCGATAGAACTGGATGGGATCCACGTAAGGGCACTGCAGGACCAGGCAGAGGTGGTTGCCTAGCTGCTTTCCACCATCTATCAGTGTTCCTGAGAGTGGAGAGGTCCCAGAGGGCTGGAGGCTTGCCAATATGACACTCATCTACAAGAAATATCCAGTGAACTACAGGCCCATTAGTGTGACCTTGGTGCAAGAAAAGGTTATGGTGCAGATCATCTTTTGTGAGATCACATGGCACATGTGGGACAACTGAGATATCAGGCTCAGACAGCATGAATTCTTGAAAGATGGATCTTGCTTGACTAGCCTGTTCTCCTTGAGTGATCTGCCCAGTAGATGAGGGAAAGGTTGCCTCCCATAGTGTTCTCCTGGAGAAGTTGGAAGTCTGTGGGCTGAATAGAAAAAGTGTTTGCTGGTTAAAGAACTGGATGGATGAACAAGCCCAGAGAGTGATGGTGAATGGAGTTAAATCCAGATGGTGACCAGTCAAAAGTAGTGTTCCCCAGCAGTCAGTACTGTCCTGTTCAGTATCTTCAATTATGTGCTCTAGAGTGATGTGCAGGAACCTTATTACCTTATCAACAGAAAATTGTGGGAGAAGAATGTGGAGGAGATGAGCTTCCCCGTTTCTGTTCTGTTGATAGGATGGAAATGGCAAGCACTGACAGAGGGAAAATATTTACCTCCACCCACAAGTGTCCACTACCAGAAAGGCTTGCCCTTCACTGGAGGTAAAAGCTGCAGCCACTAGGTTTTTCAAGGAATACAGTGCAGGCAAAGTAAGTACTGCTGTGCTATTTTGTTGCCCCAGGTAACTGACTATATTTCATGTTAAGGTGTTAAAAGTCTCACTTTTAAAAACAAACAAACAGTAACTCAGTTAAATCTGTGGGTGTGTGGATGTTTCATCACGAATCACCAGAGGATATTTTAGCAAATAGTTTGCTGCTTTCCAGCTAGCACTTATAAGAAATATAATTCATGATGCTGTAGCACTTTCACAGAACCACAGAATGACCCAGGCTGGAAGTAACCTGAAGGATCATAAAGCTTCAGCCCCCCAGCCTGGCAGGTCCACCAAACTTCCATGTTTACTAGAACAGGTTGCCCAGGGTCTCATCCAACGTGGCCTTGAACACCTCCAGGGACAGAGCATCCACAGCATCCCTGGGCAGCCTGTTCCAGTACCTCACCACTCTCCAAGTAAAGAACTTCCCCCTAACATCCAGCCTAAGTCTTCCCTCTTTCAACTCAAAACCATTTCTCATTCATTCATTCAAACCATTCTCTCTAAGAATTTAGAGATTTGGATCATTGCAGAAAGGAATTATTTTCATGAATGACCATCATAGCAGGCTTTCAAAATTTCCAAATATTTCCAAATATTCTCAGCTTGGACGCTACTGCCATATACATAGGATTTATTTTGGAACATAAATAAATAAATAAGATGAAATTACATAATAAAAAAGATTATGGAATGATTTTCTCATTTATGATGATTTATAAATTAGTTGGTTTACTTTATTTTTTTTTAAGCTTAATTTTATTAATTACTTATTATAGTGGAAAAAGAAATAATCAGGCCTGTTACATACAAAACAACCTTATTTCTGACCAAAATGAAAATGGTAGCTGAAAAAATCAAACAGTCTTTGTTTGCTTGTATAGAATAAATTTACTCCTTTAAATCTCTAACTTCTAGATGCTTGCAATCTTGTTTGTGCAAAGATCAAGGAATTTCCTTTCTTTTCAATTCCTTCTTAAAATGTCCTAAATATCATTGGAAAACTTTATAATAATAGTAGCTGAATCTTAGTATTTCACTGAGAGTTTTGCCAGTATTGAGGCTTACAGTTTCAGGAACTCTTTCCAATACTATAGGTTGCTGTTATTGCTGTTTTCTGTAGAAAGACTTCATACAAATTTTATCACAAAATAATTGATTATTTGATGTAACTTTAATTACATCCTCTCCTATAGTTTACAGACGCTCATGTAGTACCGGCATACTATATTGTGTGACTGCTAAATGAACCGTCTGTTCTACATTTCCTTTTGCCCAGCATGGCTTTATCTTTACATTAGGTCAATTCCAAAGCTCAACTAAAAGATTTATTGACCCTTGCCAGTATAAGGGAAATAACAACTAATTTTTATTTCTTATTATTATTATTATAATGGTGAATCTACCTTATAAAGAAGAAAAAAATAAGTAAGTATTTCAGCAAAGGTAATGTTGAAGTAGTAACACTGGCAAAGTTGCAGGAGTGCTTATAGATGATTTTAGAGGAAAAGGTATTGTAATCTGATAGTCAGTGCAAGATACAGATAGAAAATGCTATACAACAGGTAGACAAAAGAGAACTGTCTTGAATATGCATTTCTTGTTCTATGGAAATTCTAGTACATCATAAAAATGTCATAAATTTAATTAGGAAACCTTGTGGAGAAAGAAATTCTGAAATGTTTCACATGGAAATTCTTCACTATAAATTAGGAAAAGCAACTGCTACTGCTGTTTCCAACTGCTTTTAACTGTAGTGTGTTTTTAACTGAAAGTGTGGGAAAAATATTCAGACTACTGAGAATTGAACTTTCTGTGCTGTTAAGAGGAAAACATGGCCTGAAACCAAGAGCAGCCTGATCAGATGGGACAGAGAAGTGACAAGAGGGAATTGAAAGTATCTATGAGGTGAGCCAAGAGGGAGGGTGTTTTTTTTGGTTTTTTGTTGTTTTTGTTTTTTTTTCCCAGAACTGTGGAAACTGTAAGGTAGGATGGAAACTGAAGACAAAAGACTCAAGAAGCTTTTTTTCCTTTTACTTGATGAGATGAGGAAGGACTTGTGATTAAGTGAACTGGGAAGGAAAAAGCAGTGAGAAGGAGAATAATTAATGAATCAAATACTGATTCACAGTGGAGGCAGAAGTTTTTTAGAAAGAGAAGTGAAAAACAGGGTAAAGAAGTGAATCCCTTCATGCTGGCAGTAGAAGACTGAATTACTGAAGATTTAATATCTTTGTGAAGGGGTTGAGGACTCATAAGGTTTTGAAAAATAGAAATTAGAATGTATCTCTCTCAAACTGTCACTAGAATACTTAAGTATAATAATCTGGTACACAAAAGCTCCCTTAATGCTCAGGTAATTTCCTGTATTATTATTTTCAACTGGTTTGATCCTTTAACTTCCTTCAAAAATACCATTCAGTAATGTAGCGAGGCAACAAGATCAGTATTACCAATGTCACTGTACATTTGATTATGTAAAGTCTTGCCTGGCATATCATGACAAAATGCTGGATTCTCATTGCTAGAACTTAATTAATTCCCATCGTTCTAATTTGATTACCTCTGCAAATTGAGTTTGCATTTTAATTGTGAGTAGTGTTTCAGAAGATAAATGCTGTCTGGATTTTCAGAACCTAAGAGATTTGTAGTTTAGTTTCCTGGCTGTTTCATTTTTTATTATATTTCTGTATTTGTTTTCCTTTTGCTTGTAGAATATAATGCATTATGTAATGTCTAATTTCTATTAGGGCTTAAAGGCTGAAAAGATTAGATAGTTTGATAGCTTACTTGTTGAGCTTTTTAAGTTATGGAATCATGAGAAGTTCAGTTTTAATTTGAAGCTTCCTTTCTGTGGTAAAATGGCAGGTGACATTTCTCTACCAGTTTTCTATCTTTTACCTTATTTAGTCTATTAAAGGTTATCAGTTTAGGGGATTGTTTTTTCTTTCTTTCTTTCTTTTGTAACCTACAATTAAATCATAAAAGAATATTCTTTTTTATTTTCGATTATGAAAGGTTTATTTTTATTTTTATTTATTCATTTATTTATTTTGCTATGAACAAATAAATGTATTGTATTTGACCTTTGAATAGTTCTTCCAAAAATCAATGCAATTTCTCTTATTTTAGAAAGAAGCCTATAAGCCAAATTTTCATATATGGGTGCATGGGAAGAGGGGTAGTGTACGGTTGAGAAAAGTTATTCAATGAACTAATAGCTGTTAGCCTAAGGAACAAAACTTAGGTCTTATTACCTGAATGCTTGGATTTACATGGCCAAAAAATCATGGAGACTAAAGCTTGGCATGCTCCAATATTAGATTATTGTTGTATATATATCATGGATACTGAAATTAACAAAGATTAAAACCAGGACGTGCCATCATGTTCTGTCTGATTTACAACAATTTTCAAATTGAATTCTTACAGTAAAAATGCTGAACTTAAATCAGTTCAAAGAAATTTTACCTTATTTAACACCAGGAACAGTGAGAGTTCCCTATCTGACTTAGACAATAAATCATTGAAAATAGACTTAGTTCAAATTAAAGAAAAAATGATTTCATTTTTCTATAACTCTGTATGTCTCTGTGTGACATGTTGCTAAACCTGTGATCTAAAGGAATAGTTAAGTATCTCTTGTAAATGGAGACATCATCAATGTCGTTAGTAAAATTGCTGAGGAGGAAAAGAAAAAAAAAAAAAATCAAGAGTTGTGCTGAAGTAATCTGGGACAGAAGATCATAAGAAATCTCAAGAATTTCTGAAAAATGAGGTAGGAAGAAGTTGAAGCTCTCTCCTCCACGGCTTCTAAGCTCCTGAATATCTTGAAATATCTCTGACATTGAGGCCATTAAAACACTTATTACTCTCTCATTATGTTCTGTCTTCCACACAAAAAATGGATCTACTGATGTAGAATGTATCTAAGGTATTTCCTAATGATACTTCAGAGGAAGTTTTATTTGCACAAATGAGAATTTTGTGTTGTTTGGAGAAATGTCACTGGTATTTGATGTTCCCTAATCTGGAGCCAGTTAGAGGTCAGAATTTTGCTGTCCATTCACTGATATTTTTCGTATTTCTAATGTTATTTACTGTGTTCAGGTACCAGTTGGGGTCCCTGGGTTTCTCTGGTGCCAGACACAGACATGACCAGCGAACTCCAACAGCACCACCTCAGACTATTGCCAGGTGAGATCCCATCTTCTCTTTGGGTATATAATAGCACCATACTGATACTTTATAACTTCATATTTGTCTTTAGCTTTTAAAGAAACTTAGGCTATTAAATTAGCTTTTAAGAAGCCATTCAAAGTGAATGCAACAACTGAAGAGCTATAGATCTTAGCAATATCTTTGGTAGCTTTTGAATTACCAAACTAAATTGACCTTTTTTTTTAAAAAAAAAAAAAAAATAATAAATAAATAAACTGTATTTTTTTTTCTTCTTTCTGTAGACAAAACAATTTTAGAGTAACACAGTAACACAGTACATAAAAACTGCAAAAAAGAGAAACAAGTTTATAAGTTATTTTCGTTTTGTTTTGTTTTGGGTTTTTTTTCTGTAATACTGTTAGCATATCATTTCAGATGTTTATGATCCATAATTTAAGGACTCTGCTTAACTGACACAATAATATTCCCAGTCATTTTAAAGAAACTGATAAATGATGATCAGGCTTGGAAAAAAAAAAACAAACCACAAAAAACTCACAAAACAACAACAACAACAAAAAAACTGTATTTTTTATATTAAAATGTTTTCATTTCTGAAAAGATATCACTCTTTTTTTTTTTTTGGCGGGGGGTGGGGGGAATGGAGGGGGGGGGCGGGAGTCGGGAGGAGGGAAATCTACCACAAAATGTATCTCCCATAGCAAAAACCAAACAAATAAACAAACAAACAAAAGAAAAAAAACAGATCAGGTGTCAGAAAATTTTAGAGGAAAGAATAGACCTTTTCAAAGGGATTTCTTAATGGCTTGTGCTACCTGTACATCCCCGTAGTGGACCAGTAGATCAGTTTCCCACTGCACTTTTTCTTATTTATTTCTAATGAAAGTTAGATAAGAAAGAGCAGGAGAAGGAAATTTTGATCTTAGTGAACTGCTACTATCTAATAGTAGCTGTATAATCTAATTCCCTGCAGGAAGAGGAAACCTCTCCTAGATAGCAAAGTTCCCCCTTTTTGTGAGAAGTGGATAATTCTTGTATACATTTTTTCCATTTTTTCCATACTTGAAACAGTTTCTGAAAAATAGATTGGCAATAACTGGAGATTTTAAATCATTAAGGAATGCTTAAACTTAAAAACATTAAAAATACTTCTCTTGATTCTGCTCTCTTACTGTCATCTCTCCCTAGGTTATGTCATATACTTCTGGCTTTGAACTTACTACACAATATTCATGTCTCTAGTGTCATTAGTGCTTTTCATTTAAATGGTTTCCATCCAAGTCCTCATGTCAGATAACTTAGAGCTATTCTAAATACTTAATACTTACATTTCCTTTTACCTAATTTATACGATGCTTATTATTAAAGCTAGAGTACCAAATACTGATGCATTTGATTAGCTAATGAAATTTTACAGTTTGAATAAGAAATGGTACCTTCAAATTATCTTTATAAAATGGTTTAGGATAACTATATAAGGAACATCATTTTAGAGATTTGATATACATTTAGGAATATGTATGTGTACATATAAATAATCCCAAAATTTCTTCTCTTTGTTTCTGTTCTATCAGGCAGAAAGTGAAAACAGCAGCCAGCCCTGAACCTTCCTGGAAAAGCAGGTTTGTGAGCAAAGTTTTGAAGTGACTCTTGTAAGGAGCCAGCAGGTGCCATATGCATGGAACTCCTTGTAGCTTGCTTGGTTTGGCAGCAAAGGGGAAAAAGAGGATGAATTGTGCAAAGATACTTGAGATCTGTTTTCCAAAACATTTGTCTCATTCAACAGAATGTAATCTTCTCAATTAAGAAAAGAAAAAGAAAAAAAGAAAAAAAGAAAAAAAAAAAGCCAATATTCCTTTTTTTTTTTTTTTTTTTTAATAAAACTGAACGAAAGATTCAAAGTTATATTATCTCCTTTGACAGGATGGGATATTATATATATATATCCCATACATATGTGTATATATATATGTGTGTATATATATGTACACACACATACTGGGATGCTCACCTGAGGTCTATGCACAATTTATGTTGCCAACAATAATCCCTTAATCTTTGCTTATACATTGGTGATAATGTCACTGTGCAGCATTAGCTTAACATTTGGAACTATGGATTATAGAAGAAATTTTAGTTTGCTGTTTGAATTCACAGTAAATCTATATCCTTTAATAGAAAAATGAATGCCTATTACAAAGGGCTTGACTAATTGCTCAAGGATGTTTAAGGTGTTTATTGATTTTATTCCTTTATTCCTAGTATGTATCTTCCAGATTTTTGCAAGTCTGGTACAAAACAGATTTCTAATAACTTCCTCTTCCTTTTAAGAGATTTTTTAAAATGTTTTTATTATTATTATTATTATTATTATTATTATGCACTCTTTAGTACTTTAATAACTTTTCTCTAACTTTTATCTTTTCATTAGTTGGTTTTTGTTTTTTGTTTGTTTGTTTGTTTGTTTGTTTTTAATGTCTGTGTAGAACTTCTTTATGTTTGTCTTTATTACTTTGGATTTTTTTTTCTTTCTTGTTTCTTTCTTCTTATCTTGTTTTTTTCCCAAGGTTAAAATAAGTCTTTCACAACTGACTAAGATTTTTTTGGTAACTGGTATTATTCAGATAAAGATTTTGAAAATGGATTTAGTAAAATTAATTAAATTCAAAAATCTGGGCTTTACTTTCAGAAAATCACTGAAATATAGTCAAATAACTTGGAAGAAACAAAAGGTCATGCTGCTGGCAAGGGATTGTCTTAGTAGATGACTTGGATCTTCTGTATTACTTTCTTTACTGTGACTTTGTATTTTCCTCATCAGCTTTACTGTTTAAAGTTTAGGTAATTGTTTGTGAACTCTTTGTGCAAAAGGGAAATCATTTGTTTCTAAACCATTTACACATGCACCAGATGATTTTTTTTTCTTCTTTTTCTTTTTATTATTTTGAACAGGAGTTTCCACTGAGCTGTCTAGATCATGCAGATATAAAATGCAAATTGTCTTATTAGTCCAAGCAGCTCTTTTGGAAAAGAAGAAACAAGCACTGATACTAATGTAATTCATCTTGTAATATGCTTCTGCATTTCTCTATTTTTTAATTTTTATTTGGTGTATTGTATAAAAATGTTCTTGTTACACAACATTATTTAATGTGTCTTCCCAAATACAAAGGATAACAAGACAAATGTTTTTACAATGCTACAACTCGAAAGCTTAAAATTGATGAGAAACTCTCACATATGTGTTGTATTAGGCGTGCACGAGCACTCGGGATGTAACGCGATAGGCCCTCCCCTGCTCAGTTATGCATATGTAGAAGGAGTTATGCATATGTAGAAGGGATTATGCATATGTAGAAGGGGTGTAGACAAAGTAGATAGAGGCTTATTTAAACCGCTAACACACACAATGAAATGCCATTTAGCTATTGACAATATTGGTGTGAATGTGTAGTTAAATGGGCTCCGGCTGGACCAGGTCAGATTCGCAGAGGCTTAACGCTTGAATCCTGACGTGAAATGAACTACAAGTAACACACATGTAGGGAGGAAGAGGCTGTAGGGAAGGTATAAAGTGAGAAGTTCTTCACTTCTTGGAAAAGATCCAGTGATTAGTGAAAGAAAGGAGCATGGAGATTTGTGAAAGGAGTCAGAGAGACTGTAATACCACTCTAGAGAAGGTAGAGTTCAGTTAATAGCCAAAGAAATTAAAAAAAACAAAAAACATTCCAGCCTTGGGCTATACGCATTTGTAGTGGTCAGAAGACACTGATGTGGCAGACATTAACTTGCAATTTAGGAGTACAGAGAATTCAAAGTGAAGAGCAGAGAATTTAAATTGTTCTATTTCCTTTCTACTTAATGCCATCTCCAATCAGATCCACTATGGCATCTCTTTGGGATGGCTGGAATAATTCAGAATGTTGCTTTACCATCTACAAAACAAATCAGTAAGGTTAACATTAAGAAAACATTTTTAGGAAGCTATACTATGTATGTTCAGGGTTGATAGCTTGCTCTCTCACAGCAAGAGAAAAAGAAGGTGAAGTATTAGATACTGGAATTCATCACCTATCTGGTAAAGTTCTGGTAGACTTTGTTTTGTAACATATTTTTCATATTTTTTCCTCTCTCTCTCTTTTTTTTTCTCAATGTACAGCAGTTTGATGTGACTATATATTTCTAGTATAAAAAAGAAAGCACGAGAAAAGTTGCTAATAAGAGTGCAAATATTTTTACTTTTGGTTAGAGGGAGAGAGGTTCTGCTTTATTATATATGTGAAAAAATAGTACCAGTTGCTCATATCAATATGACTTCAGATTTATTTATTTTTTCCTTTGAGATCTAGAATATGTTTTTCAAGGGATTTAAATAAACTAGAGTATGCTGATAGTTAGGAGAAGAAAATGAATACTGACAGCAGCCTTTCCAGCTAGAAGACAATTTTAAGAAGTATTGCTGTCGTAATAAAAAACTTACTATTTCCTCAGAGAGAGGTGATGAATTTGGTAAGTTATGTCTCACTCAAATAATTTTTCCTTTGGTTAAATTATTGCAAGTTTTGATTGTGAGATAAGTAAAATATCATTTTGATCTTCTATAATAATATAACAAGTTTTAGATATCATGTTCCTCTTATTGCACCTGATAATTAATGTAGCTTTAATATTAAACCCTTACTCTAGTGTGAATGGCAAATTAACATGATACTATACAGATCCAGGCAATCAACAACTAATGGCTGATAGTGTATGCTAGTGTCTAAGCCTCCTTAGCATTCTGAAATTATATAACTTGGTTGACAGATGGGAACCAACTAACTACCTTATCTCAGTTATTGTAATGGTATTAAAGTTTTTCTTAACTAAAGTCTCAATCTACTAAGGTAATCCGAGATAAATATTAAGACTAGTTAATGCTTCTAATGCAAACTTGTGTATCATCAAAGTGAGAGTGAGCCAACTTTTCTTCAGTCATTCAGTCAATTTGAAATTTAACTTCACAGGTAAAATAAACTAATATTTTTATGGGCTAAGAATATGTGATTTATATGAAAACTTGGTTTTGAGGAGCCAATAAAACTGAAGACCTTCTAGATTTTATGCTGGCATAAACAATGCAAATTAAAAAATGAGGTTCTTACATGTAAATGAATTTCATTTTTTAAGGAACAGTTCCTTAAATTGGTTTAAGACTTCGGAGTCTGCAGAAGCCTAATTTACAGTTTTTGTTTCTTCATGTTGGTTCACTATTTAAGCTCAATTACACTGAAGATTTAGCATGCACTCACCCTTTGTAAGACAGATAAAAACCCTCATTTAGGGGAGATGTTACAAATGTCATAACACCAAGAAATATTTGGACAGCATCTCTCATGGCATAATACAAAGTATGTACTCACACTGCCAATAGCAGTTAGTCATCTTCCTCTCTTCTTCTTTGAGGCACAGAATAGCATTTTGTCCTCCATATCCAGTACTGCTTTCTGCATGATGTGTGTCTCTCCAGTTACTGTAGGGGTTTGTTTGTTTATTATAACCTGACATGCAGATCATGCCAATTCCCACCTCCCACATCAAAGTCTGCTGACATTAGAAGAGATGCTTATTGTATGTGTGGAATGCAATATTTTTCCACATGTTATTTCATAGTCTGTTTATGTGCAGATATATAGCTATTTCATGTTATGCATATACATGTTTTTAATGTATCATGAAATAGAACCTTTGTAGAAGTTTGTGCATTTCTGTAATTTCTTCTATAAAGTATCAAAATTATATGCATCGCAAAATGTGATGTATGTGTATGTATCAAAATGACTTTAAAAATTACTTGAAAGGAGATTTCAATATTTCAGTCCTCCTCTGAACAGGAATACACACACACACACACACACACACACACACACACACACATATATATGGCTATCTATGTTTTCTTTGACTAAAATAAGTATATCTTTATTAAGATATTTTATTTTAACTTCTACACTGTTACTCATTTACTCCTGCTCCAAAAAAAGTGACTTTTGGGTTGTAGAAAAGCTGCATTTTCATCTTAAGATGAGAGTGCATCTCAGGATGCATTATAGTGTCTTTGGTTCCAGTTCCTTACTGCATTCTGATTTGGCTGTTTTAAAACTGGAAATTAGTTACTACTGTGTACAAAATGACCCTGCCTAAGGCTTGCTTTTCACACTCCTTCAGTGAACTGCTAAGAAAAGGAGTATTCAAAAATAAAGTAAAATAATAAAAATTTTAAAGGCTTGGATCACCTCCAGAATTGGGCCACAGAGATGAGCAGAGGGATGGAGAACCGCTCCTACAAAAAAAGGCTGAGGAAGCTGGGCTTGTTCATTTTGGGGAAAAGAAGGTTCCAAGGAGACCTCATGGCAAAATTCCAGTACTTAAAAGGAGCTCATATACAGGAGAGAGACTGATATATTCAAGATTTAACTGTGACAGGACAAGGAGAAATGGTTTTAAACTAAAAGAGAGGAGATTTATGTTAGATGTTTGTAGGATATTTTTTATTCAATGCAGAGGCACTGAAACAGGCTGCCCTGAGAAACTGTGAATGTTCCATCACTGGAGGTGTTCAGGGCCAGATTTGTAGGGACACTGGGAAACCTAATTTACTGTCTGGCAGGAAGATTGGAACTAGACAATCTTAAGAGTCCTCTCCGACCTGACACTTTGTGATTATGAAAAAAAAAAAAAGTATTTTCCTGGTCACATTTGCATATATACCCTTCAGAGGGAAAAAATAAAAATAACAAAAAAAAACACACTGTACTTTTGAACAAGAAAAGAAGAGTTAACAGAATCTATGTCTCTTTTCTGTAGATAGCGCAAGAAGAAGCTTTGGGGCATATGTAACCCAGTGCTAACCTACCATATGTGCCTGCGGGTACCCTATTTTGTTGACAAGTAGTTCTGGGCACTGAGGATAGTAATCAGAGAATTATTCTTACAGGAAATGTCACAATTATACTACTTCAGCCCAAAAAAATTTTTAAGTGTTTTTTTTTTTTTTTTTTTTAATTATGTGGGATGTCTCAAGATTCTTTCACTCATACACAACCAATGAATGAGGGAATGAATTATGTGAGCACACCTGCTTACATTAGAAATGGTCTTTTTTTTAAACTTCTTGTAGAAATTCCCTGAATTTGGTTAACAAGTGAATGTTTGAACCTTTCATATTTTAACTAATACACCTAATGTAATACACTTTCCTTCTTTACCTTTCCTTGTTCTTACCTCTTTTTCAGAAGTAAGCAAAAACAGAAGAATTTCTGAAGCTGAAATTGCTTAGTGGTTCAGAAGAAATGTGGTGATCCATAGAATAAAACTGTTCATGGAGTGGACAATGATACAGTGAAACAGTGAGATAGTCTTATTCTTTTTTTAGTTGTCTACATAGACAAAGAATGTTAAAGGCTGACTGCTAGATTGAAAGTAACTTTAAATGCAAATTTCAGAGTTTTCAAATAAGGCCTAGATCAGTACTGTTTGAAATCATATATATATATATATATATATATATATATTTAGGTCATTTACTTCTATAATTAAGTTTAATATTTAATGTCCTTTTCATCATACTGTATTAAAGGTTTCTTTTAAAAATCATCCAAGGAAAATAAAGGTTTTTATATTAAAAAATATACCAACTTAGAGATACGTAGTAAGCTAAATGATAAAATAAATTAGATCATGATATGGCTCTTCACTCACATGTATATTCTCATCATATTGGTAAGAAAGTCGCTGGGTACATAACCTAAACATAATATCTCTGTCATATAACAGATATTAGCCTACAAGGGTAACTCCGTAGCACTACCTGTCATATTTTAATAAAGCACAGTGTTCTTGCATTTCTTGGTTTTTATTTGCTCAGAATCTGAGGGGACACATTTAACTTACCCCTAGAAAGTCAAAGATACTTGTTCTAAAAGGGCAAAATGCTCTAATCTAAGAGCATTTATTTTCAGTATCCTGTCTGTTTTAAGGAGATTAATTTCTGTCCCTTATATCTGCAGAGACTGAAAGTGAGAGAGATTTAAAACAAAAAAAAATGCTTCTGCAATAATGTGTGCTGTTATGAAATAACATAATAGTACTTTGTCTGTATGATGTGAAGATTAGACTAACAAGGCTTATTGCCTTATCTGGAAAACCTGACTGTCTCTTAGTATGACCCAGAAAGAATGTTATTTTGAGAAAAGCAGTGTGTCTCTAATAAAGATAAGAGTTGTTTTGGATTTCTTTTTACCTTACTGATATCAGTAACAGGTTTGTCTAATCCTAATTTTGGAGTGACTTCTGCTCTATAGGCTAGAATGTTTTGGAGGTGTATATTGGCCAGTGTTTCCTGCCTATATGTTTCTTTAGTCAGTGAAAAGTTCACTGCTGCTCTCTGCAGGCACTGTTTCCGTTGCTATCTGAATCTGGAGTGAAGAATTTTTCTAGAGATACTATTTGATTCCTTGGAAAATATTCTGGTGTTTCAATGGGAGATTGTGGCTTTCAGATTTGTCACATATACTGCAAACCCTAAAACTATTCCTCCTGCTCTGAATGAAATAAAAATCTCAAAACAGGCTTATAAAATATTATGCTCTTTAATACACTTGGTAGAAAGCATATAGTTCTGGTAAATCCTTATATTACTATTACTGTGAATATCCATTTGTCTTGTAATAACATGTTATGAACATCAGCAAAACGTTTCTTGCAGTTCTTGGGAAAATCAATGAGTGAAATCAAAGTGGTGACATTTACTGAAATTATTTCATATTCTTTAACAGCAGTTGAAGCATTATTTCTCATTATGTTTCTGTGAACTGTTTTCTTTCTTTAATTCCCATAAATTTAGAAAATATTTTGTGGAAGGTAAGCAGGAATTTGTAGATCTGTGTAGCTGTTAACAAAATTGTATTTGGTTAAAAGTTATGCTTTAACCAGTCAGGAGGAATAAATGAAATATAATTAATTTTTCTGGTCAAATTTAACTAGTATTGCTGAAGTTGCAGTGGGGGGGAGGGGAAGGGGTAGCACGTTTGAGAAGGTGAATGATTAATTATGCAGAAGAAATGCAAGGAAACTGTACGCTTTGCATGAACAATTTGCAAATTGAAGGTGAAATTTATTCATTCTGTAATTAATTTCTCCACTGTAGTGATGAAGTGATAAGTGATTGGCCAACATTCACAAAAGGAGTTGATGATAAAGATGCAACAGAGGTGATTATCCCTAGAATATGCTCTGTGCAGTTCTGTAGTTCTGTTAGACTAGACAAACTTAACAATTTACAAGCTATTTTGTAACACCTATAGTAGGATTTTTCTGTTATTATCAGCTTCTTCCTACTCACATATTCTTTTCTGTGGCAAAGACATTAATGGTAAGAGTGATGTATAATGTACCATCTTCTAGCCTTCATGGTTTAGTAGGGCTTTTTTTTTTGTTGTTTGTTTCTTTTGCTTTGTTTTGTTTTTCTGACTTGCATAAGTTTATCAACTTTAGAAAATATCAAGACAGTTCTTTTCTCACAGTGAAAACTAGGATGCTGTCACTGTAGTCTGTCTGAGTGCCCTGCACTTTCTACTCAAGTGTCCTGTGACCTACATCTTGAAAATATTTTCCACCATTTTTAGTTTACTTAAAAGCAAAAATCTAATCAAATGGCATAGTGCTTTAGAAATGTTCTGCAATGAATAATATTCTGTTCTTCAGGGTTCTGTTCTTTTGTATCTTAATTACTAATTCAGAGTATGGCGTTTGTGGCAAAATTAATATTAAAAACTATTTTCTAGCTCCTAAAAAAACTGTGTTAATAGTCTCCCGTAGGCCTTCATTATACTTTATAACTTCATGTTATGTTGCACAGTAGTGTAATTAAAAAATGTCAGAACTTGGAACTCTCGAATCCTTGCTTTCTTGGGGATGAGAATGGAGCACAATAAATGACCTAATGAGAGAGTATACCCAAGACTCTTGGCTGCTGTCCAGTTTACAGATAAGCTGTAAAAGGCTGTTGGCTGTTTTGGGTCTTCCTTATTTAGGTTATTTTTATTTATTTATTTATTTTATGTTGCTGTCCTGAGGCTAAAATTTTATGGTCTTTTAGAAAGCAGTATGCAAAATTCATTTCATGCTAAGTTGTGACATTTTTAAAAGAAAGGAGAAAGCTTTAAATGACTGAAGTGTGAATGGTTATTTGCTGGTTTATATTAGTATTCTTGCTTTATCATGATGAAATTATGAAGGGTCAGAGCTAGAAGGTAAAAAAACTGCCTATAACTTTAAGGTCACTTCCTGACTCCTGTACAAATACCTCATTAAAGAGGAAAATATTTCTAGAAGGGTACTTGTATTTTATTCAGAGTATTCCAGCTCATGCATCAGTGTATTTTTCAAAAGCTAAGTAATAGAATTCTAGTGAAAAATTATATATATAAAGCCCAGAAAATCCTGAATTTTGACATCTACTTTTCAAATTAACAATTCCTAAGCTTCAAGTAATCATGAAATGATAACAATTAACATCTGTTGTTTTCAAAATATGTAACAAAACACAAAATTAACACTTTCATCTTTACTTTAGGCCTGAAAATGTGCAATTTAATTAAAAAAAAAAAAAAAAAGCATGGTGTTGTACATAAATAAACATTACTTAACACATAATTGTCTTAAAATATTTTTGAAATATTAAGCTGTGTTTAACTTATTCTATCTGCAATATTTTTCCCTTCTATCATTCCAACTAAGCCATGAAAACCAGCAAGGAAGAAACAGACTTTGTTCTGTTTTGTTTTTTTTGTTGTTGTTGTTTGTTTGTTTTGTTTTTTTCCCCCACTCTATTTAAGTACAACCAAACATATACAATTTTTAAAAAAAAAAAAAAAAAGGAAGAAAGAAAGAAAAAAAATCTACTTGTCAGGCTTCATAGGCAGTGTTCTGTGCCAACATTTGTTCAACCATTTTTATTTTGGCATCAGATGCTATGTTGTCACCTAAGCAAAATCTCCTTTCCTTTTCTGTTGAGTCTGCCAACAAGGTTGCTACTCTAATTAGTACCAAAATTGATTTTTATATGTGTATATTTATGGTACGACTACTTATCCTTTGGGCATCTGTCCAATGCAAAAAACATAATTTTATGTAAACCACTTATTGGACATTAGGTGATAATGATTTCTCATAGTAAATAAAAAGTAAATTTTAGTGTAACTTATTTGCTTAGTCCTGATATCTCTTTTTCTTTTTTCTTTTTTTTTCTTTTTTCTTTTTTCTCTCTCTCTTTTTTTTTTTCTTCTTCTTCTGATGTCCTCTTCTACGATTAGACTTGTCCATAGCTATTGCATGATATTGAATTGTGATTTAGTGTTCCATTGTTTTTAAGTTGTCTTTTGATAATTAGCATGTTTCCTTTTTCAGAAAGCCTAATGATGAAAGTACTGTGTGCAGTGCAGATGCAGATCTTTCATCTGGACTTAGTATAAGACAGATACAGTTGAAAATGAGATATTCCTTCAGTGACACTCCAGTAGGATTCTTATCTCAATTACAAGAAAGATCAGATTTCAAGGTCTGAAAAGAGGCAACTGTGTCAATCTAAATCTGGATGTGAACATTTGTTAACTTCAGATAATTTGCCCCAAGTTAGACTTGAGCACGCATCAGCACTCTGAAGTCTTTTCTTCTGGGTGACAACAGACATTCTTCTTTCTGCAGTCAGGAGTTGCGTGTCTCTGACATCCCTCTCAAACACTATGAGTGAGAACTCTAACCTGTGGTGTTATTTCATACCCAAATTGCTCTAAGTCTCCTGACTGCTCTGGCACTGGGCTTGCATTCATAATAGAGGAGCTAGTGATTAGAATAAGTTTCTCAGGGTGGGGGTAGAGAGAACATGTAAAACAGATTAAATTCAAGTTTAGAAATCTAAGAGTTCCGTTCTCCAGATATTGATGATGATGGTTTTACAAACTCTAATGAGTGTTCTGCCTTTGATATTTTCTCCCTCTTTCTCAGAGAAAAATATTTCTATTCCTGTGGCAAAGCTGTTTGTTTACCCTGGGGAAGTTTAAGACATGCTACTATGAAAAGCAAAGGGTGTCGTATGCAACAGCAGCCACATTGTTATAGCAGAAATGCAGAGTTTCAGTGAATTATCTGGCAATTTATTTTTTCTTAAGTGTGATCCTTCTATTTTATCGTGTCCTGTTATTGAGCTTTTCTCAGAGTAAATCATACAAATGAGAGATTTGGTTTTGTGATTGTGGACTTACGATAAACTTCAGTGTTAACCTGAGGCACACATTTTTTTACTCTAGTGCCTTGTTTCCTCCAAAAAAATAATAAAACTGCCTTTGAAAAAATCCAGTATAAATTCTGCTCTCTTTTAACATACTTCTCTATGTAACATCTTTTGTTTTAGAATGTTATTTTGCATCCCTCCCTTTTTTGTTTTTCTTATTTCAAATTCCAAATTTATTAGTAAAACTGAATATTAGACTTCTTTTCACAGTACTTGTGCTCTTTCCAAGACTTTAAGATATTTATTTATAATTTCTAATGCTTTAGGTATTCCTTTTTGTTCCTCAAATCTTGAGTCAGAACCATAAATAGGTAGTATCTAGTGTAAACATAACCTAGATATGATTATTCATCAGATTAATGTAAGTGCAGAAGGTGAAGAGAAGGACAGTCTTGGTAATCTGATGGGGCTGGAAGTCTTTTCCTTCTACTGTTATGGCCTAACCTAAATGGCAGAGGGCAGAGCATTCAATATCTCCTGGTGCTTCAGTTTCTCTAAAGCCAGTGGGGACAGTAATGGCCTTAAGGATATCCTTGTGAGGAGAAATTCATCATTACCTGTGAAAAGGTCAGATCTTCTGACAGTCCAAGCAGAAAGGAAAAAATAATTGTAGCTTTTTAGACTAGGAGGAAGTGGTTGTATTGTCAAAGAGCACTAGCCTAGGCAATAGAAAAGTCTGATCTTATTCACGTTTCTATCATAAACTAATTTTACAATATTTCTTTTTCACCAACTGTATGTCTTCATTCCGTGCAGACTATCTGATTATGTTTGAGGTTTCATATATTGGAGTACTACCTTCCCGAGGTCCTTGTCAAAATGCAAGCAACTTGAAAACTTCTAATACTAAAGTTAGGAAATGCTGAACATATTGTCTATCTGGGAAAGGTGTTATATTAAGACATAATAGGCTGAAGAAGGAACATTTGGTGAGATGTAAACTGGAGGACTGCTCTGAGAATTCTGATTAGGGATGGCTACAAGATCAGATCAAGTAATAATATACAGTATGGTGGAATGTTAGAGTTTAATGGAGACAACTGTGCAGAACTTGGCTTTGTCTTTTGGGAAAGACAAAAAACCCACAACTTATGTAGTTTATTTATCCTCGCATGTTTGGTTTTGACATACTTACACCTATAAGATATCTCTTGTTTCTGACACTTTCTGCCCCCAGATGAATGCTTTAAGCACAGAGATTAAAAAAAAAAATCTCACAATAATTATGCATTCCATTGAAAACAACTCTTAGAGAGAATTCTGACTGCTTCTGCATTCTGAACATCACATTTCTAAACTAGAGTTTGCTTTTGCTCTAAAGGAATAAAAAGTGCTGTTTCAAAATGCTGCAATTTTTCTACCTCCTTAATCCTTTTGCTTGGAGAATTCTGCTATTGATAATAAGATAAAATACACATACCTACTACTGTCACATTGTTCTAAACTGAATAATCTTCAAGATTTTTATTTCTGTCTTAGAAATATAACCTGAACTGTTTGTATCTTGAGCCTACATTGCTTTTGTACCCATTATCCTGGGATTTGTTTTTACTGTTACTTTTGTTAGGACAATTGGAATTCATAGTATCATAGTCTCATAGTCTCATGCGGGTTGGAAGGGACCTTAGAGATCATCGAGTCCAACCCCCTGGGATTCGAGCCTCCTGTGTAGCAGAGCGGCACTTCTACCACTTATGCCACAGGGGGGATTCGAACCCAGGGCCTCCGGTGTTGCAACGCGGCATTCCTACCACTGCGCCACTGGAGCACACATAATTGTTGCATGTGTGTTGTTAGAAAACTTTCCTCTCTCTAACAATTAAGTTTATCCCTGTGCAATTATAGATATCAACATGAAAATGCTTAGGCTTGCAGCATAAGAACTGATACCTGAATCTGTTGCTAATGAGAAAAAAAAATATTTATCAACTGTGGTCATTCCATAGCTTGGTGTTTTCAGTCAGAACAGGAATTCTCACCTAGTTCCTACTCTGAGCTCTACTGAGGACACGTTTTTCAAAATAAAGGTTGAGTACAAGCACAAGGCTAGAATGCTGATTATATTGTATAGGTGAGGACGCAGGAAGAATGAAAAAGACCTGCTGGTTGCAACTGGATTTAGAAACTGCAATTCGTTTACAATCTGTTAGGGAAGAACTGGGGACAGAGGAGTGGAAATAATTGTTTTGTTTCGTTCTGGCTGCTTTTGGTATGTGCCTTCTCACTGTCACACTCTGTTCATTGAACGAAACCATTCTTGCAAGTGTACCACTTTGTGTACTGAAAGTTTGACTCATATCAGGGATAAAAAAAGAAAGAACAAGCCCTTTCTTGATCTCACAACTCTTCTGCTATCATAACTTCAAGGTGTACTTCTTAATAACCACAAGAATAGTGTTTTTCATAATCTGTTAAGGCTTGAAAGAGATATAATGTGCATCCTTCCAATTGGATGTGAATACTTCATTGAATAAGGGTTTAAAAAGTTCTCAATTCTAATATGATGAAGATGTTATAAACATGTTGAAATGTAGCATTTCATGCTGCTTTTCTTTTGGTTGGTTGATTTGTTTTGATTTTTTATCTGAGCAGGGCTGCGTTTTGTTGCTTGGTTTTAGTTTTCATGAAGTCTACAATTTTAATTCAAAGTATTATTTAGATTGAATGCTTTATTTGATTTTGTTCTCAGCAAAAATGTGACTTCTTTTGAAGTCTGAGCAGTTGGTCAAAAACTGTTTAACTGTTCTTCTTAAAATGTCAAAATCACATTTGCCAAATGCAAGATTGATTCATTTAATTTTGTTTTTCCAAATATATTTTCAAGAAGGATGTTTTGTGCATTTGTTCCTTTTCTTGTATTTGCATATGCATGTCCACTGTACATTATTTAAGTGAAATGGGGTTGCACTAAACCTCTTGATTTACCTTTGACGAGAGATACATAAATAGCCATTGTAGTTTTATAATAAAATTACAATCATGCAGATAAAGCAAATATCTGAATAAACCCTATGTATAAAAATGTTATTTACCGGTCAACACAGAGGCACATATTGTTGTTAGAAATGAATAAAACAAATAGCTCTTGTGGTCGTTTGTATCTTTTCCAGTTTTTTTTTGCCACTGGATAGAAACTAAGAATAGGGAAGAACAAGGGAGAAGAAATGTATTTCATGTTACTGTATAAGGGGACATCATTCATAGAAGAATTATATCTACATAGTGTCATATCTAGAAGTAAACTTTATCAGTGTTAAATCCAGTACTAACAGAAAAATAAACTGACTGACAAGAAAAGGGGAAATTCAAATAATTCTAGTGAAGAATTCTAGTGAAATTCTAGTGAAGGTTTTTTTAACCAGAAATAATAAATTTTGTGTAAATCAGGTGACATCTATTCTATTATTAAAAAAAAATAAAAATAAAAAAAAATAGTCTGCTTAGTTGTATTAATGAAGTATTATTTACAGAAAAAGATTCTTCCTGCTCATGCTGCTAAAATGCTGGGTATTTGAAGAATACCACCATAATCCATTACGATTTACCTCTATGGGTGTTTCAAATTTGTTTTCATGATCACTGGAGGAATCACAGACATGTTTATATATAATGTGGCTGTTTTACTGAAATTCTTAGTAGTTTAAGCTTGTGTGTATACTCTTTAATAGTTATGGTTTTTTATACCACGCTTATGGATGTTTTCTAGGTAACTATAAATGTTCTTGTTTTACCTAAATAATATTTACTTCAGAACATTTGAACACTCTGATACAGGACTAGATAACTTATTTGATAATACAAAACAGTTTTTTAAGAGACTTGAAAGTATTTAATCTGGAATAACTAGTGAATGAAGAAACAGATAGTTCATTCCTTCTATGGAAGGGCCACAATGGTCCTTCAATTAGTAAGCTTGTGGCTTACACTAACTGCAATAAATATGTGTTCGAGTCAAAATGAGATTCTCGAAACTCAAAAAATGTTATTGTATTTAGAACTCAAAAAATGTTATTGTTGGTTTATTTATTTATTTATTTATTTATTTTCTGTTGTGATAGATCAAAAGAGATTTATAATAGAAGTCTAGGCACTTCCTGGCACAAACAGTGCCAAGGGCTGCCTGGAGAATTAGAGGAAGTAGTGCTATTGTCAGAGCAGGAGCACCAGCTGATATGAACATTACCAAGTGGAACAGATTGCTGATGTTGCTTTTGAGAGTGATGTTTGGGACTGGCACTGCTGTGCTTGTGATTTTATTTTATTTCTTTGCTTAGTGCTCATACTCTGAAATAGTTTGCTCTTGCTTCCTTCACGAACAGCCTTTTGTTCCCAGCACTATCTATGTTTTCCTCCACAGTATTCTGTCTGCTTGACTTGGGACCCTCAGTTACTTTATCGCTACTGTCTTGCTCCTCTCCTCTGTTTATCTGTATTGATTCTATTTTTCTTTGCCATGTGTTTTTTTTTATGTTATGTTGTCCATCTTTACATGTCTTCTGTTCAGAAACAATCTGTGTTGGATCTGTTGCTGTATTTATGTCTGCATGGCACTTACATGGTACGTTCCCGGTCAATAAATATTAGAATATTCAAATATGGATGCACACACAGTCATTGTAAAAAACAATAAGATTTCACATTCAAGCTTGCAGATATTAGGAAATGCTAAACTCATTTGCTTCTCCCGCATCATAATATTTTGTTGCACAGTTGTGTCCATGCCACATAATTAACAATACTTTCCTAATTAAAACCAATGCTGCTTTAAAATTATTGAATGTCAAGTTTCTAGCCTTGTTTGAAGCATATGTTTATATCTTGCTTTTGTATAACTTTCTGAAGCATTTCTGAAAGGCTATGATGCTGACCCTTTTTTACAAAATAGAATTTAAGGCATGAAGAGAGTCCACAATCAAAAGTACAAGTTGATAGTTCACCAGGTACAAGACACAGATCTGACTTTCATAGTGTTATGCTCTAACGTGTGTTATGAATGTGAATCAGACTCATCTATTTATTGAGAAACTTAGAAACAGGAAAGTACCTATGACAGAAATTGGTCTTAAGAAAGTGACAGGATTGGATATGATCTAGTTTAAAGGGAAATATTTTCACTTAAGAACTTCTATTTTTCCAAGCACGCAGCTTCATTTGCAACACACTTTCTGGCTTCTGCAACCTAAAAGATATATATATATGTATATATATATATATATATATATATATATATTTTTTTTTTTTTTTCCTAGGCAACTGTTGCCTTTCCATAGCTTATAGAGAGGCTATCCTACCTTGTGCAACAACAAGGGGTGCTTTAGGGACTGTATGAAGGAAGACAGAGAGGAATTAGAACAAACGTGTCTTTTCATGTATACACTATAATTATCTATTTTGGCTACACACAGATAAACAATTCCAGCATTTATTAATTTCAAAGTACTTGGTTTTTACTGATTTATTTCTATGTGCAATTTTACAGAAATTAATAATCAATCAAAAGTGGAATGAAAACAAGGAAAAATCAGATCATCATGTTCCACCCACCTCACTGCTAGGTTGGTGTCTTTAAAAAATGCACTCTGATCTCTCTTTCTTGAAGAGAAACTCTTTTACTCTTCATGGAATTTTCCTGATATACTACTTAGGAAAATGTGGTCTAATTCAATTTTTTTTTTCTTTTTTTTTTTTTTTTTTCTTTTTTTCCCTTTCTATTTTCTTTCTTACACCTCATCATCTTCCTGCAATTTCAACTTTTGACTTCAGGGATATCAGCCAAATTTGTAATCAGCATTGAAGAGCAGGGAAAGAATTTCCACTGCTGACTGAGTAGGTTTCATGGTAGGCTCATAATTTTCAGTGGATGAAGCTGCCCACTTTGAAGATGGAGTTGACATAAGGAAATTTCTCAGTCCTTGGTACAGTCTCAATCATTCTGTCTGACTTTTTATTTCCTTTTTTTTTTAAGTTTATTTTCTTTTTTTCCTTCCCTCCTGCCCTTCCCCCCCCCCCCCGCCCGAACCCCCCTCCCCTCCCCTTTCCCCCGCCCTTGCCCATTTATTTTATTCAGTCTGTGTGAATTTATGTCTTTACCCTTGGTCTTCTACTGCTTCTTCCTTGTTGGTTCTTTATCAGAATATATCCTTTTTTCACTTGCTGACCAACAAGAACATATCCTCCAGCCTCCACTCCTTCTGCTCCTACCACTCTTCCTTTATCTTAATGCTACTTGACCTAATCTGTCCCCACTGGTATGCTTCTCTGACTCAAAGGCCAGTCGTACCCTGTGGAGTTTCACATTCTGCCTTCAAAGAATGAAGGCTGTTTTACTTCTGTGAGAAAATTTGAGCAGTATAATTTTTCCTCATTCTCCAAAATCTCAGTATCATTTAGGCTGAGATGTTTTTAGATTATTTCTGCCTGAGGTAGATAGTCAACACAGAAAATTTAATCCTAAATAATTTGTTTGGTAAATTTATAAGCATCCATAAAGAGACCCTTTTAATGGGAAGTATTAGGCAGTGTTATAAATAGACTGTGATGTCACCTTATTTTAAACTTACTGTTGTGCAGGATTAAGGATACGGATGAATAACTGTTTTGCCTTCAATATTCATGTTATCAGTATTTAAAAATGAAAACAACAACAACAAAAAACTCTGACTTTTAAATAGTTGGTCATACCAAGAGAAAAAGGATTTAGTGACTGCATGGCTTTTGAGAGCAGAACAGTAAATCCCAAGTTTAGCCCAATTTAAGGATGCATGTGTGACTTGTGGAAACTATGCCTGAATAAATTCATATATCTCTTGGTGCATTTTAATGTTACAAAATGTTAACAGAAATGTACCAGCATACTCTGCAAGATGGAGACTAAATGCACCCTGTGTGACTCTGGAGGTCTTGTTCCTGAATAATTCTATTAGATGTTTTTGTTCATTTTTCTTCAGAATTTGGTGCAGTGTTCAGTGTGTATGTGTACACACAAGAATGAAGTAAATTCTTGTACATATACACTAACTGTCCTTTATTTCTCACTTCAAATTTGCAACTTAAGTAATAGAAGAAAAAATATCAAAAGGAACTAAAGCTTTTAGCTTAATTTTCAGCACTCAATATTTTGTTCATTTTCCAAAAAGCAGTCCAGCTTTAAAAAAATTACTTCCTAGCTGTGTACATTAATCTCCACATCTTTATGTCTCCTTTCACTATAATTTATCTGTAGTGCCAAATTGAAAGTGCAACTGCTATTCTAAGAGTCTTCAGCTTTACACTGCATGGACCAAGCCTGACCAAATCAGAGGCAGCAGAAACGCAGCTCTTAGACACAAAAAATATGGTTCCTTGGACTTTAGCTTCAGATAAAGGTGAAATGTTTTGCCCAAAAATATGAATTTTTATGTTCGTACTTTTTCTCATATAAATGGGTCAACTTGGAAGACAGTGCAGATGTCTCAATATTGTCAGTTCCACATGGATCATTTGGATCTGTGAATGTCTTTTTTTCATAGTGTAATGTCAAATGCTGGCAGAGATAAGAGAGCTCAACTTAGATTCTACACTAACCTCCTTTCCTGTGATAGAACTGTATGAATTACTTTGGAAAGCAGGCTCAGATGGACATGTGGTAATACTAACTTTCTTCTTGACAGAGTAATAGGAAAGGGAGAAAGGGAGCAATAGAAATTTCTTTACCTTTGCATCATGTGTATTTCTGCGCCCAGGTATAGACAAAGCAAATGAATATCTTTGCATATATTTGAAAGAATAAAAATCTATTGTGGCAGATATATTTGCCAAAACCAAATTATTTTATTAGCTGTGGTAAGAAGAGTCGGTTTTCCTTTTTCTTTGCTTCTGTCTGTGGTGGTGATGTGCTATGTGGTACTGTTGTGTGCTACTTATATACTCATTTGCTTTCCATGAAACAGCTGTGTTCAGGTGCTGGACCATTTCTGATACCAGTTGCTTATATTAGGAAATGCTCAGAAAGAGAAAGATCTTTTTTGTTGCTGTTGTTGTAGTCATTGGGTTCAGTGGTTTTTTTGTTTGGTTGGTTTTTTGTTTTGTTTTTTTTGGTTTTTTTGGGTTTTTTGTTGTTTTTTTTTTTTTTTTTTTTTTTTTGCATGGTGTGTTTGTTTGTTTTTTGGACATCTAAAACAAGCAAACAAGCAGCCTAATAGGAACCTGCAATCCTCACTCACAAATACATTTTTAAGCTGCTGCTTAAGAGATTTTTACTTTTTTTCTGATTTTTAGATGACTTTTTCACAACCAGAGAAAATCCTTTATGACACTTTATGGATAGAGCAATACTGACATCCATTGGTTTAATCTTACGTGACTATTTCTTAAATCTAACTAATGTACATGGAACTCTCTACAATATCACAAATAAAAGGATTGGACTTGACGATATGATCCAAGTAGGATTGTGCTGAGTCCAGTTTGCTATACTAGAAATGTGTCACCAGCTCAGATCAGCTTAGTGAAAAGGAGCACAAAATAAGAGTCCAAATACGGAGACTGAAACAAAATAAATGTAGGCATCACATATATCAACTGGGGAAAGAATAAGAATGGAGGATTCATAGAGATGTTGATATTTTTCTCAGATGACCTCTTGAAATGGGAAAATATTTAATATCATATGAACCTGTCTTGTTTTATAGTAATCATAAAACTGGTGGAGCAGAAGAAAGAAATGTTTCTAATCTAATAGATACCGTAGTTCAGTGAAGAAACTGCCTTTGTGGCAATATCTAAGCCCTCTGATGGTGTGATTTATTTTGGCACCACGCTAATTTCTATAAATAAATATATATATTATAAACATTAAAGAAAGATCACCTGAGGTATTGACAAGAGGCTGTATTTAATCAAGAAAAGCATACCACAAAAAGTGATGGTGCTCTCCGCATTGCCGCGATCAGCTAAGTAGATGAGGCTGCTGATTACCTTAGACTTCAAAAACAGAGAACCATTCTGTCAGCGAAGGGAGGGCGACAGGCTTTAACAAAAAAGCTCTCCGCTCTCTGTACCCTCCCACTGCATTCAGTTGCAAATCGCTGTGTGCTCGGCACAGCCTGCGCTCCCAGTCCCCAGCCTTCCCGGTAAGTGCTGCGGCTCCGGCAGCAGCGCCTGGCTCTCCGCTGCCTTCCTCCGGGAAGAGCGACCCGCGGTGCTTGTGTGCCCGTGTGTGTGTGTGGTGTGTGTCAGTGCGTGCGTGGAGGTGAGTGAGTGTTGTGTCCTTTTTTTTTTTTTTCTTTTTTTCTTTTTTTAATCAGAAGCTCTGAATGAAAGCCAGTCAGAGGGAGAGCTCCCCCTCTGCTTTGGTTCTCTGCTGTCCAGAGTTAAGTGATGCTGGGAGAAAAAGCCTGAGTTAGATCCAAGTGGGATCAGTCTTAGCAAATAAGAGCAGAAAAGAAACAAGAAAAGGACTCTAATACCTCATTCTTCAGTTTTCCTTGGGGTGGACACTACTTCACTCTCTCAGAAGCAGAATAAAAGGTAGGAGTCTTTATTATTTGCGTTTCCTTAAGCTCCTTGTAGTTGTTGTTATTATCACTGTCATTAGAGCATGAGCAGCATGGTATCTAATGCAGTACATCAAATTGTTCTACAGTATGCAACTTTTTACATTTCATAAATATGCCTCAGGAGTAATGAGACGAGGGATAGGAAATAGATGCTGTGCATTCTTTACTTAAAGTAAACCAATATCATATGTATTCAAGATTGGTCTGCTAAGCTTTTCATAAATTTCTCTTTCTCTACCAGTAAACAGGCTGTCTTCCAAGCAGCAGTTTCAATCTGTATTCAGTTCTTGCAAATTCAATGGGGACAGCAACAATACTATTTGAATTGAAAAAGGCACAGCGTTTCACAGTGTAACTGTTATGGGCATAGCATGAAGAACGTATGTGCCCATACTTTCTCTGTGTCAGAGCAAGTCTGTTACAGCTTTCACTGCTATTGATTTTGTCCTGAATTGAATTTCAGAATAATTGTATGCACTTAGAGGAAATGTTTTTTAACAAAGGAAATCCCTGCGGAGAGGGAAAGAGGGTGGATACAGGCAATATTTCAAATATAGGTAGAGAGATACTTATACACAAATGGGAAAAAATATTGTTAAATTTGTAATTTCAGTATGGGGGAAAAAGAAAAAAAAGGAGGGAGAAAAAATTTAGTCTGCTCCTATGTGAGCATTTATTGTCACTGCTGCAATAAAATCCATATTTGATGTGGTCTTAAATTAATGCAGCACAGTACAAGACTAAATCCATGTTCCCAACTACTAACTATTGGTGGCATTGTTAGCTGCATGAGAAATTTGCCATAGACTAATACAGCACATGATACTAGTTGCAGCCATAAAAAATCTAATAGTCCTTTAGCTTAAGAGAAGGCATCTGCACGTGTAATCAGTGACAAATAGCAACCAGCATTTTAAAACTGACCTATCATCTCTGTTGCTTCCACACAAATGGAGCTGTTTCCTATAATCTTCATCTTTCATTTCAGTAAAAGCCTCTGTATTAACCCAACTGTACACCCTTTGCTTTTAAGGTATTTTTTTATATATATTATACAACTTGTTGTTTGTTTGCACAAATGAGTGTGTGAGGTTGTGCATGGTGTGAGGAAGTGGGTTTGTGAAGAATTATATCTTCTTTTTTCTTTTTACTTTCTCTGTGGTAGTAATGTCTGCTTTTACATAGCAATGTTACTGGAGGGGGAAAGGAGATATGAGAGACTGTACTGTACTGAATATCTAAATCCTTTTTAAGTATGCCATGTACCAGGAACATAATGAGTGTGGTAAAAGCGTTTATTGAGATTTTCCTGTTACTTAAACTTTTATATTAATTGGTTACTTTGTGAATGGAATGCCTGTCTGTTTTGTTTTCAAGGAGGCAAAGGAAGAAACAATGAACTTAGGGAACTGGGTAAGGCAAATAGAGAAGCTATTTTTCCCAGAGTTGAAAAACAGTTTTTTAGAGTCAGTATATGGGCTTGCATCAGGACACGAGTACTTAGATTAGAAATTGATAATCTAGTTTGTGCCTGAAGGCACTCTTCTCAAATTTTTATATACTTTGTTGAACAATAATGTGGAAGAAAAGGTCATGTCTGTAGCTGTTTCTGCTAATTCTAGTTTAGTGTTATGTCTGTGTTTACCTTGTGTGCAGCTAAGATGATTTGATATTCTTCAGTAGGAACTTTGTAATGTCTGAGGAGTGTTAATTATAATACAGATATTTAAACAACAAAGCAGCTGAGAATTTTTTGTTTCTTTAGGCGGCTCTGGACAAGACCTTGATTGCTCACATCACCAAGAGTTTGTGTTTATAATTTTGTAACAATTATAAACATTTGCAACAGTTTGCTATAAAATAGAAAAATCTAGGATGATATGTAGGAAGTTGTAGACTGTAATGGTCTTGCTGGTTAGAGCATTACACTCATTAGAGCAAATGAGTGTAGATCTATTAAAACTTCCTATTTGCATGTTCTCAGTATACAAAAAATCTGCAAAGAAACTGATGAAATAGTGAAATATGCTCAGAATAAACACTGTGGCTACTGTTCTGTGCTCAGATGTAGTTGAAAAATACATAAAAATATTGCTACATGTCAAAGCAAATAAGCTCATCATTAATTGAATGTAAATAGACATTCATAATATACACACTTATACATGCACACCAGTATACAAATTCAGTTAAGTTATATAATTTCTACTTTTTTTTTCTTGTTAGCTCATTGTAAAAGACAGAAAAGATTAATCTGAGAACAATCACCACCACTGTTTCTGAGACAATCATTTCCTACTCTCAGCATGATTTCCCAAGGAAGCAAGTGACTGAGACAGAGCCTTTCTCATCTAAGCAGTTCTCTGAGATAACGTAGTTCCTATGCCTGTTAACCATGTTCACAGCCAGCTTGCAGATGAAAATTCACTACCCTCAAAGCAGAGTAATTTTATATCTTATCACACCACTAGGTTGCAGCACTTATGCAAAGGGTCAAATTTAAACAAATATTTTTGAAGTGTAGCAATGGGGTAAGGATTCTGATTATTACCACAGTATTTTTAATGAGTTCATTATTACAAATCTAATTTGTAAACACATATTATTAGAACACTGCAGTATATTCTTGCTTGTACCTGAAAAATCTGCACGTAATTATTCGGCATTCTTAATAGATAGAAATGGAAAAGAAAGACTGAGTAATTGGACAAGCTAATAGGCCAAATATGACAGTCTAAGAAACATCCTGTGAATTCTTTGTGAGCCATGTAAATACATATTCTTCATTGCTGTTATTATTATTATTATTATTATTATTATTATTATTATTATTATTATTATTATTATTATTATGGGATATTTAATGATATACTAGTTGGTATTTATGAGAGAAATATTGAAATTCAGAAGCGAAACTTCTTTTTCTGTTAACAATTGAAGTATTCTAAAGTAAAAAATTATGAAGTGACTGCACATAAGCACACCGTAGAACACCTTAAATTGCTCTGGAAGTTATACAGCTCTCAGCAAACACTCATTCAAGGTATGGTTCACTGAAAACTTAGTTGGCCACACTTTATGATACACACTGCACATCCTGCACTTTCAAATCTAATGTGGACACTTGATTTTTTACAAAGAGTGCTTTCCGCTAATGTCCAACTTCTGGAGAAAAATC
Organism: Coturnix japonica; assembly: GCF_054131305.1. NCBI lineage: Eukaryota > Metazoa > Chordata > Aves > Galliformes > Phasianidae > Coturnix > Coturnix japonica. The sequence goes on from NC_140664.1 coordinate 81,316,661, forward strand.
AATTCAAGATACAATCAAGTAATAATGGCATTCTGAACTCTGTCTTGGACTAAATGTTCTCCAAAACTCTCCCAGTCCCAAAGAAACTCCTCTGTTGACTTTTGTTTGATTTGCCCTCCCTAGATTTACACCTCTTCAGTTCTGAGTCCCTAGCATGGTGGCTTGCCTAACATGTTTTCATCTGTGAGTTAGAACCTCTACTACAGAGTAATGGCAAACTTCATCTCTGGAGGGCAGAGTGTGTTACACTCATCAGGATGTATTACAGCACACAGAAAATATCAGCCAGATCCAAGCACCCTTGTTTTATTTTTTCTTCTTCTTAATTCTGTTTTTATCTGGTGGCAAGCCAAAACACCACCCAACCAAAGAGCTATTGAGCTTATACATTCTGTTTCCTGCCTTATTGGTCGAGATTTTAGTGGAGGATTTGCCAAAAATCTGCCACCTGAGGCTTTTAATGCATTTCTTTGTACATGCAGTCTTCCTGATTGTTAAACATCAGAAATGGTTACATCAAGTATGTGTGTGTGTGTACTGAAAAAGCAAAACAGAGAATATCTTTGTTTAGTACAGGGATTTCATTCTAAGAAACAGAATACTGTAAAATTGATCTCAAATTATATCAGCCCTTTTTAACTTCACTTTCACTGTTAACTCATGCTTTAATTTCTTGCCTCTGCTAAATTATTTGAAATAAAAGTTAATCACTTTGTTGATAAAGAAGGCTTTGCAACAGAGCATGTGAAGCTCTACCAATATCTCAGAGTTGTTCTTCAGCTTTCACTGTCACAGGGCATCGGATCTGGGATATAAACTCAAGTTGGAAGTGTGCAGTACTACATCTGTACCCACAGGCTCCATTAAGAATGTGCAGAGACTTAGGAAGTTAAGTGGACACAATGAAAAGAACATGGCAGGTGCTCTTTCTAATGCTGTTCCAGTATACACATGTTTTCAACAAAATGCTTTTCTATTTTGAACTTTATTATGGCAACTTTGTAACACTAACTCAAAATGAACTTTGAGTCATGTTTCAAACATATGTAAAGCAGATAGCATGTGTATGTGTGCTTACACTAAGATAATCATTCGAAAAATTGAAAATAGAAATTTCCAGAATTCTGTTGCTCAGAACCTAAAATTATGCACTTTTGTTTTTCAAGAGAAGAAAAAATCTGAAATATTTTCTCATGTAGAGTTAGATGTAATTTGATATATATTTCTATACATATGTGTCATCTGCCACATTACAGATTGGTTGTGTTGTATTATTTTATTTTAGTGCTTCACATTAAAGCATAAAGAACATGACATACCATCTCTTAGCCTGATCAGATCATGATCCTTAAAAATGAATGCAATCCTCATGAAATCTGCAGTGTTACAATACCAGATTTTATGACTTAAAGAATAGATACCAAAGTAATTTACTGCACTTTGAGCAAAGCTCAAAATGCAACAAGACTAGTATTCATCCCCTGCCACCTATATTAACATACAATATAAATGTATATAACTCAGCTGCTATTTTGTGCTTGTCAACCACAATATAGTAGTTCATATGATATTTATATCTGTTTTGTGAGTAAAAATGTTATTAGTTGTTGCACTATCCTAACATTAGGCACAAATAGATGTATGACTTTGTTGAGGAAAACTTCAGTATTGTGCATTGTGTCATTGGTTTGTATAGGTAAAAATAGCATAGAGGTAATTTTTACTTCTTCTGGAACAGAGATAGTTTTGTACCTAGATTTTCTTGAATATGATTTATATTGTAAAAATAAATCAGAGTAACCGGACCAAAACTTAGGTGTTTTTTTTAACGAAAATGAGAAAAAAAATAGAATTGAAAATTATTTCTATTTATATGTTGACAACAGTCAAGTCAGTAAGAGAAAGATTTTCTTCTTTCTAAGGTTTCTAAGTAAATTCATTTTCCAAATCTATACATTCCTTTTTCTTACAAATATTCATGTGTTCTTCTCCCAGTGCCTTTTTTTGTGGTGAGAGAATAAATATATGTAATGTACAAAACCTGAAACTCATTCAGCTCTAGTAACATTGCTGTACATAGTTTGCATCCTTGCCTTTGACCTCAGTCTTGGATTCTCTAGGACCAAGAGTTCTGTAACCCTGCTAAGATCTGTACTAGTACTGCTAATAAAGATGAAGTCTCCTGAACAGAGATTTGGACTCTGTTTTAAAAGCAGCTGTGAGCAAGGCGGGGAGGGAGAGTACTTTACCCATCACTGCCTTGAGATTTTCCTGGATCTATCTACCTGGTTTAATGGGCACAATATTTTTTCTTGTTATGCTTATCTTCCTAATGATTTTCTTTAAAATAATGTCTATCACTTGGCCTTAAAATACTGTTTGATGTGGTCATGATAGATATATTAGCTTAAATTTTGAATTGGGACTGTAGTCTATTACATATGTCTACAAGTTCCTGTTTTCAAGGTGAGAAACTCCCATCTTTCTTTACTCCATTTACTCCATATATATATATATATATTTTCCTCCTTGAGCAGAGATAAGAGGGATCTACAATACTTTTGGTCTTGTTTGAAATCTGTACATAGAAATTTGAAATTTAAATAATGTCTTCTTTCAATCCTCAAGTTATTTTCTGTCTTTTTGTATATATGCATGTATACATGGACTTATAATCATGTTTTTGTTTTTTATTTATTACTAGAGAAATATTTGAGCTGGAAAATAGCAGATAAAGTGTGATTCTAGAAACATTTTATTTGCGTCCCTCTCTGTGTAATAGTACATAATTACTTGAAGAACTACAGATGCATTTATAAATGTGTCATCAGCAAATCGGTTAAAAGTTGACTTAGAACTCATGAATTTCAATACAATACAAAAATCCTAAGTAATCCACCCACTGAAGATGTACGTGTACTAATGAACTGAATAAGATTTAGATCTTAATGTATTCTATTTTTTACATTGAGGGTACTCAAAAGATAACCTGAGTTTTCAGTAGGAAACTGACAATACTCAAGAAAATAGAATGAAAAATACAGGCAAACTAACAAAAGCCAAGAGAATGTCTTAAAGCAAGCAAACAAACAAACAAAAAAAACACTAATATATAAAAATACACATAATCTACTATAGGTCATATCAGTATATATCGTTACATGTCAATACAGTTGTACACTGCTTTTTCTTTTACATTACAAACTTGATCCTGCAAAGTATGCTGTATAGAGCTACTATCTTATTCTCACAAGTTTCACGTAAAAAATGAAACATCTAGTACCCATCTTTTAGACATCTAATAATAAGTCACGGTTAAATATATAGCTTTAACCAAGATTAAACAATGTTATATTAACATCATAGAAACTATGGAATCACCTCCACAGGATATAGGGAGTTTCAGCAGAGGTTAGCAGCATTCAGCCTCTTTAGTTTTTCATCAAAATAGTCCATTATGAAATGGTAAATAGTAGTGTAGACCTATAGTCCTGTGTGAGTTACCCAGTAATTCTGAAGCTGTATGAAACATTTTGTTCTCTTTTAAGTAAGAAATGTATTTACTATAAGAAAGATAGTTCAAGATCTGCTTAAGCATACAATATAACCAAGTAAGTTTTCCAAATATGTTACTGCTACTCCCTTCCCCAGAGCATGTTTTAAATAGTATTTCTATCTCCTTCCTTTTCCCCTTGTGAAATTTACCACAGTCTTTTGGAAGAAGTATATGATGTCCATAAAAAAAGGACAGAAGTGTGATCTTTTTCCTGTGTTGAATGAAGGTTTTCTGTAGTTAGAATGCTGAGATGTGCTCTTTCCCTTGAGTAGGAGTTTGGTGCTTGTGGTCAAGATACCACAGAAGCTGACACCTTGATTAAAACAGGTGAATTGAGCCCCAGGCTTATCAAGTTCTCTTGGTTCTCTCCATGACTTAATACTAAGACACATTTTATTGACAGTTTGTGCTTAAGAACATGCAAGCTTATGTGCTATCTGTTACTAAATCCATTTATTTATTTATTTATTTATTTATTTATTTCCTGGTAGTTACATCTGTGGATGGCAGATGTGCAGATAGATGGATTTTCCTCTGCAATATTACCCTTTTAAATGATACACTTCCTTTTTTAATTTTTTTTTTTTTATTTTTAATTTTTATTTTTTCTTGTTTGCAATTCAATTTTCAGTCTTCAGTGAGGTACTACTGTGATTTCACTAATTTGAGAAAAACATTCTTAGAGTGTAATTGTGTTTACTTTTAAATTTACTTACAATATTTAGACACTTCAATGGAATAGCAGTTATTCTGATGATGGAAAATCTTATCTTTTCTCTAAAATTTAGGCTTTTGTGTGATATATTTGTACAAGATATAAGATGAAGACAAAACTCATATCCCTCTTTTTCCTCTTAACAACTTCAGCAAGGCATCTGAACCCACACTAAAACATCTGCTATTTGTTAATACTCTCTACATGGGGTTTGGTTTCCCCTAGCTTTCTGTTTGAGCTTAGAATAAGAATTAGAAAAGAATGATGAACTAAGACATAGCTATTATAGCAATAATATCATTATAGCTTTGACGAGCATAAATCTTCAAGTTAATTCAGGAGTCTATAATGTGAATGAGAAAGGTCACTGGGCTTGAACTGTTCTAAATTGGATACCTACAACTTTGTGACAAAGAAGAAGTCAGTTATTTAAGTTCTGAAATGAAAAGATGTCTAAAAAGTAACAGGATAATTTCAATTTGTTACATTCAGAGGTTTAAATTGTATTTCCTATATATATATATAATTTCTGTTTTAGAACAGAAATTGCACACAACCATGAACAAATGAGGTTTTTTATGTTTTCAGTTTTAACGAGGCAAATTTAGTGGGTGTTAAACACAAATGGTAAAGCTCAAAGTAGTTCAGCCTACCTCATTACAAGATCAAAATTAAAAAAATAATAAAGAAAAAAAGGGGGTTGACACAGCAACCACTTCTGGGTAAATTGGGTGCTATGTATGATCAGGAGTGTAAATGCTCACCTTTTACTTCTACGATGGCTGCAGCCATCAAGATCTAAGCAGCAGGTACTTGCACTTGTACATAAAGTCTGAGATGTTTTGTCACTTGAATGTCTGTAAAAGACAGATCTAATGGGATAATGGCAGGCTAGGTGGATCAGTCCCACAGCTAATATTTAGATAGTTACAGTTCAGCCTCTTGAAAAGCACAGTCTTGCCTTAAAGAAGTACATGACAATGATAACTTAGTTATGTGACTCATTCTTTGTTACTCTGCCTTTTGGAGACCATTTATAGCTCTAGCATGCTAAAATCTTATTTTATTTATTTATTTATTTATTTTTCTCCATTGAGAAAGAACACCCATGCAAAATTGTGCTATTCTGCACCATAAGTTAATGTCTGGACTAGTTCAGAAGCCTTTTTGTTATTGTTATGGTAGCTTAAAACTTGATAACAGGACAATAATATAAGAAATAAATGTAGTGTCATAATAGAGTGATGACTGCAAGAGAGAAAATATATATTTGCTAGGATTATGTTCTGTTTAAGAAAACAGAATGAAATAGAAGTCATTACAATGGATCTAACGTACTCCAGAGTAGTCCATCATTGCTTTAAATCATATGAGCTAAAGTGAAATGATACGTGAAAACAAAGTTTGATATTAGCTTAATGTGTTTCTGTACAACTAAAAATACTAGCAACAAAACTCAAGATAATACTGACATGAAAATAATTCCTTTGTAGTTTTGTTATTTTTCAGGGTCTTTTCTCATTAAAGGAAACAATTAACGTGGCATGCAGAAATTTGCTGGTGAATTAGCAGTTCTGTGATTTGAGATGCTTGGTTTCCTCCTGGGTGAAGAAGTTATTTAACAGTTTTTGTTTGTTTTCTATACAAAAGTAAAATGAACTGCATAAAATAATTGCCAATGAATTAACTATGGTTTAAAATATTTCCTTCTACAGAAACCTTTGCTTTTTTGTTTGTTTATATAGGGCTGCTTCCAATCACATAATACTACTCTTTGTGAAGCATGAAGATTTTTCTTGTGTCCGTTTAGTTTCTATTCATTTATTTAAATGTGACCTCATTTCCCTGTCTGGAAAAGGAACAATATCATTCTAAATATTCATTCTTTGTGTTTTGCAAAAGGTAGAAAACTTAAGCTCTAGTAAAATAATCCTTTTCTCTATATTCAGTAACCCTGTGATGTCTATATATTTCAGCAGTTTGCCAGTGTAAACGGAGTGATGTTCATAACTTACTACTGTAGCCCAAATGTTGTCTATTTCTGCACAACTCCTTAAAAGTTTATTCCTTTTTTTTTTTTTTTTTTTTTTTTTTTCCATGGGGAACCTGAAAAATGCTGATATTTTTAATCTTTTGGTGCCATCTTGTGGCAAGATGATAGTTATAAGAAAACTAAACTGAAATTCCTAAGCCTGCCAGTAAAATAAAAATTAAAAAAAAAGATTTATTTTATTTTTTTTTTTTTTCAAAGCAAATGCATCAAATCAACTCATGCGATGGAAGGGATTCTTTTTTATTTTATTATTTATTTTCTGATCTTTTCAGCTGCATTAATACAAATATTGATTTTAGAAGTCTCACGAAAAATGACTATAATTACCATATAGAAATAGATTTTTAGTCCTTAATGCATTAGAATTCTGTAGAATACTTAAGTGCTTAACTAGTTCAAGGCAATTTCCAATAGATTTATGTTGTATTAGTTCATTAGGTCTCTGTAGAATAGTTAGCTAGCTCAAGGCAATATTCACTTTAGCATCCAGTAATGTTGAGAAAAAGCCAGGGTCTCTGCTGGCATTCTTGATTTTATTTTCCACTCTGGTCTTTGGAAAATTCATAGCAGCCTGTATGTAGCAAAAGCAGTAAGAGCACAGAAATGTTGTTTTGTTGTTGTTGTTGTTGTTGTTTTTTCCTCGTGTTTTTACCAGGGCTCTGCAAGATCAGTGCTTTAGAGTTTGAACCAAATGAATATAGTACAATACCTGCTTTTCTGAGGGTAATGCTTGTAGATGTCTGCAATCAGTACAAATCACATTCTAACTCAATCTTGTAAGGAATTTTCAGTATGATAGTCCCTATTTGCTTACTTATTTGCCCCTGAGTTCCAGTCATGCTGAAAGTTTGTAGGTGCAAAAACCTTTCTCAGTGACTGGAAAGAAAATCAAGATGTCAATGCAGCTTTAACTTAAACCAGGGATTCTCATTCTTTCAAAAGAAAGGACGATTTTTAAATCTTTGTTTTCTTATGTTTTGTTCTCCTGACAGATGATTACTACAACGTGGTCCAAATTATGTTCACAAATATCTTGTGAACTTTGAAGACCAATTGAAGATTATAACTCTGTGAGTTATTATAAGAGCACTTTTTCCACTTGGGAGGACTGAAAGCATATAAAAATTAAGTTTTCATATTGCAGGGATAGAAAGCTGATCTTGAAATTTTGAATTTCAGTCCTTTGCTAATACAATAAACAAACAAATAAATAAATAAATTGCAAGTATGTTTTTTTTTTCTTATTCTTCTGCCTTTTGTAAAAGCATTTAGATATCCTAATAGTTCTCAGTTAACGATATCTTATAAAAATGAGAATATTTTTCATGTTCTGAAAACTTTGAAATTGAAGAAGTATTTCAATTGGATATTGTTATTTTGGAAGATGCAACACTTTTTGTACACATGGGTGATACTGCGGATGCTTCATGAACATACACAGAAAATAAAGATGCTAATACAATATACCTTTTCCAGCTGTTGTTTGCTATATATTAAAATACTATTCATTACACTGTGTTTGTTTTTTAATAGGCAGTCACTAGATGATTTACGGTTGTACACCACACCAGCAAGTGAGTGTGTTAAATCAATGGCTGAAATGACTTTTTGGATGGTTAGAGTTCCTGCATTTTTTTTTTTTTTTAATAGGTTTACCTAGGTTAGCTAGAGATAAAACTCTTGTCTGTCAGCTACAAGGCAGAGGAGAATCACAACATTAATTCAATAAGATACAGGATTTCAAAAGTTTTGTGTATATGTGAGGCTGCGTTCATTCAGATTTCTTCTTCTCACTCCAGTGAAATTGTTCTGACTTGCTTGTTTCACTGTCTCTTTTTGTATCTTTTGGTTCTTAGTAGGATGTGCTTCACATACAAGAATAAAGTGGTAGAAGAATTAATGAAAGGACTGTAACTTTTTGTTCCAGTGCATTCACTTGGAATGAATTCCCTTAGGGGAAAAAAAAAAAAAAAAAAAAAAAAAAAAAAAAAAAGGAAAGATAAGAAAAGAAAAGAAAAAAAGAAAAAAGAAAACTAAGTTGAAGGCATAGATTTATATATATATATATATTGTTATTAATGAAAATTTTATAACATTATGACATATACAGTTTAGGAATAATAACTACATTGAAATCCAAAATATTATCTGTACATTTTTGTTGTTGTTGTTCTTTGTAAGAATGAGATCTTAAAAATGTTTCTAGGAAGTTTTGTACCAAAAATTTCATGTTCTAAATATCTTAATCTGTGTGAATCATTTTCATTAGTGTATGTGTGGTGCTGTATTTTTTTTTGCAGTTGTATTTAAGGTAAATGAAATTTAGCTGTATTATGTTATACAGAATATTAAAGAATAGAAATGTAGAATTATATATATACTTCCAATTTTCACTTCCTAAAATGTTTATCTAAAAAATGAAGCTGCTGAGGTAGTATAGAATGATGATACATTTGACCTGAGTTTAAGAGAATTTACAGGTAGATTTGAAAGAGGGATGAAAAACAAATGTAAGGGGAAAAAAAGGCTACGGATGCTTAGCAAGGTGTCTTGTAAAGATAAAACGATAGAAACTATCGATGTCTCCACTAAAGTTAGAGAGCAAAAAGGAAACTGTCAAAGTGATTGTTTTTGCTTGGGGTTTTATAGAGGTGAAAACAGAACAAAGCTTGCTAATGATTTTGTGACGGTAGTCAGAAGCTCCACATAATCTGCCTAGTAAAATATCAGAATCTGTTTTTGGAATAAGTGAAATTACTACAGTTTGTGCATCACAATTGCCAAATCCCTTGCATGTCCCCTCTGCAAGTTGCACCTGTTGAATTGCAGATTTTTATCTTTCAGTCCCAGGGTGCTTCATTTAGTTAGAATTTTAGGCAGGTAAGTAAATACATTATTTATGCTGAAAACTGTTAGATCCTGCATATAAAGGGAGACTGAAAAGTGACTGCCATGGAACTTGTCTAGATGATCAAAAAGAAAAAATGTTTTTTAAAATTGTTTCTGAGGTTAGTCTGTCAGGTAAGATTGATTGCTGATCTGTGGAACTTGTATATTTAGTGTGTTCTTCTTCTGACTGTCAAAGTTATTTATGCCTAGTGTGACTACCAGCTAGTCCAAGCAATGTGCTGTGGCGCTGAAGGAAGAAAATTCATTCTGCTGTACAACTGCAGTAATATATAACTGACATGTTTCAGGGCCTAACTGCCTAGAGAAATTCTAAGCAAGATAAAAAGGTCACAAAAGCACAGGATCACAACTGTGAATGCTGTTCTTACATACAAGACAGAGGTGTGCCATCTTTTCACACACCTTCAGTAACAGCCTGAGTAAGTTTGTGCTATGACTTTGCCTTTCAGAGATTATAGTAGTCAGGGCAGAGTAGGAAGCACTATTTTAATTAAACTTGAGTAGTGATACTGATTTTTTTGTTTATGTATTTTTGTCATTAGTTTAAATGATTTTTCCTTTGCTAAAGTGAATGTATCTGCTTTGTCACAAAGGTGAACAGAGAAGCTGAACACCTCTACTGCGAGGAGAATCTGTGAGAGCTAGGACTGTTCAGTCTCGAGGAGGCCTAGGGAGATCTCATCAATGCCTGTAAACACTTGAAGGGAGGGTGTGAAGATGGCAGAATCAGTTTTTTGTCAGTGCTAAGGAAAGAGGCACAAACTTGAACAAAGAAGATTACCTCTGAACATCTTAAAGCATTTCTGTAATGTGAGAGTGACAAAACAGTGCAGAAGTTAGCCAGGGAGACTGCAGGGGTTTCCTCCTTGAAGATATTTAGCAGTAACCTGGACATGGTCCTAGTCAGTTTGCTATGAGAATCCCTGCTTGAGCAGGAGCTGGACCGGAGGGACCCATAGGTCCCTTCCAGCCTCAGCCATTCTGTGATTCTATGATATGTATAGTGTCTAGAAATGAAATACTTACTTTCTTTGCTATCTTTACAGTGTAGTTACAATTTAAGCTTTGTTTGAGGTATGAACATACAGCACTAAGATAAAAAACTGTGTGTTAACTGGACTAATGTTATGAAGTTAATGTACTTCATAAATAAAATTTTGTTTTCCTGAAACGAATTTACATCTATGTCCTTTGATGTAGGGCAAACTATGAAACACATATAGATATCTGTTACTTGAGTACTGTGAGAATAATTCAGGAAAGGAAAGATGACATAAATTGCATTTCTTTAAAATGGGAGCAAAAACCTGGCTAGAAAACTTTATGTCACTTCTTGATTTAACAGTAATTCACAAATAGCTTCACAATATCCTGTGCAGGAAAGAAAATTTTCAGAGAAATTACACCCTGGTGTATCTAGAGCTCTAGCTCTCCAATAGCATTCAATCAAGTTCTCTTCAGGTTAAAGAAAAAAGAAAACAAATCTCAGTAGATATTCAAGTAGTCTTAGACCAAGCTACAGCTATTTTCCTGGTGCTCAAATAGTTTGTGACAGCTGATTAACATGGGAAAGGTACGGTAACAAAGGCCAGTTCTGGTGCTTTCTGTTGGTCAGTTCACATTCTTGTCTCTTTGCAGCTTTTACACTTGGAAAAGACTACACCAGAGTCTTTCTTGCTCCTCATTAAAACAGAAAACGTGGGGATAAATAGGTGTTAATTTACACTGCCTCTTTCTGTGGGTTTTTTGTTTGTTGGTTGGTTGGTTTTTGTTTGTTTCTTGTTGTTTGTACTTTCTCTGAAAGGCACTTTGTTTAACAGCAACAGTCAGGTGCTCTTGGTGATTAGACTGCGTTTGAAACGTTAAGCACTTGTTCACATGTAAAAGCCACGTGTGTGAGGAGCAAGAAGATGCAGGGCTCAGCAGCACTGCAGAAGCTTCTTGTTGTCAGCAAATTTCTGACACTTTTTCCCTAATTAGTGGGACAAAAGAGCTTGACGGTAGGTCTATAGGGAGGACTAAAAGCTACCTCCTGCAATGCATTATCTTCTTGTAGAATGTATTAAACTGTAGAAGTTTGTGGGCCATGCTGTACTATTACACTAATATGACTTAATGCATGGGAGATCCCAGTGTTCTGCATATGGCTGAAGCCTGTGCTTTATTCCCATTGCAGTTGGCTGGATTTGATCACACATACAAATTCAAGCATACTTAGATTGCTTTTAACACTGTAAAGAGTTGTACGGAATTGTATGATTTGCCCAACTTAGTTCTTGATGAAAGCTTTGCCTTGTTCTCAGACCTTAATTTTCTTGTAGAAAATAAAATTAAAAAAAAAAATAAATGGTTCTGTATATCTGATATTTACTGCGTGTTATCCATCAACCTTATCTCTTTGTGTCACAGTCTTTGATTAGCTGTGCTGTTATTAGTGGCATTAGTCAGATGGTATATGTTTGAGACATCTAATTTTTTTCAGACATTTTATTAGTTTTCACCTAGATTTTAAGAAAAGGGCAATTTTCATTCCTCACATAATTCTTAAATTGCAGTGTGTGGGTCGGATTTTCCTTTTTTTTTTTTTTTTTTTTTTTTAATTTTCATAACCTTTTAATGATCTCCAATAAGTATTTGTCAGGATTTGATTTAATTGACTTAAAGACTAAGGTGAGCTTTCTGCCTCAGTAATGAAGTAATGAAGTGCATAGGACAGTTGGAATGAATGAATTATATATAAAATACGTGTGACCAAAACTTCTCCTGCAAGGGAAGAATAGAATAAGAATCTATGCAGAGCTGATCATTTTTATTAACTGGGAAATGCACTTCTGCTTCAGGGTGCACCAAACAAAAATTTTCACATCCAAAACAATACATTGAATTCTATATTAAATATATTATCAAAATACTATCTCACTAAAAGGGCTATAGTGGTGTAAGTCAAACACTGTCAAATACCTAAAAATTATGAAATCTTCTCTTTAAGACTGATATAAAACTATAAGCGAAATCAAGCTTTCATTTCTCTGCTTTTATTTTTACAAATTTTACCCTGTTTTGCTTCTGTTGTGTTTTGTTTTTTCGTGCTTCTGTTAATGAATTTTCCAAAATTATAATTATATATCAAACTGTTGCTTTGCTGTCTTCCAAACTTGACGATTTGCATTCTTGCTGTGCAGATACTGGTATTTTGATGTTCCTTTTGTATATCATGTTTTCTGTTTAGTACATCTTATGTTATTTGCTTCTCAATTCATTTTTCCCGGCAATTACGGGTGTTTGCTTTTAATCTGTATGTTGTGCTATTATACTTAGGATGTTCTTGCAAATAGGCATTCTGTGTGTGTGTCTCTGCATTCTCTTACTGGATCTTTTGTTATATGTTATGACTTTAAAACACTTCACAAATACGGAATACTACCAAGAGCTCATGCTGCAAAGCTGTAGTTCCTGGATAATTTTCAGTATATGATAGATATTATTTAAGAACATGTAATTAATGATATAAAACTAATCACTTACAGCTATTAATAGGCAGGTAAAGTATTGTTTTTTGTTTTGTATTGTTTTTCTGTATATTTGTCTGCTCTCTCCTTGCTTGCAGAACAGAGAGTGCCTCATGGTTCTTGAAGATCACTCTGCTTAGTCTGAAGTGCCATTAACTACTAGAAGATTTCTGACTTGCACATGGTCAGGAAGTGCACAAATAATATTTACTGAAATGTAAAATAAGTCATAATTCTGATTATGAGAATGATGAGCTTTTTTGAACTGATTGTCAGCATTTGCTCCAGAAACAGAAAACTGCTATTCTGACTGTATCCAAGTAAAACATAAAATCAAGTTTTTCTTGGCTTTTTAGAGCCATAAAAATAAAAAAAATAAAAGATTATGTATTATATAATACAAATGATATGTAATGGGTAATGTGTCAAGTGTCATGGATAATGTGCAAAGTAATATTTATACTATAATAGAAGTGCCTAGATGTAGAGAGTGGAATTTTGTCTCACTTTCATCTTGGGAGTTAATCCTACTAACTGGGCTGCTTTAGATATAATCACTTGGATCCTCTCTTTGTAAAACCACTCTGGTGAGACTTACCTATCCTGCTCAAAATCCTTCCATCTGCTTTGAAAGACTATGCTATGAGAATTGCTTGTGGAATGCAATTCCACAAGCTATTGATAGTGCATATAGGAGAAGAGGGGAAACAGGTAGCCAGAACTTCTAACTGGGAGCTGAAAAATGTATCCCAAGATACAGAACATGTAAAAAATAATAGTAAAATAAATGCAGAAGAATGAGGAAAGAAAGTAATGAGCTCTTTCAAGTCTAATGAGTAAGTAGATACAAATTCATCAAAATGTGGTTTTTATATTTTTATATTTTATCTGTAAATTAAAAATTAATTATTTCTTTCCTCTGTTTCTTCCTCCCCTTGTCACTTTAGGAATGTAGTTTTTTATATGTGATGATAAATGACATATCACATTAGAGCTAAGTGTAATTTGAAATGGCTGAAATATCTAAAGGAATCAAACATCATATTGGAGACAGGTCATCCTTAATAGCAATGTGATTAAAGCTCTCAGTATTTTTCCTCTTTCAGACTGCATCTCTTCTGCATACTTGAAATCATTTCACCTTCCTTTCCTTGAAGACACAGTGGGTATATAAGCATTAACTATTGTGTCTTCAGAGCCTTGGGCTGTTTTTCCCAGTGATGCTGAAAGTTGCTTCTGAAAATCCAGTATTTTGAAGTGATAACTCTGGAAAAGAAGTCATAGAATGAGCTGCTACTAAACAAAATATGAATTTAGTGTTTCAAATTATTCTTAATCCCTAGAGGGCTGTGGAAGCAAACTACAAATAGTATTTATTTTATGTTAAATCTAGGTTAACAGGCCTCTTTTCTCTCTCTCTTTTTTATTTTTTTCCCCTAAATTAGGATCTGTGTAATCAGGATTGTCTCAGAAAATCACATTCTCATACTCTGTTCACAGTTGTTGTGCGGAAGTAAAAAATCAGAAAATAAATGCTACATATAAGGTCTTTTTTTTACTTCTTCCAGTGTAAATAAACTGAAGTTCAGGGTTGATCTTCTGGGTATAACATTTATAAGATTATGGATGGATAGAGGTGGAAAGGGAATTTAATCTCTGAGACAGTCTTAGGAGATGGATTGGACTATGTAAATGTGTGCTAGTTCTGTCTGTAGATGTAATTATCATTAAAGTTACAAAAAATTCATTCACTGGGCTTTTTTTTCCCTCCCAGCTACAAATCATCTAAACCATTACGTCTTGTCATGTTCAGTAGAAATGGATAATAGATTATCCTCTGTCTCTTTGCATAAGCCTTTTATATACTTGAAAGTTGTAACTTTATCTCCCTTCTCACAGGCTTTTCTATCAGAACCTAATGGCACCATCTTGTTCAGTTGTACCACAGTGGTCACGACAGTTTATCTTTCACATTGGGATCTCCACACCTGTATGGAAGTGCAGTGTTCACAGATGGGTTTTCTGTTTAGTCTGAGCTCTTCCTGTTGTTGCCCAAGTGTTGAAGATATATTTCATTCTTCTTATGAACAGTAATCCTCTTTGTATGTCTATTTCCTTTTAAGATCCAGATGATACTGTTAGATCATATTCAGAGATCTAATCTGCATATTCAGTGATCTGTTTGCCTCACTAGCATTAAGAGTTGGCATTTAACAGTTTTTCTCTGTCCACGAGGCGTGATAATTATTCAATTATGGAAAGAATTTAGAGTGGAATTGGAGTGGAAAATAAGTTTTTCAATAAGAGACTCTAATTATTATGAAACTGCTTCAGACAATTCTTGTTCTAATAGCAAATTCATTAGGCACAATGCTTTAAGAAGCTATAATTTGCAGTGGCCAGTATGTGGCCCTTGAGCCATGCATGATTCCCAAACTGAGATGATTTCGTTTTATCAACACAAACATGCTGATGGATGGTTGCTGCACTTTCTGAACACCTTGCCACTGAAAGAGTCCTACAGCCCAGTGTAATTGACTTGGACACCCTGTCCAGTGCCACTCCCTTTCCCCCAAGAGGAGTTCACTTCACTTGCCACCTAGGAGCTGTTTCTGGACCTTGTGGCTCTTGGTTTCAAATACAGTTTGTTTCACAATTAACAGGACTACAAAAGCTGGCCATTTTCATCTGAGTTCCCCAACTCCTTTATCTTGACTTCTTTTTGTTTAATGTTAAGATCATACAGTCTTGTTGCCAACATTAATTAGCTACTTGCTCTAAATTTACCTTTACAGACAATATCGATGAAAAAAGACATTGCACTTTCCAACTTCCTACATTCTATTTGAAAAAGCTCTGCTTCATTATTGATCATGGAGCCAAGATTTATAATCATCCTCTATTACTAATATTTTTAGAGAATTATTTCAACTTAGATGTGTCTGACTTCTCATTTTGTGCCTTGTCTATATCTATTTTATCACTTCTTCTGCCTGTTCTTCTTTTATTTAGCAATATCATATATTTTATATTTATGAAAGACTTGCTTCCTTATGTTTTGAATGAAAAGATAGTGGCCTAGCCAAAGTCTGTTCTTTATTAATTATCATGTCCTACTTTTTGACAGGACACTGCTTTTATTAGCAGTGTATTGTCTCTTTCAAGAGCCATCTCCTCTTTTTTTCCTTCTGTACTTTCCTGTTTATAATATTATCATTTGTATTACCATAATGTTCAGGCCTACATGATAGTTTACCAGTTCTCTTTGGTGCTTATCATATGATTTTCAACTTAAAAACAAACAAGCAAACAAAATCTTACAATTTTCTGTGTTTGTTCATTATATCTTTTGTATTACTGCATAAATATCAAGGTTGATAGATAGATAATGCAGCATTTTCCTCATCCTCCTTGGCTTACATTCACCTATTCCTTTTACTTTGGAGGTTAACCTGGACTGGTTTCCAGAAACTGACTGTTCATACCTAAATTACACATTTCTGTTAGCATTCCCTTATTTCACCTTATTTTAAAATCCTCTTAACTAAGTTAGTGACTCAGTTTTCCTTCCTTGTTTCCCCTCAGGTCTCATAAGAAAGAACTTCACCTAAGAACTCAATGAAAAATGTTCCCAAAGTGGGGAAGCCAAAACAGTGTGGGTAATATCATCAGTCATAAATATATTTCTAGAACATTATGTTTTTGATGTTTCCTTTCTAATGAGAGGGTTCTTTAAAATGTAATGAATAAAAGCATTTTGGAGACAAAGAGGTCATTACAGATGTTGGTGCTGTGGATGATACTTTACTTACAGTCCTTCATTTTGATGAGGACTGAGAATTATAGACCTGAAGAGAGGGTTTGGGTGGAAGAATGTTTCCATATTAACAGTGGAGCAGACTGTGGAACAGGAGCTGGGAAAAATCTGAGTAACAGAGGCTTTCAAGAGGCTGCTGCCCAATTATAGATCATGAGAAGGGCCACACTTTTGGTGTCTGCCAGGAGGACTGAGGGTGGAAATGACAGTGGCAGTGCTGCTGTTGCAGTCCATCTGCTATCTATATGACTAAATATATATATGTTGCTCATGATCTGTCAGACACTGTTTGATGTCTTAACTCACAAGTTGACAGTGCAAAACTTTCAATAGTATCAAAGTGACTTTCATCCACTTCCGGCATTTTTATTTTTTTTAACATCCATCCACGTCTTCTATAGTTGATGTGTTTTTTCTCTTCCCTGTTATGGTATTCTTAAGGAGTTACACTGAGTAATGTGGTGAACCTACAGCAAACGCTAAAATTAATTCATAGGCATAGGAAATATTTACATATGATTTATTCGATCTCCACTCATACAACAACTATTAGAGATGATATACCTATTTTGCTTTTAATACTGCATAAAGAAGAGGGAGGAATTCATTGCTTGACATTTTATCTAAAACTGCTGATGTGTATGTATAAATAAAATAACATTGCTTTTCTGTGCTTCCTACTGCTTTGAGAAAAATCTTCATAGTTTCTTTAAATATGCTAATGTATACTTCAAATATATATCACATTGTTCTCTGAGTGACATCAGTGAATGTCTTCAAAAAGTACACTTCAGTCACTCAAATAGTTGGCTATTTGTTGCTGAAGCAGAGAATGGATCTTTGACATACCTGTAGCAACATAAGTCTTTTATTGCTAGCCTACCTTTCTCAAACAAGTTTTTTGGAAGACCAGGAATAAAATGAAAATGTTAGGGGAAGAGGAGAGAGCAGTCCATATGCCAACAAAATCCATGTTTAAATTGTAGAATACAACAAATAATGCACTGTGAATGGTACTGGATGGAAACTGGTGCCAAAATGACTTAAAGGAGTCATTAAAAAAGCTAATAACATTTGTCATTTTTGCCAGTATTACCATTTAATTTATGTGACTTTTAAGGCTTGTTAGGAATCACTTTTTGTCCAGTTTGGAATCACTGTATTTGTATACCTTTGTGAATGTGTATCAACTAGCACTTTTTGTACTTTTGACTAAAGTTATAAGTTTCTTTAAATTGCTTGTTTTAACGTAAAGCAACCTGCAAATAGGAAACTTTGAAAGTTCAGCATTTGCTTCTCCACGTTGATGCACAGTGTCCATGCATTGTTCTCAATATGTGTGAAAAGTACTTCCCTAAGCAGCATGACAGGGATTCAGCCATCCAGAAGTGAGAAGCTGGACTTAGTCATGTGAATATATCAAGTCTGATGAGACAAAACTAATTAAGTTAAAGTATACCTTGGAAGGAAATAATAGATTTCCTTCCTCAGTTGTGTTTTTGGCCACAGAAAGTCAACATGTCTTATAGTGAAACTTCCAAGAATTTTTATTTTTGTGAAATTTATGTGGGTACATTGCATCAGAATGTGTACTTTTGTATGTGTACCTTTGTATATATATATATTTACCCAGACAACTGAGAGATGACAGCATTAGTAGAAGATGCGAGAGTCGGATTTTCCTGGTAATCCTGCAACCGAGAAATCCTAAGGACTTTCTATAAAAAACAGTTTTGTGCATTTTTATAATGATTCCCTCTCTGTGTTTTGAAGGAATCTGTAGGTAAAATGTGCTAATCCAGTTCTTGTTTGCTAGTGCAAATGTGGAGCAAAGAATTTTTACATAAAATGTCTTTGCTGTGGAATTTTGCAACACATTATAGATTGTTGCACAGAAATATATGTATCATATATGTCTATTTATGTAAAAAAATACATATTTGACACATAAATAGATTTAAATATCCATTAGATTATTTGCTGAAATGAACTGATTCTTTCTTTGAGAAAATTCAAGGACTCTGCCTTTAAGTAGGCAAATTCTTTATGTCCTAAGAATACAGCTTTGTCGAAGGCAGTTTTCTCAGTGAACTAGGCAGTATTTATGTAATGATTTATACACTAATGCAGAAAGGACAGGATGGATGTCTGCTTAGTGCTGAGAAACCACTTTGTTTGAATACACTGTTGACTTTTGAAATGAGATAATTATTTTTCTGCACTCTCCTTGTGGATATTACCTATTTGGGATATTCATATGAGAGACTTCAGTTGCTGTTGCAGTCTTTTGCTAATTTTACAAAAGAATATTCTGTAGAGAAATATGTGTACATGTCACTTGAGACACCATCACATGTACAAAAATTGCACTGAAATGTGGTATAATAATACAGAAGAATGTAGAATTAAGACCACTAAACACACTTTAAAACTTTCTGGTTTTTTTGTGGTGTGTAACTTTGTGGTTAGTAAGATCCAAAGATCAATACATCATTAATAATGGTTTATTCGTTTCCAATTAGATAAGAGACCACTGTTCTTACCACCTAAATTTAAAGTAATACTTGTACAGATTCTGATGAGGCAGTACCTAACTGTAAGCAGATACAAAAGTCATAGAGTAGATAGTAATTTACAGATATAAAGAATTGCAATAATTCTATGCCTTATAATTGTCTTGTACAGTAATTTTTCAGTCAAACAATATATATATATAATAAAAAAACAAAAACAAAAACAAACCCTATACAGCGTTTTTTGCATGGAAGTGTAAGGCTTGACTCTTAATTTATAATTCAAATATAAACATTCAGTTTCCAAATACAATAGTCATTTATTCATCTTCGATTCAAGGTACCTAAAATCAAATAAATAAACCAGAGAGATAACTGAGCATTCTTAAAATTATTGCATAAATAATGAAACATTTTCCTCCTACATAAAATTAGAGAATTCATAGCAGATAAGTTATATTGATTTAAACAAACATATTTTAGTGGGCTAAAAGTAATCATACATCAGAATCTGACAGAAAAAAAGCCTTTTGTATATTTAATTATTATATGTATACATATGTTAAAGCTATTCATTGTTTAACAAAAGAAGAAATTAGATAAACCTATGTCACAATAATCTATTTTTGCTTAACCATGGCAATTGTAGTGCAGCATCCTTAAATTGTCTTGAAGTCTTTTTGAGTTGTTAGTTTATTAGCTGAATTTACAGCAATATCCAGTATTCACCTTTTGTTTTCTGGATAATGTGGGTGTAGCTAGAGCCTGAAATAGCAATGCCCTTTTGGATAAGGCATGGACAGAGATAGACATTACATATTAGTTGCCTTTACAGCTTCACATTTCTATTTTGGATTAGAGAGAGTTGTCATGGATCAGATACTCTGGATGTGATACAAAAGCCACCATTTTTTTACTGATGGGATAGTTCATACTTTGTTCATTAATGTCCAATAGCCATGTAAAAGGGACTACAGTGATACAGGAAAAAATAAAACCACAAATGAAGCACAGCTGATCAAGCTGATGAGAGGAGATTCAGCAGAGAAACAGAGTAGGAGTAGTTGTACTTGAAAAGGAATACTGAAAAGAGTTATTAATCAAACATATATACCAAACAGATTTCCATCACATGCCACCCACTGAAAATTTCTAAGATAGAGGAAAGGAGTAGTCATAGTCATAGATAAAAAGCAATTGTCTGTAATTATGTAGGAACTTAAGCATCATTGTAATCACTAGGAACTAAGAATAACATAAATTAAAAAAGTCAAGCCAGGAAGAAAAAAAATAAATAAATAAATAAATAAAAAAGAGGGCAGGAGGAGCTGGAAAACTAAAGCTACAATTTGATATTTTGATAAATTTTAGTATTATACTAGTTTCTTCTATCTGTTTTTGAGTGAAAAGCATAAAAATCCTCTAGCTTATACTAGTTTCAAATAATTAATGGATAGGCACAGTAGTTACTCTATATAACATGCTGATTGCTAATTCACTCTGTTTACTTCAAGCTTTCCAGATTTGAAGTCTGGTTGGACAAAAACGAAAACGGTAAAGACAACAGAATAACTTCTATAGCCAAAGTCATGCCTAAGTCTCACCCTCCAGACACCATTTTATAATGTATCAAATGCTCATAGTAAGAGTAGAAAATTCCTTTTATAATTTGAATTGTTGGTAATAAAGAAATTGGATGTGAAATTTATTAAATTATCAGCAAATGACATTGCATCTTCATTCTTTTGACTACAGAATGGTGCAAAAGAAAGTTTAATTTACTGTGCAGATGGTACTCTGTCATTTACTAAAAAACAATAATGAAAACAAGTACATCTTAAAAACAGTACACAACAAAAATATATTCTGTTAGCTACTATCAAAGAGTTTAATAGTGTGTTGCTTCAGAGCTATCAGTGCTGCAAGTCTCCAGTGACCACTAGAAAGAGGAGAAACCAGGGAAAAAAAGAAAAAAAAAGAGAAAAAAAAAAAGCTCTTTTTTCAGAAGGATTATTACCAATCTATTCAAATGTGCACCTGTTTGGAGTACTTTACTTTTCAAATTCCTAATTAAAGAAAACATAGCCTGAAATTCATGGCCATTGAAATTATCCATGATGGATACATGGGAAATTAGATATTGCAAGCCTCGAATTATGTTTCCAAAATGTGTTAGTACCTTGTAAACCAGTAATGAAAACAACATATTATTCTGGTTCTTTGGGTTTTTGGGTTTTTTTGTGTGTGTGTTTTTCTTATACATTGTTCTAGAGAAACTAATTGATACTACAAGCAGAAAGAAGGAGCAGTGAAATGTTGTCAGAACAAAGATTAGCAACTATAATACAGTATTCTGCCTAGCTTTGATTTTTCTACCTCTGAGGCCTTCTTGAATAGAATGAGTACTGGGTGACCGTCACTCCCTTTTAATTTTATTTATTTATTTATTTATTTTACTGTGTTTCATCAATTATTAAAAAGTCCACACACCATTGAATAATTTCATTGTGAAGACCCTAGGACCTGGTGATCAGCATAGTTTCCTAGAGATGAATGGCCTCAGTTAACATCTCTGCCCTGATTAGCTGCCATCTGTATTTAATTTGTGAATGATTTTGGAGTTAATGAAGTCACGCTATGGAGAAAAAAATAAGCTGAGGAAAAAAAAAATATAGCCTTTTAAACAAATGCTGCTTTCTTTCATTAATAGTTTTTTACAATCGTAGTTTACAATGTGTAACACATAGTATGCTTAATGCTTTGAGATAAACAGAGGAAATTACCACAAGTTCCCCCCCCCCCCCCCTCCCCGTTTTTGTTGGTTTTTTTTTTGTTTTATTTTGTTTAACACACTCTTCCTCAAGCCAATATATTTGAAATTTTAATTCAAAGCCTCAGATCCAGTAGACTTTTCTTAAGGTCTGTCATTTTTCCTTCTTCAAGGCAGCCTGTGCAGGCCAACAGGAAACATCTCAGATCATTGACAAAGTTGCTTTCCTTTCATATCTCTCTTAAGAACAAACAGAATGCCAGGCTTTGTTTAGTTCATTCACTGAAATACTGGTTTTCACTTGCACTGGAAGAGCTTTACTTCCCAGGCTAAGTATGCACACATATGAACATGAGATGAGCATTCCTTTTAAAGTTTACCGTAATTCTGAGCTACTCTATTGATTGCTTCCTTAGTCAACTCTGGAATATCTTCATGCTGTACTGCATTATATTGTTGCTTTCTTAATTGCTGCTAAATGATAACTGGTAGATGGGAAGGAGAAAAAGAAATTAAGGGTGCATATTCTCTACATTCCTTCTTTATCTCACTCTCCACTTTGTCCTGTTTGCCAGAAAGATTATTGTTTAGATGTTGATTCTCCAGTGACAACTGCACTTGCACTTATCACAAATGGATTTCTGAAACATCTCAGATCTCACACCTTCAGAAGATATGTGCTGCTCAAGCTTACCCACAGAGCTTTGCTCAACATTTCATTTGATATATTGGTTTCTTTATTTGGCACAATGACACTGAGATAGTAAATCCTTCCCATGTACAGGTAACCAAAAACTGTTTAAACAATTTCAGTTTTGAGTAGCTTCTTTAGAGAGAATAAAGTCTCTCTTGTACAACAATTTAGCAGTTTCTTAAACACTGTGTAATTCATTACCCTATTAATTATCAGTCCATAGTATTCATGCTTCAATAGGTCACCACCTTCATCTTTTCATCTATTATCTGACAAATTTTAATAACAGGCAGTACTGAGAGTTATTTTATACATATTTGAAAGTGAAAGTTTTTTCTAAAACATTGTTAGACTTGCTATAGATAATTGACATTCTGCTTGTTATCCCATTATCTATTTGCTCATCAAATCACACTCAGTTACATCAACGCTCTATTAAGTTATGCAAGTATAATAATCCAAGTGTATTTATAGCACTTTAGAACATAGCTTTATCCTATAGAGGAGTACCTAATAGTTTTTTGGTTTTTTTTTTTTTTTCCTACAGGCACAATCTATTACTGAGCAGCTGAATGAATTCACTTGGCTATACTAATTACAATTCATAAACTTTATGATCTCATCAAACAGATTTGAAACAAGGTACGTAAGTGTAGGGTAAAAAATAGAAGCATTGTCAAAGAGGATAAATGAAAGACTATTCAGTAGAATCATAGAATTGTAGGACTATTTGATTTGGAAGGGACCCTTAGAAGTCATTTAGTCCAGCTTTCCTGCAATGACCAGGGACATCTACAGTTACATCAGGCCCAGCTAGCCCTTGAATGTCTCCAAGTATGTGACATCCACCACCTCTCTGGGCAACCTGTGCCAGTGCTTTACTACCCTTACTGTAAAAAACTTTTTTGCTATATACAATCTAATTCTCCTCTTTTAGTTTGAAACAGTTCTTTCTTATCTTATTACAATGGATCCTTTTAAAGAATCTGTCCCCTTCTTTCTTCATAGCCCCCCTTTAGATACTGAAATGCTGCTAACAGGTCTCCCCAGAGCCTTCTCTTCTCCAGGCTGAAGACCCTCAGCACTCTTAGCCTGTCCTCAAAGGGGAGCAGTTCCATCCCTCAGATCATTTTTGTGTCAGTTCTCTGGATACTCCCCCATATTTCACCTGTACTAAGGACTACACATCTGGATGCACCTCGTTTGATGCAGCTCAGGATACAATTGGCTTTTTGGGCTTTGGGGTTGTACGGCTGGCTTATGCATCTACCTACACAGTCCCATGTAGCATTGTCAGTGGATGAGTGGATGAGTCACTGAAGTTTCTAATTGAATGCCCAATTCTGGTGCCTTGTTCTGAGAGTGATGCACCACTTAGGAATAGGTATCTATTTTCAAACTCAGTCAAAACACATTCTTAAGAGATGGAAAAAAAAAAAGGGTCAATTTTTATTATATGAATTAGAGATCCTCAGTTAATGCTGGTGCCAAGACAATTTTGAACAGATGCTGGTTCAACCTGTTGTATTTTGATTTAAAGAAAGGACTATTTGGAGCAAAAAATAGAATGCGATCTTCCAATTAGCTAGCATCATTACATGTAGATTGTACAGCCAGTAACTTCACATTGCATAACACAATACAAAATTATTATATTGCCTCTATGGAACACCTGACGTACAGTGCTTCATCTTGTTGATGTTATGCACATTATTTCAATACAATAGGTGGTACAATGTGAGGTACAGATTATTATAAAATATACTCACAATGTAATTTATAATTTTCTGTTTATACAGAAAAACAAACACAGTAGAAATTTTAATATATAAAAAGAATTGAACACAAATTGAAAGTAGCTTAAGTTTTCAAATTTCAAATGCATTGCAATTGTATCTTCTTGCCATTCAAGAAATATTTTGTAATGCCATCTATCATTTCTGAGATTTGTGAATATTAAGGTGCATTTTTCCATACTAATGCTTCTATTCTAATAAATTTGAGATACACAGATATGACTGAACTAGCTTCCTTACTGTTATTCTTTCTTAAATTTCAGATGTGAGTTTCCATGATAAATGGTTGTTTCCATTTCTTCCTGTCTGCTAAGAGAGAATGTAATCCTCCTGCTATCATCTAATTAGGAGGAATGGGACTATCCATGCTGCAGGCACAGGCAGTAACACAAGTTTGAGGAGCCACTGTGTAGACATCAATGAACACTTTATTAAATTATACAGTTTTCTAAGCAGGCACGATCTCTCAGTGCCCCAATTCTTTATGCTTTAGTGAACTGCCTGCGCTCTCTGAAGCTGTAAGGTTTCAGCCTGAGCTGAAGATATAAACTCCTGATGAGATTATGGTGAGTTTTTAGATACTTGGCACGCTTCTGTGCTTATTCTATTTCTCTAATAAAGCTGATAATTTGCCGGCAGGTGAAAGCACTGGACAGCAAAGACTAGGAAATTTAAAATTCCACCTGCCCTGAAGGAAAAGCATGCCTTTTTCATAACCATTTAGCATTATTCATTACAATACACCCTGTTCAAGAAAACCCTTCAGGATAGAGAGAAAGAATATTAAGTCCCCGGGTCTAGATATATGGTGGCCTCTGTTTTGGCTCATTGCCACACCCAGACAGAAATTTCTGATCTTTTTATTAAAAGGAAGAAAGGAAGGAAGAAAGAAAGGAAGGAACAAATGAAAGAAAGGAAAGAAAGGAAAGGAAGAAAGGAATGAAAGGAAAGAAAGGAAGGAAGGAAGAAAGAAAGAGAGAAAGAGAAAAAGAGAGAAAGAGAGAGAGAGAGAGAGAGAGAGAAAGAGAGAAAGAATCATAGCCTATGACAGATGGACTGAATAAGAAATTGTGTTGTTTATAAATTCTATTTATTATACTCTTCAGTTCTTGATCTTGTATCAATACCACAGTGTTATATTCTCCTCTGCTATACCAGCACTCACTTCTCCTTTTTCCCTATCATACCTGCTAAATATCAGAACAATGATTTTTTATTAAGTAAACAAAAGAAGAAAGAAAGTACAAGTACTAAAACCTAAAACTGCTTTTTATTTGATTTTTTTTGTTGTCGTTTGTTTGATAGGTGAAGTAGAGGTCTGCCTTTATAAAAGTAGAGGCTGCAAAGAATGGAATGTAGATATTTTAAAAGGTAGTACGGCCATTGCTAAACATAATGGGGATAAGCATTTAGGAAGTACATAGGATAAAGTTGGGAAAGAGTAAAAATTCACTTTCAAGCTAGGAGAACATAACAGTTAGTAGCATAAATGTGACTCCAAAATACTATGGGTAGAGTTGCAAAAGACCAGCTCAGACCTTACCTAAGTAGGAGGAAACTATGTGATGAGTACTGTCATTGTATGTGGAACTGTGTGTTACACTGTCTGAAAACAGGATAATCAACGTTGCTTTTTACAGAAAATAGGCACCCTGCAATTGATTTTGAGATGAAATTGAATAAATGGAAAAGAATATGACTGCGCTGATTTGAATAATATGTATTCATATACCGGAGAATAGAGTGGCTGCTGGTGACTGAAGGAAGTCATAATGAGAAATAATGATACAGAAAAATATGGGATGGAGTTCTACAGGACAGAGCTAAAAAGGGACTTTGGTAAACGCTCTGCTCACACTAGCTGTATGTAACCCATTCCTGAAAGCAGCCCACTTAGCTTGCTCTTTTCAAGCTTTAGTCTCACCTTATTTCAGCGGCTGATTATCCTTGGGTTTCTCAGTATTTAACCTAAATCACTGTAATCAGTCTTACCAATTTCTTCATTTTAATTTTATTTTTTTTATTTCCCCCCCACCCCCAACACACACACACAGACTAAACATTTTGTTGCCAGGCTAATTTCTATTCATTTGTATATTGATACTACAACTGGACATTTTAAATGAGTCAAAGTGGAGAGAAAGGATAATTTAATACTTTAAAACAGTTATTCTGTTCAAATATTTTCATTTATTCTATGGGAGTTTTCTTTCATTATTTAGAAGATGAACGATAAAACAATCCACAGTACTGAAATTGTTCAGGCCTGTATGGGAAATTGGTAATCACAGCCTGAACCTCTAATTAATCAGCTGAGGCAAGCATCAGATCAGCTGTGGGAGCACAGGTGAGAGTAATTTAGCTGTGCTCCTGGAAGGAGTGGAGCTTGACTCCACCTCCTGTAGACCTCATTTAAGGGCTGACCACCACTAAGGTAGTGTCCCTTGGAGATTGCTTGTTGGTGGAGAATGCCTTAGGTGGTCCCAGCAGACTGAAGGCTTCCATACAGGTGACTTTTTCTTGTAAATGACCTTTTGGTTATTTACTACCATATTTTCATTACTATCACTGTACAAGGCCTATTATACTTATATGCCTTAATTATTTTCTACACACCTGTGTGCATTCAGTTTCCTGTGTTATGCAATCTATTTAGACCTTTCCACTTCTTTTTCTTCTTATTATTATATTTTAAAAATAAAAGCCAGCGTTTTTCTTAGAATCTCTTTATATTTAGGAGGAATAGTTTTATTTATTTATTTATTTTGGATAATCATAATGAAATTATAAGTGAGCTCTTTGATTTTCATCTGAATTGTGCAGAGTACCACCAGATAGTTATTAAGAGCTGTGTAAGATCCCTCAGTCTCTATAATCAGATATGATAGCAGCATCTAGAAGTGAGAACAGTATGCAACAAGAAATGAGATGCTGTGGGCACCTGACAGAAATGACAGATTTAATTTTTGCATATACACAAGTCACTTACTATTTTTATCATTGCTGCATAAATTTTTTCTCCACAAAATTAAGATCAAAAGTAAATGTGTTGTTATTAAATTTTGATTTGTCATAATAGCATGCTACTCTTGAGGTCTTGTTCTGGAAACAAAATGGTGATTTCATATATGTGTGTACATATATATATATATATATGCATGGAGGTGACTTGCTGTTACATATCGAATTATCACACAGAAGCCTCAATAATAAGCAGTCAGAATTGTTATGCAAGAATAGTTTGCAAAATCTGCCTTTTCTCAATTATCCTGCTTGCCCTTTCTACATCCGCTTGCATTCTAAGACTGAGAGTTTATCTCTTCCTGAAGGATAGGGAAGAATTGGACATGGCTTAGTGGGAGCTATTGGTAATAGGTGAATAGTTGGACTGGATGATCTTCTAAGCCTTTTCCAACTTCGGTGATTCTATGAATTGCAGAGAGTTGTCAGCATGTAGCAACCATTTACTGACCTAACAGTGGAAGGCAGAATCTTTAGCTTTCTGCTTCAAAATTAACACATGTACAAGGGCTGAAAGTAGTGCCTACTATTTTATTATGTTTGCCCATAACATCAGTAGAAGTTGAACTTTCTCACCAGTATTCCATTACATTTTGTTGCCATGTGACATATCGCAGCAAGAGGGCAGTCTGACAGAATGGTGTCTGATGTGGAAGTGCATATGAAACAAGGGTGTGTTACTGAATTCCTCCATGTGGTAAAAGTGGCACCCCTTGACATTCATTAACACTTACTGAGCATTTATGAAGGCCAAACAGTGGATTACTGAAGAGAATTATGAAGAGCGCAGTGGGGTGAGTGTGGTGCATTTCAACGGTGGCAACAGTGACAATGGGTCGCTTCTGCTGGTATAAATTTGAGTGCAGCATGCAGTCTCTTGTTCAGCAGTGGTAAAAATGCATATCTAAAGGTGATGACTACATTGATAACTAATGTTCTGTAGATGAGAATGTACTCAGCTAAATAATGTTATTGTGCTTTTTGTGTCCATTGTAGTTTTCATGGAAATAGAGGCATTACTTCCGGAGTGACCCATATATATGTACATATGCTGAAAAATAAGGTTTGAGTCTATGAAATCATTCATGCCTATAATATTGACTAACATAAGTGGGGAAAGTTAAAGTGCTCAGTATTTCCTTTTCATCTGTTTCCTCTCCTTTTTTTTTCTTTTTTCTTTTTTTTTTTTTCTGTCATTCTCCCTGTGAACTATGAAAATAACATAAGAATCTTACATTTCAGTGAAGTAACTGAACATGTTGGAAAACAGGATTACTACAGCTAATTGAATTACTTAATTTGAGAAGTTTGTTGTCTTTTTTAGTTTAGCATCAGACTATGAATACTCAAATTCAAAATCCTAAGTGGATCAAGTACTGCAGGATTTCATAAAGACGATGAAGTTCTAAGGGTCAAAGGTACAGCTGACTACTTTGCAAATTCATGTTATAATTTAATAACTGCAAGGTGGTCACTGCACTGTTTAAGTGTTCCACTGGAGGCTACAAAATGTGCAGCTTATTGACAATTTACCAATTATCTCCTTAGTTCACAACTAGGCAGTTATATTGTGAACAGCTTTAGAATACTTCATTGGGAAATAACAGACAAAGCAAAGAACATAAATGTATAATAAATTGAGTGATGTGATTAGAATCCATTAAGAAATGGTCATTTGAATTAACTTGTTTGCTGCAGGAACTCTTACAAAACCTTTATAAAATATTGTCTTTTCCTAAAGGATAAATTGTACTTGTAAGTTATGTTTACAGAGATAAAAACTTTGTATTTTGAAAAGTCTCTTGCAAGGGTATGTTTTTTCAAGTACTTGCTTCTACAGCACTAGAACTTTCTTCCCCATTTTAATAAAGACATAGCAAAATTTTTTTATAACAAAAGTATGCTCTTCCAGGGCTGACCAAGAAATGGGGCTGCTTCTTCACTTCTAAAGATCTGTAGATTGTGCTGGTATTTCCGTAGTAATGCCTGTACTGAGAATAAAGATCTCAAGAAATAAAGTGGAAAATATGAAATGTTTCTCACTGTGAATATATATAGAACTGTTCCTATTGGTGTCACCTCTGCAGAACAAGAAAAAACAAAAACAGAGTATGTTCCACCTTGTTTCACTGTAAGAAAACTAAAAACTGTTCTCATAAAATTAGTTTAACCGAATTTATTGCAATGTATCTTAAGTTTCAAAACTGCTTTCTTTTTATAAAAAGACAGGGGAAAAAAATGGATAAAAGACAAGGTTTGAGATGCTGACTAAATTGTGGCTCCCATCTGATACAGAAATTGAGAGAACACAAAGGCAATGCAAAAATATCTTCAGGCCAGTTATCTTGAAATGTTTTTGAATGTTTCTGCTAATACATCAATTGAAGGTATTAATATCCGATTGTATGTGTCTATTAAATCTCATGAGTTTCTAGTGAAATTAAATATGTTTTTTGTACCATTAGGTGCTTTTCATAACCGAGTAAACAAAGTATAATGTTTTGAGAAAATTATAGCTGAATACAGTGTGATTAATATGTGGAAATTAAGGACTGCCTAACCACTTTTAAATTGTTAGCCAAAAGCTAAATGTGAAACAATTAACAGTTTTGCCAGTGACTGATCCATCTTTTTCACAATGGATATTTTAAAATAATAATAATAATTAAAAAACTCAAAACAGAAACTTGTATAAACAGGAGCAAGGTAGATCACAGTTTTTCTTTGTATATATTTAATATAATTTAGAGGCATGTTAAACAAACATATGAACTTATGGTATATATTTGGTATTTTTTTAAAGATTTAAATTTTGGAGTTTTTTTAAAATTTTTTTCTTGGTTTAATTTTTATTGTGGGAGAAATGGACAAGTCATTCTTTGGAAGAAGAAAGACAGATGTGAGGAGAAAGACTGGTTAAGTAATTTGGTTTAAAAATAATTTAATGCTCTTTAAAACTATTACACGACTGAGAAGAAAAAATAAATAAATAAATAAATTAGTTGAAGCCAGAAAAACTTACTGCTGTGTTCTCAGACACTCTTAAGTTACAAATTTCAACAAAATTTATGCATTTTAAAAAGTTGCTGGGAATTTCAAAACAGATCATACATTTATCTTCCTGTACTGACTGCTCTAGTTTTGGCAATATGTGATATAAATCAAGCATGTAATGTACTACAGATCTGGGACTTCTGTCTGTTTTTTGCACTTGCATATTAAAGGCTTCCTGTATTTAATTCTCATTTAGGGTTGTTTTGTTGGGTTTTTTTTGGTTTTTATTTTGTTCCCCCCCCCCCCCCCCCCCCCAGTGCTTTTTATTAAATGACATTTTGCCTTTTTATTGCCCTCTTAAAAATATGAGAGCTATTGTTTGTCATGTTATTTTTAAAACTATCTGTTATTACTTTAGTGTAGGTGACTGTCAGACATTTAGGGCAGGGTGCTGAACTCCAACAGGAGTCTCAAAGGAGGGAAAAAAAGCCTTACTGGTACATACATCCATTAAGCAGTCATGCTTGCCAAGTCCGTGTACATTAGATACTTCTCTAACTTTAACAAATTTCATCTGAGCTTTCATTCTGCTGACCTAATTTAACAAGAAGGAAATTCAATAACAGCCCCTAATATTGAAGCATTATTTCCCTAGAGGAATTTAACAACACTTCCACATCAAATAATAATGTGTGAATAGAGGATTATATATAGGGATAGCAATAAGAAGAAAAAAGGAAAAAAGAAAACAAAACAAAAAAACAAAAAAAAAACAAAACAACACCTCAAAAAGGAAAGTACTGGATCTCCTTTTCAAAAAAAAAAAAAAAAGACAAAATAGCTTTTCAGTTTTTACAGAAACTAATAAAATCCTGAAAAGTTAATTTCAAGTTAGAAATTGTTGTGGTCTTTGAGAATAAACTTTTATAAGTTTCTAAGAATAAATCATAGTTTCTCACTCATTATACCTTTGTTTCAAAAGAATGTAAATATGAGTTGTGATAAATAATTTTCAAGGTGAAGGACCACAAATACAGTTGTACATGTTAATGGCTTTAAACTGGAAGAGGGAGG
Source organism: Coturnix japonica (assembly GCF_054131305.1). Lineage (NCBI taxonomy): Eukaryota > Metazoa > Chordata > Aves > Galliformes > Phasianidae > Coturnix > Coturnix japonica. The sequence goes on from NC_140664.1 coordinate 81,348,083, forward strand.
ATTTAGACTAGATAGCGGAAAGAAATTCTTTGCTGTGAGGGTGGTGAGACAATGGAACAGGTTGTCCAGTGAGTTTGTGAATGCTCTCTCCCTGGAAGCATTCAAGGCTGGACTGGATGGGGCTTTGAGCAACCTGGTCCTTGTCAATAGCAACGGGATTTAAAGTAGATGATCTTAAAGGTCCCTTCCAACCCAAACCATTCTATAATTTTATGATTCTGTGAATATGATGCAATTTGACACATATTATTAGTGACATACTTTAGACTCCTTGTTTTGAATAATGTTCAAAGTCACAAATAAAGTAAATTTTCTCAAAAAACTTCAATAAAAGAAGAGGTAAATGGTAGGATACATAATCTGTTGTTTATTTAGACAAAAATGATTGGTTGATAGTTACTTAGGACAACCTTGGGGGTGAAGTCCTTGACAACAGTGGCTGTGACAAGTTACAGAATCTTCTTGGAGAAGAGGTGAAAGTGCTCTCCACAGATAACATAACTGAAGATGAAAGATGGTTCTTCAACCAAATATGTTCAGTCATTAGTTGACTACACAAGCCCACGTTATTTTACTTATAAGAAACCATTACCTCTAATAAGCTTTACACTTCACTATTTTGCAAAATTAAAATTATTCAGGATACTTCCAGAAGAGGCCTTAATTTCTGAAATGTTTTCTACATTTTAAGGTAATGCTTGCGCCTCTCTACATATTGGAAGATCACCTCAAGAACTTTTTATACTTAAAAGTTTGCTTCTTGTCATGTTGTATTATTTTTGATGCATATGATGTTCTCTTTTGCCACTTAAAACACCCTGGAGAACTGGAGTTTCATGATTTCCTCATTTCTAAAACTATTTTCTGTTAGCTTTTCAGCCCCCTTGATAGCAAGATTAACAAAAAAAGTGGATTTCTTGTAAATCAAATCAGGTGGAAAATATCTGAAATAAAGGCTGGAGTATTTAATGCGTATGTTCCAGTAGTAATAATACTCCAGTCTATATAAAAAAGCATTCTTAAAAGTATCTAAATTGTAAGGTTTTAATGGGGAAATTTACATACTTGTTCTTTCTCAGGAAGCAGCATATTTGTGATATTCCCCTCTTGCAAGACAGCTTTTAGATTGCTAATTAAGTAGCTTTCCACTTTTTTTTTTTTTTTTTTTTTTTTTTATCTGCAAGTAGTGGGGGTTATTGGACACTAGTAAGTACATGTATTCCAACTTACATTGTCTCTTCTCTGCTTTCAGGACCTGGTTACTATGGGCATTTCAGAGATGAGTTGTTGTACAGGGCTTGGCTACATCTGGAACTAGAAACATAAAAAGCAAGTCAAGAAAAATAAAACTGTGGACTGCATTGCTGACCAGCTCAAACAGTACCAGTAGTGGATAATTATGACAATACAGCAAGTTCTATTACTTCTGCTGCTCTGGATGTGGCTGCTACATCCCTGCCACACAGAAATGCTGTTTAGAAGGACTCCCGATCTCAGACCTAAAGGCTTTGCGGGACGTGCATCAGGGAGTGATGGAAAAGCACTTCACCGCCAGAAGCGAGGCTGGATGTGGAACCAGTTTTTCCTTTTAGAGGAATACACAGGATCTGATTATCAGTATGTAGGCAAGGTAGGTTTCCCACTAATATATTTCTGCAATATTGTCAATTTTTCTCGCTGTCTTGGTTTCATCATCAATTCCAACTCAGCTGAAACCAGGACATTCATCTTTCTACAGAGCTCTATATTCTGTGTTTTACACTCATGCATAAGAAGCAGATTTCTAGGTAATATACATATTACCATTGACTGTACTGTCAGACTCAATAAAAGTAATAAAACTATATTCAGAAATATTTCAATGAACCAAATCAAGACATTTTTGACTAATTGATATTTCTGTTCTTTATCAATCTCTTATAATTAATTATAAAATCTTTTTTTCAAGTATTTGAGTTTTTCATCTTTTGTACAAAATAGCACATTCATTTTCTGTACTTATGTTTGAAGAATGCAGCCTATTTAAAGAAAAAATATATGTTTTTTAGCTCTCCTTGTGATAAATTGCACTGTGTAATGTCCATTAAAAAAATACGTGAAAGGAGTGAGGTGGATAAGAAGTGAAGTACAGCAGAAGTCTCATGAAATTGTTGTACAGCTTGTTTTGCCATGTAACTTATCAAAAAATAAGGAAGTTATCATGCCAAATAATATTCCACTAGTTACAAGTAAGTAATGAATTAGTTCAGGATGGCAATTTGCTTGAAAGTGGAAGTTAGTGGTAGAAGTCATGGGTACCAGTTAGCAATATTGCTTGATGATAAAAACAGAAATTTCTTTGTCTGTAACCTAGATTTTCATATCAACATGATACTTCACTTCTAAAATACTGCAGAGGAATGTTGTTTTGTTGAAAATGTCAGAATCACAGAATAGCCAAGGTTGTAATAGAGCTTTGGGGATCAAATAGTCCAACTCTCCTACTCAAAGCAGATCTTTGCTCAGGGTTGTGTCCGTCAGATTTTAAATATCTTCAAAAGATAGAGACTCTGCAATCCCTCTGAACAACCACTTCAAGTGAAGTGTGTTGCCACTCACAAGATAAAAAATCTTTTCTTACATGTATAGAGAATTTCCTGTATTTCAGTTTGTCTTCATTGCCTCTTTTGTCTGCTGGTCACCAATGAAAAGTGCTCTTCATTCTCACTTCCTCTCATCAGGTAAGATTTATACATTAAGTAAGGCCCCTGTTTAGCGTTCCCCTTTCCAGGGTAAACAGCCTAAATTCTCTGAGCCACTCCCCACATGAAAGATGCTCCAGGATGTTAATTATCTTAGTGGCTCTTCAGTGGGCTGTCTTTAGTAGCTCCATTTCTCATTTACTAGAAAACTAAACCCAGCACTCCAGATGTGTTTCACTGGTGCTGAATAGAAGGGAAGGATCAGCTCAAACAACCTACTGGCAACACTTTTCTTCATGCAAGCCAGGATGGTGTTTTCTTTTTGAGCTGTAAGGGCACACTGCTGGCTCATGGTCACTTTACTGTACTCAAGGCCCACTGCACCCATATCTGCAAAGGTATTTTTGAATGAGTTGGTCCTCAGTACATACCAGTGCATGGAGTTATTCCTCCCCAGTTCATGACTTGACATTTCTTTTTAATGAATATTGTAAGGGGCATGACAGATACATGACATATATTTTCCCAGACTATTAAAAAATCTTCTGAATGGTAGCACATCCATATGATTAATCAATCACTCGTATTTTGTCAACTGTGAACCTGCTGAGGGTGCATTCTGTTGCATCAGTTCAGTTGTATACTCAATATCTTTCTGGATGTTTCTTTTTATCTCAATTTCTCCAAAGCCAAAGTGATTTGGATAGATGGGTTACATAAAATACCACCTTTCTATTTATTACTTTGCAGTATGATGGTGTTTGGAAATTATGGGAGCACAAGTTAGGAATGAATTATTTGTGACCAATGACTAGAAGAGAATGTTTATCATTAACAGGTTTTAGTAAAGAATAAGTACTACATATTTTAAAGTAAACTACCATATTAAAAAAAAAAATTATAAAAAAAATTGAGAACAGCAGTTAGATGACAAATGCATCAGTGAAAGGATCAGCATGAATTGCAAAGTGAGATTACCAGATTAATCTAGATTTGTGAATTTACATCTGCTTGCTTTCTGAGCTCATAAATGCCATATTTTTTTTCTCAAATTTCTCATGCTGTATCAATGTATCTGTCAAGGGAGAATGAAAACTGTTGAATATCACATTACTCTTGAAAGCAGTGTCCAAAATTCAAAATAGAATCTGTGTATTCATTTATTTACTTGTTAAGTCAGCATGAAAAGGCTTATACAGAATAATGTTATGAAAATGAGGTTCACCGAATGAATGGGATGGGTAATCCAGTAACTGTGGAAGAGTCCCTTAACTCATCCTTGCCTGTGGAAGAGTAGCAAGGTCTAAACAAGAAAATCAGCAGAACTGACCGGGTCAAAACATTCACTGGCTGTTTCAGTTCAGTATTCATAATTTTAGAAAATGAAGGTAGTGTGATAGTTTGTTAGTTGGCTGCCCTATGTAGACCAAGACTTTCTCTCACACCCCTTCCTCATCAAAAGGGAAGAAAATAAGATGAAAAGGCCTTGTGTCAAGGTAAGAACAGGAAGACCAATTACCAGTTGCTATTGCAGACCAAACTTGAGGAAGAGTAATTTAATTTAATTTATTGCCCATTATTAACAGACTGGAGCAGTAAAAACTATAATCAAACAAAAAGCATTGTGTATTGCTTCCCACAGCGCTCAGTGGGCTGCAGCTCTGGCCTGGGATTCTTCTGCAAGGCTGGGTATCCATAGTCTGTGCTTATTATTTAACATTTTTCCTTTAAATGCTGATAGTTGTTCTCTTAATGAAACACTACTGTGTACTAACAGTGTTTTGATCCACCATTTTTCACAAATAAATTCATCCACATTGAAGTATATTTTTCTTTTTTACTATTTATTTTGATCTCCCCTTCTATTTCAAACTTGCAGATATTTCCTCCTGTGCTTGATAGGATAGATACTGTCTTTTCAATGGTATTTCTGATGGTAGTTTTAGTGTATACAGGATCAACCAGTATGAATATTTCATTGCTATGAGAGAGTTAAGCTTTTAGATATATACTACAGTGTTCTTTAGTGTCTTGTAAGATTATTTACCACATGTTGAACCATATGAATTGAAATGTGACTGAAAGAGTTCATCATCAAGACAGGTTAAAACATAAGATCCCACTGAAATAAATGTTCCTGTCGCAGTGGAAAAAATGAAGACCTTCCAAATCTTTCAAAAAATAATTTTATTTTTGATTCCTGGAGGACTTGTTGCCACAGAGACTGAAAAGTAAGATTTTGAATTGAAAATACCCATATGTAGGCATAATATTTGGTGTGAAGATCTGACTAAGCTGAAAATGCCTCTCCCTTCAGGTGTAGGGAATCAATTCTATGGCACCAAAGTTCTTTAAAGGATAAATTTTCAGCTTGAGACAATTCTTGTGACAGTGATTAATAAAGAAGAATAGAAAGAAAGTAAGATATTCTGCTCAATGAATAAATGAACTGTGATCACGTATATTTGGTATTCTTCTGCCAGAGTAAAATAAGAGAGTTTATCCCTTGTAAGGCTTGATGTGGGAGCTGGGGTGTGACTGGATGCAAAAAGCATGTTGTACCTACAGAACCTTACCTCAAGGAAGGTACTGAATTGTGGTGGAACTGACCCTTGAGGGACATCAATACAGAGAAAGTTTTTTTGCTTCTCAGCAAGATTTAACATGTAGGCTGTGAAGATTATTACAGTACCAAGTTATGATGGGAATATGAGAGCTTGCTTTGGGGAGTACATGTTTGAGTTTGTACACAGAATGACAAGTGAGGTATTAGAGGAGATAGAACTTGGGTCTGAAGGAAAGAAAGTAAGGGCAAGGGAAGATATATACAAGAATAGAAAAATGGAAACACAAAGCCTTAGAAAACTGTAAAGGTAGGGTAACTAATCATTTTTCGTTCAAGCATGAGCTTATCAGAGACTATCTAGTTTGACAGAACTGAAAGGCAGGGTATTCTGTATTTTTATTACTATATGTACTAAGAAAAGAGAAGAAGAACTTTTGAAGAATGACAGTGTCTGTGTGGGTGCTGCTATGGAGAAACTATTGTCTAAACAGTTGTCTACAACTTTTTTTACCATCTAATATGGTTAAAAGAGGGGAAATACCGTGGTCTGTATCTGCGTCAAATCTTCATTGGCAGTGAAGCCTGTGGCAGTTGCCAGTTCTAGCCTCACATCATATACACACACATCATAGAATTGTAGAATGGTTGAAAAGGGCCACAATGGTATCTAGCTTCAATCCCCCTGCTATGTGCAGGGTCACCAGCCAATAATCAGGCTGCCCAGAGTCGCATCCAGCCTGGCCTTGAATGCCTCCATTGTGTAACCACTACCTCCTTGGGCAACTTGTTCCAATTCATCACCACCCTCTGTGTGAAAAACTTCCTCCTAACATCTAACCGAAATCTTTCCTGTCTTAGTTTAAAACCATTCCCCCTTGTGCTATCACTATCTATCCTCGTAAACAGTTGTTCTCCCTCCTGTTTATAAACTTCATTTGAATACAGGAAGAGGAGGTCTCTCCAGTGCTTTCTCTTCTCCAAGCTAAACAAGCCCAGTTCTCTCAACCTTTTTTCATTGGAGAGGTGCTCCAGCCCTCTGATCATAATAGTGGCCCAACTCTGGCTCTGCAGTGTTACATAGCAACCACGGTAGTACCTACAGCACTCCAAAGGTAATGAAATAAGGTAAAATGCATGAAAAAAGAACTACAAGATACTAAATTTCTTATATGCATCTATGTCTTAGGCACATATAGATAATACCTTGAAAGCACTATTCTTGGTATAGGATGTTTTTCATTTAGATGGTTACTGTATTATATGTAGTTTGTGTAATTTCAGAAGTCTGTTTTTATTTCCCCTTGTCCTCTATGGGGCCATAACTATTATTACATTTGACATTGTTAATGATCTTTAATTAAAAGTGAAAGCAAGGAACTGTAATTGTTCATAAAAACCTGAAATGGTATTTTGGGAGGGGGACAGTTGGAGTATGTGCCTGTTTATCATCATTACTTTAAGAATATTTTTTGTTTGTTGATCCCTTAAGGAAAATAAAATTAAAATTTCCATTTCTTCCAGGAAGTACAGAGTAGAGGGAGCTTGAGATATTAAATTCTGCTGAACAGAGTTATTAATTAGTTGAAAATTAAATGAACTTTCTAGTTCTTTCTTACCAAAGTGACTCTTAGCAAGCATTAAAAACTTCCCATGGCAATTATATTTTTCGCCTGCTACTACCAGTATGCCTAACTTCTGAGGCAGCGCACTAAACTGTACTTACTATATGCTGTCCTATGTGAAAGGTTCTTACTGCTTCTGAATTCATAGGAGGTGAGTATTAGTACAAAGCTAAACTTAATCTGTGATGAGTATCTGACAAACAACACTTTCATAACTGCTGAGCAGGAAGGGTGGGTTGCTCCATGAATTCCTGTGTCATTCTGACTGGTTTCATATGCAGTTTCATATGCTTTCTTCATACATAAATATATTTCAAGTCTTCTCACAAGCAAATGTATATATGAGTTGAAAGCAGTATATGCATATTACTTTTTCTGTGCATCACCTGGCAGATAGATCATACAATCATATGGTTTTCCATTCTACAAGGTAAGATGGCAAACGCAAGCCAGGAAAGTACAACAGCTGTTCTTAAAATAATGCCTCCTCTTTCCTCCTATGTGGGCCCAAGTCTTCAGAGCAAGTGCTGGTACTATGGCAGTAGGGGTTGAACCTTCCCACTAATACTTGGTTACCATGTGACAGAAGGCAGCAGAGGGGTAGTCTGACAGAATGGCATCTGACACAGAAGTCCCTACGAAGCAAAGAAACATCATTCAATTTCTTGGTGCAGGAAAAAATGGCACCTATTGATATTTTTCAATGCTTGCTGAACATTTATGGAGACCAAATAGCGCATGTGAGCACAGCGAGGCAGTGGGTGCTGTGTTTCAACAATGGCAACGGTGACAGTGGGTCACCTCTAATAAGTGCAGATTTGTACGAGTGTGGCATGCAGGCTCTAGTTTAGCACTGGTGAAAATGCGTAGCTAATGGTAACTGTGTTGAAAAACACTGTTTTGTATCTGGGAATTTGCTCTGTGAAAGAATGTTATTGTGATTTCCATCTGTTTTTTCTTTCCATGAAAATAAATAGGAGGCGTTAACTTAAGATCAACCTATATGTGAATGTTAGAGGGGGAAGGACAGGTGAAAGGAGTGGAGGAGAAGAGAGAAAAGTAAGAAAAGAGAAGTTTAGTTGGAAGCAACTTTCAAAGATCATCTTGTCAAACTACAACAATAATAATAGATAATCAGAACTTGACAACTCGAACTGTGATACAAAGTGTCAGAGAGATTTCTTCTGTGATTGTACATGGTTTTGATCATCACACTGTAAGGTACGTGTAAGACAGACTTCCTTTCCCAAGTGCAGAAGTTGTCTGCCAAGTCCAGAAGAGATAGTAGTTATAGTATGAATAATCCATTGAGCAAAGGATTGATTCTGGTGTTAGTTTGATGATATGTGATAATTAGGTAGAGAGGTCAGTATGGTCCTAATCACTGAAGTACGTTTCCTGCTACTGCCTTTCTCAGTCTCTGAGAAAACTGTTTTAACATTTGATTTATTTTTTCCTAACGTTTCCAATTTCAGTGATCTGCCTTTGCAAACCTAATTTCTAAAAATGACAATTCAGCTCTGTGTAAGCACAAAGTACAATACTGTTGATGAATTTTCAGGAAGAACTACAGCAGGGATAGTTATGCATATCCTTCCAGTGCATATCACCAATAAGATGCATTTTGCTGCCATTATAGATAAGAGACATAGCTCTCGTGGGTTGAGCTATGGTCAGTTGAACCAACCATGAGAGTGTTCAAGAAACGAGTCCAAACTTAGAGGCACTATGAAATATTTTAGTACATTCAAAATAGCATAATGCTTCAAAATAGTATAAGGAATGGGGAAATAATTTGGTCTGAGCTCTACAGTTCCTTTAACTTCAATTTCTCTTTGAATTTCAGAATTGTATCTTGTCAAAGAAAGATATTCCAAAAAGGAATGACTGGAATGATTTTTTTTTTTTTAATTATATATATAAGTATATATATATAATTATATTACTGATTCATAGCTCAGTAAAACTAGAGTCCACTTCATCAGACTGAGTTCATTCAATCAATGAATTGAACATAGAAAACATCATTGAAAAAAGAGTTTAGAAATGTTTGACCTACACATTGTTTTGAAACAATAACAGTATAAAGAGCCAATAGTTTCTACATCAATTCAAAGGCTAATGCTTTAGGGGATTTTTTTGTCTCTTTTTTCTTTTTTCTTTAAATCAAATGCAGTTGACCTTTTAAATATCTTTAAATAAACAGATAGCAAGGAAGAGCCAAGGGTAATACTGAGGAAAAATCAGTGGCTTGCAACAAAATACCCATGAGGGAAAAAGTTCTAGGAAGTTAAAAGTTGATGTTTACCCTTTTAAAATGCCTTCCTGCTGGAAGCATTGCCTTATATTTGTGTTGTTCTCTTTGAAGATAATTAAAAATAAGCTTAACCAAAAAGGCTGTAATGGCAGGTTTTATCAAACCCTCCAGTGCCTTCTGTTTTATAGTTGTACAGTCAATGTATCTGAAGCCCCTAGTGAACAGAACAACATTTGTTCTTAGAAGTAAACAACCAGCATTGTCCAACATGTCATTCATTTTCCTGATACATCCTCAAACTAAATTATTTCTATTTCCTGAAACATTTCATAACTATTTTTAGAGTATGTTAAAGGAGGACTGGGCCACTAAGGGAGAAAAAAAATATTCCATAGCAATCTCAGTGCTTAATTGCAACTCTGTCTTCTGTTAACTTTTCCTAGCTGTAGAGATGGTTTGTTTCTGTTGTTTTTTGTTTGTTTGTTTGTTTGTTTTTTCTTTTGCCTTCACATCAGCTCTAAGTCTTTCACATTTTCTTTCATGCATCAATGACTTCCATACAATTGTGCTATCTGTATTTAGTGTTACTGTTTCATAGGCAGTACAACCTCACACTGAATTAAGTTTTCTTGTGTCACTTTTATTTGGACAAAGAGATGTTATGTGTGCCCCGGTGGCGCAGTGGTTAAGGACGCTGCCTTGCAACACTGGGGCCCGGAGTTCGAATCCCCCCTGTGGCGCAAGTGGTAGAAGTGCCGCTCTGCTACACAGAGGCTCGAATCCCGGGGGTTGGACTCGATGATCTCTAAGGTCCCTTCCAACCCGCACGAGACTATGATACTATGATGATGTTGTCTCCACTTCTTGTGTTTTATTATTTCAATCCTGGACTTCTTTGGAATGTGATTACCCCTTATATCTATTTCAAAGCACTAGTGGGAAGGCATGAATTCCCCCTCAATGTAAAGCTTGGGATACTTCATTGCTAATATTTTGCTGAAGCATTGTTGTCCTTTCTTGAAAATTCTCAAGCAAGTGACACTTATTAAGACAACAGAACTGGAAATAGAGGTTGGACTTTTTAGCTTGAAATAGAATAAAACTGTAGTTGCAAAATTCAAAACAATTACAAAAATACTTACTTATAGAAAAACATGGAAGATTGCTATTCTGGTTATTTGGTAAAGCGGGGACATGACAGAGTAGAGATGATAATGCAGAATATTGTCTGTCTTCCTCATCCAAAAAAATAGCCAGGGAAAGAAACAAACTCTTTCTTCCCACTTGGTTGAGAAATTGCCTTGTGTTCCTAACTCTTTCTAAAATGTTATAATAGTTTTTGTAATTACTGGTATATGTTACATTGATTAGAGGAATAAGTTATATTAGACATGTGGAGACATGAGGTAATAATTAATGAGCAAACAAAAATGTGGATTACATTTAAGGATTTATGAATATTCAATGCCTTCTCTCACAAATCTATCTGCAATACCTTGATTATTCTTGTAATGTTACAAATTATCAGTACATCTCTCCTGGACCAGGCATCTCTTAAATAATCAGCTCCACTGACCACTTTGGGATATGAAATGAAGTCTGTAAGGACTGTTCCACTTTTGTGTCTTGTTTGAAATATAGTATTAAATGTAGCATCAGGCCGGATTCATCAGTAACTTCTTGAGGCCAAAATAAAAATTTAAAATATAGGCATGCTCTCACCCCTCTCCTCCTTTCCATGGGATAAATTTCACCATAGTGCTATGTTATCATGGGAATAACTTATTTAAATTATTAAAATATTCCTTTATTAATAAAATGCCAATTTAGTTCTTAATTCTGCTATATACACCTCTCATCTAAGCTGGCATTTAACACTTTTGGGGTTGGTAGACACTGTTATTCACTTCTCTATGCTATATTTGTTTTTCCCTCAAGTATACATCTTTGGGAGGCACAAAGACTAGAATATTCACGAGGAGAAAATGCAGACAAATTAAACACAGAAATTCTTCACTGCTCTTGTTGATCTACATTTTATAGTGATTAAAGTTGGAAACAAGAATTGTCTTAAATATGCTTTTATATGGAGAACAGAAGTAGGCAAAAGGAACTAAGTATCACAGTTTTTAATTGTATTGCACATTTGTTTCAAAGAAAAAAATACAAGCAGTGTTGTTTTTTTTTATGTATAGTGCAAATTGTCCATTAAGATATATGCGTGCTAATTATGCTCTGAGATATAAAAGCAAGTAACTAACAGAGAACAATAGGATTAGAGATGATTTCTCCTTAATAACAAATCAAAACAGGTAAAAGACAAGACTTTTAAATGCACAAGTCACAAATAAAATATATATATATATATTTAAAAAAAAGCTCTTCCAAATTCAGTAAATAAAACATACGTGCTAGCACATCTAGCACAGACTTGGTTATCCCTGGGTGGAATACAGAGTTCATTCTAGTTCTTTGTACCACATTTAATAGAGATTATCATTTCAGTCCAGAATTGGCCAAACAAACAATACAAAATGTAAAAAAAAAACAAACAAAAAAACGTATGTCTACAATAGAAATGTATGAGGAAAATCTGATTGGATGTATTTTCATCCTGAGACAACAGGTTTGTCTAGAGATCACTAATCAAAATAGGCTTGTGCAAATCAATCTGAGTAGGAGCTGAAGTAGGATTCTTAATTTAGCCCACTTCTTTAATGAATGGTAACCTGAAACAAGAGGCATAGGCTTTACTTGGTATGTTTGATGTTTTCGTTGTTCTTGTTGGTTCTTTTTCTGCAAGAATCCTGTTTTTCCTACCAATGTGCAGTCATCTACCAGAGGTGTTAGGTCAAGATATCAGAAAGTAAGAGCATTGCAGTCCCAGATACAATTCTCTACTTTCTGTCTGCATTTTACATAGGGACTGTGTTTATTATATTAATAATAGAAGAAAACATGCATATTGGCTTATGGAAAAAGCCTTCCATGTATGAAATTCAATTAGTCTCACATTCATAGCAGCTTCTGTATTTTCTGGAGTAGAACCAGAAACAGTCCAATGAAGTAAAAACTTTCTTGTTCTAGCTCTCTGAACATTAGCTTAAGAACCTTGGCTTAAGAAAGGAGTTTGATGATTGCTCTTGCAATACATTGTAAAAAAGGAAACTGCCTTTTTCAGCTGCTTATTAGATGTCAGCAACAAGACCATCTACCTTCTCCAGACTCTGCTTTCTCCATTTAGAATAAGCCATAATAATGTTCAAAAGATGCAAATATAGGGATGAAGTAATATATTTGGTGTATCTCCAGTCTGTGTAATCTTGCAGATGATACCTCATGCTTATGACGTTTGTAGAAGACTGAGAAAAATCACATTCTGATCCTTTGATAAACATTACTTCACCAGGGATGTGTACAAAATATTAAAAAAATTAATTCATATCTTAGCGCCTTAAAACATTAATAGAAACAATAAAAAGTCTTGATTAGCAAGGAACAGTTGTAAGCGTTCTTTATAGAAATAACAATAATGATTTTTATCTCCTTTGGATTATAACACAAATTATTGTAAACTCATATAATGTAAAAATGCACTGCACATCGTTGTATTTCATTTCTGCTTTTTGCTGATTCTCAGGAAGCAAAATAATTTCTTTCCTCATCTTGTACTACTTGCTATGCTTGTATTTTACTTTGCTCTTGCTTTTTTGTTTCTTGTACTCATATATATATATTATATATATATAGTTATTATTTTTACTTTGCCATTTTCCTTTTCACTTCTCTGTTAAATAACATATACAGGACTTGAAAACTGGCAACATGACAGAGTGAGAAAATTAAATGTGTGACATATCTCATTAAAACTTAGTATAAAATCTTGCTTGATTGAAAAGAGTTGCTTTAAATGTTACGTTCAGAATAAATTGAAATAAATTAATCTGTTTGGTGAGTAAAGCTGGTTTAAAGCTAATATAGTTAAATCTGGCAACTAAGAGACTATGCAAAGGATGTAAGATTGAGGGTAAGTCTGAAGGTCTTTATTAATAATTTCAGCTAACATTAAACAACTGCATCGTTTAATAGCTCAGTTCATGGAGCTTAAAATAAATATCCCTGATATGGGACTTCTATGCCAATTATTCTCTGCAGATCAAATTTGCCCACTGTCAGAATATTTTTAGTGAGACTATTATTATTATTCTATGAAGTACCTAGTAATATTATAATTTGTGCTGTAGAAAACTTAGAGCAAAATTATGAATGATTCCAAAGGTGTATTTTGGCATCATATGGCTAATATGATTCCTTAGAAAAGAGTTAATAGGTAGCAATGTGGCCCTGAAATTGGTTCATAATGAAGGGAAATCCAAAACTTGCTTGAATAAAATCTGAAAGTTTGATTGATTCTGGAGCATACTGAGGTCCCACTGCTATTGCAATACAAGGATTAAATGGAAACGTTGGCAAATATTTTGCAGACTAAAGTAAGAAAAACATATTCTAGATTATATAAAATTAAAAAAAAAAAAAGAAAAAAGACATTTTTCTGAAGCAGAAAAATAACAGTATTTTAGCAAGGTGATAATAGAGTAGTCTTGTCATTTCACAAAGGCTGCAAAAAAAGTGTAAACTGCATTAGAAAGTTTCCTATACATTATGGTATATTAAAACCATGTAGAAAAATGACCTGAACTGCATTAACAACTACCAAACTCAATATGAAGATTAATCTATTGTTTGTGAATAACAATCATATTCCAGTCTCTAGTTACCTAAATACCAATCACTGAAAATATCTAGAGATTTCTGAATTTAAATACAAACATGCACTAAAGATTTTAGTTTTTATCTGGTGTCATAAATCATTATATATTCCATAAGAATTCTATATGGAAAAATGTTTCTAACTGTCTTGATCTGCCTTTTATTTTCACAGTAGCAGCTCCTGATTTTCGAAATGAAAATAAAGTTATCACATGCTGTTAGGAAAAAAAAGCTCACAAACTTTATATTCAATTTGGAGATTTCAGACTTGGCTAACAATCAAAAAAAAAAAAAAAAAAATCACTCTTGTAATTGGCAAGTTTGATTTGAGTCACTGGAAGACAATTAACATAGAATTCCCACACTATAATTTCCAGGACGATTATTGCATTGTTTATCTCATGTCTTCTGATGGATCATTTACAAATATGAAAAGATATCAAGCTAATTTTGATTTTAGCATCTTTACATTATCCAATTGTATTTATGACTGTTCACACCTTAATGAACAAGGATTTGTATCTAAATTATCTATTTTTATTGAAATTGAGGCTAAAAAACGGTTAATCTTTTTAAATTTATTTTTCACTCAGTCTTGGATTGATACCTCAATTTCTTTTTAAAGTTGTAGTTGAAATGCTAAGTCACAGCCTGAACCTGTGATTGATCACCTGTTCGGAAGGCAGGGCCAACCCACGGAAGCTCAGGTGCAAGCAATGGGCCTGAGTGACCAGAATTGGTAGAGCCAGGATCCACCCCTTCCCAGAACACATTTAAGGGTTGACAGTGGAGGAAAGTGTTTCTTACTGGAGATCTCTGCTTGCTTAAGATCTTCCAATAGTAAGCTGCTCTTTTCCTTCATGTATGCATTTTTAACTGCTGGGTTTAGCCTTGTCCTAACTTGCTGTCACTGAAGACTTTGCCACCTTGTTATTATCATTGTATTTTCCATCATGTTATAGCACAACTAAAGCATTCAAAGAACTCTCTTAATTTCCCCCGCCCCATTTATAATCTATTTAACAGCATTTTATTTTATTATTTTATTTTATTTTATTTTGTTTTGTTTTGTTTTGTTTTATTTTATTTTTTTAATGCTTCTCAATTGAAAAGCCTTTTCTAAATCTTTAAATAGATGACCAAATATGCAGAACTGGGTTGAACTCAGTGCTGGGGCTGCTTCTGTTTGACTTCTTCGTTGATGATCTTGATGAGGGGATTGACTAAGATTGCAGATGACATGAAGTTGGGGAGGGAGTGTTAATCTGCCAGAGGGAAGAAGGGCACTACAGAGGGACCTGGATAGGCTGGATTAATGGGCCAAGCTTAACAGCTTGAGTTTCAATAGGGTCAAGTGTCAGGTCTTGCATTTTAGTCACAACAACCCCTGGCAACCATACAAGCTTGGGGCGGTGTGGCTGGAAAAGCTACCTGATGGAAAGGAACCTTGGTGTGCTTATGGACAGTCAGCTGAATATGAGCCAGCAGTGTGCCCAGGTGGCCAAGAAGGCCAATGGCATCCTGGCTTGTATTAGGAGTGGTGTGGTGAGCAGCACAAGGGAAGTTGTCCTGCCCCTGTACTCGGCATTGGTGAGGCTTTGAGTACTGTGCTCAGTTTTGGTTACCACAGTACAAAAAGGACATGGAGGTACTGGAGCAGGTTCAGAGAAGGGCAACAAGGCTTGTGGAGGGCTTGGAAAATCAGCCCTATGAGGAAAGGCTGAGGGAGCTGGGGTTGTTTAGTCTGGGGAAAAGGAGGCTGAAGGGAGACTCTCTTCTAGTGTCTCAAAGGTGCTTACAGTGAGAGTGGGACAGGTCTCTTCTCACCAGTGACAGAATGAGGGGAAAAGTCTTCAAGTTGCGCCAAGTTAAGCTTAGGTTGGAGGTTAGGAAACACTTCTTTACAAAAAGAAGTTAAGTACTGGAATAGGCTCCCCAGGGAAGTGGTTGAGTCACCGTTCCTGGATGTGTTTAAGAGCTGTTTGGATGTGGTGCTTGGAGATATGATTTAGCAGAGGGTTGTTAGAGTTAGGGTACTATGGTTAGGCAGTAGTTGGACTTCATGATCTTTGAGGTCTTTTCCAACCTGATTCTATGATATAGTATTTGCAGTCACTTCATGACAAAACAAGGCTGTGTAAACTTAAATTAGCAGATAAAATATATGTACCTCTGTCAGCTGAAATAGGAAGTTTTTCTGTGGAGAAACAGTGAGAAATACACTGAAACAACAGTCTTCAGAATGTCAGCAACATACGTGAAAATAAAGCTACAGCTTCACAGCTGATCATTTTGTGCAATAAAATTGCTAAATGAAACAGATGTCTTTCCATTTCTCAGCTTGGCCGATGTGAATCACAGATGTCCATTTTCCAAAATCTATAGGAAACATTTTATACTAAAAGCCATGAAACAAAGGTGTTTTGCTTTGTTCTTCTTAGTGCTATAGTAGACTGGCAATGCTATTCTGTCCTGATTGAAGCCCTACTTGTGATTTTCAGACCCATGTAAAGATTTGATGTTCAAGGCTGCAAAGTATACAGGGCTACCTGTGGCCACCTTGAGTCATCTAAAAATACTTAGATTGATAGAACTGAAGAACCAAAAACAAATAAGGTGAAATGTATTCTTTCCTTGCTTATGTGAAGTATGCATTTTTACTTATTAATTATCTCTGGAAACTTTGCTCATAATGCAGTCTCTGTGGTGTTTTGCATCCTGATCTTCCAAGATCTTCTGAACTGTCATTCTGAACTTGTAGTTGGTCTCCAATATCTGCGAACTATTATGTTCTTGTTTTGTCAAAGTGAGATGCTTAACAAGTTTTAAGAAATGTAAGCTGAACTATCCAGGTTGGTCTTATGAATGTACTGTTCAAAAGGACAACTATTTCTTATATGTGAAAGTCTCAAAGTTCAACCATTTTCCAGAAATAAGTTATTTTCAAAAAGTATACATTTTTGATATAGAAGGGGAGAATAGATTATTTTTTGTGGCACAAAAATAACATTTTTCTCTTCCAAATTGGTTTAGTAAGAATTTTTTATGTACACATAACAACAGGAGAAGTGAGGGGGGGGGGGGAAAAAATCATCACTTTTGATGTTACCTTGAATACTTATCAGATAAGTATGTTAAATTATCTTTATGTCCTTAATTGGATGTTTATTCAAAAGCTTTGTGTATTGTGGAGAGATTTTTTTCTGTCCTCTGATTTAGTTCTCTTCAGTACACTGTTTCTGTACTCCTGGTTCCAGACAACATCCCCAGGCACAAGAAGGCAGTTTTTTAGGGTTGATAAATTACTAAACAAGTCCCTGGAGTGTTTCACTGAATATAACTCTTCCAAACAATTTCCATGGAAAGTCTGTGAGTCACTTTTGACTAATACTGTTCTTTTGGACCATAGGTAGAGAATTTGATAGAAAGGATGTTGCCCAATGCTGCTAGATGACTTCTGGATTTTCAGAGAACAGGCACTGTAGCTTCTTTCTATTATCACAAGTACATTTAGCTTGAATTTATAAGCATTTATAATACCAGACATAACTTTGTGAAGCATATGGGAAAACTATAATTTATCTATTTTCACTTTATAAAAATTATTTTGCCTCAATATTTCATACTCAAGGAGACACTTTTTATTTCTCATGCAGATATCTGAGGAATAACGTCCCCTGTAACTATACTTCATCACTTTGCCATGAATATAGTTTGTCTGCTGGTTATGGGCCACCAGTGACCTCCTAGTAGTAAAACATCTTTTTAAGATAAAGTGGTACCCTAGGAAGCTCTTAAGAAGAAAATAGTTAGTAGCCTTTTGAGTTACTCTAGAAGACTCTACAAAATGGATTGCAAACAGCAAAGAACTGTCTAGTTCGGGATAAGAATGTATCCTAAAAAGGTGAAAAGTCACAACTGAAACTTGCCGTCTGAGAAGAGGATGAAGAATTAAACTTTATAAGAAAAAATAATTTCCCAGAAGGGAAGTAGAATGTCTTGAATTTCTTTGAATTTCGTGAGAAGAATGGAAGGATTGAAAAATAATAATAATAATTTAAAAATATATATTTTGTTGGTAAATCCTACCTTTGTTTCCCTACTCACATGTTTAGTGTTCATGTGGAACGAAATGAAGAAATTAAGAATAAGTTTATTTTCTAAAAATGCATTAGATATATTAACATGTACAGTGTTTAATATTCTTTGAATATTTACTGTGTTTCTAAAAGTTTATTTCAAAACTGAAAGTAGAAGAAACTTTAGATAAAACACCAAAGTAGTTCAACATCAACTGTAGCTTTCTAAATTTTTTCCATAAATACTTTAATTCAAGATCCTGTATGAGCACTTTCTCTTCCACATATTGTAGGTGTCCATCAGTCAATCAGTGTTTGAAATTTTTTCACAGCAGGGAAGTTTGCTGTTTCACTGGATTTTATTCCACCACTCCACTATAGCTGGTTTCAGCACAAAGGGCATATTATACCCCTAGCAATGACTTAAAATGGATGCTACGGAAAACAGTAGAAGGGCATCACAGTAAAAGAGAAAAAAATCCAGGGCTTCTTTTCAAGGCAGATGGTTATATTGTGTGATGTTTTTTGAGACCTGAAATATGAACTTGAGTTAACAAAAATTATTCAGGTGATTATATATGATCTTGATGTAATTCCAATTGATGTTTATAATGTGCGTTCAGTTAACTACGTTTAGAAAGGAACTGGTTCTGTCAAAAAATCTTGGAACATTCTGATATTTTTAGAGTCTTACTTATAAAAACAGTCACTTGCACTCTAATTTCTTGCACTAAAATATGCATTAAAATAATGTAGATTAGAAAGTTTTATATATATATATATCATATATTTGAAGTAATCATGAGAACTAATGAGTGGTCCTTAGATTTACAATACAAAAATAACTAAATAGTTATCATTTATATTTACAACAACTGCAACTCCTTGAATCTCTTTAAACTGGTCATGTTTATCATTCTGTATGGAAGTACAAGTTTATGAACATAGTTAATCTGCACAGGTAGCAGGTAGCTTCTTATTTATATGCTACAAAATGTGTTTCTTACTGCTGCATGCATAAAATTGAAAGTATTCAAAATATCCTTTAAAATTAATCAAAACTTCTGCTTGATGTAACCCTTCTGCTGAATCTAAAAATAAAATATTCATTTCATAGTGACAATAGATCTGAATGCTGGATTCCTTCAGTTAGATATGAAATCAATGACAGATACAGAAAGGTGATGAGAGAAACTGTGCTAAGTTTATCCAAAGATCAAATTAGTCAACTACAATATTGTACTTAAAAAGGTAATGCAATAGAATAAGTTTTTTTTCAATACAGATGTACTGAAATAAGTTTGTACTGAAGGTCATTAATAGATGAATTATATTACTTAAATATTACATCGTACTGACATAACACCTGTTATCTGAATCCTTAATAAATTTGTGAATTTCCTTGAGGCTATTTACATTTGTTGATGGAATTAAAAGGATAATGACTTCAAATAAATAGCCTGGTTTAGGAGAAATATAAATAATATGATATATGAAAGCTAAAATTAGTCTGACATGAAGTCAGTTGTTCTATTTTCCTTAATTGTCATGTACCCTGCCATGTACTTTATCTGCTTAGTGAATTTACAACTAGCACAGCAGGTTGTGAATTTTTAATAGGATCTCTTCAAGGAAGGAAAAGGTCAGTATTAACATAAAAATCTTCTTTAAGAATTGTGGTGCAAAGGTTTCTTAGCAGAGAACAGGTGTTGCTGCAAAACTGAAATCTGCCATTACAGTCAAATTAAAAGATTCTTGGAGCTAAGTTAAGAAACAAATGCTTCAGTGTAACATCATGACTTCTAGTCAGAAGTTACTGAAAATGACTGTTTTCTTGGTTGATGGATTCAAAATTTTATTTATTATAGTAATTAAAAATATTTTTCATTACTTCTAAATATAATTATTTTTGTTTGTTTTTTTTCTCTTCAGCTTCATTCTGATCAGGACAAGGGAGACGGATCTCTCAAATACATTTTGTCAGGAGATGGGGCAGGTACTCTTTTTATAATTGATGAAAAAACAGGTGACATTCATGCTACCCGGAGAATTGACAGGGAAGAGAAAGCCTTTTACACCCTGCGTGCCCAAGCTATTAACAGAAGTACTCTGAGACCAGTGGAACCTGAATCTGAGTTTGTCATCAAAATCCATGACATCAATGACAATGAACCAACATTTCCAGAAGAAATTTATACTGCTAGTGTTCCTGAAATGTCAGTAGTGGGTGAGTGCTTTATACTGTAACAGAAATGCCTGCTCTAATTATGTTATTCAACAGATTTTCCTCCATCTTCTGAAAATTCAGTCATATCTGGAATTTTTCTTTATGGACTATTTACTTTTTAGTTCAGTTTGCTCATTCAAATACTTGTATTTCATCCAGAAAGAGATGTTGTGATTTCTACTTAGAATGTTTAAAGCATTAACATAAAGTAGTTTAGAATACAAACAGGAACAGAAAGTAAATAATGGTGAATCACTTTTACCTTTAAGAATTACTAGAATAAGGTTAATAAATTAGCTTGTTGAATGCTCAATGAACTTTTCTTTCATTTTACTGGAAGCGCCCAGTGATACACACTGTGTGGAGATCTGTCTTGACTTTGCTCAGCCACAGAAAGAGTGAAAGACATTTGCTCATGTACTGTTGATCCACTCACTTCCTGTAGGTAGACTGTTTGCTCTTCATTCTCCTCTTTGCATTTAGTTTCAGGCAGATTGCTTAACAAGAACTTTACATTAATAAAACCCTTGTCATTTCTTGATGTATTTCTGCCTAGAGTCTTCCAAGGGTTTTTCCATCGTGACTCCACATCTGAGTAACACTGAATTGTGGAAAAATGATCTCTGTTTGCTAAGCACAGTCAAGTGTTAAGGATAAAATTAACATGAAAAGAGAACAATGTTTGAGTTTTATCAAAATTAATGACACAATCCTAACAGAATAGATTTTTTATCCACAACTATGAAGTTCTGGCCTGTATCATGCCAGGTAGACAGAATTAAACACAGTAGTATTTTGGAGTGCAGAGCTACCTTTAGGCTGTATTTTGAGTTTTCCAAATACTTCCTTAAAAATTCACTTATTCATTATACTATAGTAGATAAAAATGTTAATTTCTTAATATCCAGGAAACGTCCACAGTAGCTTCAGTTCTATTCTTAAGAAAATATTTCAGTCTTCTTGTGTGTTGTGATTGCAACATTAAGAAGTCATCACTCAGCAATAAGATTTCAGTATTCAAAACTGGAAGGCAGGGAAAGCAAATGTATTTGATTTCTGCATATACTGTCCACATCACCTAGAGTTCCTAAAGGAAATGTATGAGAAAGCTGTAAAGGGTCTCTATCAGGACAAGAAATAATGCCTTTGCACCAGAAAGAGGGTAGATTTGGATTAGATATTTACTAGGGGTGGCAATGTACTAGAACAAGTTGTCTAGGGAAGCTGTGGATCTCAGATATTTGAGGCTGGGCTGGATCGGACTTTGAGCATCCTGATTCTGTGATTGTATGTTGGTCTGCACTGGAATTCCATCTGTCAGAGAACTGAAAAGGCTTCCTTATTTATTGTTCTAAAATAGAAACAAAATATAATACTAATTTTTACTGGTTTTGCTGATTGGATTTCTAGAATCATGACTTTAAAAAAAAATTTAAAAAAAAAAAAATTCCTTAGGGAAAGCTTATTTAAAGGACATTGCTGAATAGTCTGGAGACACATGTCAAGTGGATCAAAAAATAAAATCTTAGAGCTTCCACTTCCTTTTTCATGTTAACTGTTGACTAAGGAAGTTTAAGACTTAGAGATAAAAGAAATGTAGAGATAAACTGCAATCTAGGACTGCCTTGTTCATCTTTCTTCTACTGCTCATTAATCATAGTAAAGGCGGGGATAAATGTGCTAACATCAGGATCTCACATTTAGGTCAATAGACTTGAAGACATCTTGTTTTTCTGTTCTGCCCCTTCTACACTCTCCATATCTTCTTGATCACCAAGACTTCTTTTCAGAACAGTACACCGTTTCTTTTATTTGATGTTGCTTCTCTGTTCATTCATTGTACCTAGATGTAATCTAATCATTATTTATCCTTATTTCATTCTATATTTATGATGTTGAGCAACATTTTATGAATCTTTTACTCAGAAGCACTTTGCATTTCTAGTTGCATCTGTTTTCCACTTGTACATTACAGATATTGATATACACTTCAGTGTAATCTCCCACTGGGTTCGCATGTGATCTGCAGGTTTGGTCTCCCACAGATAGCTTGTCATCCTTAACTGTGTCTGTCTTTTTGTCTTCAGACAGTGTTTTGAGTTACTATTGCTTGGGTTTCTCCCCAGGCTTTTTGTTCACTCCCTCATTAGTGCTGCTCCAACAACTTCCGGAGCTTAATCCTTTTCTTCTACCATTGCATTTATCTCATTACACTTGCTTTTTTTTTTTTTATTAACAGATTTTTTTCTTTACTCTTTTTCCATAGTTCTTTCACCAAATCTTTTGTATTAAATGATTTGCAGTTTTATGATGTTAACAACAGACTCTGAAAAATGAGGTCATATTAGATATTTAAATATTTTACAAACAATTTAAAATAGATCACTTTAGAACTACAAGCATCCTTGCCAGCCTTGTCTCCAGCTTATTATTTTCCAAGTTACAGAAGCAACATGTAAGCAAAGTGCACTGACACAGACTTCTCTGAATATGCAACCCTTTCCAATACTTTATTACAGGGGAGAACATATCTGGTTATTTCCTCTTTTCTACTAGAAGGAACAGAAGGTTTCTGCTAATTCAACTTGTTACTTGAATGGATAATTTACTACTGAGGGCAGTTGATCTTAAATAGTGCATAACTCACTTGGATATAGGAAATAAGTTACAAATTCAACTGTACAATAGATATCTGTTGTTTATAGTACCCCCTAAATCCCATTTAATTATTTATGGTAATTCTTCTCTAAGACTTCTATATCATAAATACATGGTGAGGCTGAAATCATTAATACTTGTATACTGTCTGGAGATGTTTGTTAAGAAACCATTTAAAAGGGCCAACTGTATTAAGTACTACTGTATTATCAGGCCTTAGAGAAATTCAAACAGTATAATTAAAATTATTTTCACATTTGCCTTCTAACAATTGCAATAACCTGACAAATGTCAGTTTGTTTCTGGGCCTAGCACACCTCTATGTAATTCTAGTTTACTGTGTAATGAAACTTCTAATAATATGAGGAGGAAGTTACATAGTTCACAGTTGTATTCATGCCTTAGTAATACCGTAGCTGGTGCCAAATTCTTTGTTATATTATTGCCGTGTCATTTAAGTCCTCCTGTAGAGTTCAGATTAGTCTTTGGATCCTGTACATCCTCATATAAAAGGCAGAGAGAAAGACTCGGACTAACTGACAAGGACTAAGTCACATTGCAAACACCAACATGAGTGATCAAAATCAGTGCCTTGGGATTTCTGGTCCAAATTTAAGACTTGTGCAAACAATAAACTACTAGTATTGAGTTATCAATAGTCTTCAGTGAACTGATGCAGGACAAGAAATTAATAGTTTGACAATTGATACACACAATATAACATTAATGAGGGTGGTTTTCTTAATTTCTTTTGATTCAAATGATCTCTTGAAGTGTTAAACGTGCAATTTGAAGTGAAGATAAAGCTAACCTGCAGTTATCATTATTCCTATTCTAACTGCAATTATCAAACAACACAAAAATCTGAAGTGAATGACTGTCTTGAGTTTAAAGCAGTAGCTCGAAGTTTCTAAAAGACCTTTCACTTCTGACCTCAACTTCTAAAGTGATGATGCTCAGTGGCTTCCTACCGGAGCCTTATTTTCCTAGCCCAATCCTACTGTAATGCTCCCATTTAATCATTCTTCTTCCATGTCTGAAATTATCAACTAGCATACAAATTTATTTTTACTTCTGCTTTCATTCTTCTATCCCTTGCCTACCAAGAGGCAGTTCTCAGATTTATTTACCTTTGATAAAAAGCTTGCAATTTCACAAGTGTAAGAGAACTTTTTTTCCCCACAGTGAAGGAGTGAGAAGAGGAAAAGTTATATACTGGGTTAAATTGCAGACTTGTTACTGATATAGCTTTCATTTAGGGTGACTAAGCTTGAAATTATTTGAAAAGTAAAAATATTTATAAATAAAAAATGTATAAAACAGAAGGATGGTGCAAATCTTGAAGGCACTGTATGCTATCAATTACTTAATTTTTTCTCCAATCTTATATAATAAACAACAGTTTATATTTGTCTCATATAAATGATTTCCTATCAATAATTACTACTAATTAGAACATATAAAAGAGAGGCAAAAATTAGAACAATAAATAACTCAGTTGCACATAATAGATCCTAAATACTACCTTTCATGAGTTTGCTACATAGACTTTTCTCATTAATACATTTTTTTCAATCATAATAATGAGTGTTTACAAATATAGAGTATAATAATTTAAAATCTTGAATAATGTTATGTTAGTTTGTGCTTGTATATGAAAAGTTTTTGCCAGTTTGTGGAGGAAAGAGGAGTATATCCAGGAAGCTGTGATGTCACACTGAGGAAGCATTTGTCTGTATTTAGTTTTCTTTTTCTATTATTATTATTTTATTATTTTAACTCTTTGCAGAACTTAATTTAACAAATATTATTTGTTCTTATCTTCCTTTTACACAACACTACTTTGCTATTTCGGAGCAAGTATTATTTAGGAGCTAGCATCAATATTAGCACAGCAGTTTACTGCCACGATGGTTTAAACAGTGTATTTCAATTCAGTCGAATAATCCATATTCAAACACAAGGCTTCTGTATCTTTTTAACAGAAATATAGTTAACAGATTAGAGATACAGTTTAGTGTGGCCTATGTGAGATACTCGTGAATCAGAAATTGGCCAAGTCTTTATGACAGCTCTCCCAACAGTATTGTATTTAACAAATGTTCTCATTTTCAGTTTCTACCCTATTCTGGATGCTTACTAAAACAGAAATTAATACTTTGGAAAGTACTCAAAGCTTCCTTTTTTTTTTTCTTTTTCTCTTTCTTTTTCTTTTTTTTTTTTTTTTTTTTTTTTTTTTTCCAATTATACTTGTGTAGCTTTTTTAATTTTTAACTTTGTGTTTGAGACTCTGTTCTGTTAAATCAATGATTCATTCTTTTTTATGATCAATAGCAATGTAGCTAGGATTTTGCCGGTTATTGACTTTATTATGAGATGCAAGTACTTCTAGGGCCTTGCTGAAATAAGCATTTCTGTTGTAATACAGTTGAAAATTCATCACAGATTAAACCATTAGGCATGTAATCATATCCTTGGTACTGGCAAAAATTGTTCATATGATTGAAAAATTGACTTATCAAAAGCTGATTTGTCATCACCTTATGAATTCTCAAAGGGGTGTTGTAGCTTTTATTTCTATTTGCTTACCTATGCATGTCAAAATAAATATGTAATGTAGCCCTAACTATGAGAGGAAATAATTGGTTTCCTCCATGTTGCTTGAGTTTACAGGTGATTTATTTCACAATACTGGCAGCACTTGTATAACTCAGTTCTATCTCTATAACTAAGTCGTTTCAAAGACCATATGATAATATTTCTTCTGCTAATACCCATGTATCCACTTAAAGGATAGGTGGAACTTTTTCCACCTATCTTTTTCCACCTAAAGGATAGGTGGAAGGATTGTGTGCCCCGGTGGCGCAGTGGTTAAAGACGCCGCCTTGCAAGACTGGGGCCCGGAGTTCGAATCCCCCCTGTGGCGCAAGTGGTAGAAGTGCCGCTCTGCTACACAGAGGCTGGAATCCCGGGGGCTGGACTCGATGATCTCTAAGGTCCCTTCCAACCCGCACGAAACTATGAAACTGATGACTATTTTTTCCCCACATTTGATGACCTATTCAAAAATATTTTTGTCATGTGTTTCTGTGGCATTTTATATTACACTGACATCAAAAACAAAAGAAAACATAAATTGTTCTGGGAAATGAAAAGCAGATATCCATTGCAATAA
The DNA here is from genome assembly GCF_054131305.1 of Coturnix japonica. Lineage (NCBI taxonomy): Eukaryota > Metazoa > Chordata > Aves > Galliformes > Phasianidae > Coturnix > Coturnix japonica. Next base: position 81,374,118 of record NC_140664.1, read on the forward strand.
AAATGAACATGTGCTCTAATAGGAGTACATAAGTATCAATGCATGATAGCAAGGTAGGGAGAAGAATTCAAACACTGCTAACGTTTACCTTTATTTATTGCATCTTAATTACACTTGTGGGATTATGGAAATTTAGATCTAATTAATATAAAATGGAACAGAAAAGTGTGAGTCTGAAGTTGACTAAGATGATAAATGTATTTCAGCATCAGCTGAAAATTTCTTTGGGGTTTACTTGAATGGAAACTAAAGTTCTGGATCTCTGTTTAGTACTATGTGAAACTAAGTTGACTTTTGATGCTTAAGGTACCTCTGTGGTGCAAGTCACAGCTACGGATGCCGATGACCCTTCATATGGTAACAGTGCCAGAATCATTTACAGCATACTTCAAGGACAGCCATATTTCTCTGTGGAACCAGAAACAGGTCAGGAGACTTGTTCTTTCATTTTGAAAATCACCTTAAGAAAAATTTAAAAGCTAATTGAAATGAAATAATATATTTTGCTATTTTCATTGTAACTCGTATTTCTTATTATAAATGTAAAAACTCACAATTATCACTGCTAATACCATAAAGTGTAAATAATGTTACAGTGGTACAATTGAAATAGCTGCAACAGTGTGAGGATCTAAGTGATAAAGGCAACAAGAAGGATACATGTACTAGAAAATGTTGCTTGGCATTTTTTAAAATGGTTCTAGTTAGTATAATAATGTTTTCTTGAATGTATCTCAAACTGTCTTTAGCTTGAAATGTAAACTTGAAAGGGAGCTGCGATGTAGAATGAAGGGGGATTTTTTTTTAACAGATTGTACTGAAGACTATGAAGCTTATGAAAGTAAATTTGTACTTTAAAACATGAAATGAATATTTTGTAAATACATTTCACAGACTACTACAAAAAGCTTTAGATTGCTGCATGTTTATAAAAAAAAAGGGTGTGTGTGTGTGATTAACAATTTTTGTGTGTTCCTTATTTAAGGCATCATCCGGACTGCTTTGCCAAATATGAACAGAGAGAACAGGGAGCAGTACCAAGTGGTTATCCAGGCAAAGGACATGGGAGGCCAGATGGGTGGATTATCAGGGACCACTACTGTGAACATCACTTTGACTGATGTCAATGACAATCCACCTCGATTTCCCCAGAGTAAGCTGCATTTAATTGTTGTCCTGCACTGTAAGAGCTTCAAACTAAAGAGTTAAGCAATCACCATCTGGTTTAATTTAGAGTAAATCTAGATTACAGGGCACACATGAACAACAACAACAAAAAAGGCTTATGTGCTGATTTATTCACTATTATTAAAGCAGAATATTAAATGTTACAGCACTTGTTTATTAGGAAAACATTTACATGATCAGCTATAGTGATGGCAGGCCTAGGATACCTTCCAGTTCTGTGGAAGAGGGTGAGAGGTGAATTCGTAAGAGCATTAGAGCAGTGTTTTTCTTTCCCCTTACCTTAATTCCTAGAGATTCCCCTACCAGAAAATAAAGCATGTAGTTGTTGCAGATATACAGAAATGTTTGAATTGTATTATCTGCTTAAATATTTAATCATGGAGAAACTGGGAAAGGAATTACGTGAAGAAAATCAAGCAGATTTGTACTTCCCTAGTTACAGTGCTCCAGAATCTGATAGATATCTGAAAGTGAAATAAATGGCATTTAAATTATTTTTTTTTATTACTTATGTTGACCAATGCATTTTGTACTGATTTTTAACTTTTGTTAGTATAAGTATCAAGACACTTTAACCTCTGACTAGAATATGAAATCATCCTCCAAGCTCAAAACAACTGAAGTTGGTTCTAATGATTCTGTATGTCCTTTATGGCACAAATGGAGTACACACCTTTGTTCAATTTAGCATTGTAATTAAAGCATATATGTATTTTGCTAAGATGTTTATCAGCGTGGGATTTAAAATACACTCATAGGAATATCACAAGCAACGGAACATTTACAGTTTGTGCATAGCTGAACAAACCTTATTCTAGACAGAATTTATTGTTAATTTGTCTTTTTATGTCCTCCTGTATCTACACAATGTTTTTAAGTATTAAATATGCAGTTAAGCCTTCCCTGTTCTCTTTTCCCTTCTTCCTTCCTTCTTGTCTTTCTGTTTTGTTTTTCCTTTTTGATTTTTTTGTTTCTTAAATATTGTGTGATATCAGTACGTAGAGCTGTGGAATCAACTTTCTAGACTGTGTTTACATGACTTATGAGGTAGTCCAACACCATATTCATTGGACTTGGATGATGATCTGGTGTAGCATCCCAGGAATATATGCGTTTTTCTATGCTCTGTGTGAATCAGATGAGATGTTTTGTTTAAACTAACTTTAGTTCTTGGTGGGCTTTTGTTTTACTTTGGTTTTCTCTCTGCCAGTAGTCACACTAACTGCAAATATGTTTTACTAGAAATAAAATTTAAAATATTCATAAAGGTTAATGTAATTTCACTGGTTATAACAAAGTTAGAGGTCAATGGTTACTTGTTTTTTTTTGTTGTTGTTGTTGTTGTTTTTTGTTTGTTTTTGTTTTTAATGATCTTTATTTTTAATCTCTAAATAGAAATCACTGAGACTCTGAGAACTGATGACTGTTCAGTTCCATCCTACCACTATCTTTTGATCTTAGGTTCATAAGATGATTGGTAAATCTTGTAAGAATACAATTATTTAAAAATTCCATATGTTTTCACAGGACTCAGTAGCATAGATGATGAATTAATGAGTTTCCATGTGGGAGAAGTTTAAAATTATCTAAGAGTATTTTTGAGAGAAAAAAAAATAAAATTGATTCCTCTTAGCTCTAATGTAGAGGCTGGGGCCTCTTCAGAGTATTTTTCCACTCTTAAAAATCCCCTTAAAACTGTGTCTATATCAGTGACTTTCTAGAAAACTGTTCTGTGATCACATGCTGACATTTAACACAGAATCCTTCCTCTGGACCCTCTACTCTAACAGCACACAAACTTCCTGTGCAGAAGGACCTCGGTTTGGACACAGTACTCCAGACAGGGTCATACAAGGACATTTGAGGGGATCAGTCACCTCCCCCTACCTTGCTGGCCAACCTTCTTTTGATGCAGGCCAGAAAACTCTTGGCGTTCTGGGCTGTGAGCATGCACTGCTGGTTCATCCACCAGGACTCACAATCCCCTGTAGGACTGTTCTCAATGAGTTCTTCTCCCAGTCTGCATGCATATCTGGGATTACCATTATTCACGTGTAAATTCATGTCACCTGGCCTTGTTGAACTTCATTAGTTTCACATGGGTTCCATTTTCAATTCTGTCCAGGTCACTTTGGCTGGCATTCCTTCTTTCTATTGTGTCAATTGCGCCATGCAACTTTGGTCTTATCAGCAAACTTGATGAGGAGACACTCTATCTTTGCTATGTTGTTGGTAGAGATGTTAGAAATCACTGTCGCCCAGGGCCCTGACTTGTGATGTGGAACTACTGACAACAATCCTCTCACTACAGTCATGCAAACAATTCTGTATCTACTGAACAATCAACCCTTAAAACCCATCTCTATGCCTAAGGCCTTGCATAAAACCAAATAGTCTACATCAGTTGCGTTTCTGTTGTCCAGTGATGCTATTGCACCATCATAGAAGACTATGAGATTGGTTAGGTGTGATCTGCCTGTGGTGAATCTTGCATGTTCTATAATATCTCTTCCAGGAGGATTCAATCTATGATATTCCTAAACACAGAGATGAGGCTTACCAGTCTCTAGTTCCCCAGGTCTTCCTTTGTCCTTTTCAGTTGCTGGGGGTCTTACCTGGCGACCTCAACTTTTCCAAATACAACAGAGAGTGACTTGGCAACTAAATCAGCTCTTACACTTTGGATGCATGCTCAAAAAGTTCATCAAGCTGGGCACACTTACATCCATGACACCCTGCTCTTTCTTCATGCTAGAGTCTGGCGTTTCCCACAGCTGAAGGTCTGAGCATAAATTTTGCTCTTCAAGTGCTCTGTCTGAGTCACACATCAGCAGGGAAAGGCCTCTCAGTCTGGGTTTCTGTCTCAGCCTGTCCATTGTGACATGTGGTCATCCTGTTTGCGTACTGCACTCTAGTGTTCCCAGATCAGAAAAAAGTGGCACCCTGTGCCCTTCCTGCTCTGCCTGCATAAACATGTAAGTCAAGATTCTGAACAGAAAGGTGATTAAAGACAATTACTGGATCATTGTTTCAGTTGTTATACTTTCAACTCTTTTCTAGAAGCAGGAATATTGTGCACACTGCCACAAGTATGCAGACAGGCTTTCACCTTGCTTCCACTCTCTTTGGTACATAGAGCAGCTTTTTGCTTACACTATCATGTCTGTGAGAACAACACTCCCTGGAATAAATGCAAACAATATATGCCTCTCACTAGGAGAAGAAGAGCAATGAAACAAAAGGGATTTACAGTAGAACTTTGCACAACTAATTGAGTTTGTGTAGTTACGTTCTGATACGATGGCTAAACCTACACTATCTCCCTCATGTCCTAAATGGCTTCTAGTCATCAGTGACAAAAATAAGAAAAATGTAGTATTTTATACTATGGTGAATAATTTATTTCACATGGTAGATTTCTGGTTATTTTCAGCATCTGTCTCCATTGTGTTATATGTACCTACAACTTATTAAATTATCTATAAAGTTGGGTATAACAGTGGAAGTCAATAAAGTGTCCACAATGCACTGATTGGGAATGTAGTTTTAAGCATACACACACAAGGAAAAATAAATAAATAAATAAATAAATAAATAAATAAAAATAGTTGACATGCAATAGGGCTAATTATGACATATCAAATATTTGTAAAAAGAGCAGTCTTTCACTGTAGTCTCACATGGGTGTCCCGGTAGATGACAGGTTGGCCACGAACCAGCAGTGTGCCCTCATCACTAAAAAGGCCAATGGCGTTCTGGGATACATTAAAATAGCATGCCCAGCAGGTCAAGGGAGGTGATCCTCCCTACTTACACCCTGGATAAGACATCATCTGGAGTATTGTGTCCAGTCCTGGGCTCCCCAGTACAAAAAAAGACAGGAATCTCTTGGAAAGAGTCCAGCAGAGGGCCACAAAGATGGTGAAGGGCCTGGAGCATCTCCCCTATGAAGAAAGGCTTAGTGAACTGGGTCTGTTTAGCATTAAGACGACTGAGAGTAAATACCCAAGGTGTGGGAAGCAAAGTGGTGAGGCCAGAGTCTTTTCAGCAGTGTGTAGGGACAGGACAAGGGGAAACAGCTGGGAACTGGAGCAAAGGAAGTTCCACACAAATGTGCACAAGAACTTTACAGAGAGGGTGACAGAGCACTGGAATAGACTGCCCGGGGGGCTGTGGAGTCTCCTTCTCCGGAGATATTCAAGACCCACCTGGATGCCTACCTGTGCAACCTGGCATAAGGAACCAGCTTTGGCAGGGGGTTTGGCTTACTGAGCGCTGGGAGTCCTTTCCAAGCCCTATGATTCTGTGAAATACTAAAAAATAGCCTCTGCTCCCTTTTTTTTTTTTTTTAAAAAAAAAAAACAAAACAAAACAAAAAAACAAAAAATAAACATTAACAGATTACACAGAGATTAAACACTAATGTAGCAGAGTACACAGATTTAGGTTTCAGAGAAAGGTAATGAATACATCAGAGCAAATGCAAGATAAATCACTCAACTGAAACACCAAAAAGCAGCTGCATAGAAATGAATTTCATATAAATAGAATATGGAGTGTTTAGGGTCATAAAGTATTAATTCTGGTGCTGTATACCAGTTTCATATCAAAAGCTAATGAAACAATTGTAAGAAATTCAATTTTAGACTTCTCTATTCAAGATTTACTAAAGTATATATGAATGTGTTTGAAGGCTTTTATAGATTTTTCTTTTTTTCATGTTGGCAAGCTACAAAGGGAAATAAAAAGCAATTCCACAGTATAAGAGAAATTCTTAAACTTTTGAGTAGACAAAGAGTGCTTTTTTTTTTTTTCAGCCAGTCTCCTTGAAAAGGGAAACAGTACCTTTGTCACTCTGTAGTTGCCTCTGTTTTCCTGAGGATATGTTGGAATTGTGTTGCCACTGCCACCCGCCATAGTTCTTTCTGATCACACAAAATTACTAATTTCCTTTATCAATTTACTTAATTAGGTATATGCATGCTGTTTCCCAGGTCCACCTACTTGTGGATTTTCATAACTTTTCCCCCTACTTATCTAATGCTTTACCTGACAATCTAGTTTGGAAAGCCAGAATTTCAGTTTGCTTCCTATTCTTGGCTGGAAAAGTCAGGGAAGTTCTGGTCTTTCTATTGCTTCTATGATAATATAGATGTAAAATGCATCAAAGATTCACATTAAATGCTACTAGAGGAGGAGTGGGGAGGAAAATAATTTTTAAGAAGAGTAAGGTCTGAAGGGATCATAGAACAATCAAGGGATCATAGAGCAGTTTTTCCATGTAGTTTCAGCAATTACACAAACAAAAAAAAAGAAAACAATCATTTTCTGGAAAGTAAAAATAGAAGGCCTTTTCAACTCTTTTTTTCTAGGATTTTTTTCCTCTGATTTTAGTTTTCTACAGTTTTCACTCTTATACCTGAAGTTCTCCCCCACATAATTCTTTGCCTCAAATGCATTACAAAGGGAAGTGTCTAGAATAAAAGAAACCAAAATCTGCAGATGATGTTACTTAATGCATGTGTAACGGTTTATGGGACTCCTGAGTGGCTCTTTGTCTCTTTGACAGGTACCATCCATCTCCGCATTCCTGAGTCTTCTCCAGTTGGGACAGCTATTGGCAGCGTCAAAGCTACAGATGCAGATATTGGAAAAAATGCAGAAGTAGAGTACAGAATTGTAGATGGAGATGGGACAGATATGTTTGACATTGTGACACAGAGGGACACACAGGAAGGCATCATTACTGTGCGGAAGGTGCCTATTAAAAAGTTTCACTACATGGCTTTGGTGACAACGTTATGGCACAGCTCTTTCTAAAAAAGTGCTTAGATCATGTGATGGTGATTGTAACTGCTTAACATATGCAAATATTTCCCTACTGTTGAATGAATGGTATTATTTCCCTTCAAGATGAACTAGAAATAATACATCGAAGCAATATCACTGAGACACAGAAATACAGGTTTAAAGCAATATTGCCAGTTATATATGCAAAAAAATTGGCCATTCACAATGCTAGTACTAATTATTTCTGTGGTTTCAAATAGATTTCTCTAGTATTCATGCAAGCTATTCTCTTCAGCAAGAAATATGCAATTAACTAACTACTAAATATTATAGTCTTTCCTTCTTTGGAATTGTCATCCATTCAGCATCAATTTCAGAGACCAACATATGCCAAGAAGCAGCTATATTTGTTGAAACTATCACAAGCTATAATGTTTTATTACTGTTTTCAGCAAGTTAGCTGGTACACACAAGTAGTGCATAATGCTGGTGTACTTGTTTCAGAGCTAGCTTTAGTTCTGTCTTTTGTCTCTAAGCACTTTCATGGGTGTAAGATCTCAGAAATAGAAATGCCATTCTCAACCTCAACCATGGCCCTCAACTGTTTTTCCTTCTGAAGTGCTCCAGTCCTTTTTTTTTTTTGGGATTTCAAGCATTTCTAAAGAATCTGTGCAGTATTTCTAACAGAAACTAACACTGTAAGCATTGCATAACAAACAAAACACTACTATACAACAATATCAAGAGATGAGGAGAGGGATAATGACAAATAAGTTAAAGATATGTTCCGCAAAGATGATAGTGAATTCCTTTTTGTAACCTCTGATATTTTGTGCTCTTTCACAGAAAATTATCTGCGAAGGTTTGAAAATACCAAGCTAGGGACCAGATATTTTATCTTTTCATATAAGTTTATGATGTCTTGGACCTCTTGCTTGAGGTCTTCTACGCAGACTTCTATTATATTTTAATCAATAAAGTCTTGAAAAACATAGCCTTACAACTTTTTCAAGTGTGTGAAATTCATGTTATAAGATATCAGCTCCAAAAAAGTCACAAATTGTAATGAATAAATTATTCTCATTTTGAGATTAGCAACCTGACACATCCTGAAATGTCCAGGATGTTTTCTTGTCCATCAGTTACTATATCTTAATGTGAGAGAAAGATAAAATTATTGCTTAACTTAACTGTTGCTGTGTCACAATTTTATATATTTAGACTATCATGGCTTCTTGGACTCTAGGTTGAAGGCAGCATCCCTTAACAGCAGTGTGCTGCACTTTTTAGACAATACCAGTAGTCGCATATTTAGCTTAGGTAACAACACTATCATGCATTTCTTAGGTATATTCTTATATATTCTTTCTTCTGCTCTCAATGGACCGCATCATTCTGCTCTAGGCTGTCTTTCTAGTATCTCACATGAACAGTAATTTGTCTTTAAAGGCAGAAAAGAGGAATTAAACAAGTCTTCTACCTCCCATTTTTGATGAAGGAAAATTAGTTGGTATCTTCATGAGATTTATAGGGAAATAAGGAAGTGTCATTAATTAGCTAATACTTCCCATCTATGAGAGTTGGAAACATTTGAAGGAACAGATGGATTTTTTTTTTTCTTCTTGTATCCACAACTGTTCCTAACCTTAGACCTTTTGCTTCCATTTTAAAAAGAAACTGCTGACAAAAATTTTAAATCTATTTCAAAAAAAAAAAAAAAAAAAAAAAAGTTTGAAATTCGGTGACAAGGAACAAAACAATGAATAAACAACAAAAATCTACAATGATTTTGAAGGCCAGGTATTGGTTTGACAATTAAAATACAGAATTTTGAGGTGTGTATAGTAATTCCTGAATAATAATAGTATTATGCACCTTGTTCTGCAATGTCAGAATTTTAAGTTAGTATTTTAGGACTTTTAAATTCAGGAATTTTAGAAATTTTAAATTCAGACATTGTATTATTCCACATTGCTATGCTTGTGAAAGAACTGTAAAATTCACCAAATGACTAGTAAATCTGCACTGAAAAATATTTCTGCAATTTGTGCTATGTTAATTCAAGTATTATGTAGTTCAGAAATTTTAAGGGGAGCTTCTGTAAAAATCTTACAAACTGATAATTTCTTAGTAGGGAAAGTGGTTTTTACTTGGGAAATTCAAATTGTTAGGGTTATCCTAGCTTAGAACAAGATCTGCTGTGTGTTTGGGTCAACATTCTTTCATATGTAATTTACTAGTTTATCATCATCTTCATTTTCAGCCATTAGACTATGAGACAAGAAGGCTTTATACCTTGAAAGTAGAAGCTGAGAATACCCATGTGGATCCACGCTTCTATTACCTTGGGCCTTTCAAGGATACAACTATTGTGAAAATCTCTGTAGAGGATGTAGATGAGCCTCCTATCTTCAGCAGATCTTCTTACCTTTTTGAGGTTCATGAAGATATTGAGTTGGGGACAATAATAGGAACGGTAATGGCACGAGATCCTGATTCAGCTTCAAGTCCTATAAGGTAACCTCTGATTCTCTGTGAAGAAAGAAATTTGGTAAAGAAAATATTGAGAGACATAGTAGACCTACTACTACATCTTTTTCTCATATGTACTAGTGTGCCAACTAGACAGAATTGAAAATGATGCTATCTGTAAGTCTCAGATACTTCAGGGAAGAGCCATTCACTTTCACACAAGACCAAGAATAAGTGCTTCTTAATACTTCCTATCTCAGAAAACATAAAATTACACACTGATTTTAAGTAGGCTCTTTAGGACTGCATGCTTCAGAATATATATATTAAAAAAAAAAAAAAAAAAAAACCTGCAAAACTAGTGTATGGGTGAGGGATTTAATGTCTTTTGACATTTAGACCTGGAAAATATGCAGTGGTTCCTGCTATACAATGCAATTGCTACATATAATAGAATTATCCTAGTGTTTTTACAAACTCCCTATGGAATTAGACAAGATTAATCTTCAAGATATATCTTCTGTGGATACTTCTTGATGCTACTTGCTAGATCACATCTAGCTGTATATAGTTAACTGTATTTTGTTTTATTTAGTTTATTGTTGCTACAATACGTGAGTCTTAAACAGATAAGACAAATCTGTCTGAGATGAATATGTCTTGCCTGAAATACCTAACAAAGAATAAAAACTATATTTAAAAAAAGAATAAAAATAAAAAATAAAAAAAACCTAAACAAAACACCGTCATTATTTACTAACTTTGAAGTAAATTGTCACATGCAGTTGAATGAGGCCCATGTGGAAAAACTGCATTAAGAATTGAAGTTGAATCTAATTTTCTCCTACAGTGATTTATGTGTATAGAAAAGATAGCAGATGAAAGCACCAATCCTCTAAAATTGTAGAACATATAAATAACTTTGAGTGGATAAAGATGCAATGCTAATTTCATGACACAACTGACAGTTTTAGCAGTTAGGTTTCATAATTGTGAGCGGAAAAAGAACAAACTTGGCACTTTTATTCATTTTGTTGCTGACACAACTCAATGAACTTAAGGACTATATTTTCTTCATCAGTATTACTTACAAACAGTAGCAACTTAAAAAGTGTTTTGTATAATTTCTCTGTTTATGTTCTGTTGATGTCTGTGCCATCCCCCTAAAGAAAATAACTTATAAGAGGCAGGTTGGCAAAATCAAAATACTGAAGGGGATTATTTAGATTTAGTTTACTACAAATAAATAAATAAATACTGTGATAATGTTCTTCATGGCACATGTTTTTGGGTTTGTTTTTTTAAACTCCACACAGTTCAATACAGGAATGTTAAAACAATTCACACTGCATAGGTCAAATTCTTCTCTTCAATATTTGCTTTGTCTCTCAGCTTCAAAGAATAATTAGGTACCTAGAATAAGCTTTTATAAGTTATTACTTATTCCAACACCAATATTAAATAGAAAGTAGCATGTGTTCAACCCTAACTTGAAGAACTGACATTTAAACTAAAATATTTTGAACTTGTCATATTATTTTGACATTAAGCCAATTTGTATATTTAAACGCTAGTGTTAAATAGAAAAGAATCACAGCTTCAGGTTGTAAAATTAATTCAGGCTTTAACTTTCTTTTTAACTACTGCTTTTCAAATAATAGTTTCTGTTAATTCAAATTCTAATCAATTCAAGTTCCCATAAATTTAGTGTTTCTAAATACTAGTGTTTAGCAGCAGCTTCTTTCAGTTTTTTTGTTTGTTTCTATTCAATTAATGGAAATTTGTTTTGTTTTGTTTTTTAATGAATAATTTCAGTAGAATTTGCTGGTCATCTGAAGTGGGTAAAGGTATATACTTATCTAACATGACATCACATCATATCAAACATGAAACAGCATAAAAATTTATAACCAGACAATATGGCATAGAATTTGAAAAACAGTAAAGTTATTACCTATATAAAAAACAGATTGCTGTCAAAACAGGTTTTTTTTCTCTTTAAAGTTCCCACCATGGATGAAGAAAACCAGCTTTTTAGTCATATAAACAGAATAGTATTAATTATAATTTCTTTAAAATAAAAAAAAAAAAAAGATATTTTAAAATTTTAACTTATAGACAACTGGGTGAGAAAAAATATACATATTTGAGGAAGTTTTTCCTGTAATTTCAGAAGATTTTTGGCTGTTCTAGTTTTCTTTTATTTTGTTCTCACAGGCATTTCTATATTGTGGTATTTCCCCACTTCACTCAATCCAGTTAAATATTACATGTAAAAATTGGCATAATTAATGAAATGTTTAGGTCAGTCATAACAGGTCATAAAAACATAAGTTACTATTTTTAATATACTGCACAATAAATTGACCCAATACTGCCAGAATTAGACAAATAATCTTTACCTCACAAAATCTTACATTTTACTTCACATCAAAGGCTTAATCTTAACTTTGATGGCTGTGTTGAATATTAGAAAGAAAAATGAAGTGAAGAACATATTTACGGATCATAGTTTGACATATCTGCCATTTTGTGGTAGAAGAAATTTTTCCTGTAGATGCATAGCAACTATGACAGCACATAAGATGCTTTAACAATCATAAAAGTGAAATTTCTGCATATAATCTAATTTTTATAGGTTTTCTTTCATTATTATTATTCCATCTCTATTAATTTAACATGCCCTAAAGCACAGAAATGGAGTTTATAAGAGTACTTTTGAAAAGATCAGGAATTAGCTGTCAGTCTCAGTCTGGAGAAACTCAACATCAAAGAGAATTTTCCTTTCAAGATTAAAACAATTCTTTAATTCTTATAATGAAATTTTGACTTAAGTTTTGGTGAGCCTTATATATGTCTATGAAGGTTCTGATGATAAAATATTACACTGTTATATCATACTGAATGACTTATGAAATCTATCAATTTTTATTCCTCATTCTAGAGAGCTAATCATGAGAATTTTTAGAAATTGGCATATACAGTTTTAGATATAATACTTACATTAACTACCAATGGTCAAGAGGAGAAAAGAAAGGAACCAGTTCTTTTACAGAAATGAAATATTTATTTTATGAAAAGCAAGCTTTTAAATATGACATACAGAACCCAAAAGCTGTATTGAATTTTGAAACAAATGCTTTCTTCCATGTTCTTAACAATTAACAAAGTTTTTTCTTTCTTTGAATATAGGTTTTCACTGGATCGTCATACAGATCTTGACAGGATTTTCAATATTCATTCTGGAAATGGATCCATCTATACTTCTAAGCCACTGGATCGTGAGATATCACAATGGCACAATCTCAGTGTTATAGCAGCTGAGATCAGTAAGCTAATTTGGTATCTTTTCATTCCATTTCCTAAGCCCACAAGGTTAAATTTCCTTCCTCCCACTCCAATCTATGTGATATTCTGGGGAATTAAGTTGGGTATAGCTAACAACAACTATATGTAGGTTTTTTCCACCCTCACCTTTTTCTAACAATGAACATTAATATCCAAGATACTTCCGAAATGTTACACAATTAAATAAAATGCTGGGCTAACAGTTTCCTTTCTTTCCTCTGAAGAAAATGGCAGGATTTTGATGTTACAGTAGCAGAGCTCAGGATTGTAATCTATGCTTTTGTCTATATTGTTTTCTTCCTTTCCTTGGGGGGGGTTGGGGGGGGGAAATATATATATATATATATAAAACCTACATCGGCAGTTCTTGAAATCAATCATCTTAAAAGTTAGCTAGGTTGAACTTGATCAGTAAATTATAGCATATCTTGGACTATTGAAATTATAGACTTGTAGATATTTTTATGTTGCAAGAAAATCTTCTATGTGACAAAAGACCGATCTTCAAAATAGAGTGGGTCTTATGCTTTCAAAGCCACTGAATTTTTAGTGTTAACTCTAAATCACTAAATTCTACAAAAAGCAGAAATTGCTGATCTGCAGCATGGCTGGCAGGAACTACAATGCAAAGACCACAGTTGCATAATCAACAATTATACAGAGTGGTGTGGTTAGGCTGGTATCAACAGATCGTGTAGCTAAAAAGATTATCACATTGAAAAGGAATAATCGACAGTAAATGAAAACACTCATCTGTGTCCAAGGCACACAGAAAAGCTCCAAAGAGAGCAATCTCCAGTAAGAAATTCTTCCTCAGTAGCAGTAAGCCCTTAAATAGGGTCGAGGAGAGGTGGAGTTAGGCTTCACCCCTTCTGTTCACACAGCTGAATTGCCCTCGCATATGCTCCCATGGCTGACTCAGTGCTTGCTTCAGGTTATCCATCAGAGGTTCCAGCTGTGATTCAGCAGTTTCCATACATCAGTTTATCAGGAACACGCGTTTCTAAGCTTGCTCTATTTAACAGTCCTACCCACTCCTGTAAGAGTAATATTTAAAAGTACTTATAAATCAAAGAAACTTATAATTTTATCCCTCTGTCATAACATTAAACTTATTTCCTTGTCAGGACAGTTTGAGAGAATTTACATTCTAGGCCTACAAAGAGTAGCTAAACTTCTCCCAAGAAATACACCACTTTTGGAGGAAGTATGGAAGGAAGACATTAGCTTAAAAATGCTAACTCTGAAGCATGACACTGAGAACCACTGTAAGAATAGAAAATATTTGGGAAGGTAGTACAAAAATGCAAAAGCATGTGAGAACAGTGTCCAAAACCTGCCATTTTAAATTTTTCAGCATGTTAAAGGACCAACATCAAACTCTCCAGCAAAAATTGTTATGTTACATGCGAATTTGACATCAGCTCTTCCTAAACATTTAGTGTTTTATTTGTTGCAGTTTAAAAGGGAAATAAAATCAAAAGAAGAAAAAAAAAAAAGAAAAAAAAAAAAAAACTAAAGTAATTTTGAATCATCTCTATTCTTATATATCTGTCCCATTAGAGTAGCAAAATCATGGTTTTAAAGTTATTGGATATCCAGCACAATTCTAAGAAATAGCTGCATTTTTAATCTAAGGCAGATTTCAGATAATAATAATTTCAGATTCTTTGTATGCCAGCTTGATACGCAAGGGAGCACACTCTAAATGATACTGAGGTTAGAGCATTTGGAGAGATAGATTAAAACCAACAACAGTAACTGCTTCTAAGGTCTGAAAAATTACATTTGTATTTTTTAAGATAATTTAAACATAAAAACTCTAATTGGTTCTGATTTTTATTGGTATACTTAACTTTTTTGAGTTTTCTCTCTGCTTATTAAGGCATAAGAGAGCTTTAATAATATGGCTCTTTTATGTTAAACTGATTGCAAATCATTTTATAATTCAAAACCTTGTATCAGAAAGAAACACTTGAGTCCACAAAATAAATTTATCATTATACTAATGGGCATACTTTCTATATGCTATATTTACATTGAACATCAGAACTGGCAGCCATTATTTTAAAGTAAGTTTTAATTGCTCACTAGATTCAAATATATATATATGTATATATATATATGCTTAAAATCAAAGTTAACTTCTTACTTTTTCACCAGTTTCAAAAATGATCACAAATATCTGTTGCTCATTAAATTTGGAAGATAAAATATACTTATATATTCTAAGAATACTTTCAGTAGTAAAATAAATTCTTTTTTCTTTTTTTCTTTTTTCTTCTTTTTCTTTTGTCAGACAATCCTAAAGATACTACCCGTGTTCCTGTCTACGTAAGAATTTTGGATGTTAATGACAATGCCCCACAGTTTGCTGTGTTCTATGATACTTTTGTTTGTGAAAATGCAAGAGCCGGACAGGTATGCCTTTGATAAAACACTTTCTACTGTCTAATTTGGCCGTGGTACTTAATTATTGATTATCTTAGCCTATTATTTGGGAGAAATTACATCCAAAACATCTTTCAAATGTTGAAAATGAATATAGCAAGTAGCTTACTGTGTGAAGCTTGGAGCAAAATACTAACTTATTTCAACAACAGCATATGAATTAGCACTTCCCTCAACCTAACACTATAGCATTTTGCTTGTTTAGATCACATGTAGTTGGAATAATACAAGTATAGCTGTAATTACAGGGTAAATGAATAGCCAGAGGGTACCTAAGAAAAGACTCACCAATACTGAGGCCTTCAGTTGAGATGGATAGTTGCCAATGCTGAGACTTACCACAAAAACTCCAAAAAGGAGCAATCTCCAGAAAGAGACACAACCTTAGCAGTAGTCAGCCCTTAAATGGGATCCAAGAGAAGTGGAGTCAAGCTCCACCCCTTCTGGGAGCACAGTTAAATTATCTTCTCCTATGCACCCACAGTGGGCTCATTGCTTGCTTCAGATGGTTAATCAGGGGTTCAGGCTGTGATCAACAGTTTCCCTTACAGATCAGCTCAGGAAATATGAATGTAATTAGCTTTGCTGTTATCTTCACAGAGAAAGCAAAATGTTATACATATCTACTAAAAAAAGTTTTATTGATCTTTTCAATAACTCATAAGTGGCAAACCTCACATATATTTCCATGCTAGTGGTGATTACACACACACCTGTCACACTTTCTGTTTCTTTTCCAAATGTAATATTTGTCTCTCATTATTTCAGCAAAAGTTTTTGAAATTAAAGCAAAAAATACATACTTTTTTTTTTTTGAAGTGCCAATATATATTTTTGATTTGCTTATTCCAGACTACAGAAGGCATACTGGAATTTAATCAGAATGACTGCAGTGCTTAATATCTAGTTCCTAATAGGCAGCTGCTTATTAGAACTGCTAAGTACTGTTTGCCTATTACAGCACAGCATGTCCTAGAGATCAGTCAGGCAGCAATAAATGCTCTAAAATGGTCACAGTAGAACCTCAATGCAAGCATTTCAGATGGTAGAAGTGTTAGCTTTTTTTAACTCTTAACCTACAAGTATCGAATTCAGTTTGTTTCACAAGTTTTACACTCAGGCTGCTATTCTTTTTTCTAAAGCAAAGTAATCAGAACTTACAACGAAGAACTTACATTTCCTGTTTATAACATATTAAATACTTTAAAAATACTGATCAATATTTGCTACTAGTAGAATTTTAAGATAATTAGAACTGTATGAGTGAAAATCTCTGGCAAAACATCTAGGATTTCTGATAGTTGTATCATCTCCCATGGTAGTTCTATTGTTGCCTATGTGTGCTAATATAAGATTTTAATTAATTCAAATTTAAGATATAGATTTAGAATTATAAATGTAGAATACTGAATTTTTCTCCCAGTTTCACCAGCACCTCTGGGTGAAAAAGACTGGAAATGCACTAATCCACAAATTAATCACAAATCTGTACACATTCAGAAATGGTTGTCAATTAAAAAAGAAAAGAAGAAAGCACTCTAAGGACTAATGCCTAATAAATAAGAAGCTAAATGTGTGTACAAAACTATACATATTTATTCAATTTATAGAGGTCTTTCTTGTTAGAACAAAGTGCCAATATTAGATATACTACAATATGATAACCAATATTAAATTTATTATACAATTGCAGTAATTAAATAATTGTGTGCCCCGGTGGTGCAGTGGTAGGAATGCCGCCTTGCAACACTGGGGCCTGGGGTTTGAATCCCCCCTGTGGTGCAAGTGGTAGAAGTGCCGCTCTGCTACACAGGAGGCTTGAATCCCGGGGGTTGGACTCGATGATCTGTAAGGTCCCTTCCAACTCGCACGAGACTATTACTATTACTATTACTATTTTAAACAGACTGATTTTTAAATGAGACTTTAAATAAAATCAATTCACAGGAAGATAAAAAAAACAATACAATTAAGGATAACATAAATTATCTATTTGAATGTAATTATATTCTTGCTTACAGGTAGATCAGTAATGAATCATTATTTTGGAATTCAATCTACCCTGAGGGACTGAGTCCAATTAATCCATACTAAGTATAGCTTGGATTCTCCCACATCAGCTATTTTTCTCTTCTGTTCAATTTTCTCCTTTTTTTTTTTTTTTTTTTCCCTCCCTTTTTTCTTTCTTTTTTATTTTTTTTCCTTTTTGACTGTTCACCATCCTCTGTTACTCTGGTCACTTCTATATATATATAAACATATGCATCTGTGGGATTCTAAATTTATGTGAAATGCAATATTACTGAGTAACAAACTTACAGCCAATGGTATAGGCCTCATAGTAATAGATCTGGATAGCAGGATAGCTGCAGGAATACAGCACTGCTCCTCTGGGTTGGCCCTGCCTTCCCACCAGGCACTCAATCACTGTTTCAGGCTGTAATTTAGCATTTCTGCATTCAGCATTTACAGTGTTGTCAGAATTTTCTTCTGGAACCATTTCATTCAATAATTGTCAGAGTTCTACTCTGACTTTCTACAGTAAAAATAAAACTTTTATAATGGAACTTTTTTTTTTGGGGGGGGGGGGGATAATAACACATTTTATGATTATTTATCTATTTATTTTTGCATGGAGTTTAAAAATAAATGCTTTGTTTATTTAAGTAAATGAAAGTTTATTTCAGTAAATAAACTGTTCATTTGCTTTGTTTAAGCTAAACCAAAATCATACTTCCTTTCCCCAATTCCCAACCCACTGGAGTTAAATAGATCAAAGAAGCACCAAATGTACTATTTGCATTTTGATACTCTGCTTGAAGCAATGAATAATTACCAGGCTTGCCATATTATGTCATGCAAGACCCCCTTTGGATTAGTAATGACATTGCGTCTAGCTGTAAAGGCTATGAGGAACAATTTCATTACAAATTCAGGGGAGAAATAATACTAATAAATACTAATACTAATACTAATACTAATACTAATACTAATACTAATACTAATACTAATACAAATACAAATACTAATACTAATAATATTATCCCAGATTTCTATTGTTTGAAATTCCATTGGTAGTATTTAAACATCCTGAGGCAAATTATAGGTTGGCTTTCATTTTCTTTCTGGAATTCTGTTATGTTAAATCAATCTCTCATGAAAAAGCATGGGTGTAGTAGTACTTGATCATATTTTATTTTTTTCTTCAGTGTCCCATATGTTTCAGCAGGATTTGTAATTAGATATGAGTGCCTGGATAGATGTTTATTTCTTTATTTATCTTTTTTTTTTTTTTTTAAATAATACAAAGTGATACAGACAGATTTAAGAGAATGAGAATTGAAAGCTTTAACATCTCAGTATTGTTCAGTTTCTCTCTGAATTAATAAGAATGTACATTACCAGTAGCAGATATGCTGTAAGACAAAATATCTATATTTAAAATGTAACACTGAACAGTAGGTAACCTGTAAGCCTGAGTTTACTGTCTGCTATTACAATTCTACTCAAATGTTGATTTATATTTAGACACTGAGAAAGGAAAAGGCTACTTGAAGACTAATATACATCTCAATTAGAAATAAACAGGTCTACCCAATGAGAAATTTTGTCTTGTTCTTCAAGTGGATTTGCTTATATTTAACAGACTCTAAGTAGTTACCCTGCTATCAATAAGTGCCCAGAGGTTTCTGAGTCCTTGAAGCTTCATGAATGAGTGTCTTAAGTAAAATACAAATAGTATTCCAGGTGGCTGCCTAGCAACGGTGCAAGAGGGAAAGCTAGTGCCACACAGCTCTCATGGTTAATTACAGTCATAATTACTTCCATCAGTTCTGTGCCCATAAACAATTGGATAATAATCAGATGAAAATTGTTGATTCATTGGATTCACCTGCAGAACACAGTGATAGTGTGTTCTTAAAGGGGTTAGATTTGTGAAAATGATTAAAAATTTGTGTGAGCAATGACACATTTTCATAAGATGCAGTGCCCCAAGGTGGCTGAAACTGAAATACTGGAGCAGCAATCACAATAAATACATGCTGAAAAGCTGTAAAAGAACAGTTAGTGGAAGAATCACTTACTGTCACATAGTAGTTGCTTGGACTAGGTAAGAAAATAAGATATGACTCCAACCCAAGTCTTCATTAGACAAGACTTGGAAAATAGGAGGAACTAATGGCTAGTATGAAAAAACTGTAGACAGTGGCTGTTCTTCAGTGGGATTATCTGCGTCTCTTCTTAATTTTGACAAGAACCTTTGAAATAACAGACACTGAAGGAAAAAAGTACAAAAGGGCTATTTTGACAACAAAGAACAGTAATGTATATGAGGCATACTTCAACCTACTCTCAAATAGAAGTTGTGACAACTCTTTTTGCTCAAGTCAACAGAAATCAAGTCAAATATCCTTTTTGGACATGGAATCTCATCTGACATCCAAGTCTCTGATGGTGCTGTAATTGACTGCAAGAGATATGGAGCAGGCAAGCAAAAAAAAGTATTTCACAACCTATATTACTGCCTGTGGTCTACATCTGTATTTTGAGTTTTTCATGGCAATGTATTAGGAGCCTGCTGTCCTCCTTACTCATTGGTAGGTTGTAGACATGTATTGTCTACTCCCCATCTGGAGTACTGTGTCCCCATCTGGAGTACTGTGTCCAGGTGTGGAGCCCTCAGTACAAAAAAGACATGGAGATTTTGGTCCAGAGGAGGGCCACAAAGATGATCAGGGGACTGGAGCACCTCCCCTATGAGGACAGGCTGAGAGAGTTGGGTTTGTTCAGCCTGGAGAAGAGAAGGTTGCGGGGTGACCTCATTGCAGCCTTTCAATACCTGAAGGGAACTTACTCCCAGGAGGGGAGTAAACTCTTCGAAAAGGCTGATAATAGCAGGACTAGGGGAAATGGTTTTAAGTTAAAAGAAGGAAGATTTAGTTCGGATGTTAGGGGGAAGTTCTTTACTAGGAGAGTGGTTAGGTCCTGGAACAGGCTGCCCAGAGAGGTTGTGGATGCCCCTTCCTTGGAGGTGTTCAAGACCAGGTTGGACAGGGCCCTGGGCAACCTGATCTAGTAAAGGTGTATGTTTGGTGGCCCTGCTAGGCAGGGGGGTTGGAACTACATGATCCTTGAGGTCCCTTCCAACCCAGGTCATTCTGTGATTCTGTGATTCTGTGATTGTCTGAATACACTTCAGAACACAATCCTTGAAAGACCACATAAGAATTTTCAGTGCTTCAAAAGGCTGACAGAAAGATTCTGCTTCCTTCAAAGACCACATGTACTGATGTAAATTAACTTCATCCACACTGTTGAAAAGCACGTGTTCCTTATGATGACATACAGGTGGAATTCAGGTGCAGTACAGGTAATGCAAGAACCTTCCAGGCTGACGTGTGAGATAATGAGTGCTTCATTCATATGTGCCTTTTTTCGAAAAGGAGCTATAAATGGACTTCCTGTGTAAAATTTCAGTAATATATTCACTTGCAATAATTTGTGTAAATATACAATATATATATATATCAGGTTTTAATTAAGAACAAAATCTAAACAAATAATGCTTATCTTTGTGACGGTGTTTTTTTTTTTTGGTATTTGTGTTTTTTTGCAATTGAATGTAGAGATGTGGTAGATAACAATGTACCTATACACTTTATCTCATTAAGATTTGTTCCAAAATGTTTGCCTTTTAAAGATACACACCAGCATGTAGTGGGAAAATGCATAATATTTAGTTAGTCAAGTATTTGTCAGTATTTTTTAATAAGGCAAATATTTTCAAACATGTAGGATGTTTTCAAGCTAAAGGAAAAAAAAAAAAAAAGAACAAAAAAACTAATAAAAACCTACAATCCTAACTTAAGCAAATTATCTGAATGTCAAACAGGATGAGTATTTGAATACGGAAGTTCCCAGAGAACTTCAATTACTACAAGGAATGATAGACAGATTGGAGATATTCTCCCGCTGTTTGTTGTTCTGTTAAGAGTTTTGCACATTGGTTGGCATTACTGTAGTAGATTAAAAATCTCTGAAAAATTTAATACATACTCATTCTAAATTATGGGTGTGGGCAATCAGAAAAGGTTTATCTAAATTTCATCAGTTTAACACCTACAGCGGACCACTTTCATGGTCTTCACTTGTGAAGCAAAATTGACTTGTTTTTTCTCAACTTAAAAAATACATCTAAGTTTGTGAAAATCTCTAAAGATGTTTTTGCTAGTTACTTACAAAGTAACTAAATAATTAAAAGCTTCATTCTTTAGGATGAAATATTATGCAAAGCTTCTTTTATCTATTTAGCTTACCCAGCAAGCTATTGTAAGTTTGCGTGATAAAATAAATTTAGAGAAAGAGAAAACCCTGGATGAGAAAGCATGCAAGGTGATGCATTAAAAGAAATCCAGCCCATGCCTCTTGAAGAAATTTGTTACTGTATTCGGGATGTACAAGAGAGAAGGTGGGAGTTAATCATGCGTTTGTAAAGGCAAGCAGGAGAACAGTGCAATTGTTGATGTTAAAAATGATCAGTCCTGACAAAACCTGCAGTATGAAGAGAAATGGCTGCATTTGGAAGAATGGAAAGCGGAAAAACAGAGTTTAACAAGTGTGCCACAGGGAAGAAGTAATGTCAAAAATTAGAAGTTATTGCATGCTTAGAAAAACACTGCAATTTAAAATGATGGATTAGATGTGAAGAATAAAAAAAAAAAATCTAGGTTAAAGATTTCTTGTAGTTTAACCCAGAAGGTAGCTAAGCACCATATAGGCATCCATTCACTATTTACCTTCCCAGTAGGATGAGGGAGAAAATTTTAAAAAATAAATAAATGAAAAAGTAGAATGTGTGGGTTGAGATCAAAACTATTTACTAGGACAGACAAAGGAAGAGGAAAAAAGGATAACAGTGAAGATAATTATATATATAATATTATATATAAAAATTATAATTGTTTTCCACCTGCTAACTGGTGTCCAGCCAGTCCACAAGAAGCTGAAAAAATGGAACATCCTTGGCAGGTGCTTGGCATCTGTGCAGCACTGCTCAACAACAGCACAAAATATTAGTATATTATCAACACTGGTTTTCCCCTAAAGCCAAAAGGTAGGATCACACCAGACATTATGAAGGAAAAATCAGCTCAGTTCAAGCTGAAACCTGTACAAGAGTAAATTATTTTTGGCAAGTTTAACTGAACATATACACCCCCAAAAAATGTTAATCATAAGTATTTTTTTATCGCTGTGGGACAAAACAAACAAAAAGAAAACCAAACACTGAAACACAATCAATGAAGATGTCAAAAAAATGTATTTTATTTGGAAAGTGACATCTTGTCAGCCTTACATCTAGAAATTTTAGTGGATAAAAAAGCCACAAGTTCATTTACATGACAGATAAGCAAATGTTAATGAAACCCTTGCTGTTACTTCCAAACAGAAGTATTATACAAATCTTTTTGCAGGGATTGCAGAAAGCATTCCATCCAAGAACCAAACAGATCTGATAAATCTGTGGCACTGGATTCCATCTGAGGGGGTGAATCCTTACAGTATCTTATGAAGTGTCTTACAAGTAAATACAATCTGGCATTTAGTAGAAAGATAATCTACCTTGCATTTTTTTTTAATTATAAAAATCTTTATAAAATAATTTATTAAGAAATAGGAAAATCTTGCTTTAGAAATGAATGTTCTTATTTTGAAATTTAATTTGAAACTTAAACTTTCCTATCACAAGCATTAATTTCATAAAATAACATTTTCATCCCAAAAGCAAAATCTCACCTGAATTCTTCTCTTAGGGGTTGTTTTGATTATAGTTTCGTCCCTTAAGAACTTACAAAAATACATAAACATATCTTGAAAAAAGACAAAAAAAGGAGAATTAAGTTAGTTTGACACTTGCTATTTTGCATGTGTGCATGTATCACCATAGAAAATATATATGGATGCTCTTGCTAGAAAGCTTACAAATTTGTAATCTGTCCTACAGTTAAATCAGTATGCACATAGTTTAAATATGCAGTTTCTCATCTCTTCTTAAGATAATTAGACCTAAAAACCTAGATGCATTTTGTTTTATTTTGTTGTTGTCGTTTGCTTTTTTTTTTTTTTTTTTTTTTTTTCTCCTGCAGCTCATCCAGACCATAAGTGCAGTAGACAAAGATGACCCTCTTGGGGGACAAAAATTTTTCTTCAGTTTAGCAGCTGTTAACCCTAATTTCACTGTTCAGGACAATGAAGGTAAAATTCATCCCTGATCCATGGAAGTTAGATCTTTATTACATGGTATACATTCCTGCAATATTTTGAATTTACTTCTATTGTCTGTCAACAAGTAGAGATGCCCTTAAAGCTGCTGTTAATAACAAGATTAATTTTATTTGAATGTTTGTGGTTTGGGACTTCTATATTTTCATCTATGTAGGGAAGGCCAAACTCAGTTTGGGGAAAAAGAGAAAAAAGAGAAAAGAAAAAAGAAAAAAGAAAAAAGAAACGGATAACATAAATTATAAAGAAAATCAGTGAATGTTGGCTTGGAGCGAATAGTCAAAAAAAGGGAGGGGTGAACAGAAGGAAGCTTCAGAAATGACTTCACCTTCCAAGTTCAGATGTTTCACGTTAGCCTTCTGTCACATTTCTGTCACCTGATTTTCTGTCTTGCTTCTTTCTGATGATGAAGGAAAATTATGGCTGGTAACACACAGCCACTTTGGCTTTGCTTAGATCCTTGATCAGTCCAGCTTTTATCAGGAGATGTGTACAACACACCCATTTTGGCCTTCACTATCATTTCAATAGGGAGGGATCTAGACTACAGAAGAAATAAACGAGGGGAGATATCATAATACCTTCAAATATGTTAAAGTTTTTTGACTTGGCAGTGGGACTAATCCTCTATCAATGATGAAAATCACAGGAAGTAACAGGCTGCAAACACCATGTGGAAGATTAAGTTGAAATAAATTATATCAGTAGGGAAAGTGAATAATTGTTCACTTTCACCTAAACATTCAATTGTAGTTGAATGTTTAGGTACTGTATAGATTTCTTGGTAGCAGAGAAAGGTATTTCAAAATACATCACATACACTGTTTTTGATGTTGAGTGAAAACAAATAACATAGATACCCAAAATAAATCAGAGGATGCAGTAAAAGAGAACTTTGTATTTCAGTTCATGCAGCCCATTAAAAAAGAGTCATTTAATTTTTTAAACAAAAATTATGTCCTAGTGACCATGTAGAGGTATTGACCTTGGTATTTCTCTTCTAGATGAAATTATTTTCTTTCTTTTGCATTAATTATTTAATTCAGGCTGAATTTGTCTCACACGAGATTTAACATTTACCTCAAGAAATTCACTTGTGTGATGACAGTGAAATTTTCGTTCCAATTGATTAAATCTATCTTCCCTCCCTTTTGGACTTAGAAGTTAGCAACTGTAGTATTGGGTCATAGTTTTATGAGTAAAATGTAGCTTTGACATTAGAAGGAACAGTATTGCCCTGTAACTCATTTCTTCCCAATACCACCTTCATTCCTTTTCTGGCCACTTGGTGATTAGATTTGATGCTGAAGTATACTGCATACACATTATTTTTCTGGGCCACAAGTATAAATTAGTCAATTCACTTCTCAAGACTGTCTTTTTTTCCAACAAAAATTCTACTCCATGTGCAAAGGTACATAATTCATTGTTCTACAGTCTGATGAAAGTCATTTGGTGTGGAAAATCTCATCCTGTATTTACTGATAGCATTCCCCTGGGTACTGTCACAGAAGATCCATAGGAGGAATCTTTCAGAACAGAGTGCTTGTTGAACAGCGTGAAGTGGAAGGTTATTTTTTCTCGGTTGGCCACTTTATTTCAGGGCTTTAGCCATGGAATGGAACTGTGTCGTGCACTGCATGCATTAATCCATAAAACATTTTAAGCTTTCAGAAATCCTCTTTTCAAATCGCACTCAGAGGTGTTGCAGAGACACAGAGGAGCTAGCCAGCTGTATGTAAAAGATTATAAATAGCTTTCTGATTAAATGAGATTGTCGCTAGAAAAGTCAGATGTCACTATAAAATGAGAACTAGCCCGCTTTGAAATACAAACAGTGACCTAAACTATTATACTTTGCATGTACTATATGTGATACACTATTTATTTCCCTATGCAAAATAGTATTATATTTTAATCTATCTAGATAACACTGCCAGAATTTTAACAAGAAGAAACGGCTTTAGTCGACACGAAATAAGTACATACCTCTTACCGGTGGTGATATCAGACAATGACTACCCAATCCAGAGCAGTACTGGAACACTTACCATCCGAGTTTGTGCCTGTGATAGTCGAGGGAACATGCAGTCCTGCAATGCGGAGGCCCTGCTCCTCCCTGCTGGCCTCAGCACAGGGGCACTGATTGCCATTCTCCTCTGCATCATCATCCTGCTGGGTAAGAAAAATGTATCTTTCCCCCAAAAACAAATACTTCAGGCCTGACACGCTTTAGAAACCTATGCAGGTTGGTAGAATAAATGATCACGGGCTTCGCTTCTTTTGCAAGAGACACTCGACAGCAAATTGATAGAAACAGAGTCCAAAAATGCCTGATAATTGGACATAGTAAAAATGAAATCAAGTTTCAGACTGCTAAATGCACTTTTATTATTTTATTGTCTTAAAAATCAGGCAGAAGGAATAACATAATCAAAAATCACTTCCGTGTCTTTTGTTTTAACTTTTTTGAGATAATCTCCTTTTTAAATAAATGTTCAAATACATCATAAATTCAAACAGAATTTGCCATTAAATAATATTTTTACAACATTAAATCTGTTTATTGAAATGTTTCTGTGTGAAAAAAAAAAAAATTGTAAATTTTTTAAAGTTTGCATTTTGTGTTTCTTAAAATATCACATAATGATCTGCAGTTCAGATTGAAAACAGTATGAATGTGCTCCATACATAAAAATGGGAAAAGATTTTGCAGTTTCTACCTGGCTACAGTGATATAGACAGTGATGTTTATCCACTTATCAGGTAGAAAAGAACTGGTGAAATGTAGCAGTAATAAAGTTGTTGTATCTGATGGAATTCCTACTAAAAATTGTTCAATCCTTACCCATTCTTTCCTCTTCCTTAAAGTTATAGTGGTGCTATTTGCTGCTCTGAAGAGGCAACGAAAGAAAGAGCCTTTGATCCTGTCTAAAGAGGATATCAGAGACAACATTGTGAGTTATAATGATGAAGGCGGTGGAGAGGAAGATACCCAAGCCTTTGATATTGGCACACTGAGGAATCCTGCAGCTATCGAAGATAAGAAGCTTCGACGAGACATTATCCCTGAAACATTATTTGTACCACGGAGGACTCCTTCAGCACCGGATAACACAGATGTCCGAGATTTCATTAACCAAAGGCTAAAAGAGCATGATACTGATCCTTCTGCACCACCATATGACTCGCTAGCAACCTATGCCTATGAAGGAAATGATTCAATAGCTGAATCCTTGAGCTCCTTAGAGTCGGGTACTACTGAAGGAGACCAAAACTATGATTACCTCCGAGAATGGGGCCCTCGGTTTAATAAGCTTGCTGAAATGTATGGTGGAGGAGAAAGTGACAAAGACACTTCTTAAACTACAGTAGTCTACTTTTTTGGTTCCTTTGAGCGGAAGTAATTTTACAGACACCTTCTGCACTCAACAGTATTTAACATTCAGGAAAATTTTCCTGCCACTCAGCACAATGATTTCCTTTAGAATTTGTTTTCAATTTGTCCATTTATGTCATTCATTCTTTCTAGTAGGATGCCACTTGGAACACATACAGTATTTTATTTAATCACCTTCCAAGAGCCAAAGCTATGGAAATTCAGTGTTGTCCATTTTAGTAATTAAAAATACCTTACCTTCAGAAATTTGAACAGGGTGATAATCCCTTAAGTAACCTCATGTACAAGCCGCTTCTGTTAGGTACATGTCCTTCCCTTACAAGTGCAGCTTTTAAGAAGGCAAAGAAGAAAAACCCCAGTATGTTCTGTTCTGTACATTTAAAACTGAAACAAAATGTACACGTGGTGTTAATAAGTGTAATATGCAGCTGGTTTAAAAAAAAAAAAAAAAAAAAAAAAAGTTTGTGCAGCTTCATTTCATCAAATTCTATCTGCCAACGTTTTATATTTATATTTTTGTATTTATTTTTAAGAAATAAACCAGTTTTTACAACTATGTTGATGCTTGCTTACCTTTTCTGGCCATCAGTTCCTGTCTTGAAGAAAGCACAGCCAAGCATCAATGATTCTGGGCTGCTGTCAGCTGCATGCTTGTAGTGCAGCCAGAAGTGCATAAGCTCATGGTGAGAGGATCAAGTCATAGACCTATTTCCTTGATCAAAATGTTACTTTCAACAGTTGTCATGTTTAAGAAAAGCTTTATTTTTGAACTAAGTTAATGATATCATATGTGGAAAGATGAAGTTCTATTTTGTCTTAAATTACACAATTCTAAAAACATGTTGATAAAATTACACATCAGAGGAAATAATTCATTTTGAAAATTTGGATTATTGGGATTATTGGTTCTAATCCTTCATTCTGGATCATAATTAGATCAATAGAGGTGACCTGAAATTGCATTGAAGAACATGTAAAAAGATGATAAAGCAACCATTGTTATACACCAACTCTCTCCCCTAAGACAAATCACTTGATGACAAAACACTGCATTCTACTGTAGCTATCTGAGGGTAATCTCCTTTAAAGCTACCAGGCTGAAGAATGACAAAGTGTCAGTAAAACCAGCACAAACTCCCACTGAATCTATTCAGTTTTCTAATGGCTTGGAAAACTCTAGTAAAAAGAAAACCAAGCAATTAGCCAACCATACCAGAAAACACACTCTAGCTATTGTAAAAATTAGGCATTCCAAGATGTTTTAAGATATCTTTTCTTCCCCCAGATTACACAAATCTATTCACCGAACAAGTAGTTAGGGATCTATAAACATTTCTGAAATTAGATAATTTCAGAGGAAAAGCAGGAAGTCATAGGGTCTACATTTACCTTTTTATTGTGAAAGAAACACATCTGAAGGACAATCTCTCCTTTTCTATCTCCCTTAACTTCTTACTGGCATAAAATCAACAAATATTGAAAATACATTAGTCCTTTGTAAAGCGCATTGCTGCATTCTTATTATACCAGATATTTCTTCTTCTAAATTGAGAGATTAAATGCAGTGAAGTTGAAAGCTGAATACAGTGCCATTATACAAGCCACTTTTGTGCAATGAAGAATGAATTTTTATTGACTTGGTATCATTAAATTATTTGATCCATTAAGAAATTTTGAAGATTATGGATTTCTCTTCATTTCAATAAAAAAAAATACCTTCATTTTTATATCCTTTAAAAGAAAAATAATTCTTACAATATTAAGAAATAGCTTAGATATTTAGATATTATAAAGTTCTTTTGGAAGCGTGAAAGGCCATAGAAGGAGATGATTTTTATTATGACTATTTAGTGAAATTGGTCCAATTTTTTCTCCCTTCCTAGCCCTCATTTGTTCTTTAACATCATGTACTAGTAAAAATAAATAAATAAATAAATAATAAAAATTCATTGATTCAATACATTCATAGCCAAAAAACTCCTCCAATACTATTTTCTCTCTGCAACAGTATTAAATTCAGATCAATGCCACCCGACATAATTAACTGAGTATATACGAGTACGAGATAAAATAGGCTATAATACAGCTGTTTGTTGTCTCTTGCTAAAAACAGATTTTGGATAAATAAGAAGGTTCTGTTATTTTGGTTTGCGTTATACAATAATTCTTTCTGAATGTTGGGTTTTTGTCTATGGCTGTCTTTGAGCAGGTAATTTTATAATCGTTTAGCAGAATTTGAGTAGTACTTAAAGTTTAATCCCATATTCCCTATTAAATAAAATAGTAGTGTAGCTTGTAGAAGCATATACAAAATATAAGTACATGACTAAAATATATAAATGTAAAGAGTATAAATGAAAATACGATGGTGGCGCCAAAGGCAATGCCTCCTATTTTATTATTTTGGCCCATAGTGTCGAATGTGGATGTTGGTGGTATAGCAGTAGATGTGAAACCTTTCCTCCAATATTCTGTAATATTTTACTGCCATGTGACAGATGGCAGCAGAGGGACAGTCTGATAAAATGGCATCTGACATGGAAGTGTGCATGAAGCAAATGTGCATAACTGAATTTCTCCATGCAGAAAACATGGCATCCATTGACATTCATGGATGTTTACTGAATGCTTATGGAGACCAAAAAGTGGATGTGAGCATTTTAGCAATTGTGTCAGTGTTGTGAAAGAGAAGCAGCATTCCAGATGGCCATGCACAGCTGAAACACTGCAAAATGAAGAGCAACTCAATCAGCTCACATATACAAATTGGCTAATATTGGTGACTATGTTAAAAATTAGTGTTTTGTAGCTGCAAATTTCCTCTATCAAATAGTGTCACTATGCATTTTGTTGTACTTTCCATCAAAATAAATAGGAGGCATTACTTTCAGGGTGACCTATGAGTCTTTTACCACCTGCTAAATCCTTAGAATTATCTTTCTCAGCACATTTTTGTAAAAGGAAAAAAATCAATTTCAGCACTACATGCAGATATTTATTGTGTTATTGTACAAATACTAGCGCCTCGTGAAAGTAGCCTTAGGAACGTGCAGTCATCCTTGAAGATATAACATAAGTAAAATAATCAGGAAGTTGTAATGCAATGTCAGAATTAAATTATTGTTGGAAGTGGATCATCAGCTCAGTACGGCCTTTTGCACTCAGGCAAAGAATAGTCCACAAAATATCTTCCAGATTTCTACATGCTACAAATGAGTCATAGCAGCTTAGTTAAATTTAAGGTGCTAGCTAGAGTAAGAGATCAAAACCATGTATGCTTTGAAATGGAAAGGGAGAAGAAAGGAAAAGGATTCAAAGACACCGTCCCAGTGACTTTCTTATGCACTTAAATGATGAAAAATTAGAAACTCCCAAATTACTCAAAGAATTAGAGGAAATTTAAAACAGAATATCTCTCTACCAAGCAGCACCTTCTAAGCCTAGCCACAGGGAAGTATCTGAAAAACAATAAAACGTAACTACAATATTATAAGCAGTAATCTAGTATCCTTTTGTCCAAATTAGTTTTGCATACATTCATTTGATGAAAATACTTCAAAGCCAGACAGAACAAAACAAAACAAACAAACAAACAACAACAACAACAAAAATAGAAATAATGCATTTCAGAAGGAGCCTGCGAATTACTCACATGATAGATGTTTAAAAATTCAGAAACATTGAAATTATAATGGCCACTGGTTCCTAAGTAAGCAGATGGTTCTTAGAGTCTATTCAAACAAATATTAAATTATTAATTAAAATAGAATTATTAGAAAGAAGAGGCGTACAAGATCTTATATTAACAAACTAATATGAGAAAAATAATAGCAAAAATCATATTTTGTAGGGCCTTCAGGGAAAGTGTTGATGTCAAGAACTGTCAAAAATAAAACGAATACTGAGTAAACCACCCCAAACAAACAACACTTAAACCAACAGAATCCTCATGCTCTACATAATCGGGTAACTGTATTCATCGGTTGCCAACCCTGGAAGTTCAGATATTTTTAGTTGTTCACCATCATGAGGTGTAACATCTCCAACACTGGTACCTACATATCATGCAAAAATATTCACAGTGCTGGGGAGGGGGGAGGGGAAGTTTTGTTATGGATCAAATTATTTATCAATAATACCACTATCTCTCAGCTGTCTACTCCTCATTCCTCCCAATCACTACCCAGAATGACACCATTGCCCAGAAATCAAATTTTCCAACAATAATTTTTGAATGTATGTTTATGCTGCCTATTACACAAAGACACAAGAAAAATAATCATGTGTTACATTGTTATCTATCAAGCAACTTCTAAGTCATTTTAACTTGAGTAACTACATAAATATCTGTTAAGGGCTACATAGTTACTAACTGTGCTAAACAAAATTAGTGGAGACTGTCAAATCAATCATTGCTCCACGTACTTTTCAGACTAGTTTGCATTTATTGTAACAGTTGACAAATTATTTATGTGCTCTTCTGTATTTCTCCAACATTTGGGAAGAAAAGTAACTAAATATTTTCTCTTGCCCCATTATTCACTTCTATGAAGAAAAATCAATGAACATTTTTAGAAAGCTTGTTAGCAACATACATGTAATAACAGCACATCAACAAAAGAGTTTAGGCTTCCTTCCTTTTCCCCAAATCAGTAAGTTACAGATGTGATTACAAAAGTTACTAAGAGCTTTCCACAACTTCATTACTTTATCATAACCCATTCACAGCAAGATGAGCTAAAACAATTTCACATATTCATAAAAATGTTATCTATTGTGTTCAATATAATGCAAACAGTAAACATAAGGAGATAAAAGAAAAGAAGATATATGTATATGACTTTTTTCCCCCTCAGAAATGCCATGGGCTTTTCTATAATGTCTACAGCTTTATAGAGGAATAGTCATTCTCTCATCCAGTATATTTGAACTGGCGGAAAAATCACTTTCCACTTAATTGAAGATGTAAAAAAATAACAACATCAAAATCTTTATTTGCAGTAAAGCAGATCTTTCTTTTTTTCCCCCCTTATTATTATTATGTTTTCTCTTCTTTACAGTTAACCTTGGTTGCATACTAAAGGAATATTATAGAATCTTAGAATCATTAAAGTTGTAAAAGGAAAATAAGATAATCTACCCCTCATCCCATCAAGGCAGGAAATCACAATGAAAGCTTTTAAAGTAATGCTTTAGTAGTTCACTGTCACAGGTGTAACACTGGTATTTACATGGCATGTAAACTTAAGGAGAAGCACAAATTTCTCTTTAACAAACAAATAAACTTTTTTTTTTTTTCTTTTTTTTTTTTCCCCTCTCCTCCAAGGTCAGTTAAGCACATCTTGCCTTTTAACACAAGTTGATCAGGAATATGAATTTCCTAAGAAATTTTAAAGACTTTGTTTTCTTTGTTTGGATCAAAGTCTATCCAACACATTGAAGAATATTATAGTAAATTTATCTGCCATAAACAGCAGATTATTTAGCAGTAGAAAGGGATGAAACTTGCTGATGAAAACTTTATTATTGGAAGGAAACTTGTCTATCTTTTCCAAATTATCCATGTTTGGAAGTTTTGTTTTGCTTACTACACTTTATTGATGCATTCAAAGCAGAATAGAAAACAACAACAACAACAGCCTGCTTTATTTTGAATGTCAATATTGTCTGTATGGCAACTATGCATGTGTGTCTTTGCATAGACATACATATACATGTACACAAAATATCAGCATGACATGGAAAACATATTTCATTCATATAAACAAGAACCAATTTTGGAAATGTCACAGTAACCTTTGTAAACGATACTTCCAGCAGAGAAACTTTAGAGCTTCTATGCATAATTATGCCAAAAATGCATAAACCTTTCCATGTCATCATCTCAAAACTGTGACCTGAGAAGTCTTGGTATAAATGAGGCTGAGAGTAAAGGAAGTGGAAAGAAATAATAGATTTTTAAGAAAGCATGAAGGTTGTCTTCTGGCTTTTAGTTACAGGATCTGAAAAAAAAAATAATATATATATATATATATAAAAAAAAAAAGTTGCAAAAAAGAACTCCATTGTTGTTAAGAGCTGAATCTCTCTGGCCTTCTTCCATAGCAGGCCACCACAGTGACAAGAGAGAGAGAGAGAGAAAGAAAGAAACCTACTCCCTTACTGCAAATTTCCCAATACACAAAGTATTTTCATAACTCCTATATTGTCACTTACATTAGTTCGTGCTGCTCTGTTTTCCTCAATTATGCTTTGGATAGGCTTGCTTTGGGAATGATTCAAGGCTCCTACATAATGACTTTTTTTGGCAGAGATTTACCTACTTTTATATGGAAATTGGCAGTTTGGATTACACATGTTCTAACAAAAAATACATTCTTACAAGGCAAGTAGTATTATACCTCTACTACAGAGTCTAAAATAAAAATAAAATAAGTACTGGCAATCATTACTCATATAGTTCAGAATTACTGAGTTCCACATTTGTGAAAAGTCATTCATGATGTGTAAAACCATCGATCCTCAAGACTGAC
Source organism: Coturnix japonica (assembly GCF_054131305.1). Classification (NCBI taxonomy): domain Eukaryota; kingdom Metazoa; phylum Chordata; class Aves; order Galliformes; family Phasianidae; genus Coturnix; species Coturnix japonica. The sequence goes on from NC_140664.1 coordinate 81,407,583, forward strand.
AATCTAGAGGTATGTATCTCAACATTGTCTCGTTTTAAGTGTTATTTTTTAACTTCACAACTGTAAATTGGAGACTTAAAATAAAGACTACCAACAACAACAACAACAAATACAATCAAACAAAAAATCCACAGCATTAGGCCATGGGGATTTTTCTGACTAAACTTGTTGTGAGACACTCTCCTTTTATAGTGATGGGCACCATAGGAATGACTGGAAAAAACAATACTTGATAGCCTGTTGTAAGCAGAATAGAGCAAATGAAATGATGTTTATTGGTCAAGGATAATAGTTACCTATGAAGTGCAATCTGGCTATTCTTGACATTCAGTAATGCAGAAACCTGGAAAAAAACAAAAACAAAATCAAAATTAATTTCAAATTTTATTAAGTCTAGATTGCTTCACTGTTCCCTGTCTAGCAGAAATTTCTCTACTTATCCTAAAAAGACAGAAGCTTCTACCAAACTGTCTAAGGAAATTTCCAAATGCTTATCTGATATGTATCAGGAATATAATAGCAATTTAAAGCTTTTCAAAAAATCAAAAAGAAAACTTATGTGAGTCAGTGCCATAACACATTCTGATGCTTCAGCCAAATGATTTTCAGCCAATACTTTTTTTTTTTTTTTTAAAAAAAAAAAAAAAAAAAAGCTTTTATTTATGTAAACAAATATTTACAAAGAATTTGATACCATTAGCTCTAAACATTCCTAAATTACTGACTAGGAAAGATTAACTGAAAACACATCTGTTCTTATTTTCTCTCTTGTACAGAGGTTTGTAGTAGCACACAGGCTGGGGATTAGGGCTGGCAACTGACCCCAGCAGTTCCTCCCTGACAGCCCTTTCTCAACACAATGTGCCCTCTCTTCTCACAGAAGAAACCCCTGCAGCTTCTCTTACAAGCACCTGGGAATATTCATCTGGTTTTCAACTCTCACTTCAAATGTAGACGTGTTTTCATTCTCTTTTTAGTTTTATTTCAATTCTGGATAGATAATTGGCTTTTCCAAGTGCATCTGACATGTCCTATCATAAAGAGTCATCTTCCTGGATTTTCTTCCAGCTGGGCACAGAAATTTAAGCCCTGTCATTGTCCCAGTCATTTAGTGCTTCCTTTGTTTTAAGAGTCCTGGTGGAGAAGTCCCGGTGGAAAAAGAGAGTGAGGAAGGCTATCACAAAAGGCAGTCTGAATACAAGTTTCATATCCAGCGTTATGTAGCAAGATGTTGAACTGGAGAATGTCTTTTTGATTTTTAGTGTTAATTAAGTTATTCTCATTGAGCTAAGTAGGGCAAAACACTGAATTCTAGGGATATGCACCTCAGAATTCACTATAGTCTCTTCTGGAGGCCTATCACTTACTCTCAAATGGGATTTGATCATCATTATGTGACAGAATTGAAATACACTCTGGGGTTAGTTAGTAAAACTCTGACTGTGTGATTGTGATTTGATTCACAGGCATATCTTGAGTAATACTATAAAACTTCCCTGTATTTATCTTAACTATCAAAATAATATCAAATTCTAAAGTGAAACTACTTGGATAGAAGTAGTTTAACCTTCTACATTTGGTTTAGGACATAACATTATTCTTGCAGATAAAAGACACCCTTGTAAACTCGAAAGAGTGTATTTTAGTTAAGAGGCCAAGCAAGACTCAGATTATCTGCTTTCAAGGTTAGAGTCTGTAGAACTCCAACACTATAAAGCTGATCATTCATTACTATAAGAGGCTAGTGCTTTCATCATCAAGCAAAGCTTGTGTTACAAAACAGTAAGTATGCCTTAATACAGTTAACTAGAATGGCAGTAAGCTTTGTTGAAAACACCATGAACAGATTTGAGAGTACCTTTTCAAACGTATAATTAGAAAAGAAAGTCTTTCTCAAAGTTTGTTAAGAAGAAAAAATAATAATCTACAAAGCTAACAAGACTTTACACAGTTTTTATAGCAAAGCTTCATCTCTGTAGTTATTTATCACTAAAAATTTCTATGATTACATCCATTAATTTAATTAATATAACTAAAAGCAATATTAATCAACATTTGTAAGTACATACTGCCTGTGTAAACTTACTGAAAATAACTCCTCTCAGTCAGTGTCAGCTATTTATAAAATTCAAAGCCATTTAATGCACAAATAATATTACATAACCTATTAAGGGGAAAGCAATTCATTTTTAAAAGGAAAAGGTCAGGCAGGAGAGGGAAACACTCCAGTTTTTGCCTAGCACCTAAACAGTATAAAAGGAATGAACACCAATTCATAAAACAGTTGGATAAATTCAATCTTATTTATAAAATTACAGAAGCTGAACAATAAGTTCCACTGATTGTTGAGCTGTGTAAGCATAAGACAAAATATTAAAATAATATAACAACTGAATATTACTGAATTGCTTTTGAAAATGGCAGGTACTTTTTCTATCATCGGTAAGGTTTTTTTTCTCCCGTCAGCAATGGATACACATCAAACAGTTGAGAGGTTCAGTTCAGTTTTGACAAAGCATAGAAGTCAAATGATGACATTCATAACTTACTTCAAAGTTTTTAGGCTCTAGAACCTCTTGGTACCGTGAAATTCCACTGTTGATGTTAAATAAAGTAGAACCCTAGGCCCAGCAATGGAATTTTATTTACTGTAAGGTAATGTTTATGTAATTTCAACAGCATCCAATATGAATTAAGCAAAATCAACTTCTTCATGGTATCTGAGTTTTCCATCACTTTCACAGTTAGAATGAGTTTTGTCATACACCATTCAGAACACAGAGAAAACAGGCAAAGATAAAACACATAAATAAATAAGAACTTCTGTGGAGATGTTTTTGATGGAGAAGGGCCATGATCTGCTGCAGCTGCAGTTGATCAACCCAGTATACCAAGAGGCTACTTGAACCAACCCTGACAGGAGTTAATGACAAAGTCTGGCAACAACCAATCCAAACTGGACATGATGCTGAGAGGAGCCAATCAGGGCTCAGCTGTGTTTGTTCAGCACTAAAGGAAAGTTCTCCTTTCTGTAAAGGCAGGGGTTTTTCTTTCCTTTTGTTCCACATAATAATGCTGAAAGACAGATATAACTATGTTAGTGGCAGTCCATTATTTTGTCCACCTAGCTGTAGATGCTTTGGGAGCTTTCTCCCTGTCCATTCCCCCTGATTGTCATTGCTGGCAGTGACAAACTTCCTATTACAATTTAATGTATTTGAGAAACAAGTATGTACAAGGTAAAAATCGACTTGTTTATTCATTCTAAAACTCTCCCGTTCCCTCACCATTCCCTCATTTGTTCCTCAGTGAGAAAAAACTGTTACAGAGCTTTAATAAAGAGCAGGAAAGAGATAAGAAAATCAAAAAAGACAGTGGAACTTCAGTGTCTGTACTGATTCATTAAAACAACCAGAAAAAATGCAGCTTGTTTTCACTTATTAGTCTCCAAAAAACTATTTAAGATTGACAACTACCTGTATCTCTTTCTGGAATTTCTATGACTGAAGATCTCCAATAGCTCTGACTGACACTGTTATTTTTCAGCAAAGACATTACAATTAACATTTCATAATGCCTTTGAATATCAGACATATACATGTTCATAAAACATTGCATTAAATGATTTCAATATATCTGATTATAGATTGGTGTTAACATCCAGAAAGATGGTAAAAATTGTATAAGCGTGGTCCATTTTGTGATCTTCTTTGTTAAGTGCTTTTCCTAAAAGGTATACATTTTGAAACTAACACCAAGGCCACGAAAGGAGATTCAAGCATATCTGTCTGCAATACATTCTATTCACCAAAAAAGTTCTGACTTTAAGCCCTGTATTTCTTATGCCTATGGAAGACATATCTTTCCTGAATATGCAAAGATCGGCATATATCAGTCAGATTTTCTTGAATATGCACAAATAAAAAGTTGGGACACTAAATTTAAAAGCTACCAATGATGATCTATTGCTTTCTTGTTAATTCTTGAAGAAAAAACAATTGTTTATTTTTACAACATGCAAAAAGTGGAAGGAGGTTAAATGTTAAGTAGTATGACATTGCCAAGAACTTGTCTCAAACTAAAATCTTGACTCTTAACTGCACACAATAAGAAAAGAAATTCTAAAAAGTATCCAGGAATCCAATAAGGGACTAGCATATGTCATGACATTTACAGTGTACTGGAATATCAATTTTTTCTTATTAAAGTACAGCTAGTTCAAATTTCAGCATATCATTAGAAGTATTAATTTTATAAAGACAAAGTTGCTTACTAAAAATTTTGTATAGCTTTTTTTGCCTGCACAAGCCATACAGTCATATGACTAAGAGAGCTAAGAGAGGTGTATGAAATAGCACAGGAACTTTGAACTAGAGCATTTCACTTTTCTTTTCTAGACAAAATAATTTTAAAAATATAAAATTAACCATCTTGAACAGTGGGTGATCTTGTTGTCCTTCCCTCAGACTATGAACACTTTTTTCATTGTTTTCTTCCTCACTTCTTTTGAGAAGGAGGAGTGAAATAGTGTCATGGTGGAGTTCAGCTGCTCATCAGGGTGAAACCAGCAACCTAATCACAACTTCTTACTTAAGTACTGTTTTCAGGTGGGATAAAAGAGCAAAGAAAATGTTTATTAGTTTGGCTTATTCAGAGACAATTATTATACTTTTTTCTTAGCTTAGTAAGTTCTTGCTTTGGAATAGCAGATTAAGACATAATGACTTATAGACTTCTAGACTTTTTTTTTATAGTTGATGGGGCAACTATTAAACCAAGCAAGGAAGTAAAATCACAGTATAGTCTATATTTGGAAATCAAGACACTTTTTAAATGGTCTCCAAATCCTCATCCTCTGATTTGTGGATCTGTTCTCCCACCTCCCAAACAATATTATTATTATTAATATTAATTAATGAATGAATTAATTTATGATTGGACTATGGTATTTTCAGTCTATCAAACTGCTTTGAACTTAATATTTTGGTCACAGTCACATAATGAGAGCATTAATTCCTTCCACATGAATTATTAGATTGCTGGTACCATAGTTTTTTCATCTGTATTATTATTAGCCTTTTACATAAAGAATACACAAGTACTAGATGTTCCATATATCATTACAAATGTAATTTGTAAAGTATTAGAAATACTTTAGAATTAGAAAAAGGACAAAATTAAAGTCTCTCTCTTGCAACACCATAACACCAGAGCCCATAACAGTTTGCAGACCATAGAGAACACTGCCAGTCATGGCTGCACTGTCCTACCACAGACACTGTACAGAAAGACAAGATGAACTGAAACAGTTTCCTAGCAATGATGCCATCATAGCAGCTGTGAAACAATGAGTCACCTCTGCTGGTGCAGATTTTTATGAGCATGTCAGGCAGGCTCTTGTTCATCACTAGGGAAAAAAAAAACAAAATAAAAATGCATAGCTAATAGTGTTGAGTATGTTGCAAATAATATCTTGTAGCAGAGAATTTGCTCTATCAAACAGTGTTATCATGCTTTTTGTCTCTACTGATGTTTCCATGAAAATAAATAGGAAACATACTTTTGTAGTGACCTGTAGACTTCACAGCATACAGACTGCACAATGCAAACTTGGAATTCTTGTCAGCATCTCTTCTGGATGAAATTTAAAAAAATGAAATGAAATGTTTTAGCTCATTTTCAGCTGGCAATGGCATCCTATTCAGGACTTAGACATCCCTGGACAGTAAAACCTTATGTCTGATGCTTAAACTCATGGCTCTTCTAGCATCTTTCCCCAGAAAACCACTTGGAAGACTCATTTATGATTAAAAGATGTGATTTGTTATTTTAAATATTATGATATGAAAATACAGTGATGTTGAAAGCTTTCCTGAAACAATTTCCTTCAAACGTGACTCATTATTCATTAAGGTATTCATAGTCTAGAAAAATTGACAGATAATTTTCTAAGGGAACTGGAGCAATGGTTGCAGAAGGCATATTTTTCAGGCTGAAACAAAATGTAGTTTTGTACAGAGGATCATCTAGGACGAAGTGTTTTCTAAATCATGGCAATTGAACACCTGATTTAGCCAATTCACCTTCTGGCATCATAACATCTGAAGTAGTGAAGCATTTTCCCCCATGCAAATTTTGAAGAAAGAACAATTTTGTTAATTTTGATTTTAACAGAACAAAGTGAAATATTGGCATGCTCTCACACTCTTTAGGGGTAAATATCAGAGATTTTTTCTTTAAATATCTTCTTCTTTTTGTTTTGTTTTGATTAAAAAGAGCAGGCAGAAGTTTCCTTTGAAAAGCACAAATACTTACTTCTGTTAAACCTTTTGAAATGTGATTCACAGCTTATTTCTGTGGATGTTACACCCTGTGAACTTCTTACTTTTCATGCTAATTTGTTATCTCAGACATTTTTTTCAGAGTTTGCTCTGCTTCTCTTTTTAACTGGCAGTCTGTGAGAGTTTGCATTATAAAGTGAATGGCATCATTTTATGAGGGAGACCTTATCTATTAAAGTCAAGTCAAGACCTGAATTCAGACTTCCTTGAACACCCACTGATATGCAACCTGTTCTGCAAAGCTTGACTATCTGTACTGTTTTGCTTTTATTCTGATCATTTACTAGATTTGGCTAAGAACTGAACAGATGTTATTAAATGCAGGAGGCATCTACTAACGTACAATGCTGGCCTAGAGGAAAAATGGCACATGTAGCTTAATACAAACTGTTACTTCTGAACTTATTTTTTGCCAAATCACAATACTCTTGTGGTAGGCTTCAATTTACTTGTGATTAAACATAATGCCACCCAAACAGATGGACAAGGAATGTAGGTGACCAGAGGTCATACATGCACATCTGTCACTGAGTGGGGTTTGAGGGTTTTGTTTCCCATTCTTAGGGGCCTTTGGAGCAACATTTCCAGTCATTAATTTGAAAATTGGCTTATTGCTATTTATGCATAAAATGTATCTTCTAAGACAGTAAATTATAGAAAGCTTTTTATTATTTGTTTGTTTGTTTAATTACAAGCAAAACACATTTGAAAAAACTTCCACTTCAATTAAATAAAACT